>NC_142344.1:41177175-41805389 GCF_054954075.1 Amborella trichopoda | reverse complement strand
CGGGTCGTCGAGACCTAGCTTGTGTCCAAATTTGAGCTTATTCTTACTCAAAACGAACAAGTTATGAGCATTTGAAAATCATCCTGAAATGGGAAAATACAGTTTCCATAAATGGAATCTGGTTCACCGAGGTTGCACCTCAATAGTGTAAAACTCATTTTTTTATGGTAAGTTAGCCCTAGAACGGTCCTGGAAGGTCTGATTGAGCCTAAATTTCGTCCCTGATGGTTTTGCGATGTTTAAGATCTAATGGCAGTGGTCTAGTATTCATTTGAAGCCCCGAAAAGTGGGATGTAGTTGTAAGGTCATTTTTCAGCATGTAAGGAACTCGATTTGAGAACCGAGTTTCATCTTGATTATATCAAAACTTATAGGAATGTGAAGAAACTTTGTGAGCGTCCTTCGGGCATCCCAAACTACTTTTTTGAGGTTTCCCAGTTTTAAGCTTATTTCGCAATTTCCCATGGTCTGGCAGTGTCTTCGGTATCGATAGGACCAGGTTATTATTGGCTCTCTCCTTATGCATCTTGGGGATACAAATACATCAAAAATGACACATAACAGAGATAAGAATAGAAGGAGAGAAGAGAGTGAGGAAGAGAAAAGAGTGAAGAGAGAAATAAAGAAAGGGACCGGGTGAACATGACAAGAAGAGAAGAGGGTAGAAAGAGAGAAGAGGGGGAGAATGAGAGAAGAAGAGAGGGAGTGAGAGTGGGAGAGAGAGAGGGGAAGGGAAAGAAAGAGAGAGATGGGTCAATGACTAAGCCACAGACTTGAGAGAGAGAGAGAGAGAGGGGGGAGGGAAAGTTGGGGCAGCAACTAAGCTGCTAGCCAAAGTAGTGCGAAAGAGGGAGAGAGAGGACAGGCCAATGGTTATGCCATTGGCCTGAGGGGAGAGATAGAGGAAAAGAGGGGGAGAGAGAAGGAGAGAGAGAGGGGAGAAATAGAGAGAGGGGGAGGGAGAGGAGAAAAGAGAGAAGAGAGGAGTGAGAAAACAAGAAATAAAGAGAGGACGAGAGAGAGGAGAAGAGAGAGAAGAGAGAAAGAGAGAGATAGAGGAGAAATAGAGAGAGGGAGTTGAGGTAACGACTAAGCCACTAGCCTAAGTGGTGTGTGTGTGAGAGAGAGAGGTTGGGGCAGCAGCTTGGCCGTTAGCCCGAGGGGAGAGAAGAAGAGAAATATAAGGAGAGAGAGAATGAGAAAGAGAGAGGGAGAGAGAGAGTATAAGAGAGAAAGGAAGAGAGGTGAAAAAGAGAGAACAAAGAGGGAGAGAGAAGGAAGTTAGGCCCGAGTACTTATGCAGCGAGTTAAGGGCTCGAGCTCAAAAGGTTAGGCTTGGTCCCAATGCTCCTTGAGAGATCCTTGTAGGGGAAGAGGGTCAAGGTTTTGGGATGGAGGGTCTAGGTGTGCTAGGTTTAAGTGTAGGGATTGGAATATAATATATGGTGGGGCTAGGCTAAGGTGTGTAGATTGGGTAATCTGTGGTCTAGAGTAGTATGGGTAGCAAGGACTATGGTTTAAGGTTAGGGTGGTATGAATAATGTTCACTATGGTTTAGGATTGAGCGTAGAGTGGACTATGGCCTAGTGTTGAGGTGGTCTAGGGTAGAGTGGACCCAAGGTAGTCTAGGGTAGAGTGGACTATGGTCTAGGGTTGAGGTGGTCTAAAGTAAAGTGGACTATGGTCTAGGATTAGGGTCTTGGTGATCCAAAGGTATGCTCTTACAAGTAAAATATTTTCTCTCCTCTCTTTGGAAGTGAAAATGAAGGCACAAACACAATAAAATCTTGATCTTAATCTCAATTTTGCCAACTTTTCTACTTAGGGTTACAAATATGGAGAAAGAACTTATATAGTGTCATCCTAAACAAGGGTACATGCTCAAAAGCATGCCTAATTATTGAATAATACAATAAAATCAATTAAAAATTTATTTTCGTTTTTATGTGAAAATGGATGTTTGGCCCCTCCATACTTTCGTGGAAATGACATGACCATCTCTCAAAAAGGACCTTTTGCCTTCCCTATGGTTCTAGACCGCTTTTGGAGCTTTTCAGTGACATTCCGGGCAAACTAACACCAGAGAAGTGTCAATCTTTTTGAGACAATCAATTTGATATCCATTTTGAGGCTTGGATCAAACTTTTTATGGCGAACTCAAAATTCGGCCACCCATAAACTTGAAATCTTCGATCTTGCACGTTCCGTCACTTTTTCGACCGCCTTTCTTATCACAAATCGAAGGGGGTGTCATTGTGATCGTTTTGCAATGAAAATCCCTTGATTTGAGTGTCATTTGGCCACTCTTCCATATTTGAAGGCCATCAGAAAATGGGATTCTAGCGATCAAAAAATATTGCCTTCTTGCGAGCTCGAATCAGGTTCCTTCCCGACCTCAATCTTGTTTGAACTACACCTCAAGTCGAAGCCCTTCGAGTCACGGTGGACGCTCTGAAAATGCGATGCTTATAGTGATTAAAATTTACACTTCGTGCTAAATTCGCCCATGCATTCAATATCATAAAAACATATGTTTTATATCATATACTAAAAATAGAATAGTTTCAGAGGTGTAATCCTCAATTACAATTTACATCAATCAAA
This sequence comes from Amborella trichopoda, assembly GCF_054954075.1. NCBI lineage: Eukaryota > Viridiplantae > Streptophyta > Magnoliopsida > Amborellales > Amborellaceae > Amborella > Amborella trichopoda. The sequence goes on along the minus strand of NC_142344.1, from coordinate 41,802,785 downwards.
GAAAAGGAAAATATTCTAAATACCTTTGATTCAGGCCTTGAAAGCTATACATTCATTTTTAGAGAAGAAATTATATAGATACATAAAAGAGGAGAGATACTATCAAAGGGCCATTTAAGCCCATATGCCTGAGTTTAGACATAGGGATGCTAGTTCTCAAGTCTGATCTTACTTCAAGAACGAGCTTTAAATGGATCACAGTAAGTAAAATGAACTTCACTCTTTCTGTATACTAGTCACGCTCAGAGAACATACATGTATGGGATCTGTCTCTCTCACGCTCTATATATTAAAATTAGCCGCTCTCAATCGCACTCTCACTAAAGTCAATTAGCAGTCGAATCAAATGTCTTAACCCAAAAATTTGTGATCCACTCTCTAATTGTGAGATGGGTGATTATAGCCTTCACGAGCTAATAAACATCAATCTTTATCAGAAGATCACGCATTCCTGATTTTTATTCTGCAACCTTCATCTTCATCTGATAGGTATCTTTGATCTTCATCTTCATGTCGATATGCATCTTCACCTCTATCTTCACTCTAATTTTCTAATTCACACTAGTCCATACTTGATTTCAATATGTTGATGATAATCACACCGTTTATCTTGATGACCTTATGGATTAAGATGGATTAATCTATTCGCACATGTGTCCTATGATGATGATCGTTTTCCAATCAATACTAGTTACCTAAGGTATTTGAATTTTGAAGATATGGATTCCATATTAAGTAGGGAAGTGTATGAGAAAAATCAGGGATCTGTTATTTCCTATCACCCGCTCGTTAAGCTTCTACAACTAAATCTGACACATCTTCATATTTCTTCAGTTGCTTCCATATATCTTTAAACAAAAACTTGGAGAGATTAAAGAGGGTTCAAAGACGGACGCAATGGTTCAAGTCTCGCCTCAAATGAATCTCCAATGAGAGAGATATGGTCCATCCAAGGTACTGTGTTTTTGTTGGAAATTGCGTCAGCAAAACCATAACATTGTGGATGCAACCGCTTCCTCCATATATATCAAATAATTCCACACCCTTAAAGGTAGATAAATCATCGAGTCAAGAATCCAATGGTCCTAATTCTATGATAAAATCATAATGTTGGGCTTCTATTCTTTTTGAAACAAAATTACTCACGATTTGATTACTAAATGTGCTCGCAAAATTGGTTTTTATGATAATGTAGTATCTAATGTGGTGGATAGAAAATCTCATATTATAGTTTTATGAAATCTTTCCATCTTTTCAGTTACTATTATGGATGTCTTTGAACATATTATTATTGTTAAAGCTACTAGTTTATGTAATGATTCCACCATAATAGTTTCGGGAGTTTAGGCTCTCGATTCAGTGGGATAGAGAGCTATGCCTTGGGACCAAATGATAGATCTATGTGCTATCACCACCGGGGCTTAGTTAGTGATGGGTGATTTCAATACTATTTTGGATGCCCCAGAAAAGTTAGGACGTTGAGACTCTTGACCTCAAGACCTAGGCGAGTTTGCTTACATTTTAACTGATTGTGCTTTGACAAATCCTAGTTCTATTAGGTGATGGTTTTCATGGTCTAATGGTTAGATGCATAAAAAATGCATACGAGAACGACTATTTCATGCCCTTACAAACATGGATTGGGTTTTTCCTCATTGGAATTAAAGGTGGAATTCTTGGCCAGAGGTAATTTTGATTACTATCCTCTCCTTGTTTCTTTTAAGTTTGGTACCAGTAGGCCCAAAGCATTTTAAATACATCACCATGTGGCAAAGTTTTCTAGGTTTTACGAATATATCTCTGAATCTTGGCAACGCAGGGTGGGGGCTACGCCTATATTAAGGTTTATTGCAAAGTTGAAGAGGTTGAGGAAGCACCTTCGTGAATGGAATACTAACTTCTTTGGCCATGTTGAAGAGAGGATTTCTGTTGTTCGTCGACAACTCTCAATTCTTCATGATGATTTGACCCGTGAGCCCTTTAATGAATCTCTTATAGGGCAGGAAAGGGAATGTACGAGATGTTTGCAGCACTTGTTGATGGATGATGAGAGCATGCGGAGACAAAAATTGCGACAGACTTGGCCAAGGGATGGTGATTCCAATACAAAATTCTTTCATCTATCCACCATTGCTAGGAGGAGGAACGATAGGGTTACACTATTAAAGGATAAAAATGGGAATTATATTGCAACTGAAAAGCAAATTGAAGAACATATGATTTCCTTCTTTAAGGATCTTCTCACACATGTTGAGGGTGATGTTGACCTCTATCTTGCTGTTCATTTTTTACCATATTCTTTGCTTATTTCCAACCAGCAAGGGAAGAATATTGAGGATTTCTTCATAAGAGATTAAGGCTTGTATATAGAATATGAAAAGTGAGAATTCCCTGGGTCTGGAAGGTTTTATTATCGAATTCTATAAATGCAGTTGGGAGGTGATCAAGAAGGCCTTTTAGCAGCTTTGAACAACTACTTTTAAAAAGGTAAATTTCTCAAACAAATTAACTCCACCATCATTTGTCTCATTCCTAAGGTTAGCTCCCCAAGTGTTATGAAAGACTTCAGACCAATTGGTTTATGTAATATTTTGTACAAGATTATAAACAAAATCATCTCTAATTGCCTGAGGGATGTCTTGTTTTTTCTTATTGATCCTTGACAGAGAGCAATTCTGAAGGGGAGACTCATTACAGATAATATTCTGCTGGCAATGGGCTTAGCTCTCTATGTTATAAGAACTCCAATAAACCCAAGATGTGCCTAGAACTTGACTTAAGCATTGCCTATGACCGGGTATCACAGGAATTTATACTAGCTAGGTTGCAAGCATTGGGCTTTCCAAAGATTTTCATCTCTTGCATCCATTTATGTATCATTACACCATCATTTTCAGTACTTTACAATGGTTCACTAAAAGGATATTTTAGAGGTAGAAGGGGAAGGGGATCCATTATCTCCCTATTTATTTATGCTAGTCATGTACTTCCTCAGTAGGCAAGTCGACTATGTGGTGTCGCAAGGTATGTTACCTACAACTTTTCCTTCTGGTTGTGATTTTGGGGTCTCTCACCTTTTTTATGCTGATGATGCAGTTATTTATGTGAGGCCTCTTGCATTGCTTTTCATGCTATGAAGTCTTTCCTTTTGAAATTTGAGAGGACCATGGGGTAGAAACTAAATATTGCTAAAAGCACAACCTTCTTCTTTGGCGTAGAGCAGATTACAAGACATATGATTTTGAAGGAACTTGGTTTTAGTTCAAGATCCTATATTTGGGGCTGCCTATATTACATGGTAATTTAAAGCACATTCATTGTCATAGTCAGGTTGGAAATATTATTGGTAAGATAGAGATGTGGCCAACAATATCCTTATCTTATGCATGTCGTTTATAGTTGTTGAAATCTATACTTATTTCACCAGCAATATTCTGGATTTTATCCATCCTCTTATCCAATGTACGTGTAATATATTGGAGAAGTTACATCGTGACTTTCTATGGGCAAGCACAACTAGGAAGAAAGGGTTCATCTTGTGAAATGGAAAACTTGAAGAGGGGGGCCGTGGGATTCATGATATATCAGACTTAAACATTGCAGGAATGATGAAGTTCCCATGGAGAGTCGTGGCTAAACCATCCTCTTTAATAGTACATTCTTTTAAGCACATGAATTTCAAAAACTCATCTATATGGGGAACTTTTTTAGAAGAGTTCTTCGTATGCGTGGAAGGCATACAAATGGGCCTATATTTCTTGTGACATGATTGACTATTAGGGAAGGTAGATTAGTGGATTTTTAGCAAACCCATGGTTATCATAAATGTTTATTATGGATTCTTATGGTAATTATATTCATAAAACTTTGGGGGCTCTAGCCTAAACCAAAGGTCGTAGACTATTTACACGGTTACCCATAGACTTGGCATCTACCCTCTACTACATCTGGCCCTCTACAAAAAGCATGGAAGGAGATGGAGGACACATGAAAGGAGGTGGAGGCATTCATAATTCCTTTAAAACCACATAGTGAGTTTCTGGTGTGGACTCTCTCTTTTAATAGGGTATTTTGGGTCAAGGATGCATGGCATTTCATTCAACAAAGGGTTCTCCCCAACCCATCTTCAAAGTGCTATGGTCTCCAAGGTGTCATCCTAGGGCGAAATGGTTCTTTTGATTTGCCTTCCATCACCAACTCCCCACCTCCACTCTATTGGAGCATAGAGGGATCAACTAGGCTTTCTGTATGCTTGTTTTGCTATTCTAACAATGACAACATATGTTATCTATTGCTTGACTGTTTTCTTTCATAAGGGAAATGGAGATCCATCACATGGATATGTGGTAAAAGGCTCATTTCGGACTCATCCATTACATCCATATTGAGGAAAGGGGTAGCCTTCAGATTTAAGTTACATGGAGTTCTTAATATTTGGCATTCCTTATTCTTGATCGAAGTTTGGATGCTATGATAAGAGTGAACGTTTGAAGACATTTTTCAGCACCTTGTTCCCCTATGCAGAATGAAAAGAGAAGCCGGTCAGTAAAGCCTTAACATACAGTGGAATTCTCGACAGTCTCAGAATTTCTCCAGAACAAGTCAAAATGTTCTTAAGCACTTCAAAAGGCTACTTGTCAAGTTTTGTCACAATTTGACATGTCTAAGGCAGTGCACACAATGAAATAATTTTAGAAAAATCAGTCTCTTGGACCCTGAAATGGACCCCGTAACTAGAACTATATTTTTGGTGGTCAAATTGTTGTGGGACCATCGCCATTGAATCTGGCACAGTCGAAAACCCCTATGGGTCAAGTTTCGGCTTAATCGGACACTCCAGGACAAAGTTATGGGTAAAAGACCAAAAAGGGATAGGCCACACACTATTCCCATGTGGCCTCCCTGCACCAAATAACCATTAAAGGTGACCGTTTTTGCAGTCTCGGCAGTGGCTTTCGGGGTTTAGACCTCATTCGTCCTGAGTCGGATCATACTCAAATTTTGTGGGCATGTCCGTCTCGTTAAAACGAGCATTTCAATATGTGGCACGCCCCATGACGACGCTCGAGCGGGGAGAAATGCTAGAGAGAAATTGACGATTTGTGAAGAAAGTTGCAAGAAAATCAGCAGCGACACGCCTCGCTCGATCAGCCAAATCATGATGCTTACGCATCGAATTGACATGAGACAAATTCCAATGCATGCGTAACGTTTAGGGCTACTATTGGCCAGAACTCGGTACATGATGAATGGTCGGATTTCGCACATGAAACCAATGGTGCTAAAATTTCAAATTCTGGTTAAAACTTCAAAGTTGTGAAATCTTCATCTGGGCATGAAATCGAGCTGTGTTTGTAGCTACGCGATCGTGACGACATGCTCAGTGTGATCCAGTGAAGAAATCATGAAGAAACATCAAGAAACAGGCACACTAATGATCTAAAGTTTTCAAGATTCATCAAAATTTCAAGTCGCATGATCATGGCTTAAAAACACGATTCATAGCTCAAAGTTGGTATCAAATCGATCGCCATGTAGATCCCCACAAGAAAATGATCATATTTCAGTCAAACGGGCACCAAAGCAACCTCAGATCATCCATGAAAGATCATGCACGTTCTAAGGCAGCAGCAGGGACTCTTTTGAAATTCCACGTATTGCTAGGCAGGGGAAAACAACCATTTTATACCCATTTTTAGAATTTATTTTAATTCAAAATAATTGTAATTATCATCAATTGAGATAGTTTTTTGGCATCCACCCATGTTTGGGCCCAATTATATAAATTTATGCTAAACCTAATTTTAAAGGGCTAGCCTAATTCCCCCTCAAACTTTCAATGGATCAATAAAGTTCATGTTTTTTCTTTGAGTTCGTGGGTGCGTCTTGGAGAGAGAGAGAGGAGAGAGCAGAAAAGGGTCGATACCCTTCGATAAGATAATTTTCTCTCTCCTCCTCTCTTCTCTATCTTCTTCTCTTCTCCTTTTTTTCTTTTTCTTTCTCTCTCTTGCTTCCTCTCTCTTGTCTTTCTTCTTCTTTTCAAAGCATTTCTCTTCTTCTCTGTGAACATGCACGGCTGTGGCAGAGCCATGCATGTCATATTCTTCCTTCTCTTTCTCTAACCCACATGGTGATGACAGCGTTGTGTCCCATTCTCTCTCTTTCTTCTTATTCTCGATATTTCTCTTTGTTCCTCTCTGACAGAATGTGTATGATGATGGCAGCGTCATTCATGAACCTTTCTCTCTCTTCTCTATCTCACATACACAGTGATGATAACACCGTGTACATTTTTTTCTCTCTCTTCTTCTCTATATATGGCAACACCGTGTGCATTTTTTTCTCTCTCTTCTTCTCTATATCACACACACAGCGATGGCAACGACGTATGAATTTTCTTCTCTATCTCACACATATGGCGATGGCAACGCCATGTGCATTTTCTTCTCTCTTCTTCTCGATCTCTCACACACGGCGATAGCAACACCATGTGCGTTTTCTTCTCTATCTCACACACATGGCAATGGCAATGCCATGTGAGTTTTCTTCTCTCTCTTCTTGTCTATCTCACACACATGGCGATGGCAATGCCGTGTGTGCTTTCTTCTCTCTCTTCTTCTCTATCTCACACACATGTCGATAGCAACACCATGTGCATTTTCTTCACTCTCTTCTTCTTCTTCCTCTTCTCCTTCTTTCTTTATTCTCTCTCTGCTCTGTCTTTCTCTCTGCTTCTCTCTGTCTGAACATGCACGGCGATGGCAACGCCATGCACAAATCTCTTTCTCTACTTTCTTCTCTCTGCTCTATCTTTCTCCTTGTCTCTCTCTGTCTAAACATGCACGGCGATGGCAACGCCCTGCATGAACCTCTCTTTATGTTTTTCTTCTCTCTCTGACATCCATGACAGTGGCAGCGTCGTGCGTACCCCTTTCCTCTCCTCTTTCCTTACTCTTCGTCTCTCTTTCTTAATTTCTTTGTCCCTCTTTCCTTCTTTCTCCTTCGACTCTTTCCCAACTTCTCTCCTAACTTTCCTTTGCCATCTTTTTTTTCCTTTCTTCTCTCTCTACTTTCTTTTCCTCTTCATCTTTCTTAAAATCCTCTTTCCCCTCCCTGTCGTTCGTTCCTTCTCACTGATTTCTTTTCTCTCTCCTCTTCAGTTGTGCATGACGATGCCCATCGTCGGGCGTAACACTCTCATACTTCCCTTATCCTCTGGAAACATGTACAGTGAGCTGAGCCTTAACCCGAGTGGCAGGCCATGCCTCTATGCAAATCTCCCCTTTCCCATGTGGTGCACGAAGATGCTCATGGTCGTGCGTGACATTCATTTCTCATTCATGTTGTCTCTCTCCTTTCCCTCTCTTCTCTTCTTTTTCCTTTGTCTCTTCTTCATCTTCTCTCGCCTTTCTTCTTCTTTCCTTCTCTTCTCTCCTATTTCTCTTTTCTTCTCTCTCTCTCTCTGCTTTTCTTATCTCTTATCTCCCTCTTTCTTCTTCTTTTTCCTCTGACTAAGGGATCTAGCACTGTCACGATAGTCTCGTCGTCAGGCAGTACTATCGCCGTGCCGGTCAAAGTATCCGTGCCCATCTTGCTGCCACGTTGAACTCGCCATTGTGCCAGGCTGATTGTTGCTGGTGTTATGTCATCGAGTAGTATTACTGTTGTGCCGGTCTCATTACTGTGCCCATCTTGCTACCACGTCAGGTCAATCATCATGCCAATCTAGCCACTGTGCTAGGCTAGTCACCTGGCCAAATGTCTCTTTCTTTTCTTCTTCTTGGAAGTTCTTCCTTCTCCCAACCCTCGTCACATCATTTCTTCTCTTTTCACCTTCGAATGTGCACGCCTTGTGTAAATTCACCAAAAGACAAGGTGGGGTCCTTCAGCCCACTTGTCTTGTAAAATTGACCAAGTGTATGTTATTGCGGAAATAGGAGAATACAGGCGAAGGGAGGCAATTTTGATCCAGTTGTAGGACTCGGGGGCTTTCTTTGTAATACGAGCCAGCCCGAGTAAGTCCCAAACCCACCTTAAATTCCTCTCTCATCGGTTGGTATACCTACCCTCACTCCTGAGCGAGGTTCTCGAGAGAGCGATCTCAAAGTCTTGGGTTCCCCTGAAACTTGATACGTGTGCCGCCAGATCATCCGTATCTTGAGGGTGAGATCGAGGCACTATTCAGCTTGACGACTCCACTGGGGACTTACTACCCCTTCGTCGGATGGTCCTTGTTTGGCTAGTTTTTCCTTTGTTTTTCTATTTTCACACACCACATATGGCTTCTGGGTTCTCTAACCTGTTTATCCGAATCGAGGATTTTCTGATCCCTGCATTCGCGAACTTCCCCCAGGAACAAGTTACTCGAACTTTGTTCCCAACCTTCCTTTTTAGGAGGTTAAGACATGCGAACAAAATTCGAGTAACTTATTCCAGGGGGAAGTTCGCAAATGCGGGGACTTACTCGAACTTTGTTCCCATGGAACCTAGACACTGAGCATGAGGAGGGAAGTTACTCAAACTTTGTTCCCATGTCTTAACCAAGATAGGAGTGAGGAGGGACTTAAAGGCCCCTAACTCCCCATTTCTTTGCCTTGGTGGAACTACCACCAAGGCGCCCTGCATTGGCTGCACGACTGCTGCCACTGACAGCATGCACCCTATCATCGGCAAGTCACTTGTCGGTCGCATTGCCGAGGTACATCGGAAGGCTGCCCAGTCCCTTTCTGCAAAAAGCAAGAAAATTGCCATTGCTCATGTGGGTCGTTGTAAGGCCACCCCCCGCATTCCTGCACCACCATGGGTCTCTATGACTAGAGACTCACCACATCGAGGAGGAGACCCTAGGGCCTCCACCTCACGCACAAACACTAAGGCTCGTGGTTCATCCACTCGAGTCACACCTCGGGCAGCCCTCGTGCTACCTCGAGTAAGCATCCAGGATCAGGCCCCCTTGGGCCGAAATTTGTGTACATGCATATGCATCTCACTGCTTGGGACAACGCCATTGCTGCGCCAGCCCAAGCACATGGGAGACGACCCCTTTGTCCGCACACACTTGCATACCCTGTAAGGGGTAGGCTTCCACCTGTTCCCTTACAGACACGTGCTCACAGTTCTTGACCTCCTAAGGCCAGACCACCTATTCGAGCTTGAGCTGACCTCCAAGTCACCCGGAATGCTACTTCAAGGGGCATACATGCGCCACCTTCCCAGGCCACTACTTGCTCCCGACCCAGACATCGTTGAGAGCTGCTCCCCTCTTCTTCTGCCCTTTCTCCTCTCGATGGAAACCTCAAGACCTGGTACTCGAAGGTTTTCCCTAAGAGTACCATCCATAGCCAGCCTCATTAGGTCCACTATGCCTCTAGAGCCCACAAAGGAGCTCGAGGCAAAGGCCTGATGACTAACGAAGTTCTTCAACTTCCGAGCTAGCAGCCCAAGCTGGCCGCTGTCCAAGGTTCACATTCGCTGCTCCATCTCATGGACACCGCCCTCTCATGCTCTAAGAAGGCAGGTCAACCTCGACCCCCATCTCGATTTTGAAGAGAGGTCTATCACAATCTAAAGCTCAAGCAAGACAGAGGACTACAGATTCTGATAAAGGAGCCAACCAGAAATGTCAGGGCACCCCGCTCCAAGGGTCTCCTCCCTTAAAATCCCTTCTACCCTCTTCGAATCACAAAGACTGAAGGTGTGAGAATCCTGCACCGTGGTCAGCATCATAAAAGACGACCCAACCACCCAGCAGCCACGTTTCCAAGACCTTCAAGAACCTGTCCTAACACGCTCGGCATACAAGAGTCGAGTCCAGTCAGGGCATGCTGACCACTTGCTGACCGATCTGCCACTTGCGACCCACCAAGCTCGAAAACCCTCAACTACACCTAAGGTTGACCTACTTGGAGAAACGATCAGCATCATGGTTGTAAACGAGCCTGGTGACTCCCAAAAATATCGTATCGAAAGGTTTGAACAAATGGTGCAAGCAATGATGGAAAAGGTTGATCGCATGGAGGTCGTGCGACACTCGGCTAACCATGAGGTCAACTCCCATCATTCAGATGAAACACTTCCAAGGCAGCCTCCTTCTCTAACCTCACAGGACAAATCTGTCCCTCACCCCGTCTCACAGGCACACATCGATGCTATGGTGACTCACAGCCTAAAGAACAGATCAATCCCATGAATACAGGGCACAACGCTTTACCAAAATTCGTACCCCTCTTATATTGATCAGGTGTCGTTCCCCTTAGATTACAAGAGAGGGAAGTTTCAACTGTTCTATGGTACCACATCCCCGCACCAGCATATCTCCCACTTCCAAGCGGCACGTTGAGAGACAGCGGCTGACGGGAGACTTCTACTCCATCAGTTTCTTGAAACCCTTGACGGCCTGACTTTTCAGTGGTATGCTCGGCTTCCCCCAAACTCAGTACATACTTGGGAGGAAATGGAGACACCGTTCCACCAGTGCTTCTATGAGGTTGAGGGAGAGGTTCAAACCATCGCGCTTCTCACCGTGACCCAAGATCCAGATGAACCAGTAGATCAATTCATAGCAAGATGGAGAGATTTAGCCGCTCGTCATCCCAATCTCATGCCAGAGAAGGAAGCAGTTCAGACCTGTGTACGAAACCTGCGACCTGAGATCGCTTTGCTTGTAGAGGCCTCCAACCCGACCTCCATGTCTGAGCTAATCTCTAAGTCAGTTCCCATGGAGATTCTTGTCACGCCACCATGGTGGGTCACAACAACAATCCTCAAGCTTGGGAAACAACTGGGGCAATGGTAGTTCTCGGGCCAATGCCCAGGGTAACCAACAAAAAAGGGTAATCAGTGCCGCTGTCACCATCAACGATCCAAAGAAGGCTGCCTCTCAAACTTTGGACCTCTCCAAAGGCGTAAGCACAACAAAGACAGCATCTCAGACAGGCAAACAACAGTCGTCATACAACCGGATACCCCCACCTGCAAACCATAACCGAGATGACTATTGGACCAGCCATCAGAACAAGGTGTATCCTTTTGAAAAGGAATAGGTTCCTGCACTGCTTCGACTATTGCTGAAATAGAACATGATTGAACTGCCTGAGATCAAGTTTCATGATCAAGCAGATCTCGACACGCACAAAAGATATTGTGCTTATCATCGAATGGGAAACCACTCCACAGAAGAATGCTAGACACTTAAAGATCTCATCGAGGCTCTGATCTAAAAGGGTTAGATCAAGCTCGGAGAAATCAAGAAAGCATTCGGGGCAGCAGAAGCGTCCCACGCAGTTATAGTCCAAGAGGAAGATGAGGCACCCAGCAGCCTTTGCACTTTGTTTAACATGATGCTTCAAGAAGGCCTCATCACATTGAAACCAACAAACCAACCCAAGCACTGGACTCAAAGAGCCGAGGGTCTCTGGTGTCCATATCATCAGATATCGGGGCATGACCTGAGTGAATGCTTTGACTTCCACGAGCTATTAGTGAAGAAAATGCAGAGAGGCTAAGAAGTTGGTGACTTTCCAGACAGAGATCCCCAAATCTCTCCTCCGCTGGTACAAGAGGACCCCTTGACTTCAGACCCAAGAAATGATAATTCGGACCCTCTTCTAGCCTTGTTTGAGGCGATGCTCCAACAAGGGCTCATCACTCCTAAGCCGACAAGGCAGCCCAAACACCGTTCCCAAGGGACCGAGAATCACCGGTGCCCATACCATCGGATATGGGGGCATGAGCTAAACGAATGTTATGGGTTCAAAGTTGTGGTTGCGGAAAAATTCCAGGCAGGTCACATTGCTTATGCTGAACGCCCATAAGTTGATACTTCTACTCAGAAGAGTGTCCCAGTAAAAGACTCTCAGAAGGATGCCTCTGATCCCACTGATCCCTCGACTTCCCAGCCATGGAAAGTCCATCATGGGCGGAGCAGGCTCAAGTCTTTAGAGCGAGAAGCGAATCGTGAAGCTAATGTTGTTCACAAACCTAGTAAGATGGACCAAGCACCTTTGAAGGTGACTAGAAGAAGACGTGTACTAAGGGCTGCTCATCGGAAGAACAAGGTTCCTCAGCCACTGATTGAGCCAGAATTTCTCAGGCCTCCTCCTTTGTCGACTTTAAAAGACTTCATCCCAGTCGCCACCGACCTCATTCCTTCGTCTCATCAAGAGGATACCCTAGAGTCATTTCTTACTCGGGGCACATCCAATGAGGGTGACAATGTTAAAACCACTCCCCAATAGTCTAAGCAAGGGAAAGACCTAAAAGCCCCCTGCACACATCCAATTCTGGTGATGACATAAAAAGCTGCCCAAATGGGTCCAATGAGGGGAACGACCTAAAAAGTCCCTCACCTACTGACCCTTCTCCTTCTTCTTCTTATTCTTCGTCTTCTTACCCTTCCTATTTTATGCCACTTGCGAGTACAGCCTTGAAATGTCCAGACTCTGAGGCTCTTGACAGAGAGCTCGAAGGAATCAATATAAGCAAAATGCACCAGAGGCAGTTGAAAAAGACGCTAGCCCAGGTAGCTAGATTCTTAACATTTACTGATGCCTTGGAAACTTGAGCCAAGTCAGAGCCATCCATTTCTATCAAGAAGCACAAGAAGTCAAAGTCAAAGACACCCCAGTAGCCTCCTAAGCCTGACTTTGAGCAGAGACTGAAAGAATCAAGGGGGGAAGAGCTTCTATTCTCAGGAAGCTTGCCACATGGTGCAAATCTCAAAAACATTACCCAGCACAGGGCAAATGAGCCTAAGGTCGGGTAAAACGCTGCAACCTCCACCTCAAAAGCCAGGTATCCTGAAGTTCCCTTGTCCGCCACTTCTCCCTTACCCAAACACCTCAAACAATTTACCCATCCTCCAACTCCCTGGGCTCCTTACTTGCCCAAATACCCTAGACAATCCACCCATCCTTCAATTCCTTGGAATGCCGCTAGTCTCATAAATCTAGCCATCTCCAAAGCCTTAACCTCAAACATCCACTCAGATTACCCAAACCAAGCCGGCTGCAAAATCAAGCCACCCAGGAGCCCAAAATAAACCTCTTTCACCTAAGCCTGCTCCTCAATCCATTATACCACCCAAGCCCATGGCAGGACCAGAAACACAAAAGCCTGATGATAAAAAGGTGAAGTATGATGTGATATGGCACCTAAGGAAGATTTCAGCCCTTTTCAACATCTATGATGCCTTCATGCTCTGAAGGGATTACCGTATGGCTCTGGTTCAGGCTCTCTCCAATTCATAGGTGTACGAGATTGAAGTGGAACCCATTGAGGTGGATCCATCAATCTTGAGAGGATGTATGGTAATCACCTACTCAGATGATGATTTATAATTGGAAGAAGAATTTCATGATTGCCCTCTCTTTGTGACTGGTGAGTTTCATGCATGCCCCATCAACCGAATTATGTTGGATGGAGAGTCAGCAGTCAACCTTATCCTAAGGAGAATCCTCACTCATTTGGGATTAGGGTCTGAGGATCTCACTCCAACCCATATCATAGCCGGCTGCCACTGTCTGCCTTCGTCTTAAGATCAGTGAATTAAATGATTATGCCCAATTTCATGTGATCAACGCTAACACATCTTACAACATCCTTCTCAGCCACCTGTGGCCCCATGATCAAGAGGTGTTTCCATCCACATTGCATCAATGCTTCAAGTATAGTCGAGATGGGAGACAGTATACAGTCTATGCTGATAGAGGACTATTTCCCGTAGTCAAAACTCACTATGTTGATGCCAAGTACTACTTCAAAGATTCGGTGTCACCCCAAAAGTCAAATGATGGTGATCTGGAGTCTGTGAGGAAGACAGAACCCTCGCCTCATGAAGATGTCGAAGATATTGGGAGAACACACATGAGCATGTTTAAAGAGGAAGAAAGAAAAGGTAAAACTCTCCCTCTAACTCTCATTCATCCCAGTATGCCATCACCCATCATCCCTAAGGAAACTCAATCTTCCCTTGAAGATGAGGCTTCCCCCTCTGCTTCCAATTCTGAACTACTTGTGCAAGAAAAAGAACCAGAAGTCACCCTTGAGACTGAAGTAGTCATGGGAATAAATTTCCCGGTCCCAAGGGTCACCTACACTCCGGACCATCAGAAAGTTCTGCATGTCCCCATCGCACTCTTGGAAACAGAATTAATGCATCAGCCACCCCCAAAGGTTTTGCGTTTCCCTGATTCTATTAGAAAAGAGAAGTTAAGGAAAGGACAACCATCTTGCCCTCAAGTGCAGGATCTCCTGGCAGAGTTAAAAAGAGAGGTTCGCAGTCTCAAAACCAATTAGCGGTGATGCGTATTTCTTCAAAACACCTAAAGAAGTTCGCACCTGAAACCAAGAGCAACGATGGGCTTGGAGTGAATGTACCTCAAATAGAAGACAAAGATCCTCTTGATTGGACTATTTATAGCGATCAGGCTCATCACATTATGAGAATGATGAATTATGAGCCCATGTTCAATCAAACATTAAGGGTAGAAGAAGCTACTGCTCCCCCATTCCAGGTCATTGAAGCTACAGCGACTTGTCATAAAACAAACCAAGGTGTTGGGTATCCCTCCACATTCCATTCCACGTAGGGGCAGAAACAATGAGCAAGAGCAAGAGGAAGAGTGCAGAGAATCAAATAAAAAAAAAGTCATGCATCGCACTGAAGCAAAAGAGAGAATTTTATTCATAAAGCAAGGGAATATTACAAGTGTCATAAAAAAAGGGGAAAAAGAAAATAAGATGACACTATGAAAATCGATCAATCACTTCATTGATCTTCCCCCTATATGTTGCGGCTGATGCCCTAGCCTGCTCGATGCGTCCCTTCAACTTTGCCACCATCTCAGCCTCATGCTCCATCAAGGCAGTCCCTTCTTCTAAGGAGTATTCGAGAGTCAAAATATTATTGGCAAGCACCTTATCCTTTGCTTCCCAAGCCGCAGTCTCCTCCTCCAACTTGTCAAGATTTTGCATCAGCTTTAATATCTCCGCCCTCAGGGTCATCACCTTGTGGTGGTGGGCGATGGCCTCCTCAGCAAGATTGGATCTCTGACAAACTGCAACATTCTTTTGCTGCAATTGAGCTTCTACCTGTTCGTGATGGTGCATGAGTGAGGACTCCAAAGGGGGCAGTTGCGAGCTCTCCAGCCGCTGCGCAGTTGCTTCTTCATGCAAGGCCCTTATTCTCACCCTTCTAACTCGTTTATAGCACCGTCAAAATATAGGAGGACCTCTAGTGCACCCCCTAGAAGAGCGATCTGCCTTAGCTTCTGGATTGCACTGTCAAGTTTAGTAAGAGGCACATCTTTCAGTCTCGGCACACCCAGACGAAGCATATCCATGATTATGCTGAACATCCCACTGAAATTAGACCTGGGCAATACTGTTGGCGCTGCTGCAATGGAAGGAGCATCAGTCTCAATGGTGGGCTCGAAAAGATGATAGCCATGTGAGTTGCTGGCTATTCTTGAGCGAGTGTGAAACCCAAGCTCTCATCATTTGCAGATTTCAGAGGGGGGCCCAGTCTCAACCTGCTCAAACCTCACAATATCAGCCTCCTCACTTGGCCTTTCAACCTCACCATTAGCAGGCTTAGTCCCTTCAAGGCTAACCTCTTCTCCTTGCCCCTCATTTTTGAAGCAGTTGTTATTTGTTCCAAAGTATCCTCAGCCCTTTCAGGGCCAACTTCTTCTCCATGCTCCCTCTCTTCTTGAGCCGCCATCTCTGCCTCGGCAGATTCGATGCCTCTCCCATCTTCTTCTTCGCCCTTGTCCTCTAGGGAAGCCATTTCAGCTACCGCTTCTTCTGCTGGGCCCGCCGCTTCTATGGCTATAAGGCCATCCACTCCTTCATCACCCACTAGGGCTACCGTCTCTAGGCCCTCAAGATCAACCCCCTGAGGATGTCCTGCCTCTGCATCGCCTATAGCTACATCGCCTGAACCAACAACTTCCTACTGCTCGGGTAGCCCCTCTTCAGTCCCTGGGGCACCAGCCTCCTCTATGGACACAAGTTCTCCTGGAGTTTCCCTTTCCGTGACTGCACCCTCTGCCTTGGTAGGCGCAGCAACCTCCTAAGCCTCAGAGGCTTTCTCCACCTCGACTACCTCATCAAGGCCGGCCTCATCAGCCCCGTTGATCTCAATCAAGACTGGCCCCTTCCCCTCAGCCACGGATGTCACTTCCTGGTCTGAAGCAATGTCGATCAGTGCAAGTGGGATCTAAGGCACCGGCCTGAGTCTCTGAAGAGCTAGAGGAGGGCTTAGGTGAATGGGAAGACGAATCCTCAATAGAAGAGGGTGATGCAGAAATTATAGGAAACACAGAAATTCAAGGAATTAGATGGTGAAGAACCGTCAGCTGGCTCCCGAACAACTGGAAGTCTAGGCCCCCTGTGGTTTTGAGCTCGAATTGTAGTTCGAAGTACGGATGTGGCAGTCTGCTTCCTCTTCTTCTCCTTCACCTAAGAAGGTGTAGCAGTTTTAGAAGCACCCCCCTCAAGAAGAGCTCGTAGCAAGTCTACTGTGTGGGCCGCTCCCTATCAACTCTTTTATATCTTGGACTGGGCGCTCCTCGTACCCAAGAACCTTACAACCCTTCTTCCATTTGAAGATAGTAGAGAGGTTGTAAAAAATGCTCCCTATCTTCTTATTCATAGCAAGAAACCGTGACATAGACTTGTCCACAGCAATTTGTCAGGGCCTTCCAATGTCTTGCCAGTCCCAGGGGAAGTCCAGGGTAAAAACCTCGCCCAAAGGAGGGGTTCTCACCATCATCTTCTAGCACGTGTTCTGGTGTCAGTGGTAGTTTTCCCCTTTCTAGGGATGGTCAACCCCCCAGTATCCACAATTGGTGATCGACCACCAGCGTACATGGTCCTCAATCGCTCGCACCGTTCTATCGAAGTGCGGCAGCACGTACTTCTTAATCTCCGTAAACTCTAAGCATGTCACTCAAGCTGTGAGAACATGCCTCACGAGCCATGTATCACAATGAGTCCCCAGTTTGTCCTTGATTCTGCGGTTGATCTTGCTGTAGCGCTTCTCAAAGAAAACCGAGAAAGGGCAGCCTTGATCATGCCTGTGCTACCGAGCAAATCTATGAGGGAAATACCGCTCGAGCTTGGCAATATGGATGGTGCGGTAAGGTAGAGCTTCACCCCTGATGCTCAACATGAACATGAGCTCCTTATGAGTAGTGGGAGCCCCATCCAAGTTCTTGCCTAGTTCATCAGCAAAGACGCGGTCTGTAAGGCATCCAACCGTGAAGGCGACCCGGCTCATGTGGAGCTGGTCATTGTTGAACAAGCTACGTCCATGGCCAAAAGTATGAAAGATTGCCTTTTGCCCAGCAATCTTCAGGAGAAACAGACACATTGTTTCCTCCAACACCCAAGTTTTGCTATAGGTGATGGGGAAATAAGTCCCAAGCCAGCCGTACACATAGTGGATGGGCAAAGGCATCTTAAAATCCCTAGGGAAACTTTCTCCATCCACTATGTCATTTCCTCCTTCATGTCCCTGATAGGCTTTCCCCTTAGACACAGCTCCCAGGCCTTAGTAGATGCTGCACAAGACCAGTTGTGCAAGCGCATACCCTTGCCCCCTCACCATGTCGTACACCACATAAAATATGCGTGGACGTATAGTATCTACTTCCCCCGGGAGAGCAAACTTACACAAGAAGAGCACTAAGTACGCCGCAAGGAAGACGTGGTTGTTCCCACTTTCCAACTCAAATAGGGGTTCCCTTCATGGGTACTTTACCCTTTCTCCTTGGGCCCGGACCAATTTCATCAGTGCAGTCTTCGCAGAAGAATGCCACCCACTGGGTGAAGCAGACGCGCCCATTCTTGGACTCAGAGCAAAGCAACTGGTAAATTCCAAACAAATTATGAAGTCCAGCTGGTGGTTCTTCTTTTCCGCCCCGTTCACGTCCAAAAAAAACTGAGTTCGGGGGCACGAACTTGTCGTACATAGCACCGATGAGTGGGAGCCCACCAATGAAGTGCAGATCTAGTAGCGAAATCCATGCCTCTCCATGACCTAGCAGCTATGTGTTACTGGCATGGCTCCAAGTTTCCAACAATACCTTGATCATGTTTGAGCAACGGTCATAGTAACCTACCTAGCACTGGATGGCGACTAGCAAGGAAGTGCGCTTCAGAATGCCCTGGTATTGGCCCAGCACCTTTATGCTCCATCAAGAATATCCTTTAAATATTGGTGCTCCCCTTCCACCCGGAGAATAGCAGAGGACCACATTAGGCCCGGGGTCTTCACCATCGTCTTGCCTAAGTTAGGCAAGTCCTCACCTGAGGCCACATTCCTATGCAAACAGTGAAAGAGGCCTACCCCTTCTTCCATCCTTATATTCCCGCCGTTGTCTTTGCTGACCTCAAATCAAACGGAGTCACTAACAAAGATGACACTCAAAGGCCACCATGGTTCACACAATGCATCGGTGAGCCAAATGGGCTCACCGCTCACCAAGCTTTCACCAGTAAACGTGTTGGTACCAATTTCCCCTACCCATGGGAGGTTCTTCACATCAAGAATGGCATCGGAAGGCTGAGCCATGAAGCCAAAATCCAAGGTTTCGCTGTCAGGTGAAAGTCACTAAAGGGTAGTGTTACCGCCGTGCGCAAAAGGCAAGGCTATCGCCGACCACATAAATAAAGGCTGGTGCCAGCTATCCTTTCTACAAACGCTGTCACGTAGCTAGTGCCATCTAGGTTCCTAAGGCGTATCGCCAGCTGCATTCGCAAGGGCATATCGCCGACTAGTTGCTTAAAGCTTAACGCCGACTACGTTTGAGGAGGTTATCGCCGTCTGCCCACTAAAGTAGTAGTGTTGTGTGTCGACCAAGGCACAACGCCATCACCTGACCAAGAGGCTATCGCCATCCAGTGACTAAAGACGCAGCACCGTGTGCCAACCCAAGGAGGTATGTTGTGAGGGGCTAACGCCGCCCGCATTCAGTGCTGGTCGTGCTCAAGCTATTTGCATGCACCACACGTGCAGCCCCAAGTCCCTCAAAATCTGAGCACGTCGCCTACCACTCGCAACTTGGCCTGACACCACACGTGCGGTGGGTGACCGTTCGTAGTCCCACGGCCCTTCACCTCCCAGACCGTTACGTGCTTGCAATGCCTCGAGTTCTCATCTGTGTTTCCTCTCCTCGCCAAGAACTCACTCCTTCTCATCGAGAACTCACTCCTTCTTGCAAGGAAACCGTCTCCTTACTGGTGACCAATGCTACCGAGGAACAACTCGAAACTCTCCAAAAAATCCCCAGCAACCCTTCGTCTCCCCGCTTGCTGGAAACCAACTGAGACACCTTTTCCACTACTTCTCGAGGTCCGAAAACGCCTTTGTTCGCTGCTGCTACTCTCCCACTACTCCTCAGTGATGGAAAAAAACAGGAAGGACTTGGAAGTTCACGAAAATGTCTAGTGGCCCTCTCTTGTTTCTTTCTCACCTCTCCGGTGACTGTGAACTCCTGTCGGAATACCTCTGCAACTCACCGGCATTCTCTCTTCTTTGTCAGAACTCTTTCTTCCTCTGTAGAAACTTCGACACATCACCAGCAAGCTCCTGTGGACACCCTATCAAAGCTGTTAAACTTGCCAGAATACCTGCGTGCTCGTTGGAAGTTCTCGCCGAAAGTCTCTCCTCTCTCACTATTAAACTCTCATTGTTTTACCTTCGGTAAAATAGTAAAAATGGGGTCTTCCCCCTTATATAGAAGATGGTTCCCCAAGGTACCCCTCACAAAGCAAGAATACCAGACAAGTCCCTGAAAGCCAAGCGGTAATAGGCCGGACCGAGTCGAGCTCCAACCCGAGGCTCGAACAGAGGCTTACCACCACCTGTGCAACACCGAGCATCGACCTTCAAACGGACCGGATCGGGCCCAAGCCCGAAGCCCGAACTCAGGCTAAATGATGGTTATGTTTCGCATCACCCTGCGTGACTAACGCCATGTACATCCAACGCTACGCACGTCGGTACTACTGCCTCCTGTGACCACTCCCGTACATGTCAGCACCGCTCATGCTAACGTCATGTGCACCAATGATTATCGTCGCGTACATTGTTGTTGTTCATTGCTAGCACCGCACATGTCTGAACTTGATCATCACTTGAGTATTCTATCACTATCCCTAGTAGAGTTGCATCAAAGCCGTAACCTCCGTCATCCCCAGTGGAGTTGCATCCAGGTTGTTCCACCTAGGCCATGACTGGTCATCCCCAATGGAGTCAAGAGCAAGTCACTGTCCCTCATCCCTAGTAGGAATTACACCCGTATTGCAACCCATTGATCCTCAGTGGAGTTAAAGTCGTGCTTACCCCTTCAATCCCTTGTGGGTCAGTCTCTTACTAAGTTGTCTCATCCCTAGGAATTGAGTTTCCTTCCATGGGCCTATTTCCCATGGACTGTCATCTTTCACCTTAGGGAGTCCTACTTGTCCCCTAATCCTTAGTGAAGTATGCTTCCCATCTAAAACCCCTACTATCATTTTACCCCCAGGGAGTCAAATCAATATCCACAAACCTATCCCCCATAAAACTTCACCTACTAGGTGACCCACACAATGGTTTGTGCTGCATGACCTTAAATTGCACAGCCTTGGTCTGAGCTACATGACCTTAAACTGTACAGCCTTGGTCCGTGCTGCAAGACCTTAAACTGTACAGCCTTGGTTTGAGCTGCATGACCTTAAACTACACAGCCTTGGTCCATGCTACATGACCTTATGCTGTACATCCTTGGTCTAGATGCGTGACCTTAAACAGCATGGTCCAAACTACATGACCTTAAACTATAGCAGAGGTCTAGTTGCATGACCTTAAACTCCATGGTCCTAATTGCACGACTTTAAAATTGCATAGCCAAGGTCCAAGCCATATGACCTTAAACCATAGTGCAAGTCCTGACCACATGACATTAAAAGGCTTAGCTCTATGGTCCAAACTATATGACCTTAAACTGTAGCGAAGGTCTAGTTGCATGACCTTCAACTGCATGGTCGAAGTCGCATGACTCTAAACTGCATAACCAGGGTCCAAGCTATATGACCTTAAACCATAGTGCACATCTTGGTGCATGACGATAAACGGCTTTGCATAGTTCCCGAAAGCATGACCTTAAACACGCCCTCACACACACGCATGGTTAGGTACCTCGATCTCGCCCTCCAAATCTGGATGATCTGGTGCCACACGTCTAAGGTTTGCGGGAACCCGAGACTTGAGATCGCTCTCTCGGGAACCTTGCTCAAGCACAAGGGTAGGTGGGCCAACCGATGAGAGAGGAATTTAAGGTAGGTTCAGGACTTACTCAGGCTAGCTCACATGGGCGGCCTCTTAGATTATGAAGAAATCCCCCCAGTAGTAAAATTGGTTCGGAATCATCTCCCTTGGCCAGTATTCTCTTGTTTCTACAATCACACACACATGGTTAACTTTACAAGACAAGTGGGCCAAAAGAGATCCCACCTTGTATTTGAGCGACTGTACATAGGTTAGCACATCCAAGAGAAGAAAGGGTAAGAACATAGATGAAAGAAGAGGAAAGAGGTAGATTAGAGGATTGTTGACTAGGTAGCGAGACTAACAGGGCAACTAGATCAGCAAGTGGTTGACCCGGTGTGGTAGCAAGATGGGCACGATAACTAGACCGGCACAACATATATACTACTAGACGTCAGAACAATCATCGACCGGTCTGGCATAATGGCTAGCTTATCATGGCAGTAAAGCGGGCACGGCGACTAAGACTGGCTCAACGACAATATTGCTAGACAACAAGACTATCATGGCAATGTTTGTCTCAGCCTCTCTTGGTCAAACAAGAGAGAGAATAAAGAAAAGAGAGAAAGAGAAACATGCACAGTACTACCGATGTTGTGCTTGAGCAAAGAAGAAGAGAAGAGGAACATATGGAAAAGAAAAGAAAAGGGAAGAAGGGAAGAAAAGAAAAAGAAGAAAAGGAGAGAGAAGGAAGAAGAGAGAATCATAACGGCGATGATAGAGAAGATAGAAACGAATATGGACGACCATGAACCTCCTCCATCCATGACAGGAGGGTAAGGAGAGAGAAAGGACATGAGTAGTAGTTAGCCTCCGCCAGTCATGGTAGGGGAATCAGAGGAGAGAGAAAATATGGACAGTGATGTGCTTCCTCCGTCCATGTCAGAAGAAAAAGAAGAGAGAGGTCATGGGCGACGACGTGCTTCTACCGTCCATGTCAGATGAAGATGAAGAGAGAGAAGACATGGGCAGCGATGTGCTTCCTCCGTCTGTGTCAGACGATAAAGAAGAGAGGGAAGACATGGGTGGCGATGTGCATTCCACCATTTGTGTCCCACAAATAAGAAGAGAGAGAAGACATGGATGGCAATATGCTTCCGCCGTTTGTTTCAGACGAAGAAGAAGAGAGGAAAGACCTAGGCGGCGAATTGCTTCCGTCGTCCATGTCAGACAAAGAAAAGAGAGGGAAGACATGGGCGGCGATGTGCTTCTATCGTCCATATCAGATGAAGAAGAAGAGAGAGAAGACATGGGTGATGTGTTTCTGTCGTCTTTGTCAGGTGAAGAAGAAAGAGAAGACATGGGCAGCGATGTGCTTCCACCGTCCGTGTTAGAAGAAGAAGAGAGAGAAAAGGCATGGGCGTTGATGTGCCTCCGCCGTCCATGTCAAAAGAAGAAGAGGAGAGAAAAGACATGGGCGGTAATGTGCTTCCGCCATCCATGTCTGATGAAGAAGACAAGGAGACTTCGACAGAGGCCCCGCCCGCTACTCGCGTTAAGGCCCGGCTCACTATTCGTGTCTCTGAAGCGGAACAATATCATGTCAACCGATCGGCTTCTCCATGCATGAACAAACAAGAAAGAGAGTAGAGAGAGAGCAAGAAAGAGAGGAAATGTGAAGGAAAGATAAAGAGAGATAAAGGAAAGTGGACAAAGGAGATTAACGATAAAATAGGAAAGAAGACATAGATGAGAGGAGAGAGATAGAGGGAGATAGAGATGAGGAGAGAGAAAGAAAGAGATGAGAGGAAGAGAGAGAAAGAGAGAGATGAGAGGAAAAAGAAATAGAGATGAGAGAGAAAAGATGAGGAGAGAGAAAATTACCTTACCGAAGGGTATCGACTCTTTTCTTCTCTATCCTCTCTCTCTTTCCAAGACGCACCCACGAACTTAAGCAATAATTGAAATCTTTATTGAATAATCAAAGGTTTGAACCAAAAAAAAATTTATAATTAGGCTTTGCATGCTTATATAGAATTAGGCCCAAACATGGTGTATACCCAAAATCTACCTAAATTTATGATAATTACAATTTAATTGAATTAAAATAAATTCTAAACTTGGGTGCAAAAGGATTGTTTTGCCCTTACCCAACAATGTATGAAATTCCAAAACAGTACTGCTGCTGTCTTAGAACTTGTGTGATCTTCTGTGGATGATCCGGGATGTCTTTGGTGCTCGTTTAATTAAAGGATGGTTTCTTTCTTGTAGGGCTCGGCATGGCAATCGATTTGATACCAACTTAGAGCCATGGATCGTGTTTTTAGGCCACGATCATGCGACTCGAAATTTGGATGAATATTACAAACTTCGAATCGATAGTGTGCTTGTTTCTTGAAGTTTTTCTTTAATTTATTTTTTGAATCACACTAAGCATGCCGTCAGGATCGCATGGCCACAAACGTCGCTCAATTTCGTGTCCGAACGAAGATTTTGTCGTCATGAGTTTTTGGCCAAAATTTGGAAATTTGGCGGTTATAATTTACAATAGTTTCGACGCCTCCATGTGTGAAATCCAACCGTTCATCATACGCGAGGTTCATAATAGAGATAGTCTAGAAAGTTATGCACATAATATAATTAGTTTTCCATCGATCGCGTAAGCGAGCGTCATGATTAGCCGCTCGAGCGAGGCATGCTGCTACTGAATTTTTTGCAACCTTCTTTGTGATTAATCAACTTCTTTCTAGTTTTTCTCCCTGCTCAAATATCATCACGGGTCGTGCCACATATCAAAACGCCCGTCTTGATGAGACGAACACGCTCATCAAATTCGAGAGCGATCCAACTCAGGACGAGTGACATATGGGCCTTTCAAGTTGCTACTCTAGACTATACATATCAACCTCCTTTAATGCAGATTGGTGTAGAGAGGCCGCACGAGAATAGGGAGGCCGCACGGGAATAGCGTGCGACCTACCCCTTTTTGGGCTTTTACCCATAACTTTGTCATGGAATGCCTGATTAAGCCGAAACTTGACCTATAAGGGTTTTCGACCGTGTCGGATCCAATGACGGTGGTTCCACATCAGTTTGAGGTAAAAAAATCGAGTTTTAGTTACAGGGTCCATTTCAGGGTGCTTGAGGCTAATTTTTTTGAAATTGTTTCTTTGTCTGTGCTTCCTTAAACATGTCGGATTGAGAAAAAACTTGATAGGTGGCTTTTGGAGTGCTTAAAAAGATTCTGAACCATTATGGGGAAATTTTGAGACTGTCGAGAATTTCACTGTATGTTGAGGCTTTATTGACCTGCGTCCTCTTTATTTCGTGTCAAGGACGAAGGTGCTCAAAAATGTCGTCAAACAGCTTTCCCCACTAACTGTTGTGCTTCGAGAGAAGTGAGAAGGACAACGTTCAAAAAATTTCCTTCAACTTTATTACTTGTTTCTCTCTAGCCACAGGACCACGTGAACGCCGAGGAGATTCATGTAATTCTACAAGTAGGATGCTCAGACGTTTTGATGCAATGTACAGGTCCATCAGTGGAGATTTTAAGGGGAGAAGCGACTTTTTTGAGGGATCCTGTCGAAGTCCTCATCCTCAAGGGACTAATTGTGATTCTGATGCTGAAGATTTTATACGGAACTCGTTAGTAAGAATCAAGCCTGTCTAGCAGTCGAGTGCCATGTTGAAGGGCATTTTTCCCATTTGGTCTGGGTTTCTTTGCTTTAGATAAATAGCAAAAGAGCCTTTGGTCAAAGTTCGTCTGTGTTGTGCACCAGATATTCCTTGACGGGTAGGGTACCTCAGTTTATTGAGCCGACCGGCTTTGGGTATAACCCCTACCCACTGTTAGCAGTTTCTCGTAACAAGTCCAAAGTCATGGATAACGTAGCTTTCTTGAGGCGTCTTTGGTTTGTTGGATTGACTTGTTTGTTTGTTTTGGATGGTTTACTGGAGGGCCTTTTATCGGCATTCTTTTGTGTTGTGCACCAGATATTCCTTGGCTGGCAAGGTACCTCAATTTATCGAGGTGACTGGCTTTGGGCATAACCCATAACCACTGTTAGCAGTTTCACGTAACAAGTCCAAAGTCATGGCTGACTTAGCCTTCTTAGGGCATCTCCAACATCTTGGAGTACGTTTAGTGACCTCTTGGGAATGATGCTCTTCTTCATGAGACTTGTCTTGCCTTTTTGGCAAGTCTTCTGCCCTTAGAGTCCTTTTTGTGAATGGACTCAGGCTATCGGAATCTTTTCCTTGAAGCTCATATTTTTGGATCCTGGTATTGAGACACCAGGGATTTTTTCCTTTGAATGTGGGCTGAAGCTGCCTGTTGAGGTGAGTGCGGCATCAACCTGTTAATTGGTCCAAGCGTCCTTTATAGATTTTCATTTGGACTTGGGAGGCGGCACCGTAGAGATAATTTTCACCAACTTCCTTTTTATTTGGGGCTCTTTTACCCACGACCTTTCGGTCATGTCCACCCTTTTCTTCCATTTTTTCTCACGATGCCCTTTCGGGTTTTCATTATGCATGGGTTTTTAGTTTCACGGAACTCTCTTACTTATGGTTTTGTGACCATGCCCATCCATCATTTTTACTAATGGAATTCCCTTATCCAGGTATACACCATGCCCGTTATTTTCTCTTTTTTTTTTGTGAAGGCACATTTAAGGTCATGCATTTGGGACCTATACGAAGTCTTTTATAGTCATGCAGCTAGGACGTGTACTCTAGTTTAAGGTCTACAGCTGGACTATGGTGGTGATGAATGGTCATCTGTGGAGGCCATGGAGTGAGCATGGTAGTGGTTTGACTGAACGAGTGCTTCCTATAAGGGATGGATAATGCATGGATGGAATGTGGAAACTGGAGACCCATTAACTGATGGTGAGTATGGATGGAAGAATGACTCGCCTTTTTGTGAGCATGGGTGAGACTCGCTAGGGAATGATGAAAGATGATAAAGTAAATGGGCTTACTAGGGAGGTAATGAAGAAGGTGTGTGCACACGAGTGGGTCGGTTAGGGAAGACGTGCGTGAAGATGCACGTAAAGGACATGTGCGCACGTTGTGGGGGCGAGTTTTAAAGTCATGCCTCCTGAACCTGTGCTAAGCAGTTTAATGTCATGCGGTCAGGGCATGCACTATAGTTTAAAGGTCATAACGTTGGACCACGGTTATGCAGTTTAAAGTCATACAACTAGGACCATGCAGTTTAAGGTCGTGCAACTAGACCTCGGCTACAGTTTAAGGCCATATAGTTTAAGCCATGGTGCTGAGCCTTTTAATGTCATGTATTATGGTTTAGGGTCACATAGTTTGGACCATACAGCTTAAGGTCATGTAGCTAGACCTCCGCTACAGTTTAAGGTCGTATAGTTTGGACCATGCAATTTTAGGGTCATGCACCTAGACTAAGGCTGTGCAGTTTAAGGTCACATAGCGCGGACCATGGTTGTGGGTTGCCATGTAAGTGAAGATGCATGGAAATAGGTCTTGTATACTGCAATCTGACTCTCTGGGGATAAAATGGTCAAGATCGACAAGGAGTTCAGATGGGAAGGCCGACTTCATTGGGGATTAGTAGACAAGTGTGGCTCCCTTAGAGGTGAAAAATGGTACTCAACATAAAACAATTCATTGAAGATGACCTAACTCCTAAAGGATAGGATAGCTAGGTGTGAAGCAAACCCACTGGGGGTTGCAGTGATAAGAATGACCCTAACTCCTTTGGGGATAGGGGCCTACAACACGAGTATGACCCCTACTGGGGATGAGAAGTCATGGCCTAGGTGAAATGACTTGGGTACCACTTAATAGATCACGGTTAGGGTGCAACACCACTGGGGATAACAATAATAGGATGTTCACAGCTTTAGCATGAAGTGTGTGGCAACGAACTGCTGAGGACATAGCCGGCGATAGGCACAACCAACATTATTGCTTAAACACTCAGCTGGAGCTAGGTCGTTGAAAACACAGCTGGCATTGAGCATAACCAACATTACTTCTTGAACACTCAGCCGGCGCTGAGCCTTTGAAAATGTAGCCAGCACGGAGAATGGCCAACACTGTTTCTTGAACACTCAGTCGACGTTGGGTTGTCGAAAACGCAGCTGGTCTGAGAAAGACCAACACTATTTCTTGAACACTCAGCCGGCGTTGGGTCGAGGACACAACTGATGCTGAGTTGAGGACACAATTTGTGTTGGACTTGGGTTACTATTCAAGCCTTGACCCGAGCCAGCCTCGTCCCTACTCTCTGTTACATGGGATTTCATGGGTGGCGGTAAAAATTTTGCTTGGGACTCGGATCAGAGCTCGCCTAGGTCCGACCCATCATCGCTTGGCCTTCTTGGACGTGGCTGGCATTCCTGGTTTGAGAGGGATATTTAAGGGAAGCTTCGGCTATATAAAGGGGGTAACCCCCATTTTCACTGTTTCACGAAAGATAAAAAGACTTAAGGTAAAAAACAGTGAGGGTGAGGTTTTCGAGTGAGAGCTTTGGTGAGTACACAGGGTATTTCGGCGAGATTAGCAGAAGTTTGTCGGTAAGCAGGGACAGGTTCCGACTGAGAAAAAAAATGCCAGTGGGGAAGTGCGTGCTTTTGCTAGAGTTGCAAGAGTTTCACCAGGGAAACAGGGAACTTTAGCTATGGTTTTGAGCGTTATGGAGAAGGAAAGAAGGTGCATCCGAGGGCTGCTCAAGGATTTATGCTGGTTTTTTGCAGTTTTTCTAGAGAGTGAAACTGGTTTTCCAGCAGTACGCGGGAAGGGTGAAGGTTTCCCTGTAGTGGATTTCTGGTGACTTGGAGAAAGGTTGCAAAGGGTTTTCGACAGTGGAAGGGAGTTTCCAATGGGAACTTAAAGGGCACAGGGAGACAGACCGTCGCTGGAGGTGGAGGGTCATGGGAAGCGAACGGCTATCATTGGAAAGTGTGCAATCATCCAGGAGGCAAAGCGTCTTAGACAGGAAAATGTGGAGTCAAGGAAACCGAGGAGACAAAAAAAGTGAAGAGTCACCGGGAGGTGAACAGTCACAGCACAGCCAGCGCTAACTTAGGATATGTAGCTCGCGTTGGGCATTAAAAGCACAGCTGGTACTGAACTTTTAGAAACACAGCTGGCACTGATCCACAAGGAAGACAGTCAGCTCTAGGAATTAGAAGCACAGCGGCGCTAGCCTTTAGAAGACACATCCGACGTTGGCCTCACACGACGCTTATCAATGCATAGTCAGCGTCATGATCTGCACGATGTTGCTCATGTGCGACAGTGAATTACATGTGGGGATTGTTGCATGCGGCGATGAGTCATGCGCGGCGATGTTCACGCATGGCGCTGACTTGGGTAGGCAAAGGGTGGGGACCAATAGTAATGCCTGGCTTATGATGCCCATTGGAAGCCAAGTCCTCGAGCACAACAGTGAAGTCCATGTTGTTCTGTGGAAGGGCATTCACTGTGAACAGCGTATGCTCTCCATCATAGGCCAGTTCCTTGTCAGAGAAGTCTGCTCTCCATATTTGATATACTCGTTAGATGAATTTTGGCGTCCTCTTTTGGCCTGTAACCATCCTCTTTGAGAACGCCCTTCAGATGAATTGAAGCTAACTTTGAAGTGGTTTTTCTTTTTCTTCATGAGGAAAGCATTTCTTTTTGGCCTGTAACCGTCCTCTTATCCGCAGATGCAAGAGCAACATTGCAAGTGTCAACTGTTCTCTTTTCCTCAGATACAAGAGATTTGTAACTTCCCTAATAATGGGCTTTCGACTGTAACTTGTAACCCTTTTTAATGCAATAAAATGAGTTATGATTTGTTTGGAGTTTCTTGCTTGCTTTGCATTGAGTCTCTTTTCTTAAGTATGCATCATGGGTAGTAATTCTTTAGGTATCGTCCATTGATAGGGGGCATTGTCTCCTCTCCATTAGGATGTGCTAATATGTAAGCTACGTTTGGTGAGACCTTTTTTACTATAAAGGGACTTTCCCACTTGGATTCAAACTTCCCCTTGTGCTGTCATACATAAAAATCGACCTCTTGATGGCTAGAACTAGATCTCCATGAGCGAATGAGCAAACTTTGACTGACTTGTTAAAGTCCCTCATCATTCTCCCCTGGTTGAGTTCGAGGTTTTGCTGAGCCTCCAACCTCTTTTCATCGAGTGCATCCAATTCTTGATACTGAAATTTGACTCTCTCATCTATGGTTAGTCCTTGATGTATAGTGACACGCCATGAAGGGGTTTGAATTTCAAAAGGTAAAACTGCTTCAACCTCATAGACTAGGGAGTAAGGAGTGGAATTGGTGGCATTTCATGTGGTAGTGAGATAGACCCACAAGGCTTAAGGAAGCTTCTCATGCCAGTTCTTCTTCGCCTTTGATACCGATTTCCTTAAAACGTTGCACAGGGTCTTATTGAAGGCCTCGACTAATCCATTGGCTTAAGGGTGATACATAGTTGAGTATCTCCATTCGAAACCGAATTGACTAACCAAGCGATCTATATGATGACCCCTGAACTCAGGGCCATTGTCAAATATAATCCGTTCAGGCACTCCGAACCGATATATGATGTGATGCCGCACGAAGTTAGCCACTGTGGTCCCCGAAACATGCCTAAGGGGGACCGCTTCAACCCACTTCAAGAAATAATCTGTTGCAGCTAGAATAAAGACGTGACCCATTGCTGAAGGACGGTTAATAGGCCCTATAATGTCCATACCCCATTGTGAGAAGAACCATGATGCCACTGTAGGGTGTAAGGGCTCTAGAGGCTGGTGAACAAGGCTTGAATGGATTTGGCACACCTGGCACTTCTTACAATAGTTTAGGGAGTCAGCAATCATCGAAGGTCAATAGTACCCCAATCTACGTATCCGTTCATAGAGCTTGGGACCGGACTATTGCAATCAACAGATGCCTGAGTGTACTTCTTCCAGGACCTTATTTGCTTCTTGTGCGTCCACACATCTAAGAAGAATGTCATCAAATGACCCTCTGAAGAGAGTCTCTCCTTCAAGAAGGGTATTCTTGGTAGACATTTGACACACGCTGTTGCGCCCGGCATGGTCCTCTGGAAGTATACCATGTCTTAGAAAATTAGTGATGGGCTCTCTCCAATCTTCTACCTGTTCAATTTTCGTGCATATTGGGTCGAAGAATTCTGGTTCCTGGCTTTGAACCTTAGCTCCCTGACTCCTTGTCATTTCATGTTCCATCTTAATAACTTCTTTAGCTGATAGAAGTGCTCCAAATGGATATGGAGGGCACTGGGGGAAGAGATTTTTGTCATCATCCGCGTCAACCTCGGTTCTCAGTTCAATGTATATCCACTCCACCACCCAGACAAGCGTGGTTCCTTATGAGGATAATTGAATTGTAGCCCTGAGTTTTGCAAGTGCATCAGCTTGTGAATTTAGCCTCCGGGGGATGTGGCTCAAGGATACATCCTCAAATTGGGCTATATATGATTTTGCAGTATCATGATAAGGCTTGAAAGTGTCTTTTCTTACGTCATATATTCCCTTGAGCCGTCGAATAACCAACTCAGAGTTGCTATAAATCTTGAGCTACTCCAAGTTTAGATCAAAGGTTATCTCCAATCCAATTATAAGGGCCTGATATTCTATTTCGTTATGAGAACCAGCCTCGGTGAGAGAGAAAGAAAGTGGTAGTACTCCTCCTTTCGGAGTCAGGAATACCACCTCGGTGCCTCCTTGATTAGATTGGAACACGTGAGCAAGCTTTACACATAATACTTCTTCATCAAAGAGGTCACTTGATAAAGAAGATTCTGCCAATAAGGGGTGTGCTGCGAGAAAATCAGCCAAGGCTTGGCCCTTGATGGCTTTTTGGGGGATGTATGTGATGTCAAATTCCATCAGCAATAATGCCCACTTAGCAAGACATCCTGACAGGCATGGACGTATCATGAGAAACTTTACAGGATCTGCTTTTGATATAAGTTTCACTTCATGACCGAGCAAGTAGTGACGGAGCTTTGTATTGCGAAGATTAGGGCCAAGGACATCTTTTCTATAGGGGATAATTCTTTTTAACCCCTTGCATCCTGCGGCTGAGATAGTATAGTGCGGTCTGTTTTCTTTCGTCATTGTTCTGCACCAACAATGCCCCAAGTGACTCATCTAGAGCAGTCACATACAAGATGAGAGGTCTTCCCAATATCGGGGTGGAGAGTACTGAAGGATTGAGTAAATAATGCTTGATTTCATCAAGGGCTGTCTGACATGCTTCATTCCAGATGAATGGGATATCTTTCTTTAACAGGTGCGTAAAGGGTTTACAGCGACCTGAGAGGTTTGAGATGAACCTACGGATGTACGTCGGCTGCCCTTGAAGAGAGCACAATTCTCGCAGTGTAGTTGGTGATGGAATTTCTTGGATTGCCTTGATCTTGACTGACTCAACTTCAAGCCCTAGGTGTCTAACAATGAACCCTAAGAAATTTCCTAAACGCACGCCAAAAGCACACTTCAGTGGGTTCATTTTGAGTTGATGCATGTGTAATCACTCGAACACCTTTTCAAGGTCTCTCATATGCGGGTCTTTCTTTTCGTATTTCACCACCAAGTCATCTACATAACATTCCACCTCTTTGTGTATCATGTCTTTGAAGATGGTCGTCATTGCTCTCTGATAAGTAGCACCGGCATTCTTCAATCCAAAAGGCATCATCGTGTAACAGAAGACTCCTTTTGGGGTCAAGAATGCAGTGGCTTCCTCATCTTCGGGCGCCATCCGTATCTGATTATATCCGGAGTATCCATCCATGAAGGAAAAGATTTGGTAGTGAGTTGCAGAATCGATGAGCATCTCGGTGAAGGGCAACGGGAAATCATCTTTGGGACAGGTGGTATTCAAGTTGCGGAAATCAATGCAAACCCTGATTTGGCATTATTCTTCTTGACTGGAACATTTGCTAGCCATTTCAGATACTTGACTTCACGAATGTAGCCTGCTTGTCTGAGTTTGGTCACCTCGGCATCTATCTGCATTTCGAGGTCAGGCCTAAACCTCGTTGATATTTGTTTGACAAGTTTGACAGTCGGATCGATGCCAAGGTGGTGAACGGCGACTTGAGGTCTAAACCAGGCATCTCATGGTATTGTCAGGCAAAGACGTCTCCGTTTGCTCGCAAGAAAGTAGTGAAATTTTCTTTCTCTTGTGGATATATCGCGGAGATGAAAATGGTTCTGGGATCAATCTCATCCCCTAGATTTATCTCCTCGAGTTCATCTGCTGTGGCTTAACCGCCTTCTTCCCATTCTTCTGGGGCTTCCAACAACTCCCTATCATTGGCCTCGGAGGTCTTATCGCTAACCTCAAGTGCAGAGACCGATGATCCTGACATCTCTATTTCCAAGAGGGCTCCAGGGGATTTTTGCACCTTTGTCGAACCGAGGGACAGAAGGGTCAACCTCAAACATGGACAGCATATAAGGCTAAAAGCGTTTGATTTGGAAGTCACAGGGAGATTGAGATTCAGTGGTTGTGGGGCCAAAAGAACCTTCATAAGAATCATTGAATTTTTGTGTAAGTATCTGCAGTGTTTGTCCCGTGATGGCTGATACTTCATAAACTTGTACCATGTGGCAAGCTTCCTGTGAATAGAAGCTCTGCCATCTTGATTCTCTCAGTCTCTACTCAAAGTCGGGCTCAAGAGGCCACTAGGGTTTCTTTGGCTTTGACTTCTTATGCTTCTTTGTGAAGGAAGATGGTTGTGTCTTATCTCGAGCTGTCAAGGCGTCAGTAACTGTTAATAATCTTACTGCCTGGGCCAGTGTCATTTTTAACCACCTCCTATGTGTTCTGCTTATGTTGGTTCCTTCAAGTTCTCTGTCGAGAGCCTCGAAGTGTGGACATTTTAAGGTGGTACCTGCAGGAGACATAGAAGAAAAAGGATGAGAGCAGAAGAAGAAGAAGGAGGAGGGTCAAAAAGTGAGGGACTTTTAAGGTCATTCCCCTCATCAGACCAATCTAGGCAGTTTTTTGCATCATCACCAGAGTTGGACGTGTGCAGGGAATCTTTTAGGTCTTTCCCTTGCTTAGACCGTTTGGGAGTATTGTTAACATCATCACCCTCATTTCACGTATTCTGAGGAGAAGACGGCTCGAGGACATCCTCTTGATGGGATGAGGAAGGAAGGATTGTGCCAGGGACGAAGTCCAGTAACGTTAGCAATGGGAGAAGAGGCCTGAGAAATTCCTGCTCAACAGGCGGTTGAGCAGTCTTGTTTCTTCAGTGAGCAGCCCATGGTGCTCGTCTTCTCCTGGTTTTTATTGGCAGTGGTTGATCTGTCTCATTGGGTTTATGACAACCCTAGCTTGATGAACTGCTTCTCACCTTAATGACTTGAGTCTGCTCAGCCCCTGGTGGACTATCCATGGCTAAGAAGTCGAGGGTTCAGTAGGATCTGAGTCATCTTTACCCATGACTTGTGTGAGGAGGTCCTCTAATACTGGTGGAGTAGTGGTTTGAGGATCACTTTCTAGAATTCTATAAGACTCTTAGCATTCGTGTAATTTCTTGGCGATTATACCATGGAAACTGGAGCATTCACACAGGTCATAGCCCCATATCAGATGGTACGGGCACCAATGGTCCTCAGTCCTCTGAGCAAGGCGTCGGGGCTGCCTTACCAATTTTGGTGTGATGGGGCCTTCTTGAAGCATTATAGCAAAAAAGGCACGAAGGAGACCAGGCACTTTATCTTCCTCTTGAACTGTTACTGCATGGGAGGCTTCAGCTGCCCCGAATGCCTTCTTCAGCTCTTTAAGTTTTATCTAACCCTTTTGGATTAGGGCTTTGATAATATCTTTCAGTGTGTAGTAGTCATCTATGGGGTGGTTGATCCTTTGATAGTAAGCACAGTAATTCGCCTAAGTATCGAGTCCAATTTGATCAAGGAACTTGGTCTTTGGGAGCTCGATCATGTTCAGTTCGAGTAGCAGTTCGAGTAATGCAGGGACCCATACCTTTTCAAAGGGGTACACCTTGTTTCTATGTCTGGTCCAATAATTATCTTGATTAAAGTTTGCAAGTGGGGGTACTCAATTGTACGCCTGTTATTGCTTGCCCGCCTGAGGCGCTTTCACTGTGTTTACCCCTTTGAAGAGGTCCAAAGTTTGGGAGGGAGCCTTCTTTGGATGTTTGCCCGTGACAGCTGCGTTGATCACTCCTTTTGGTTGGTTTCCCAGGGTATTAGTCCTAGAGCTACCATTGCCCTGATTATTCCTTGAGCTTGCAGACTATTGTCGTGACCCGCCATGGTGGCATGACAGGCTTTTTATGTGTACTAATTTAGAGATCAGCTCTGACATGGAGCTCGATTGGAGGCCTCAGCATGTAGGGCAATCTCAGGTCTCATGTTCCACACACAGGTTTGAACCGCTTCCTTCTCTAACATGGGATTGGGGTGGCGACGGCCAAATCTCTCCATCTTGATATGAATTGATCCACTGGCTCATCGGGATCTTGGGTCAATGTGAGGAGCTCGATGGTTTGAACTTCTCACTCGACCTCATAGAAACACTGATGGAATAGTTTCTCAATTTCCTCCCACGTATGTACTGAGTTTGGAGGAAGCCGAGCATACCACTGGAAAGCCGGGCCGTCAAGGGTTTCAACAAACTGATGGAGAAGGAGTCTCCCATCAGCTACTGTATCTCAACACGCTGATTGGAAGTAGGCGATATGCTGGTTGGGGGATGTGGTTCTGCTGAACAAGGGAAACTTCCCTTTCTTGTAGTCTGAGGGAAATGGAATCTGATCAATGTAAGACGTATACGGCTTTTAGTAAAGCATTGTTCCTTGTATACCCGAGATCTGCAGGTTCTTTAATCTATGGGTGACCATAGCATCAATATCTGCCTGTGAGATGGGGTGAGAGATAGAATTGTCCTGTGAGGCAGAGGGAAGGGGCTGCCTTGGAGGTGCACCATCTGAGTGATGGGAATCGACTTCATGGTTCGCTGACTGTCGCGCGGCATCCATGCAATCAATCTTCTCCATCATTGCGAGCACCATGTCTTCAAATTTATTCATGCGCTCTTCCTGAGAGTTGCTAGGATCATTTATAACCATTATGCTGACTGCTTCTCCAGGGAGGTCAGTGTTAGTGCAGTTGAGGGCTTGCGAACTTGACGGGTCGCACGCAGTAGATCGGTCAGTAGGAGGTCAGCATGCCCCGACTTGACTCGAGTCTTGTATGCCGATCATGTGAGGACCGGTTCTCGACAGTCTTGGGACTGTGGGAGCTAAATGGCTAGGTCATCTTCTATGACACTTACCACAGTGCAGGGTTCGTGGCCTCCTTTTTCAAGATTTGTCATCTGAAGAGGGTAGAAGGGGTTCAAACGGAGAAGGTTATCAGAGCCAATTGCCCCGACCATCTTGGTTGCTTTCCTAGTCAAAATTTGCAAACCCCTATCACGTTTGGCTTTGAGATTTTGATGAACCTTACACCATAACTGTGATCGAGAGTGCTGCTGGTCAACTCTTCTTGCACAAGAGAGAGTTGTCTCCATCAGCTGCGGCAAAGGATGAGGGCCAGGAACCAAGGTCATTCTGGGCCGGGGAGGATGAAGGACTTGATCGCCCATCAGGTCTTTGCCTCGAGCTCTCTTATGGGCTTCAAAGACATGATCGAGATGATGGGGCTGGCTCAAAATGGTACTCTTGGGGAAGGTCTTCGAGTACCAAGGTTGGAGGTGCTTGCCCGAAGAAGGAGAAGCACGTAAAAGCAGGGTTGACTCATAAGGACGCCTGAGTCGGGGGAGAGGGGATGTCTGTGACGGCGACGCATGTGCATTCCTTCAAGAAGGATGACGGGTGACTTCGAGGATCAACCTGGGCTCGAACAGGTGGTCTGGCCTTAGGAGGCTGAGAACCACGAGCAGGTGTTTGCAAGAGAACAGGTGGAAGCCTGCCCCTTACAGGTTGCGCTAGTGTGTGCTGAGGAGGAGGACGAGGGGGTCGGACGTTGACTCGAGGTAACATAAAATTTACCCCGACATGTGGCTCTAGTAGATGAACCATGGCTCTAAGAAATCCAAGATTCAGATAAACGAGTTAGAGAACCTAGAAGCCATGTGTGTGCAATAGAAAAATAAAAGGAGAAACCAGCCAAACAAGTACGATCCGACTAAGGGGTAGTAAGTCCCTAGTGGAGTTGCCAAGCTGGTTAGGTTCCTCTATCTCTCCCTCTAGATTTGAATGATCTGGCGGCACACATCTCGGGTTTCGAGGGAACCCAGGACTTGAGATCGCTCTCTCGGGAACCTTGCTCAAGAACAAGGGCAGGTGGACAAACCGATGAGAGAGGAATTTAAGGTAAGTTCACGACTTACTCGAGCTGGCTCTCGTGGGCGCCCTCTTAGATCACAAAGAAAACCCTTAGTCGTAAAACAGGTTCGAAATCGTCTCCCTTAGCTTGTATTCTCCTGCTTCTGCAATCACACACACATGGTTAATTTTACAAAACAAGTGGGCCAAAAGAGACCCCACCTTGTCTTTGAGCAAATGTACACAGGTTTCCACATTCAAGAGAAGAAAGGGTAAAAAAATAGATGAAAGAAGAGGAAAGAGGTAGATCAGAGGAGTTTTGACTAGGTAGCGAAACTAACAAAGCAACTAGATCAGCAAGTGGTTGACCCAACATGGTAGCAAGATGGACATGGTAACTAGAACGACAAAACATAAATACTATTAGACGTTAGAACAATCATCGGCCGGCCTAGCGTAATGGCTAGCTTATCGTGGCAGTAAAGCAGGCACGGTGACTAAGACCGGCTCAACGGCAATACTGTTAAACGACAAGACTATCATGACAATGTTTGTCTCAGCCTCTCTTGAGCAAATGAGAGAGATAAGAAAGAAAATAGAGAAAGAGAGACATGCGCAGTACTACTAATGTCGTGCATGGGAAAAGAAGAAGAGAAGAGGAACAGAGGGAGAAGAAGAGAGAACCTTAACGTGATGATAGAGAAGATAGAAAAGAATATGGACGGCGATGAACCTCCTCCGTCTTTGAATGGAGGGAAAAGAAGAGAGAAAGGTGACATGAGCGGCAATTAGCCTCCGTCGCTCATGGTAGGGGAGTCAGAGGAGAGAGAAAACATGGGCGGCGAAGTGCTTCTGTCCTCAATGTCAGAAGAAGAAGAAGAGAGAGACGACATGGGTGACGGCTTGCTTCAGTCGTCTATGTCATACGAAGAGGAAGAGAGAGAAGACATGGGCAGTGATGTGGTTCCACCGTCAATGTCAGACGAAGAAAAAGAGAGGGAAGACATGGGCGGCGATGTGCATTCCACCGTCCGTGTCAGACGAAGAAGAAGAGAGGGAAGACATGGGCGGCGATGTGCTTCCACCGTTCGTGTCAGACCAAGAAAAAGAGAGAGAAGACATGGGTGACGATGTGCTTCAGCTGTCCGTGTCGGACGCAGAAGAAGAGAGGGAAGACACTGGC
The DNA here is from genome assembly GCF_054954075.1 of Amborella trichopoda. Classification (NCBI taxonomy): domain Eukaryota; kingdom Viridiplantae; phylum Streptophyta; class Magnoliopsida; order Amborellales; family Amborellaceae; genus Amborella; species Amborella trichopoda. The sequence continues at coordinate 41,765,038 of NC_142344.1, read as the reverse complement.
GTCGATGTGCTTCCGCCGTCTATGTTAGACGAAGAAGAAGAGAGGGAAGACATGGGCGGCATTGGGCTTCTGTCATCTGTGTCAGATGAAGAAGAAAAGAGAGAAGACATGGGCGGCGATGTGCATCCCCTGTCCGTGTCAGACGAAGAAGAAAGAGAAGAGATGGGTGGCAATGTGCTTCCGATATCCATGTCAAAAGAAGAAGAAGAGAGAGAAAAAACATGGGCGGCGATGTGCTTCCGCCGTCCATGTCAGAAGAAGAAGAGGAGAGAAAAGACATGGGCAACGATGTGCTTCCGCAGTCCATGTCAGATGAAGAAGACAAGGAGACTTTGACAAAGGCCTGGCCCACCACTCGGGTTAAGGCCCGGCTCACTGTTCATGTCTCTGAAGTGAAACAACATCATGCCAAGCGATCGGCTTCGCCATGCACGAAAAGAGAAGAAGGAGAAAGAGAGCAGAGAGAGAGAATAGGAAAGAGAAAAAAAGTGAAGGAAAGATAAAGAGAGAAAAAGAAAAGTGGATAAAGGAGATCAGAGATAAAATAAGAAAGAAAGACATAAACGAGAGGAGAGAGAAAGAGGGAGATAGAGATGAGAAGAGAGAAAGAAACAGATGAAAGGAGGAGAGAAAAAGAGAGAGATGAGAGGAGGAGAGAGAAAGAGAGATGAGAGAGAAAAGAGGACGAGAGAGAAAATTACATTATTGAAGGGTACTGACCCTTTTTTTCTCTCTTTTCTCTCTCTCCAAGATGCACCCACGAACTTAAGCAAGAATTGAAATCTTTATTGAATGATCGACAGTATGAACAAAAAGTTCTTTTACATTTAGGCCTTGCATGTTTATATAGAATTGGGCCCAAACATCGGTGGATACTCAAAAGCTGCCTAAATTGATACTAATTAAAATTTAATTAAATTAAAAAAATTCTAAAATTGGGTGCAAAAAGACTGTTTTGCCCCTACCTAACAATGTGTGAAATTCCAAAACAGTCCCTATTGCTGCCCTAGAACTTGTGTGATCTTCCGTGGATGATCCGAGGTTGCTCTGGTGCTCGTTTAATCAAAATATGGTGGTTTTCTTGTAGAGCTTGGCATCGTGATCTATTTGATACCAACTTTGAGCCATGGATCGTGTTTTTAGGCCATGATCAAGCAACTCAAAATTTGGAAGAATCTTGTAAACTTCGGATCGGTAGTGTGCTTATTTCTTGATGTTTTTCTTTCTTTTCTTCTCTGAATTACAATAAGCATGCCATCACGATCGTGTGGCAACAAACGCAGCTCAATTTTGTGTCTGGACGAAGATTTTGTTGTCTTGAGTTTTTGGCCGGAATTTGAAAATCCGACGGCCAGAATTTACAGCAGCTTTGACGCCTCTGTATGTGAAATCCAACCATTCATCATATACAGCGTTCGGACCAGAGATTGTCTCGAACCTTACGCACATAATGCAATTGGTTTCGCATCAATCGGGTACGCGACCGTCATGATGTGGCCGCTCAAGCGAGGCGTGTTGTTGCTGAATTTTCTGCAACCTTCTTCATGGATCGGCAAATTCTCTCTTGTTTTTCTCCCTGCTCAGGTATCATCACCGATCGTGCCACATATGAAAAAGCTCATCTTGATGAGACGAACACGCTCACCAAATTTGAGAGCGATCCGATTCAAGGAGTGAGATACGGGCCTTTGAAATTTCTTCTCGCGACTGTGCACATCAGCCTCCTTTAATGGAGATTGGTGTAGGGAGGCTGCATGGGAATAGCGTGCGGCCTACCCCATTTTGGTCTTTTACTCATAACTTTATCCTGGAATGCTCGATTAAGTCAAAACTTGACCCACAAGGGTTTTCAATCGTGTTGAATCCAATGGTGGAAGTTCCACAGCAGTTTGACACACCAAAAATAAAGTTCTAGTTACGAGGTCCATTTCAGGGTGCTAGAAGCTTATTTTTTCGAAATTGTTTCTTTGTCTGCGCTGCCTTAGATATGTCAGATTGAGACAAAACTTGGCAAGTGAGCTTTTGGAGTGCTTGGAAAGATTCTGACCCATTTTGGGTAAATTCTGAGACTATCAAGAATTTCACTGTATGTTGAGGCTTTATTGACCTGCTTCCTCTTCATTTCGCGTCAGGGACCAAGGTACTAAAAAATGTCTTCAAACAGCACACACACCCTTTATGAACATCCTCACGCACGTCTTTCCTAACTGACCCATCCGTGTGTGCATATCACCTTCAGCACCTCCCTAGTGAGTCCATTCCTCCATTATTATTCATCATTCCCCAGTGAGTCTCATCCGCACTCACAAAACGGCAAGCCATCCCACCATCCATACTCGTTGTCAACTAGTGGGTCACTACTTTTCACCTTCCATTCATACATCATCCGTCCTTCATACGTAGCCTCGTGTCATCTCCTTAAGTGAGTCAAAACCACCACCATACTCACTCCATGGCCTCAACAAACTACCATCCATCTCCACTATGGTCCAACTGTATGACTTAAACTGTAGTGCACGTCTTGACCGCATGACATTAAAAGGCTTTGCACAGGTCTTGAAGGCATGACCTTACAAAAAGGACTCAAAAAGGCAAAAGAGTCACTAAGAAGGCAAGACAAGTCTCATGAGGAAGTGCACTTTTCCCACGAGGTCACAAACACACTCCAAAATACTAAAGATGACCCAAGAAGGCTAAAGTAAGTCAGAACTTAGACTTGCTATGTCACAACACTGCTAGTAGTGAGTAAGGGTCATACCCATAGCTGGTCACCTCAATAAACTGAGACTGCTCACCAAGTACAATCTGGTGCACCACGCAGATGGTCGTTAACCAAAGGCCCTTTAATAGATCACTAACAACAAAACAAACACACTACAAAATGCTAAAGACGCCCCAAGAAGGCCAAAATCAGCTAGAATTTGGACATGTTATGCAAACAAAACGCCTAGCAGTAAGCAAGGGTTATACCCACAGCTGGTCACCTCTATAAACTGAGGTACCCTGCCCATCGAGTACAATCTAGTGCACCACGTAGACGGACACCAACCAAAGGCCCTTTAGCAAACCATCAACAACAAACAAAACCCAGACCAAAATGGGAAAACTGCCCTGCAGCATGGCACTCGACCTCTAGACGGGCCTGATTATGACCAACGAGTTCCGTACAAAATCCTCAGCTGTCAGATTCACAATTAGTCCATAGAGGGTGATGACTTCAACAGGATCCCTCAAAAAAATCTCTTCTCCCCCTAAAGTCTCCGTGGATGGACCTATACATTGCATCCAAATGTCTGAGCATCCTAGTTATAGTAATGCGTGAATCTCCTCGACATTCACGTGGTCCTGTGGCTAAGAAGAAAAAAGTAATAAAGACGAAAGAAATTTTTCGAATGTTGTCCTTCTCGCTTCTCTCGAAGCACAATATTCGGTGGGGCAAGCTATTTGAAGACATTTTTCGGCAAATTGTTCCTCAATGCGGAATAAAAAGAGAAGCTAGTTAATAAAGCCTTGACATAGGTGGAATTCTTGACAGTCTCAGAATTTCCCTAGAACGAGTCAAGATATTCTTAAGCACTTCAAAAGGGTACTTGCCAAGTTTCATCACAATTTGACATGTTTAAGGTAGTGCAGACAAAGAAACATTTTTGGAAAAATCAGTCTTTAGCACCCTGAAATGGATCCCATAACTAGAACTATATTTTTGATGTATCAAATTGTTGTGGGACCACCACCATTGGATCTGGCACGGTCGAAAACCCTTATGGGTCAAGTTTCAGCTTAATCGGGCACTCTAGGACAGTTATGGGTAAAACACCAAAAAGGGGTAGGCCACACACTATTTCCATGTGGCCTCCATGCACCAAATCACCATTAAATGTAACCGTTTTTTCAGTCTCGGGCAGTGATTTTCGGGTCCATATCTCATTCGTCCCCAGTCGGATCGTGCTCAAATTTTGTGAGCATGTTTGTCTCATCACAACAAGCATTTCGATATGTGGCACGCCCCGTGACAACGTTCGAGCGGGGAAAAAAGCTAGAGAGAAATTGTCGATTCGTGAAGAAAGTTTCAAGAAAATCAGCAAAGACATGCCTTGCTCAAGCGGCCGAATCACGGCCCTCATGCATCGGATTGACATGAGACCACTTCCATTGTGTGCATAAGGTCTAGGGATACCATTATTCTGAACCCCGTACATGATGATAGTTGGATTTCGCACACCAAGGCAATAAAGTAACTGTAAATTCTAGCTCTGGAATTCCAAATTCTGATCAAAACTCCAAAGTTGTGAAATCTTCGTCTGGGAACGAAATTGAGCTGCGTTTGTTGCCACGCGATCATGACAGCATGCTTAGTGTGATCTAGTGAAAAAATCACAAAAAAAATCAAGAAACAAGCACACTAAAGATCCAAAGTTTTCAAGTCTCATCCAAATTTCAAGTCGCATGATCGTGTTTTAAAAACACTATCCATGGATTGAAGTTGGTATCAAATCGATCACCATGCAGAGCCCTATAAGAAAACAATCATCTTTCGGTCAAACGGGCACCAGAGCAACGTCGGATCATCCATGAAAGATCACGCACATTATAGGGCAACAGTAGGGACTATTTTCGAATTCCACGTATTGTTAGGCAGGGGGAAAACAATCATTTTGCACACATTTTTAGAATTTCTTTTAATTCAAAATAATTGTAATTATCATCAATTGAGATAGTTTTGGGCCATCCACCCATATTTCAGCCCAATTCTATAAGTACATGTTAAACCTAATTGTAAAGGGCTGACCTAATTTCCTCTCAAACTTTCAATTGATCGATAAAGTTTGTGTTTCTTCTTTGAGTTCATGGGTGCGTCTTGGAGGGAGAGAGGAAAGAGAAGAAAAGGCTGGTACCCTTCGGTAAAGTAATTTTCTTTCTCCTCCTCTCTTCTCCTTCTTCTTGTCTCCTCCTTTTTTTTTCTTTCTCTCTCTTGCTTCCTCTCTCTTTTCTTTTTTCTTCTTTTCTCAGCTTTTCTCTTCTTCTCTGTGAACACGCACGGCTGTGGCAGAGCCGTGCATGTCATCTTATTTCTTCTCTTTCTCTAACTCACACGGCGATGGTAGCGTTGTGTGTGTCTGATTCTCGTTGTGTGTGTCTAATTCTCTCTCTTTCTTCTTCTTCTCAATCTTTCTCTCTATTCCTCTCTGACTGAATGTCCATGACGATGGCAGTGCCATGCATGAACCTCTCTCTCTCTCTCTCTTCCTCTCTATCTCACACACACGGCGATGGCAACGTTGTGTGTTTTCTTCTCTCTCTTCTTCTCTATCTAACACACATGGCGATGGTAATGCCGTGTGCATTTTTATCTCTCTCTTCTTCTCTATCTCACACACACAACAATGGCAACACCGTGTGCTTTTTCTTCTCTCTCTTCTTCTCTATCTCACACACATGGTGATAGCAACACCGTGTGCGTTTTCTTCTCTCTCTTCTTCTTCTTCCTCTTCTCCTTCATTCTTTATTCTCTCTCCTCTATCTTTCTCTCCACTTCTCTCTGTTTGAACATACACAGCGATGGCAACACCATGCACGAATCTCTTTCTCTACTTTCTTCTCTCTACTGTATCTTTCTCTTTGTCCCTCTCTGTTTGAACATGTGTGGCGATGGCAACACCGTGCATGAAACTCTCTTTATGTTTTTCTTCTCTCTCTGACACCCACGGCGGTGGCAGCACCATGTGTACCCCTTTCATCTCCTCTTTTCTTATTCTTATTATCTCTTTCCTAATCTTTTTCTCTCTCTTTCCTTCTTTCTCCTCCGGCTCTTTCTCAATTTCTCCCCTCACTTTCCTTTCTTCTCTCTCTACTTTCTTTTCCTCTTCCTCTTTCTTAAAATCCTCTTTCCCCCTCCCTATCTTTCTTGCCTTCACTCTGATTTCTTTTCTCTCTCCTCTCCAGTTGTGCACAGCGATGTCCATCGTCAGGCGTAACACTCTCATTCTTCACTTATCCTCTGGAAACATGCACAGTGAGCCGGGCATTAACTTGAGTGGCGGGTCGGGCCTCTGTACAAATTTTCCCTTTCCCATGTGGTGCACGGCAATGCTCATCGCTGCTCATGGCATTCATTTCTCATTCATGTTGTCTCTCTCCTTTCCCTCTCTTCTCTTCTTTTTCCTTTTTCTCTTATTTATCTTCTCTCGCCTTTCTTCTCTTTTCCTTTACTTCTCGCCTATTTCTCTTTTCTTCTCTCTCTCTCTCTCTCTCTCTCTGCCTTTCTTATCTCTTATCTCCCTCTTTCTTCTTCTTTTTCCTCTCTCATTTGACCAAGGGATAAGTTTCGCACTGTCATGGTACTCTCGTCGTCGAGTAGTACTGCCGCCATGCCGGTCAAAGTTACCGTGCCTGTCTTGCTGCCACGTCGAACTCTCTATTGTATCTAGCTGGTTGTTGTTGGTGTTCTGTCGTCGACTAGTATTGCCGCCGTGCCGGTCTCATTACCGTGCCCGTCTTACTATCATGTCAAGTCAATCATCATGCCAATCTTGCCATTGTGCTAGGCTAGTCACCCGATCAAATGTCTCTTTCTTTTCTTCTTCCTTGAAGTTCTTCCTTCTCCCAACCCTCGTCTCATCATTTATTCTTTTTTCTCCTTTTAATGTACACGCCTTGTGTACATTCACCTAAAGACAAGGTGGGGTCCTTTAGCCCACTTGTCTTGTAAAATTAACCATGTGTATGTGATTACAGAAACAGGAGAATACAGGCTAAGGGAGGCCATTTCGAACCAGTTGTAGGACTGAGGGGCTATCTTCATGATCGAAGAGGGCACCCACGCGAGCCAGCCCGAGTAAGTCCTAAACCTACCTTAAATTCCTCTCTCATAGGTTGGTATGCCTACCCTCGCTCTTGAGCGAGGTTCCCGAGAGAGCGATCTCAAAGTCCCAGGTTCCCCTGAAACCCGAGACGCATGCGGCCAGATCTTCTGGATCCGGAGGGCGAGATTGAGGCACCTAACCAGTAAAATCACTATATTTTTTAAGAAAGGCATTCAAGCGTGAGCTATTAGGAGGATCACTGGTCATGCTAAAGCATTGTCCTACCACATATCAGAGTACGCAATAACAAAAAATTTACTAGTAGCATGGTGAGCACAAAAAATTGAGTCTCCATATTGATTGTATGGTCATTTCCTCACCCTCGACATTTCAAGCTAAACATTGATGGGTATTCCTTTTGGAATCTAGGAATAGCAGGTTGTGGGGGTGTCATGAGAAGGGATGGTTGTTCTTTCTTTATTGCATTTTCCATCCCTCCCTCTTGGTGTCACATAACAATTATGCAGAATTTCGTACCTTGGAAGCAGGTATCGACTTAGCTATCTAGATGGATTGTTTCCATTAGAGATTGCAAGAGATTGTTCCCTGTTGGTACATGTCATACGTGGCTATTGCAGATCTGTATATATGCTTCACACCGTAGCTGCTAATTGCCAATTTAGACTCACAAATCATTTATGCTCTATTTGTCACATTTACAGCGAGGCTAATATGGTGCGGGATGTACATTTCAAAAGGCTACAATTTTTTCAAAGGCTTCTATTTAGCCCCCTAGGCCTCCGGATTTTATTTCACTTCCTTTGCTTTATGATGTTGGACAATTGTCCTATTCTAGGGTTGTAAAATAGTGAGATATAATTTATTTTTATTTAACCAATGAAAAACAGGTAGGGGACTTTCTCCCCCACTAATTCACCCAAAAATAAAAATTAAGGATGATGAACAAGAACTTTCCTAATGTTGCCTCCTCTCCTCCCCCACCCCCCACCCCCCAACCCCCATAAATAAATAAATAAATAAAAGAGGAACTTTGTCAAGAATCATGAATTTAAGAGGATAACGCATGCAAAACTAGTACAACAAACAGGTCATAAAGGATGTTCTTTCCGCCGTGCAATATTAGCAAGAGGATCCGTTTTGATATTTGCTAATAAATCCCAAAACTTAGGAACTTAGGAAGAATTAAACTGGATAAATGAAATCAAAATTTTAAAACAAATGAAATTCAGATTTCTTAAAGAGGGTATATATGCAAGTGGTGGGGAAAATCCTCGCCAAGTTTACCTAAAATTCGTGTTGTAAACGAACACCGTGATTTGAAAAGATTAGAGCTTGCACCCTATGATAAGGCTCAAGCAAAAGATTCATTTAGTTTCTAGTGCAAATGACTTGGAAGATTTTTTTTTCTGAAATTTTAGGGTCACTTTAAAATCATCATAAGGGTATTTAAGAAAATAGGTACGCAATCATAAAGTGTCATTTTTAGGCACATTTGTTTGAGTTAGTTGCTAAGTTGAGCAGGTTACATCTACAAAATTTCTATATCCTAAATCGCCCAAGATTGTACAATCTGCTCCAACATGGGTGATTACATATGATATTTTTTAGGAAAAATATCTTTTTATTTTTTATTTTTAACTTTTATATTTCATGAGTTCTAAAAATTAAAAATATTACTTATAAACAAAAAAATTTCCTTTTTTTTACCTTATAACTTTTTGGACCTCTTTGACCTTAACTCTTTTATTCAAAAAAACAACCCCGTGAGTCCCTTTGACCCTAAATTTTTTATCCAAAAAAATACTAACATGACGCTCTATCCAAATTTTTTTTCTCCCTCTCTCTTTCGCATCACTCGCCCTCTCTCAAAACTAACTCTCTCACTTCACCGTCTCTCTCTCAAAACTAACTCTCTCTAACAAGGTTCAGGATATCAAATCCTTAGGCCTCTGCCTCTCTGTTTCCAAAAGATTTTTTTCTCTCAGCCCCATGGTTGAAGATATTTTGATCAAAGTAGACTGTGTAATCACTGATGATGAAGATCCAATAAACCTTGGATCCTGAGGCTTTGTCTCTCATCTCCTCAAACTGGTAATGGGCCCTTTTGGTAAGTCCCTGGAAATAAGCTAGTAACACCCCAAAAGATTAGGGTTTCAGAAGTCACCCACCATTCTCCAGTTGAGGTTTTGAAGAGCTTCTCAACCAACAGGACCCTGAAAATCCAACTCCTTAATGGCGAGCTAGGGTTTGGAGTTAGGGTTCTCCTCAAATGGAGAGCTGAATTTGGGACCAGTCTGGAGAGCTGCGTAATTTAGGGGCTTCCAGTGTCATCGAACCATTATCTCTGAATTTGGGACCAGTCTGGAGAGCTGCGTAAGCTTAGCGTGGTTTGGACCATTAACTCTTTAATTGCTGCTTCAGCCAGGCATTTTGTTCTTCGACAAATAATTTCAGAGCACCCAGACTTATAGCGACTGACAGTAACTGATTGTGATAATCAAGGGGCCCTTTCTATAAATTTAGGACAATTGAGTGAAATTACGATTAAACCCATTTGGCATCCCCCCTAACAGGTAATGGGTCCAACCAATTGTACAATAATAACTTCAAAGCCCTGACCACACATAAAAAAAATTAGAAATGTAAAAAAAAAAAAAATTGTGAACCACAAATATTGAGCAATGATTTCATGCAACCGTTATATAATAATACGATACAACAACCTTAAAAAACCATCTTATGACCATTTGTTTAATCCAAATTTTGAAATATACAATCTTTTTATTCTAATGAACAATTACAAAAAAGAAAAATTTGAAAACACAACTTAGAAATTATTTTTTTAACCCAATTAATATAGATCATTCATTTTGGTGAGATGTTTAGATCTAACCCTTAGAAGGATTTTTTCGTTTTTAACTTCTTTGGATGACTTTATTATCATTAGATGAACAATATTAAAAAAAAAAAAAATTGATTTTGAATTTATAAAGGCTAAAATCTTGAAATTCACAAAATGAATGGTCTAAATTCGTTTTTGGAGATGACTCATTTTGACTATAGCTAGGGTTCAAATTGAACCTTTTTTTTTTTTAGATTGATTATTGAGATGAAGAGAGTGTATGTGTAAAATTTGGAGTCATACAAATACCACAAACATGGTTGTCAAGAAGTGTCGTTGCATTATATTATGATACAACCGTTGCATTAGATCATTGCTCACAAATATTATATAGGGTGGCCTAGTCGCCACCTTGTGGTTTACATTCTCCCCATAAACACTACCTCATTAACACTTTTAAAAAACTAATTTATTTAAAAAAAATAGGTAAGGGCCTGTCATTCTCACTGAATTATCCAAAAAAAAAAAATCTCAATTACAAAATGGCACAAAAATCACTTTGGTCGGTTTTCCTCCTCTTCAAATGATTGCGGTGCATGTTCCACGATATTACCTTACTTGGAACGCCAAAAATAGATATTTTAGGGTGCGGGAGGCCGTGAGATTCAATGTTACTTTCTACAAAGGATGTGGTTTTTATGACTCAGCCCACTCATATGTACACATGCTGCCTCCCTCTAAAATTCATCTTAAAAATGGATTTTTGATCTACAATTTTAGGGATTCATCATCTAAGCCAAGCCCATCATAAATATAAAAAAAAAAAAAATTTAAAATGCACTTGTTTTTGGAGATTTTTTTACTTCGTCCGTATTTAATTTGACCCGTGAGTTTTACAAAATGTCCATCTTGGTCCATCTTAAAGATGGATATTGAAAGGTCAGCGGGCTCTTGCACTTGCTGACTCATGGAAAATTTTCCTTCTGCAAAATATATGACATAATTATTGTCCCGTTAAATTTGATGTAAATTCTATACATAGTAAAAGAGAGAATGAGAGGGTCAACTCTCTTTTCCTAACATCAAATGAAAAAATAAAATATGTATATAAAAGAGAGAGTGTTATGTGGGAGTAAGATTGGGGCACGTGAGGGGAAGTGTTTCAAAAAAATAAGTGAAAAAAAAAAAACAAAAACAAAATAGATCACGAGCATAAATGGTTGGAATTGTAGACCTGCAACCACCGATGCCCGAATTTGAAAAAAGTTATGTACAAATAGGGCGACAAAAAAAAAAAGAGATATGATTAGGATGGAAACCCAGGGAGAGAAACAGGAGAGGGCCTAGGCGTAGATCATTAGTGTGGCCATTTGGGAGCGGTATTGTGACTGCCCGTGATAGAGAGCCGCACGATTGGATAGCAGATTCTGCTTACACGCGTTCGTTATTGGCACGTGCTTGACGCCCCCATTGACCCTCTCTCGATTCCTAACCCCGTTTGAAGCGTGAACATGACGTCTCCTGTACTCCACATTGTTACCTGACGGTTCCTTAACGTCCTCCGAAAACCTCACCCTCTTCTTCTTTCCTAATCCCTAACAAAAACGGATTTGCATTATTAGTAATGAGAAAATTTATTTATAAGGAAAAAGTTTATATAAAGTTGCAATCTTAAAATGTAAGATGTTCATCAAAATCCAACGGACAATGTTGTTTTAATGTTGAAAAACCCTCTAATTGATCATCTAGACATCAAACTAGATCATCCAATTTCAAGATTTTCATATGTTTATCAATCTACTTGATTTTGGAGTTTAAAATTTTATAAGTACATATGAAAATAGATTTTAAGATAATTTTAAGTATTTTTTACACCAAAATTACATGTTATGATAAAATTTTGAGATTCACCTTAATTGGATTGTTGAAGGTTGCAATATTATAGAAACCACACCTTTTATATAATATTGAAACCCTATAATGTACCTAGAATGTAGAAGTAAAGTACATCTCAAAATCTAGTTATGAAGAAATGATTGTAAGTTGAAAAACCTTCTAATTAATTTGCCTTATCAACTTCAAGATGTATAAAGTCCTAAAAATAGGATATATCGTGATACAAATTATCTGAACCGTCGATTTTTAAAATTTTGAAATATTTATAGATCTGCTCAATCTGCATTATTTTTAAAATTTTAAATTTGATAGACCATTGAAAAATTTCTAGCTCCTAAACTACCGACAAAACTAGAGGTATAATGAACCTCACCCTCGTAATAACCCCAAACACTAAAAATATTTATATCCCTCACCCAATGCGAAGGTGAAGGGCTTATTAAGTTTGAATATTTTCGGTTGTGTACTCACCCTTTTACGATTGCTCAAGTTTTAAAATTGAATTGTCTTAGTACCTTGTACAAAATTGAGGGCCTCTTAGAAAGTTTGAAAATGTTGTGTTTGCTGGAAGGACATAGCCATTTCAAGGTGACGCACGGCGATAGGAAAAATAATGTCATCGCTGGTACAAAATTGGCCAATTCTTGAAAGTGAAGGAACCACAAATTTTTTTAATAATAGGAACATTCATGAGCAATTTCCCCATTAACCAAAGTTTAAGTACTTATGAAAAAGGGCGACGTGTGGTTTGTTTAAGGCCGAGGCTCTAAACAATCAAAATAAAGCACACCTTCAAATATTATCGGTTTCAATATTGGAAGTATTTGTGATAGTCTAAAAGTTTATTTTTATATCTAATTATAAATTTAAAACTTCACAAATAGTGTAGATGGAGAGGATCTATAAACACTTGAAAATATTGAAAATCAATAGTTTGAAATGTATTACAAGATGCACTCTTGAAATCTATTTTACCTCATGTTCATACATCTTGAGGTCGAGATGATCAATTTTTGGTGTTTTAAGCATCGAATCACCACTTCTAGTGAAATTTTGATATAGGCCTTAATTTGACTGTTTAGGGCCTCACCCACACATAAACTTTTTCCAACTTTTTAAAGACGCTCCAGAATCCTCAAGAATAGAGCTCGAATATTCCATTTGTCCTTGCTGACATTACTGAGGGAAAGCAGGCCAAACGATAAAAAAAAAATCATAAAGTAACCGCAATGATCACGGCAAATTTGTTTTAATTTTCAAAAGCCACAATTCTTACTAATTCATTTTTTTTGGTTAGCCCAAAAGATGCTCTACTCCATCGGGAGTATATTGTCCATTTATTTCCTCGGATAAAGCCCCCACGATTAAATTTAGGGTTCCAAATTTTTCGGAATATAACCTCTTCGACACATAGATTAACCTCAATAAAATAATTTCTAAACAATTGAAAAAAATAATGTGTCACAATTGAATAACGTCCAATTTGTAGAGGTGAGATCTAAATTTTAGAAACTCAAACTTTAAATAATTTTTTTAATAATCATCAAGTGATTCTAAAGTGGTTATCAAAATATCAGATTCAAAAACTCATACCATATAGGTCATCAACCGAGGGAGTAGAAGTAAACTATGCTCCCTCGGGACCATAAAATACGTGATCTTTGCTTGATAATTTTGAAAAAGTACCGATCACGAAAATTGGGTGGAACTTGACTTCTTGTTCATCCTTTGGATAAATGATAATATCGCTTTTCATTGCAAACAATTTAACACCCGAGAAATAATTAAACGAAAAAATCAGTTTGTTTTTAATATCAGGGGCCCCTCTCTGAATTGGATTATAGGAATTAACGCCGTTAAATACACAACTGCATTTAACGGGTCTGAAATTCCAAACAACAAAAGCATCGAATCAAATTCAATAGTACAGAGAGATAACGGCGTCACCTGAACCTGAACTTCTTCTTCCTACAAAGGCCGCCTCTCTTAAATTACTCTTCAAATTGTGGTGGTGCCCTTCTTCTTGCTCTCCCTGCGGCCGTAGAAATTTCCGGCGTCCAAGAGCCAAAAGGAGCACCCCACCAGAGATGGCAACAACAGTTAGGAGACGGATTCCGTCGACTCCCATGCCGAAAAATCACAAATTCCGGCGACACGAATATTCCATGGTGTCACGATTCTCGACCTGAAAAAGCAGCAAAGGCACGAATTTTGCAGAAGCTGTGAGAAGGATGAAGACTTTTCTCTACCCAAAAGAAAAGACGAAAACTCTTCTGCTTCGTTCAAGAGATTGACCATTTTTATTTTAAAGAGGAGGAGAATGACATGTAAAGAAAAAATATTAAAAAATTGGAGGAAACACAAAAGGAAGCCGTCAATAACAGCACCCTGCGGTTCCCAACCGATAATAAATTATTTACAAATAAATAACGAATAATATTAAATGGGTTTGGTTTGTATGGAGACGAGCTCTAAACAATCAAAGTAAAGCGTACCTTCTTCAAAAATCATCAAAGTAAAGTGTACTTTCAAATATAACAGTTTGCGGAAGAGTAACTCATTGTTTTTTCCTCTATATATAGCGTGAAAGTTGGACTACGTCATTAATCATGGTGTATATATTTAATTTTTTTTTTATTTTTTTACACCGGCACGATCACTTACAATGTCCAATTACAAAGAAACCACTCTTGAAAAAAATAAAAACCAATTCTCAATTGCTACATCTTCAAATTCAACTCTTTATTCAATAATCAAAACATGACTTATTCAAATAAACACCGGTTCCCAATTGCTACCTCTTCAAATACAACTCTTTATTCAAGAATCAAAAGAAGACTTATTGCTTTATGGGAAGAGAAATATAAATCACAAATAAAGATTTAAAGAAGTAAAATTGCTTGAGATTATATCAACCGAGCTTAGTACACCCGTCTCCTCCTTCCGATAGTGCTCGTGATATCGGTCTCTTGATTCTCCTATATATGGCAAAACCCTCTCAACAGCATATGGATCTCGCCCCTTTAGCTTGATCTTTAGAGATATGAGATATCGATCAAAGACAAAGGGAGAGATCTACTAGAAGGGATGATTCTCTTTGCTACAAAAAAATCAAATCACTACAAACTAACCTTAGCTTGGGCCCCAAAAATCAAACCACCACAATCTAACTTTAGCTTGGGTGTGCCAACCTTAGCTTGATGTGCCACTTGGAAACGAAAGAGATGACTTCGGCATGCCCCTTGGCTTGAGAGAGATTTTGAGAGATGACTTGGGCATGCCCGGTTGGCTAGGAAGAGATATTTAGAAAAGAGATAGATGACTTGGGCATGCCCCCTTAGCTTGAGAGAGATATTTAGAAACGAGAGAGATGACTTGGACATGCCCCATTTGCTTGAGAGAGATGACTTGAGCATGCCCCCTTCGCATGAGAGAGATATTTGAGAGAGATGACTTGGGCATGCCCCTTTCGCATGAGAGAGATATTTGAGAGAGATGACTTGGGCATGCCCCTTGGCTTGAGAGAGATATTTGGATGTGCCCCTTTGGCTTGAGAGAGATTTTGGTTAGGGCCTGCCCAGTAAAAATCTTGGGAAAGAAATCTTGTGAGAGATCTTAAAGCTTGAGAGAGATTTTGGTTGGGGCGTGCCCCCTAAAAATCTTGGAGAAATCTTGGGAGAGAAATCTTGTGAGAGATCTTGAAGCCCTACATGGAGGGTGCGGCCTATAGAGAGACAATAAGTGTAGAGATTTTGAGGTGGGAGATCCTATTTTTGTAGATTTTTATGCCTTGCCTCAATTCGTAGTGTCAAATCTTGACCGTCGATCTAGAGAGACTTGTGGGGTGAGAGATTTGAGTCATTCATCTCTTTGATCCACCATCAAGATTCAAAGAGATAAGCTAAAGCGTTATTCTCCCTTTCCTAGATTTATTCCCATCAAATATTTAAATAAAGAAAGTATTACTTTCTATTTTATTATATCCAATCATTATTTCTTGGATCTATTTTAGTATATCCAATCCTTATTTCTTGGATCTATTTTAGTATATCAAATCCTTATTTATTGGATTAAGTAATCTTGATTCAAAGATTTATCAAATATTTCAAATATTTAATCTTATTAGGCAAGTTGTCTATACTAAAAGAAAATCAAACAAACAAGGGGATAACTATCACCGAATCTTGGAGAAAGTTACTCCCTATGGGTGGGGCGTGTCACCCTTTGGTGGCCACACGTGGCCCACTCAATCCCACATGTTTTAAATTGGGCACTATATTTATGGAGGGTCCCTTACAATTTTAGAAAATATTTTATTTTTTAAATATTATATTTTATTTAAAACATTAAAAAATTAATTTTTCTTAATTTATAAATCTAAATGAAAAAAATAAAGTATCTGAAGATTTACAAAAAATTTAAATAAACATTTTAAAACTTATATATCAAAAAGTTAATTAAAACTAATTAATTTTGACGGGGATTGAACCACGATGTACCTAGTGTTCTCAAACTGACTCAGCAGCTCATATGACTCACAGTCCACTACAAGGGCTCATGATTGGACCACCAATGTCAGCCAATAGATTAAGGGTCGCAATCTCAGTATATGGATTTCAGGTTCTCCCCTAGAGGCAAACAAATCATGGGCCTCCAAACCATGATGCAACCATGACTCTATGGTATATAAAGGTCATCTCTCGCACATATACATGCTTTACCCTAATTGGTGAATCTCAATACGACTATCTACCCCAATTGGTGAATCTCAATATAATTATCTATGTACATGTTGTATGATGATATAACGATGAGGTTTTTAACCACGTCTATATAGGCTATTCATCATATGCAAGAGCCACACAGTCCCTCGGCTCTCATCTAGGCATACTTTGACTTCATAAACGGCTATTCCACTAAACCAGTGTTTTAAAAAACGCCGAGTCGCAAAAAGTGGATTGTATCGGCTAAAAAATCGGAAATCGTCTGGTTCTAGAGAGAACCGGACGATTCTGTACAGTGACTCACCGATTCATTGTACGGAATCGGCGAGTCCGAACAGTGAATCGGCGAGTCCCGTACGGAAATTTTTTTTTTTTTTTTGTAATCCATGATAGATTTTTTTGTAATACTTGATCGATTTTTTTGTAATCCATGATCGAATTGTTTTTGTTTTTTTGTAATCCATGATCGAATTTTTTGTAATCCATGATCGAAATGTTTGTTTTTTTTTCTTGTAATCCATGATTGAATTTTTTGTTTTTTTTTTTTTTTTGTAACCCATGACAGAATTTTTTGTAATCCATGATCGAATGTTTTGTAATACATGATCGAAATGTTTGTTTTTTTTTTGTAATCCATGATCGAAATGTTTGTTTTTTTTTTTGTAATCCATGATTGAATTTTTTGTTTTTTGCTTTTTTTGTAACCCATGATAGAGTTTTTTGTAATCCATGATTGATTTTTTTGTAATCCATGATCGAATTGTTTTTTTCTTTTTTTGTAATCCACGATTGAATTTTTTGTTTTTTTTTGTTTGTTTTTTTTTGTTTGTTTTTTTTTGTAATCCATGATCGAATTTTATGTAATCCATGATCGAATTTTATGTATTCGATGATCGAATTTTATGTAATCCATGATCGAATTTTTTGTAATCCATGATTGATTTTTTTGAAAATTTGTGATTTTTTTTTTTTAATCCATGATCGAATTTTTTTGTAATCCATGATAGAATTTTTGGAAACTTTGTGATTTTTTTTTTTTAATCCATGATCAAATTTTTTTTTGTAATCCATGATAGAATTTTTTGAAAATTTTTGATTTTTTTTTTTAATCCATGATCGATTTTTTTGAAAATTTGTTATTTTTTTTTTTAATCCATATTATTCAAAGAGAAAATAAGAGAGATGATGATTCTGAGGCCACCCTATCCCAGCCATATTATTCACATATCGAGTCCCAACAGCAACAGTGTAGGGATGAGCACGACAGTGCAGGTGAGCATGAAGGATGGACAATCTTCGGGGATTTTAGATTGGGAACACAACAAAACACTAACACTCAGGGATTTGAGAATAGTCAGACGCCTGCTAATATCGATGATTCGGTTTTAGATCGAATCAATGAATTGTTAAACGAATTCAATCAATGGCACCAGCGTGACCAAGAAGAACAATAACGTCGTCTATCATTTTATTTTTAGATCATATGTTACTAATTTTATGCTTTATTGTAGTCCATGTATGTTGATATACTTATTCCATGATAATTATATGTTTATCCTTTTGTGTGATGTAAATTAAATGTTGAATGGCGGTTCATGCAGGGAAATAACATATCAATATTCGCATATTCATTAAAAAACATGAAAATTCTTAATGGAGTACCCTCATTTCTTATTGACTTCCTAAAAAACAATATTTATAATGAATTTTAATAATTTTTTCGGATTTTTTTTAAGCTTTATTCTGACCGATTCACCCGATTCCCCATCCGGATCGCCGATCCGGATCGATTTTTTGGAAGCCCGATCCGGGTCACCGATCCGTTTTTTAAACCATTGCACTAAACCCTTCTCGGTAAATCCCAATGCCCAGGTATCTTAGGTTTTTTTAAACTCGGCTGGCCTAGCATGCCGATTCTAGTCCGAGTATCGACAAATTGCATTTGCTTAGTATGGTTCACAAGAGCACCACACTCCCACTGAGTTTATGTTTCACTATATAAAATGCTCATATAAGCTCTTACAAGGCCTTTAAAGGCCACATAAACCCAACATCTCCCACTTAGCCATTGGAGGCCTTACAATATCTCTTTCTCACATTTTCATCCCCCAATTACAATCTCTCTCTCAATTATTTTTTACTTATTATGTCTTATTATATTAATCATGGCTTGCGCCAGCAATCCTTTCACAAAGGATTTATGGAGGCAGTGCCTCTTTCTCTTTGCCACTCAGATCTCATTCCGAACATAGTTGTAGTCTATCTTTCATGTCGCATCGCAAATCATGGATCTGTTATTGCAAAAGATTATCACGTACCCTCATCGCATGGGGTTGTATCTTCATGGGCTTAAAGCAGTTCTTCAATCAAGCTGCTCCCTTCTATAGCCATACAACTAGTGCTACACGTTCGGGTTCTATGGATAAACAACAGTATGTTGTTCCAGCTGGCCTTTCAAACACAAGCAGTTGCTCTCACTGGAATATTGAGTTCATATGGATCTTTCATAATAGGATACTTGTATATCTGAATATACAAGCAGCTAAAGATAATTGTGGGATTGTTAATAGCTCCCACTCAAACATAACACATAAGAAATATTATCTCAGCATTCTCATGCCTGTGTCATGAGATACTATAGCAAGTCTCTTATCAAATAGTAACTCAATTCCCATTTGGTTTAGCAAAATGCTAAAACCATTTTTCGAACCACAAAGGTTCAACCACACTAGTCACTTGGTTGTAAACCCATACAAACTAAGTTATCTAATCGACACATCATGTGTCAAGGAGATCTAGCAAGATGGCCATCCTATGACATACTCTATAATTCTGGTATTAGGTAATCGAAGATTTTAAAGAACTCAAAACCAGGTCACATAATCGGTACTATGAAAACATGAGTCAAGACATGTGAGTATTTGAAAACAGTGCATAGATTAATGACACATTTTTCACATGTACAAAACATACTTTCAAGACCCATTGGTCTTTTTTTTCTTTATATCAAAACTCTTGACATGATATATTTTACTAAACAATAAGTAGAAAATAACATAGTGGTTTAAATATGATTTTTCTCAAATACTTAGTGGACCTCGCAAGACTATTGGGTTTTCTCAAAATCATATCCAAAAACTTATGTTTTTCACAAATGATCCTATTTAAAATATATGCTTAGTCTTTGTTTGAACACATTTTTCTACACCTTGGGTCCCTGATACGGAATAAAGGAGAAGCCGGTCAATAAAGCCCTGACTTACAGTGGAATTTTTTACAGTCTCAAAATTGTCCTAGAACGGGTTAGAATCTTCCTAAGGACTTCAAAATGCCACTTGCCAAGTTTGATTGCAATCCGACATGTCTAAGGTAGTGCAGACAAAAAAGTAGTTTCAGAAAAGCCCGCATTGGATCTGTTTCAATATGTCAAATGGCAATGGGACCTCTACCATTGGATCTGTCACGGTCGAAAAGCCCTCGGGGTCAAGTCTCGGCTTAAACGAATGTTCTAGGACAAAGTTATGGGTGAAATGTTAAAAAGGGGTAGCCTGCATGCTATTCCCGTGCGGCCTCCCTACACCAATCTGTATTAAAGGAGACTGGTTTGCATAGTCACGAGCAGCAACTTCGGAGGCTCATATCTTACTCATTACGAGTCAAATCGAGCTCAAATTTTGCGAGCGTGTTCGTCTCGTCAATATTAGTGTTTTGATAATGGCACACCTCGTGACGATGCTCGAGTAGGGAGAAAAACTAGAGAGAAGTTGACAATTTGTAAAGATAGTTGTAGGAAAATCGACAGTAGCACGACCCACTCGAGCGGCCATATCACGGTGCTCCCGTATCTGAAAGATGTGAAATCAATTGCATCATGTACGTAAAATCCTGAGGCTATATCTGGTATGAACCTTGTGTATGATAAATGGTTGGATTCGGCACACGAAGGCGTCAAAGTTTCTGTAGATTCCAATCGCCGGATTTCAAGATCCGGCCAAAAACCCAAGACGACGAAGTCTTCGTCCGGACACGAAATCGAGCTGCGTTTGTTGCAACGGGATCGTGACGACATGCTCAATGCAAGTCAACAAATAAATAAAAGAAAAACATCAAGAAACAAAAACACTATCGATCGAAAGTTTCCAATATTCATACAAATTTCAAGTTGCATGATCGTGGCCTAAAAATCGCGATCTGTGGCTCGAAGTTGGTATTAAATCAATCGTCATGCCGAGCCCAATGAGAAAGTAATCATCTTCAGCCAAACCGACGCTGGAGCAACCTTGAACCATCCATGGAAGATCAAGCATGTTCTACGACAGCAGCAGGAACTGTTTTGGAATTTTGTGTATTGTTGGGCAGCAGCAAAATCATCATTTTGCACCCAGTTTTAGATTTTTTTTTAACTCAAATAAATTTTAATTATCATCAATTAGGCTAGATTTTGGGCATCCACCCATGTTTGGGCTCAATTCTATAAATACATACTAAACCTAATTGTAAAAGGCTTCCCCTCAATTTTCAATCTCATGAATAAAATTTGAGAGTTTCACATTGAAATTGTGGGTACATCTTGGAGAGAGAGAGAGAGGAGAGAGAAGAAAAAGTTTGGTACCCTTCGATGAAGGTACCTTTATCTCTCCTCCTCTCTTCCCTCTCTTCCTCTCTCCTCCTCTCTTCTCTCTCTCCTCCTATCTTCCCTCTCTTTCTCTCTTCTCCTATCTTCTCTCTCTTCCTCTTCTTTCTTTCTCTCTCCTCTTTTTCTTCTCCTTGTATTTCTTTCTCCTTGATCTTTCCTTTCTCTCTTCTCTCCAGTCATGCATGGCGGTATCCATCGTCGAGCATGACATCCTCTTTCTTCTCTTAATCTCTTGAAACATATACAATGAGTCGGGCCATAATCCGAATGGCGGGCCTGGCCTCTATCCAAGTTCCCCTGTTTCCATGTCATGCACGGCGGTGCTCATCGCCGCGCGTAACATTTTTCCCTCTATTTTTTGACAAAGACAGAGAACCGGGCCCTTTCCCAAAGTAGAAAGTTGGGTCGTGTCTGAGTCCCTTTTGACACGCACGGCGATGCCAATCGATGTGCATGGCTTCTCTTTTCTCTCTCTTGTCTCTTTCCCTCTGTCATGGATGGCAGACCCCATCACCGTCCATGTTTTCATCTCATTTCTCTCTCCTCGATCATGGACGGTGGAACCTCATTGTCATCCATGCTTTCTCTCTCATGTCCTTTCCCTTTGTCATGGATGGTGGAACCCCATCACCATCTATTTTTTTGCCTACTTTCTCTCTCCTCTATCATGGACAATAGAACCCCATTATCGTCTATATTTTCTCTCTCCTATCTCTTTCCCTCTATCATAGATGGTGGAACCCCATCGTTGTTCATGTTTTCCTCTCCTTTCTCTCTCCTCTATCATGAACAGCAGAACCTCATCGCCGCCTATGTTTTCTCTTTCCTCTGTCATGGACGGCGGAACCTCATTGCCGCCCATAGTTTCTCTCTCCTCTGTCATGAACGGTGGAACCCCATCGCCGTCCATGTTTTCTTTTCTCTTCTCACTCTCTATCATGGACAGTGGAACCTCATATACATTCATGCTTCTGTCTTTCTTCTCTCTCTCATGTGACGATAGAACCTCATCGTCATCCATGCCTTCTTCCATTTCTCACTCCCCTGTCATGGACGACGGAACTCCATCGCCGTCCATGTTTCTCTTCTCTTGTCTCTCTCTTCCTTCTCTCTCTTCTTGCTCCCTCTTTTCTCTTCTCTCTCCTTTCTCTTCTTTCTCACTGCTCTTCTTTTCTTCTTTCCTCTCTCTTCTCTCCTTTCTTCTCTTCTTCTCTTCTTCTCTTCTTCCTCTCTCTGTTCCTTTCGTCTACCCTCTTCTTCTCTTCTCTCTTCTCCTCTCTTCTTTGCTCTTCTTTTCCCTTCTTCTCTTCTTCTTCTCTCTCTTATGTTTTCTCTCTCAATCTCTTATTTTCGTCTCTCGCTTTTCTTCTCTTCTTCTTTTTCCTTCTTCTTTCTCTTTCTTTCTTCTCTATTATCTCTCCTTCTTATCTCTTCTCCTCTCTTCTCCTTCTCTCTTTCTCTCTCATTTGACCAAGGGAGGCTAAGTCAAGCACTACCATGGTAGTCTTATCGTCGAGCAGTATTGTTGCCGTGTCGGTCTGAGTTACCGTGCCTGTCTTGCTGCCACAATAGGCTAGCCATCTTGTCAGGCTGGTCGATGTTGGTTCTGTGGTCGAGTAGTATTACCGCCGTACTGGTTTGAGTTACCGTGCCTGTCTTGCTACCACGCCCGTTCAATCACTTGCTGGTCTAGTTACTGTGTCAGTCAAGCCACTTGGTCAAATTCTTCTTTTACCATTTTCTCTGTTCTATCTCTTTCTTCTCCTTTCATCATCTCAATCTCTATCCTATTACTCTTTTCTTCTTCTTTTGGATGTGCATGCCTATGTGCATTCGCCTAGAGACAAGTTGGGGTCCCTTGGCCCACTTGTCTTGTAAAATCAACGATGTGTGTGTGATCGCAGAAACAAGAGACTACAGGTCAAGGGAGGCGATTTCAAACTAGTTGAAGGACTGGGGGGCTGTCCGTCGTGATCTAAGAGGGTGCCCACGTGATTCAGTTCGAGTGAGTCACGGACCCAGATGAGGTGTGTCCCGCCTCACATTAAAATTCTTCTCTCATCGGTTGGTATACCTGCCTTTGTTTTTTAACAAGGTTCTCGAGAGAGCAGTCTCAAGTCTCAGGTTCCCCTTGAAACCTAAGACACATGTCACCAGGTCATCCCGACTCAGAGGACGAGATCGAGGCATGTAACCAGCTTGGTGACTCCACTAGAGACTTACTACCCCTTTGTCGGATCGTCCTTGTTTGGCTAGTCTGTCCTTTGTCTTCTGTATTATACACACATGGCTTCTAGGTTTCTTAACCCATTTATCCGGATCGGGGATTTTCTCATTCCCGCATTCGCGATCTTCTCCCGGGAACAAGTCCCTCGAACTTCATTCCCAACCTTCCTTCTGAGGAAAGACCCAGTGTCTAGCTCCCGCGTCCTAACCTGGATAGGTGTGAGAAGGGACTTAAAGGTCCTTAACTCCCCATCTCTTAGCTCAGGTGGAACCTCCACATAAGCACACTGCATTGCTAGCGCATCTGCTACCACTCAGAGCATGCACCCTATCATCGGCAAGTCACTTGCCGGTTGCATTGCCGAGGTATGCCGAAAGGCTGCCCAATACCTTTTTGCAAAAGGCAAGGAAGTTGTCGTTGCTTTTGTGGGTCGTCGCAAGGCTACCCCTCACATTCCTGCAACACCTCAGGTCTCTATGCTTAGAGACTCAACACATCGAGGCGGAGACCTGGAGCCTTCACCTCGCGCACACACCCTAAGGCTCTTGGGTTAACCACTCAAGCCACACCTCCGAGCAACGCTTATGTTACCTTGGGACAGTGCCCAAGATCAGCCCTCCTTGGGCCAGGTCATGTACATGTTATGCATGCGCATCCCACCACTCGGGGCATCACCATCGCTGCGCCAACCCGAGTACATGGAAGACGACCCCCTCGTCCTCCCTCTCAGCATACACTACTGCACCCTGGATGGGGTAGGCTCCCTCATGCTTCCTTATAGACACGTGCTTGCGGTTAGCGGCCTCCTAAGGCCAGACCAACTATTCGAGCCCAGGCTGACCCCAAAGCCACCCGTGATCCTTCTTCAAGGGGCGCACACGCGTTGCCTTCCTGAACTGCTGCTCCTCACTCCCGACTCAGGTGCTGTCATTAGTCGACCCTTCCCCCACCAGCCCCTTCTCTTTTGGGCAAGCACGTCGAGCCCTGTTACTCGAAGACCTTCCCCAAGAGTACCATCTTGAGCCAGCCCCATCGGCTCGGTCATGTCTCTGGAGCTCATAAGAGATCTCGGGGCAAAGATTTGATGGGAGATCAAGTCCTTCGTCCTCCCTATCCCAGTTCCTGGCCCACACCCATTGCCTCACCTAATGGAGACGGCTCTCTCTTGTGCAAGGAGGTCTGACCAGTTGTAGTCCCGATCGCAGTTCTGGCATAAGGTCCACCAAAAACTCAAAGCCAAGTGCGACAGGGGTATGCAAATCAGGACCAGAGAAGCCACTAAAACAGTTGTGGCACCCAGCTCCGATGACCCTCTTCATCAGATGCCCTTTTACCCTCTTCAGATGACCAAGCCTGTAGAAGAAGTATGTGAATCCTACACCATGGTCAGTGTTGTAGAAGATGATCCAAGCACTCAGCAACCAGAGTCCCAAGACCGTCAAGAACCGGTCGTCACACGGTCGGCATATAAGACTCGAGTTTAGTCGGGGCATGCTGAGCCATTACTGATTGATCTGCCGCACGTAACTCGCCAAACTCGGAAGCCTTCAACAGAACCTAAGCTTACTGCCCTGAGGAAATGGTTAGCGTTATGGTTGCGATAGAACCTAACGAATCCCAGGAGGAATGCATGGATAGGTTCAAGCAGATGGTGCGAGCGATGATGGAGAAGATTGATCGCATGGAAAGCATGCGGTCCCCAGTTAATGTATCCCATCATAAGGATGACTCCCATCACTCGGATGATGCAGCTCCAAGGTAGCCTCCGCCTCTTGCCTCATAAGACAATTTCGTCCCTCACCTCATCTCACAGGCAGACATCGACACTATGGTAACCCATAGCTTAAAGTGTAGACAAATCTCGAGAACGCAAGGTACAACGCTTTACCAGAAGTCGTACCCTTCCTACTACCCCTCCTACATTGACCAGGTTATGTTTTCCTCGGACTACAACAAAGGGAAGTTTCTTCTATTCAATGGTACGACATCCCCACACCAACATATCACTCATTTCCAAGTGGCGTGTCGAGAGATAGCGGCTGATGGGAGACTTCTCCTCTGTTAGTTTGTTGAAACTCTTGATGATCTGGCCTTTCAATGGTATGCTCGGCTTCCCCCAAATTTAGTACATACTTGAGAGGAAATGGCGAAATTGTTCCATCAACGCTTCTAAGAGGTCGAGAGAGAGATCCAAACTATCGAGCTCTTCACCTTGACCCAGGAGCCTGACGAACCCATGGATCGATCAATTCATAGCAAGATGGAGAGATTTGGCTGCCCTCCATCCTAATCCCATGCTTGAGAAGGAAGTAGTCCAAACCTGTGTGAGAAACATGCGACCTGAGATCGCTCTACATGTTGAGGCCTCCAATCCGACCTCCATGTCAGAGCTGATCTCTAAGTCATTTCACATAAAGAGTTTTTCATGCCACCATAGCGGGTCACGACAACTGCCTTCGAGCCTAGGAAATAACCGGGGCAATGGTAACTCTCGGACCAACGCCCAGGGAAACCAACTGAAAGGGATAATCAGTGCTGTCGTCATCGTAAGCGATCCAAAGAAGGCTACCTCTCTGACTTTGGACCTCTCCAAAGGGGTAGGCACAACAAAGACACCTACGAACATTAATAAAGACGATTATTGGGCCAGGCATAAGAATAAAGTCTACCTTTTTGAAAAGGAATGGGTTCCTGCGCTACTCCGACTATTACAAGAACAGAACATGATCGAGCTGCCTGAGACAAAGTTTACTGAGTAAGCTGGACTCGACACCCATGCGAACTACTGTGCTTATCATCAGAGCATAAACAACAGCATTGAGGAATGCTACATGATCAAGGACTTCATCGAGGCTTTGATTCAAAAAGGTCAGATAAAGCTCGAAGATCTTAAGACAGCATTCAGGACAACTGAGGCTTCCCAGACGGTGATAGTACAAGAGGAAAGCGAAGGCCCGCACTCTTCTGATGAGCTGCCATCAAATCTCCCTCAGGCTTTGTTCGGTATGATGCTCCAACAAGGACTGGTCACACCAAAGCCGGCAAGGCAGCCCAAGCGCCTTACTCAAGGAATTGAGAATCACTGGTGCCCATATCATCAGATATGGGGCCACAAGCTAAGCGAATGCTATGGGTTCGAAGCCATAGTCGCGAAGAAGGTGCAAAGAGGTCACATTTCCTACACCGTCATGAAAGAACACCCACAAGTCAGTGACCCCGTCCATGAGGGTACTTCAGTGCAAGAATCTCTTGATGCCTCCGATCCTGCTAAACCCCCGTCTTCCCAACCATGGAGAGTCTACCATGGGCGAAGCAGACTGAAGTACTTAAAGAGAGAGGCAGTTCGCCAGGCTAGGGATGTTCACAAACCTAGCAAGGTGAATCAAGCACCTTTCAAGGCAACCAGGAGGAGACGAGTGCCAAGGGCTGCTCATCAGAAGAACAAGATTCCTCAACCACAAGTCGAGCAAGAATTTCTCTGGCCTCTTCCCTCATTGCCAACTTTATAGGACTTCATCCCCGGCGTGATTACCTTACTCTCTCATGTCACTAAGACGACATCCCTAGGCCATCTCCTACTCGGGGCATATTTGATAAAGGTGATGACGTTAAAAGCACCCCCCAACGATCTGAGCAGGGGAAAGACCTAAAAGACTCCATGCACACGTCCAACTCTGGTGACGATGTACAAAGCTTCCCAAGTCAGTCCGATGAGGGGAATGACCCTAAAAGTCCCTCACCTACTAACCCTTCTTCTTCCTCTTCTTCTTCTTCTTCTTCTTCCCCTTCCTCTTCTATGTCTCCTGCAGGTACAATATTGAGATGTTTAGGCTTCGAGGCTCTTGACAGAAAACTTGAAGGAACTAATATAAGCAGGACATACTGAAGGTGGCTGAGAAAGACGCTAGCCTAGGCGGCTGGATTCTTGACAGTCAGACGCCCTGGCAGCTCGAGCCAAGTTAGAGCCATCTTCTTCCACAAAGAAGCGTAGGAATTCAAAGTCGAAGAAACCCCAGTGGCCCTCTGAGCCCGACTTTAAGCAGAGACTGAGGGAATCAAGAGGGCAGAGCTTCTATTCTTAGGAAATTTATCACATGGAGCAAATCTCAGAAGCATCACCTAGCAGGGGGCAAATGAGCCTGAGATCGGGGAAAACGCTGCAACCTCCCCCTCAGATGCCAGGCATCTTAAGGTTTCCTAGTCCACCGCTTCTCCCTAACTCGAATACCTCAAACAATTTACCCATTCTCAAGCTCCTTGGGCTCCTTCCTTGCCCAAATACCACGAACAATCCACCCATCCTCTAATTTCCTTGGATGCCACTGGTCTCATATACCTAACCACCTTCTAAGACTCAACCTCAAACCTCCACTCCACTTAAACAAATCCCTATCACCCAATCCACCCAGAACACCTAAACCAAGTCGGTTGTGCAACCAAGCCAGCTAGCAGCCCAAAATAAACATCCTCCACCTAAACCTGACCCTCAACCTACCATATTACCTAGACCCATGGTGGATACAGGGCAACATCGGGAAGGTCCTCATGAGGCATGGTTGTCTATATAATCATTGAGTCGCAGCCGTCCCAGGAACCTCAGAGTGAATTCTCTAGACTGGATACATCGGCTCTACCCAAAGTTAATCCTTTCGTCGGCAAGCAAGATGCGGATGCAAGAACCACAACCCATAGTGAAGCTTGACTAGAAGAAGAAATGTCAGGAGTGTGGGTATCTTCACTAAGAGTTAATGAGAAGTCCTCCAAAGCCAATGATGTAGAGTTGCAGAAGGCCCCAGAAGAATAAGAAGCCACAGCTGATGAGCTCGATGAGATAAATCTAGGTGATGAAGTCGACCGCAGGCCCACTTTCATCTTGGCAAATATGTCGCCAGAAGAGAAAGAATTTTACTGCCTTTTTTAGAGCAAACTGAGACGTCTTTGCCTGTCATTACCATGAGATGCATGGTTTAGATCCTCAAGTCGCAGTTCACCATCTTGGCATCAATTTATCTGTCAAGCCTGTCAATCATAAATCAAGGAGGTTCAAGCCTGATCTCGAAATGTAGGTAGATGTTGAGGTGACCAAGCTCACACAAGTGAGTTTCATTCACGAAGTCAAATACCCAAAGTGGCTAGCAAATGTTGTCTCAGTTAAGAAGAAAAATTGCCAAATTAGGGTCTGCATTGACTTTTGTGACCTAAATATCGCTTGCTTGAAGGATGACTTCCCGTTGTCGTTTACAGAGATGTTCATTGACTCCACAACCCACTGCTAGATCTTCTCCTTCATGGATGGATACTTCGGGTAGAATCAGATACGGATGGCGTCAGAAGATGAGGAAGCGACCACATTCTTGACTCCAAGGGGTCTTCTGCTACACAATGATGCCTTTCAGATTAAAGAATGCCGGTGCTATGTGTTAGAGAGCAATCAAAACCATCTTCAAGGACATGATGCACAAGGAGGTGGAATGTTATGTGGATGACTTGGAGGTGAAATCCGAAAAGAAAGATGCTCATATGCGAGACCTTGAAAAGGTGTTCGAATGGTTACGCCTTCATCAAATCAAGATGAACCCCACTGAAATGCGCTTTTGGCATGCGTTCAGGAAAGTTCTTGGGGATCATTGTTAGACGTCGAGGGCTTGAAGTTGAGCCAGTCAAGATCAATGCAATTCAGGAAATGCCGCCACCAACAACATTGCGAGTGCTACGATCCCTCCAAGGGCAGCTGACTTATATCCACAGGATCATCTCAAACCTCTCAGGTCACTGTAATCTGGGATGAAGCATGTTAGTCAACCCTTGATGACATCAAGCAATATTTATTCAATCCTCCAGTGCTCTCTACACTAGTGTTGGGGAAACCTCTCATCCTGTATGTGACAGCTCTAGACGATCACTTGGGGCATTATTGGCACAAAACAATGACGAAGTGAAAGAGACCGCATTATACTATCTTAGCCGCAGGATGCAAGGAGCCGAGAAGAATTATCTCCCTATGGAGAAGATGCGCCTGGCCCTAATCTTCGCAGTACAAAAGCACTACCACTGCTTGCTCAGTCATGAAGTAAAAATTATATCAAAAGAAGATCCTGTAAAGTTTCTCATGACATGCCCATGCTTGTCGGGACGCCTTACTAAGTGGGCATTATTACTGATGGAATTCAACATCACATACATACCACAAAAGGCTGTCAAGGGTCAAGCCCTGACTAATTTTCTCACAGCACATCCTATACCGGCAGAATCTCCTTTATCAAGTGACCTCCCTGATGGAGAAGTATTATGTGCAGAGATTGCTCATGCGTGGGAGATGTAGTTCGATGGAGCCTTCCAATCCGATCGAGGAGGCACAGGAGTGGTATTAATGACTCCGAAAGGGGGGGGGTACTTCCTCTATCCTTCTCTCTCACCGAGGATGGCTCCCATAATGAGGCAGAATATCAGGCCCTTATAATTGGGTTGGAGATAGCCTTCAATCTAGACTTGGAGCAGCTAAAAAATCTATGGTGACTCTGAGTTGGTGATACGGCAGCTTAAGGGGATCTATGACGTGAGAAAAGACACTCTCAAGCCTTATCACGATACTGTAAAATCGTATATGGCTCAGTTTGATGATGTAATCTTGAGTCACATCCACATGAGGTTAAACTCGCAAGCCGATGCACTCGCAAAACTTGGAGCGACAATTCAATTGTCCTCATCAGGGCCCATGCCTGTCTAGCTGGCAAAGTGGAGACACATTGAACTCAGAACGAAGTGGATGCAGATCATGACATAATTCTTTTCCTCGAGTTCCCACCTTATCCATTAAGAGCACTTCTATTGGCCAAAGAAGTTATTGAGGCTGAATAGGAAATGACATGGAGTCAAGGAGCTGAGGTTCAAAACAGGAACCAGAGTTCTTCGACCCAATATGTGTGGAAGTCGAGCAGGTAGAATATTAGAGAGAGCCCATCATTAATTTATAAAGCATGGAAGACTCCTTGTAGATCGTGCCGAGCGCAATAATGTGTGTCGAATGTAACACCCTCCTTGAAGGAGGCACTCTCTTCAGATGATCTTTCAACGATATTCTTCTCAGATGTGTAGACACATAAGAGGCAAATAAGGTGTTGGAAGAAGTACACTCGGGAATCAGTGGACTGCATCAGTCCAGCCCTAAGCTCTATGAACGGATACGTAGATTGGGGTACTATTGGTCTTTGATGATTGCCGACTCCTTAAACTATGCCACGAAGTTCTAGGTGTCCCCAATGCACTCGAGCCTCATTCATCAGCCTCCAGAGCCCTTACACCCTACAGTGGCATCATGGCCCTTTTCACAATGGGGTATGGACATTGTAGGACCTATCGACCCTACTTCTACATTGGGTCATGTCTTCATTCTAGCTGCAACGAACTATTTTTCCAAATGGACTGAGGTGGTCCCACTCAAGCAAGTGCCCGGGGCTACGGTGGCCAACTTCGTACCGGTTTGGGGTGCCTAACTGGATTATATCGGACAATGGCCGTCAATGCAGAAGTCATCACATTGATCGCTTGGTTAACCAGTTCGGCTTCGAGTGGAAATACTCAACTATATACCACCCTCGGGTGAAAGGCTTGGCTGAGGCTTTCAATAAGACCCTATGCAGCGTTTTAAGGAAGTCAGTATCAAAGATGAAAAAGAACTAGCATGAAAAGCTTTCTGAAGCATTGTGGGCCTATGGCACCAGCACATGAAATTCCACTAATTCCACTCCTTATGGTTTATGGGGGTGAAGTAGTCTTGCCTCTTGAAATTCAACTTCCTTCGTTGCGTGTCGCCATACATCAAGGACCCACCGAAGGCGAGAGAGTCAAGCTTCAGTATTAAGAATTTGATGTACTTGATGAAAAGATGCTAGAAGCTCAGCAGAATCTCGAACTCAACCAGGGGAGAATGAAGAGGGCCTTTGACAAGTTAGTCAAAGTTCGCTCATTCGCCCGTGGGGATCTGGTTTTAGTTGTCAAAAGGCCGATTGTTATGCATGGGCAGCGCAAAGGGAAGTTTTAACCTAAATGGGAAGGTCCCTTCATAATTAAGAAAGTCTCACTAAATGGGGCTTACATACTGGCACATCCCGATGGAGAGGAAGCGAAGCCCCCTATCAATGGGCGATATCTAAAGAAGTATTATCCTTGATACGCTCTCAAAAGGCTTAATAGGCAGCAAAAAGGAAGTACGAATAGAAAAGAAGGAAAAAAGAGAGGGAAATAAAAAGAAGCAAGACAGTTCAAACAAAGTGCATTAGAAGGAATTACAAGCCAAAAGCTCATTGTTAGGGAGAATACAAATCTAACATGCAGGTGCGCTAGAGCACCGCTCTTGCACCTAAGGATAAGAGGACGGTTACAAGCCAAAACATTGCTCTCGCATCTGAAGAAAAGAGAGCAGCTACCCCAGCGCTGCTCTTGCATCTGAGGATAAGAGGACGTTTACAGGCCAAAAACCTACTCTCGGATTAGAGAAAGGTAGAAGGCCTTTAGATCAAGTATATCAGACATACAAAGCAAACCCTTCTGCAAGGAACTGGCCTATGATGGAGAGAACACCCTCTTCATAATAAGTACCCTTCCACAGAACAACTTGGAGTTCACTGTTGTGCTAGAGGACTTGGTTTCCAATAGGCTTCATAAGCTTGACCTTGCCATTGGTTACCATCCTTTGCCTACCCAAGCCATCATTGTGCGTGATCCTTGTTGTGCATGACTAAGCGCCTTGCACGATCATCGTCACGCACGACTCAGTGCCGTGCATGATCATTGTTGTGCATGACCTAGCATCGTGCGTGAACATCACTACGCGTGACTTAGCGTCGTGAGTGAACATCGTTGTGCATGACTCAGCACCGTGCACAACCATCGCCATGCGCAACTCATCGTCGAGAATGACCATAGCTGGGTATGACTTACTGTCATCCATGAAACGATCGTTGAGTTGGCGTGGGGGCATGGTATCGCCGCTCACGACGAGCGCCGTGTGCAACCTATCGTCGTGTGTGTTAGCCATTGACCGATTGGATGCTCTGTGACCTTTCATCTTCCCAGCGACTATTCAATTCCTTGTGACCTTTAGGTCCCCGTGCCCCTTTGGTTATTCGTGACCCTTTGAATACTGGTGACCATTCAATTCCCCAAGACCCCTCATTTCCCTAGCAACCATCCACCTTCTCTGAGACCCTTCGTCACCCCCAGCGACTGTTCACTGCCCTGCAGCCTCTCGGTTTCTCATCGAGAAACCTCTCCACTCGCCGAAAACCCACTGGCGAACGTTTCTTGTTCCTCCACACAACCGGAAAATCCTCAAAAGCCGGCTGAAATTCAACGGCAAACCCCTGTGGTAACTTGGGCCCTTTTCCCCTGCTCTCAAAAACTATTGCCAAAATTTCTATAGACCCAGTGAACTCCTTGTTGTTCTCACCCTGGAAGCAACCCTCGTTGGCAGCCTCCTGCAACCCCTCGCGAAGGCCCCTGTGCAACCCTGTCGATGCTCTCTCTTCCCAACTGAAACTTTCTTGCGAACGGACTTCCTGCAATCCTCACCCAAGTACCCTGCGTTCGCACCGGAGTCCTCACCAGAAAGTTCCCCTCTCTCTCTGTTGATCCCACTTTGTTTTACCTTTGGTAAAACGGTGAAAAGTTTTTCTACCCTTATATAGTAAAAACTTTCCCAAAATACCCCTCGTAAACTGAAAATGCCAGACAGGTCCCTGAAGGCCAAATGGTGATGGGTTGGACCAGATCGGGCTCTTGCTCGAAGCCCGAACTCAGGTCACCACCACCCATGAAACCCCGAGCATCAGCTGTTGAAAGAATCAAGATCGAGTCAGGTCCGGGCCTAAGGCCTGAACTCAGACCACGCCGCACGTGACTAACACTGCTTGTGACTAACGTCACACGTGAATGACCATTCAGCGTCGCGCGTGAAAGACCATTCAGCGCCGTTTCTTCAACTATCACCCACATTAGCTCCTCGTGTATTAGCACCGCCCATGCTAGCGCCATGTGTGTCAATGTTACTAACGCCCATGCTAGCACCATGTTACTGTTGTGTGTGCTACAGCCATCCATGCTAGCGTCGTGCATGCCCTTATGCTAGGACCTATTACCACCATGAGTGATCTGCCAGCATCCCCAGTAGAAGTTACACCTGTGCCACAGCTCGTCATCCCTAGTGGAGTTACGCGTATGCCAAAAAATAAAGTCATGCTTACCTCTTCAACTCCTAGTGGGTCTGTTCCGCACTAAGTCATTATCCTCACTTAGACCCTTTCCCATATTATCCCCAGGGAGTCGGGTTACTTTCTATAAACATGTTCTCCATAGAGTCTTATCCTTTACCCTAAGGAGTCACATTTGCCCCCTAATCTCCAGTGAAGTCCACTTCCGTTTGCATCTAAGCCCCTGCTGGTATTAACCATTTTATCTGCAGGGAGTCGGATTGTCGTCCATGCTTTTATTCCCCATGGAGCTTCACCTATATGGTGACCCACGCAATGGTCTAGTTGCACGACCCTAAATTGGATAGCCAAGGTATAGTTGCATGACCCTGAACTGTATGGTCCTAGCTGCATAACCTTAAAGTGCATATCCATGGTCCAAACCATATGACCCTAAACTATAGCAAAGGTGTAGTTGCACGACCTTAAACTACATGGTCCGAGCTGCATGACCTTAAAATACATAGTCATGGTCCAAACTATATGACCTTAAACTATAGCAAAGGTCTAGTTGCAGACCCTAAACTGCGTGGTCCTATCTACATGACTTTAAACTGCATGGCCACGTTCCAAGCTATATGACCTTAAACCATAGTGCACGTCTTAGCCACATGATGTTAAACTGCTTTACCCAGGTCCCTGAGGCATGACCTCAAACTCGCCCCTACACACGTGCACCGCCCCTACACATGCGCACATGCCCTTACACACGCGCACACGCCCCTACACACGCGCACACGTGCACACGCCCCTACACACGCTCACACACCCCTACACATGCTCACACACCCCTACACACGCGCACACACCCTTACCAACCGTTACCTTGTGGGTCACCACTTTCCACCTTCCATCCATGTCCCATTCATCCCTTATAGACAACCTCGAGTCATCTCCCCAAAGTGAGTCAAACCACCACCATACTCACTCTGTGGCTTCCACAAACTACCGTTTATCACCACTACGGTCCAGTTGTATGACCTTAACTATAGTGCATGTCCTGACCATATGAAGTTAAAAGGCCTTGCACAGGTCCCAAAGGCATGACCTTAAACATACCTTCACAAATAAATAATATTGATAAAAAAGAATAATGGGAATGGTGTACACCTGGTCAAGGGAATTCCATAAGTAAAAATGACAGATGAGCATGGTCATGAAACCATGAGTAAGAGAGTTCCGTGAAAATAAAAACCCGGGCACAGTGAAAACCCAAAAGGGCACCATGAGTAAAAATGAAAGAACAAAGGTGGACATGGCCAAAGATCATGGGTAAAAGAACCCTAAAGAAAAGGAGGATGGTGAAAACCTTCTCTATGGCGCCACTTCCCTAGTTTAAGTAAAAACTTACAAAGGGAGCTTGAACCAATAAGCAGGTTGATACAGCGCCCAACTCATGGGCGGATTCAACCCGCATTACAAGAAAAAATCCCTGGTGTCAAAATGCCTTGATACCAAGACCAAAAAAGATGAGCCTCAAGGAAATATTCCAACAACTTGAGTCCATTAGCAAAAGGACTCGAAGGACATAAGACTCACTAAGAAGGCAAGACAATTCTCATGAAGAAGGGCACCATTCCCAAGAGCTTTCTAACACACTTCAAGATGCTGAAGGTGCCCCAAGAAAGCTAAGTCAGCCAGACCTTGGACCTGTTATGCAGCAACAAGGATTGAGCCCTCAAGGGTAACCTCAGACAAAGAAGAGAGGTATCCTGATTGTTGAAACTGCTAGCAGTAAGCATGGTTGTGCCCACAGCTGGTCACTTGGACAAAATGAGGTACCCTGCTTACCAAGGAAAATCTGATGCGAAGAGCAAACAGCCGTCAGCAGAAGGCCCTTCAGCAAACCATACAAAACAAACAACAAAACAAAGAAAACCAGACTACATGGGAAAAATTCCCTTAAGCATGACACTTGGCACATGACCACCAGAAGGGTCTAATTCTGACCAACGAGGTCCGTACAAAATCCTCAGCTGCCAGAATCATAAACAGTCCCCTGAGGGTGAGGACTTCGAAAGGATCCCTCAAAAAGTCTCTTCTCCCCCAAAAGTCTCTATAGAGCATCCAAGTTGCAGCATTGCGTGGATATCTCCTCGGCGTTCACGTGGTCCTATGGCTAGGAAGAAAAAAGTAATAAAGCCAAGAAAATTTTTTGAATGTTGTCCTTCTCACTTCTCTCAAAGCACAACATTCGCCAGGGCAAGCTGTTTGAACACATTTTTCAACACCTTGGGTCCCTGATGCGAAGTAAAGGAGAAGTTGATCAATAAAGCCCTGACATACAGTGGAATGTTTGACAGTCTCAGAATTTCCCTAGAACTAGTTATAATCTTCCTAAGGACTTCAAGATGCTACCTGCCAAGTTTTGTCGCAATCCGACATGTCTAAAGCAGTGCAGACAAAGAAACAGTTTCAGAAAAATCAGCCTCTAGCACCCTGGACAGGCCAAATAACTAAAACGCTATTTTTGATGCTACAAATGGCTTTGCGATCATTGATATTAGATCTGGCATGGTCGAAAACCCCTAAAGGTCAAGTTTTGGTTTAAACAGACATTCCAAAACAAAGTTCTAGGTAAAACATTAAAAATGATAGGCCGCACGCTATTTTCGTGCGGCCTCCTTGTACCAATATTCATTAAAGGAGACTGGTTTGCACAGTCACGAGCAAAAACTTCAGAGGCTCATATCTTACTCGTTACGAGTTAGATCGCGCTCAAATTTTGCAAGCATGTTCATCTCGTCAAGACGAGCGTTTTGATATGTGGCATGCCCCATGACGATGCCCAAGTAGGGAGAAAAACTAGAGAGAAGTTGACAATTCGTGAAGACAATTGTAGGCAAATCAGTAGTAGCACGACCCACTCGAGTGGCCATATCGCGACGATCGTGTGCCTGATTGACACGAAACCAATTGCATCATGTACGTAAGGTCAGAGGCTATGTCTAGTCCGAACCCACGTATGATGAACAGTTGGGTTTGGCACAGAATGCATCAAAGTTGCTGAAGATTCTGGTCGTTGGCTTTTAAGATCCGGCCAAATACCCAAGATGACGAAATCTTCATCTGAGCACGAAATCGAGCTGCGTTTGTTGTAACGCGATCGTGACGATATGATCAGTGCAAATTAGTAAAGAAATCAAATAAAAACATCAAGAAACAAGCATACTATCGATCGAAAGTTTTCAAGATTCATACAAATTTCAAGTCGCATGATCGTGGCCTAAAAATACTATCCGTGGCTCGCAGTTGGTATCAAATCGATCGTCATGCCGAGCCCAACAAGAAAGTAATCATCTTTCGGCCAAACAGGCACCGGAGCAACCTCAAATCTTCTATGAAAGATCACGCATGTTCTAGGGCAGCAGCAGGGATCATTTTGGAATTTTGTGTATTATTGGGCAGGGGCAAATCATCATTTTGCACCAATTTTTAGATTTTTTTAATTCAAATAAATTGTAATTATTATCAATTAGGGTAGATTTTGGGCATCCACCCATGTTTGGGCCCAATTCTATAAATAGATGTTAAACCTAAATGTAAAGGGCTTCCCCTTAGTTTTCAATCTCATGAATAAAATTTGAGAGTTTGACATTGAAATTGTGGGCACGTATTGGAGAGAGAGAGGAGAGAGAAGAAAACTTTCGGTACCCTTCAGTGAAGGTTACTTTCTCTCTCCTCCCTCTTCCCACTCTTTCTCTCCTCCTCTCTTCTCTCTTTCTCTCTCCTCCTTTCTTCTCTCTCCTCCGCTCTTCTCTCTCCTCTCTTCTCTCTTTCGCTCTTCTCCTCTCTTCTCTCTTCCTCTTCTTTCTTTCTCTCTCCTCTTTTTCTTCTCTCTATATTTCATTCTCCCTGATCTTTTATTTCTCTCTTCTCTCTAGTCTGCATGGAGGTGTCCATCGCCGAGCATGACATCCTCTTTCTTCTCTTAATCTCTATCATCGCTGAGCATGACACAATGAGCCGAGCCGTAATCCAAATGGCGGGTCTGGCCTCTGTCCAAGTTCCCCTTTCTCCATGTCATGCATGGCGATGCTCATCGTCGCGCACGATATTTGTCCCTCTGCTCTCTGACAAAGACATTGAACTGGGCTCGTTCTCAAAGTGGCTGGTCAAGTCGTGTCTGAGTCCCTTTGACACGCACGGCGATGCCTATCGTCACGTGTCTTCTCTTTTCCCTCTCATATCTCTTTCCCTCTATCATGGACCATGAACCCCATCATTGTCCATATTTCATCTCCTTTCTCTCTCCTCAATCATGGACGGTGGAATCTCATTGCCATCCATGTTTTCTCTCTCTTGTCTCTTTCCCTCTATCATGGATGGTGAAACCCCATCTCATCCATGTTTTTGCTTCCTTTCTCTCTCCTCTGTCATGGATGGTAAAACCCCATCGCTGTTCATGTTTTCTCTCTCCTATCTCTTTCCCTCTGTCATGGATGGCGGAACCGCATCGCTATCCTTGTTTTTCTCTTTTTCTCTCTCCTCTGTCATAGACAATGAAACATTATCACCGCCAATGGTTTCTCTTTCCTCTATCATGGATGGCGGAACCCCATCGTCGTCCATACTTTCTTTTCTCTTCTCACTCTCTATCACGGACAGCGGAACCTCATCGCGTTCATGCTCTTGTCTTTCTTTTTCTCTCTGTTCTCCTCTTCTTCTTCTCTCTCTTTCTCTTCTTTCTCACTGCTTTTCTTTTCTTCTTTTCTTCTTTCCTCTCTCTTCTCTCCTTTCTTCTCTTTCTCTCTTCTTCCTCTCTCTGTTCCTTTCCTCTACCTCATTACCCTCTTCTCTCTTCTCCTCTCTTCTTCACTTTTCTATTCCCTTCTTCTCTTCTTCTTCTCTCTCTTATGCCTGCTCTCTCAATCTCTTATTTTTTCTCTCTCTTCTCTTCTCTGTTCTTCTTTTTTCTTCTTCTTTCTCTTTCTTTCTTCTCTATTATCTCTCCTTCTTTTCTCTTCTCTTTTCTGCTCCTTCTCTCTTTCCCTCTCGTTTGACCAAGGGAGGCTAAGTTAAGCATTGCCATGGCAGTCTTGTCGTCCAATAGTATTGCCGCTGTGCCAGTCTGAGTTACCGTGCATGTCTTACTGCCTTGATAGGCTAACGATCGTGCCAGATTGGCCGGTTTTGGTTCTGTCGTAGAGTAGTATTGTCGTTGTGCTGGTCTGAGTTACTATGATCGTCTTGCTACCACGTTAGGTCAATCACATGCTAGTCTAGTTATTGTGTTAGTCTAGCCATTTAGTTAAATTCTCCTTTTACCCTTTCCTCTGTTCTATCTCTTGCTTCTCCTTTCATCTCCCTAATCTCTATCCTCTTACTATTTTCTTCTTCTTTTGGATGTGCACGCCTGTGTGCATTCGCCTAGAGACCAGGTGGGGTCCCTTGGCCCACTTGTCTTGTAAAATTAACCATGTGTGTGCGATTGTAAAAACAGTAGTGTACAAGTCAAGGGAGGTGATTTCGATCCACTTGAAAGATCGGGGGGCTTTTCGTCATGATTTAGGAGGGCACCCACGCTAGTCAGCTCGAGTGAGTCACGGTCTCAGGTGAGGTGTGTCCAGCCTCATATTAAAATTCCTCTCTCATCGGTTGGTATACCTGCCCTTGTTTTATAACAAGGTTTCCAAGAGAGCGGTCTCAAGTCCCAAGTTCCCCTTAAAACCTGAAACACGTGCCACGAGGTCATCCTGACCCATAAGGTGAGATCAAGTCACCTAACCAGTCTTCATAAATCATTTTATCGTTATCGTGACCCCGCCCCTGATCGTCGTACCTTACACGGTGACGGGTGATCCAGCGTGGGTTCGTGATCCAATGTAACATTTGTCACTCAGGTAAGATTGGATTGGACGCCTTTAGTTTCGATAATCGAGCAAACCATGAAAAAAGAAATAGAACAAAAACTCAACCAGCAGAAGAGTAAGAAAAAACTCCACACACAAAATTCATAATATAAAAATCTGCCAAAATATTACATTCAGTTCGGCTCACCTAGGCCCAATATTGCACATATCCACCAAAAGCAAAACAAAATCAGGGCCAAATAGCTTAGACATAAACAAGGTCTAAGCACCTTCTTCAAGAAAACTTGCTCCATCTTTCAGCCATCAAACACGAATTTCCATCCCTGCACCTGTCGCTATTAATATACAAGGAGAGGAGAAATAATGAGATGAGCTAAATAGCCCAATAAGCAGGTCTAGTGTCATGCATCTATGGTGGTTCTATCCATGTGTGAAAACAATACAGTTCATCAATATAAAGTCATACTTTAGCATATATGCGCATCAGGTCAAGGCAGCGAATATGAACATTTCATTTAAACGACAGTTACCTTTGAATTGGTGTGATCATAAGCATTCGACCAGTGAAATCATTAATCATCCAATCATTGAAATACTAAACATTCCTTATACAAAAAACTCAATTCTTATCCACTCACTCCCTAAATCACCTACTCCCGCAATAGAGACCCTATCCATTAGGCTAGGCCAATCCCATTCATTAAGACCTCTACCATCGTACAGGAGGGAGGGTAATGACAAGTGGGTTAATCCACTTCGCAATACCCTCAACACACGCATACAGTCCCCAGCACGCTTTGGGGGTTCGATCCTAACCTTGCAAGGCATCAATTATTTCATCTCATAAATCTAGGGTGCGACCCTCTATCCTCTCCTTTAACTCGTTTCTATCATTATGCATGTTAAAGAATATGCCACGTCTCTTTCCTTACTACCGATGAGTGTCCCATTGCGTAACAGGTAATATCAAAGCAGTATCCACTTTTGGTGAGTGTCCCACCGCGTAGTGGCTAATTCATCACAGTATCATAACAATATCTACTACCGATGAGTGTCCCATCGCGTAGTGGCCAATACATTTCCTCATAATGGATGAATCACATTCTCATATATCAATGTCTCATACAGATGAATCATATTTCATCATAACATCATAGCATTAAGCAAAAGACATGCATTTCATAAGCTTTCACAGGGCATTTACACATAAGCCCTCTTAGTAGCATTTGACATTCATTATGCATTCATTTCATCACTATCGCACTCGCAGCCCCTCTTTCTAACAAAGTGCAGTTTACACGACATCATTCATATATCTTTATGGCATTCTCATGGAATTTATCATATGGCATTCACATTTATGATATATTAAGATAACTTAGCCCCGCATGGTCATAAAATGATGCAATGACAAGTATCA
This sequence comes from Amborella trichopoda, assembly GCF_054954075.1. Taxonomy (NCBI): domain Eukaryota; kingdom Viridiplantae; phylum Streptophyta; class Magnoliopsida; order Amborellales; family Amborellaceae; genus Amborella; species Amborella trichopoda. Next base: position 41,724,409 of record NC_142344.1, on the reverse strand, counting down.
ATGACATGCCCCTCTTGCGAGGGCGTAGTTCTCGATTTTGAGGGAGTTTCAGGATGCCTTAAACATGAAACTTTGAGCTAATACACAGACCTTTACAAAGATAGTAATTTGAAAGAATTTGGGGGCCATTTAATGGGTCAATAGCTCAGTACAAAGTGAGCATTAATTGCTGGAAATCTTCCCTGCAACAGTGCGCAGACATACTCGCGCATTTCGGTTCATAATTCACAATCCGTGGGAAATTTGAGAATATTCATAAACCTTTCCAATGGTGGAAGTTTCAGGGTTTTGGACACCGTTTGTTGGGTCAAAAGCATTGCTCAGGGAGGGCCACAACTACTAGAATTGACAGTGATTTTGAGCAGTGTCATGCCTCGACATTTTAGGCCATATCTTTTCTTCCAAATGAAATTTCATCATGATATAAAGAGTAGACTTAAAGTAGACATACATTCCTTTCATCGGAGATATGTTTGGTCCCATTTGGACGCCATTTGGTCATCAAACACGTTGATGAAAAAATAGTCATAGTTTTGGAAATTCATATGCTCAAGTTAACATGCTTTTAAAGAGCACTTAATGTTTCCTAACCAAGCTACCCTTTGGGCTTGGAACCTTGTTCATGGTAAGGAGTCTCACAGTGAGCAGTCTCATGAGTGTCCATAAATAAAAAGATCATATATGTGGTAAAACAGTCATCGCATTAAGAAGCACAAAAACTGAAATTTCAACCTCATGTTAACCCATTCATTCTTCACATTTTCATTCTATTATTTGCCCATTCTAAATATTTGTTCTTTACATAAACTATGGATGAATAGAAACTAAACCCACTTTCATTGACTTCTCACGGTATCTCAAATCCTCACTCATGGCCTCCATGGGCTTTCCTTAAGGTCCATCAAGGGGAAACAGTGAACTCCTTAAGGGGAGAGAGGGAGTAAAATGAAGAAAACTGGTTGTCAAAAGGCTTAAGTGCTCACGGTTGGTGGGATTCACTGTGACTGACACAATCACTCATTGCTCTGACACATACGGAGCGATGCTGACATGTACGGAGGTTGTTCGCTTGACCAAGACACTCCCAACATTGCTCTTTCTTGCTTCCCTTTTTCCAGTCGACGCTGGGTCACATCTGACGCTAGGCAGTGCATTCACAGACGGTGATGGGTTCTCTTTCACAGCCAGCGCTGCATCTTCTTCTTACACAATCGGTGCTACGTCTTTTCCTCTTACTCAACCCGCGTTGCTTTTTCCTCTTACTCAGCCAACACTCTGTTTTCCTCTTACCTTCTCTTTTCTGCTCCTTCGTCACTGATGAGGTTAAGCTCCCATGCACGGCAATGCCTCAAATGGCAATACGCCTACGGGTGATATGCTCTCGGCAATATGCTAGACGACTATACACTCGCGGTGATGCTTACGCGCGGCAATACTTGTTACACCTTTCGTGCGTGGCTATACTCTTTGTTCGCATGCAAGATTACCAATTCTTCACCCTTGCACACGGCGTTAGCTTTTGCTACATGGAAGACACTAGCCCAAGTCACCCAGATGGTGTTAATCCTCACCCTTAGCACCGGGCGTGCGCTTCCATTTTTCTGGACTTCCTTCTCTCTCTCCACTACCGCAAGTGGTCCGGTTTAATCAGGTTGTGGCCCTTACATCATCCCCCTCTTGAAAGGGATTTTGGCCTCAAAATCATATCAACATTGCCTAAAAAGGTGGGGGTATTTCTCTCTATTCTCATCCTCCCGTTCCCATGTCGATTCTTCCTTTGAATGATACTGCCACTCCACCATATCCTCTAACAACTTCATTTCTCAAACCATTAAATGTGCTAAAGAGACCACAACTTTTCGACTTAAGGCGTCGGCTACTACATCAGTCTTGCCCGGTTGGTAATCAATTGTACAATCATAATCATTCAATAAGTTCATCCATCTTCTTTCCCTCATGTTCCACTCTTTCTGAGAAAATAGGTACTTGAGGCTCTTGTGGTCCGTGAACACCATAAACTAGGCCCCATAGAGGTAGTGTCTCCATATTTTTAACGTGAACACTACTATCATGAGCTCCAAGTCGTGAGTGAGATAGTTCTGTTCATGCGGCTTTAGCTGTCTGGAGGTGTAAGCAATAACTTTACCTCTCTGCATAAGTACACATCCAAGCTCTTTATGGGATGCATCGGTATAAACCACAAAGTCTTCATTTCCTTCAGGCAAGGCTAATATTGGGGCTGTGATTAGTCTCTTCTTTAATTCCTGGAAACTCCTCTCACACTCCTCTGACCATTCAAATTTTTCATTCTTCTAGGTCAGTCAAGTCAGGGGAAGCGTTATATTTGAGAATCCTTCTATAAAGCACTTATAGTACCCTGTCAGCTCCAGGAAGCTACGAACATCAGTCACATTTGTTGGCCTTTCCCACTTACATACGGCTTCAATCTTAGAGGGGTCGATCGTGATTCCATCCTTAGAAATAATGTGCTCAAGGAAGGCCATACCGAGGAGCCAAAACTCGCTCTAGCTCAACTTAGCATACAATCTTTCCGACTTCAAAGTTTGCAAGACCATTCTTAAATGTTGTCATGCAATTCTCAACTCTTTGAATATACCAAGATATCATCGATGAAGACCACTACAGAGTCATCAAGGAAGGGTCTAAACAACCTATTCATCAAATCCATGAAGACAGCGGGGGCGTTGGTTAACCCGAGTGACATCACAAGAAACTCATAGTGACCGTATCGAGCTCTGAAGGCGGTCTTTGAAACATCTCCCTCCTTGACCTGAAATTGATGATAACCCGATCTGAGGTCAATCTTTGAAAAAACTTGGGCCCCTTGGAGCTGGTCAAAGAGGTCGTCAATCCTAGGCAGAGGGTACTTATTTTTCACCGTCACCTGGTTCAACTGCCTATAGTCAATGCATTCTCTCAAGGACCCATCCTTTTTCTTCACAAATAAGATCGGTGCACCCTAGGGCGACACACTGGGTCGGGAGAATCCTTTATCCAATAATTCCTGCAACTGCTCTTTTAACTCTTTCAATTCCGCTGGAGCCATTCTTTATGGGGCTTTAGAAATGGAAGCAGTGTTAGGTACTACTTCTATCTCAAATTCAATTTCTCTTTCTGGAGGTAGGGCTGACAACTCCTCTCGAAACACCTCAGGGTATTCTTTTACTATCGGTATCCCTTCCAACTAGGTCTGAACATTCCCATTCTTTACCACATAAGCTAGGCACCCTTCACACTCTTTAGCCAGAAGGCGAGAGGCCCGGACGGCAGAGATGACGTGCAGTGGGGAATTGTCCCTAATGCCCTTGAAGTGCATTTCTGCTTGGTCGGGGCATTTAAAGGTTACCATATTTTCATGGCAATTGACGGTGGCATGGTGTGTAAACAACCAATCCATGCCTAGAATCACATCAAAGTCTTGAATATCTAGGTGGATTAGATCCACAGGTAGGTTACACCCATCAATCGTGAGCTTACACTATCTATATATTCTATTAGTCTCTATAGAGCCTCCCACATGCATGCATACTACTAAAGTATAATTGCGACATGCAGGTAGGACATTCATGTAACGAGAAAAATGGGGTGCAACAAATGAATGAGAGTATCCAGGGTCAATTAAGACTTTAGCATTAATATCACAAATTGAGAGCATACCTCTGATCACCTAGGTGGAAGCCTTAGCCTCTTGTTCAGTGAGTGCGACCACTCGTCATTGGGCCGTCGGGTGATCCTCAGTCTTCATCATCGGGTTCGCCCAGTGGCCCGACTTGTCGCATTTCATACATACATTCTTCTTCCGGTAGCATTCCGTAGCAACGTGGTTGCTTCTCCCACAATAAGTACAAGTCGGGCGTCGGTCATTGTCCATATTGTCTGGAAAACTCTTCGAGATCCTTGGGTTAGGTGGGTACGGCGTCCCTCTGGCGTTTCTCCTTAAAGACTAATAGGTTTTCTTCCCAAACTTTCTTGATGGCACAACTTTTCTTTTTCCTTCCTCCCTTGTCCTGCGATCCTCACAATCTTTTTCCATCTTCAGAGCATGGTCTACCATCTAGGTGTACGAATTTCTATTAGCCGGCATCACCCTCTCCTGATATTTGGTCATAAGCCCCTTTCAAATTTAGCCGCCTTTCGTTCCTTGGTATTTACGATGTGGGGCGCATACCCAGAGAGCTCTGCAAATTGGGCAGCGTATTGTTTAACAGTCATACCCCCTTGCTGGAGTTCAATGAATTCTACTTCCTTCCTTTCCTTAACTGAATCAAGGACATGCTTCTCGTCAGATGTCACCAAGAAGTTTTCCCAGGTGACCTTGGTCCTTGTCTCCCTACAAGTCTACTTCACCGAGTCCCACCAGTAATCTGCTTCCCCTTCCAGCATAAAGGCCCCTAGCCTAACCTTTTGCTCATCTGAGTAGTGTAACACCTCTAAGATTTTCCTTGTCTATTTCTTCCACCTCTCAGCCTTCTCCACGCCTCCATGCCTCAAAAAGGTTGGGGGTGCCCTTCTCCTAGACCTCTCCATGGGGCTCCTGTCATTCTACTCGAGTGTTGGGGTAGATTGGGTTGGCATCTATGCCTTCATCATTTAGCCCCTAGAGTTTTGTAAAATTCGCAAAGTTCCTCAGTATTTTCATTACCGGAACTCGTGTTGTGGTCACGAGCTCTCGGCATCCTTTAACCTAGTCACAAGAACACCCAGTCACTTGCCTACCCCAAAACTAATCTAAGGACTCTCCTAAACTTCTTAGGCCAAGAGTCCCCTCCTGGCTGCTCTGATACCATATTTGTCACGACCCCGCCCCCGACAACTGTACCTTAAGTGGCGACGGGCGATCGAGCGCGGGTTCATGATCCAATGTAACATTTGTCACTTAGGTAGGAGTGGACTCAATGCCTTTATTTTCGGTAATCGAGCAAACCATGGAAAAAGAACTAGAACAAAACTCAACTAGCAGAAGAGTAAGGAAAAACTCCACACACCAAAATTTATAATATAAAAATCTTCCACAATATTACATTCAGTTTGGGGCACCTAGGCCCAATATTACACATACCCTCTAAGAACAAAACAAAACCAGGGCCAAACAGCCCTGACATAAACAGAGTCTAAGCACCTTCAATAACACTTGCTCTGTCTTTCAGCTGCCATACACGAATTGCGCCTGTCGCTATCAATATACAAGGAGAGGAGAAATAATGGGAAGAGCTATACAACCCAGTAAGCAGGTCTAGTGTCATGCATCTGTGGTGGTTCTATCCATGTGTGAAAACAGTACAGTTCATCAATATAAAGTCATAGTTTAGCATATATGCATATCAGGTCAAGGCAGCGAATATGAACATTTTATTTAAACGACAGTTAGCTTTGAATTGATGTGATCATAAGCATTCGACCAGTGAAATCATTAATCATCCAATCATTGAAATACTAAACATTCATTATACAGAAAATCAATTCTTATCCACTCACTCCCTAAATCACCTACTCCCCTAGTAGAGGCCCTATCCATCAGGCTAAGCCAATCCCATTGTTTAAGACCTCTACCATCGTACAAGAGGGAGGGTAATGAAAAGTGAATTAATCCACTTCGTAATACCCGCAACACACACACACAGTCCCCAGCGCACATTGGGGGTTCGATAAGCCCTTATCTTGCAAGGCATCAATCATTTCATTTCATAAATCTAGGGTGCGACCCTTTATCCTATCCCTTAACCCGTTCCTATCATTATGCAGGTTAGGGGATGTCCCGACATCTCTTTCCTTACTACCGATGAGTGTTCCAATCCGTAGAAGGTAATATCATAGCAGTATCCACTACCGGTGAGTGTCCCACCACGTAGTGGTCAATATCAACATAAGCATTGGTAATTAATCACAGTATCACAACATACCAGTGAGTGTCCCACCGTGTAGTGGCCAATTCATCACAGTATCATAACAATATCTACTACCGATGAACGTCCCACTACATAGTGGCCAATACAATGCCTCATAATGGATGAATCACATTCTCATAAATCAATGTCCAATACAGATGAACCATATTTCATCATAACATCATAGCATTAAGCAAAATAGATGCATTCATAAGCTTTCACAGGGCATTTACACATAAGCCCTCTCAATACCATTTGGGATTCATTATGAATTTATTTCATCACTATGGCACTCGTGGCCCCTCTTTCTCACAAAGTGCAGTTTACACGGCATCATTCATATATCTTTATGGCATTCTCATGGAATTTATCATATGGCATTCACATTTATGATATATCAAGATAACGTAGCACCACATGGTCATAAAATGATGCAGTGACAAGTAATAGTGACTTGCTCCTCTTGCGAGGGCATAGCTCCCTATTTAAGGGGAGTATCAAGATGCCTTAAACATAAAACTTTGAGCTAATACATAGACCTTTACAAAGATAATAATTTGAAATAATTTGGGGAATAGCTCAGTACAAGGTGAGCATTAGTTGCTGGAAATCTTTCCAGCAGCAGTGCGTAGACATACTCTCGCATTTCGGGTCATAATTCAAAATCCATGGGAAATTCAAAAAACCTCAAAACATGCAACTTTGAGAACATTCATAAAAATTTCCAATGGTGAAAGTTTTAAGGTTTTTGGACATCGTTTTCTAGGTTAAAAGCATTGCCTAGTGAGGGCCACAGCTGCTAGAATTAGCAGCGACTGTGAGTAGTGTCATGCCTCAACATTTTAGGCCATATCTTTTCTTCCATGGGGAATTTCATCATGACATAAAAAGTAGACTTAAATTAGATATACATGCCTTTCATCCAGGACAGGTTTGGTCCCATTTGGATACCATTTGGCCATCAAACACGTTGATGCAAAAGCAGTCACAGTTCTTGAAATGCATATGCTCAAGTTAACATGCTTTTAAAGAACACTTAATGTTTCCTAACCAAGCTATCCTTTGGGCTTGGAACCTTGTTCATGATAAGGAGTCTCATAGTGAGCAATTTCATGAGTGTCCATAAATAAAATGATCATATATGTGGTAAAAATAGTCACGGCATTGAGAAACACAAAAACTGAAATTTCAATCTCGTGTTAACCCATTCATTCTTCACATTATCATTCTATCATTTGCCCATTCCAAATATTTATTTTTTACATAAACTATGGATGCATAGAAACTAAACCCACTTACCTTGACTTCTCATGGTATCTCAAATCCTCACTCATGTCCTCCATGGGCTTTCCTTAAGCTCCACCAGTGGGTTATCTTCAAGGGACAGCAGTGAACTCCTTAGGGGGAGAGAGGGAGTAAAATGAAGAAAACTGGCTGTCAAAAGGCTTAAGTGCTCACGGTTGGTAGGATTCACTGTGGTTGATGCAATCACTCATTGTTCTGACACGTACAAAGTGGTGCTGACATGTACGGAGGATGTTCATTTGACCAGAACACTGTCGGCATGGCTCTTTCTTGCTCCCCTTTTTCCAGTAGGCGCTGGGTCACAACCGGCGCTAGGCCTTGCATTTGCATTCACAGACGGTGATGGGTTCTCTTACACAGCCAATGCTGCACCTTCTTCTTACACTACCGACGCTACCTCTTTCCTCTTACTCAGTCGGCGCTATGTTTTCCTCTTTTTCCTCTTACACTACATTTTCCTCTTACCTTCTCTTTTCTGCTCCTTCGTCACTGACGGCGTTAAGCTCCCACGTGCGGCGAGTGATATGCTCTTGCAAGTGATATGCTCTGGCGAGTGATATGCTCTCGCGGCGAGTGATATACTCCTGCGAGTTATATGCTCTCGACAATATGCCAGACGACGATACGCTCACGGCGATGCTTACACGCGACGATACTTCTTACGCCTTTCGGGCGAGGCAATACTCCTTATTTGCATGCAGCATTACCAATTCTTCACCCTTGCAAGCGGCATTTTCTTTTGCTACACGGATGACACTAGGCCAAGTCACCCAGACGACGTAAATCCTTGCCCTTAGCGTCGGGCTTGCGCTTCCATTTTTCTCGACTTCCTTCTCTCTCTCCACTGCTGTGAATGGTCCGATTTAATCAAATTGTGGCCCTTACAATCGCATTCACCTTTAATTACCTACCAAGTCATGTAAATTGCCACAAAAACAAATCATAAAGTCCATGTTATAATTTTATCCAAAATAAAGCATGACTAAATAATGGTTATAAAAATCTCTACAGAACACTTCTTTTTGGCAAATATGGAAACCTTATCAAGAGATCATCATCATATGCAACACATCATATTACTGGACATTATTAGGAGGATGGTCACTAAGACCGGGTTCCATCGGAACACTCCCTTCGTGCTTACATATTTGAATGAGCCACACCCATCTCTCGTATTGCATACTTAGGCTCATAGTCATTGATCAAACCGCATCTTCATGTGTATCACTACTTTAAGTAGTTGTTACAACCACAAGGAGGTACTAAAACACAAGGTATTAAGAAAAATTGGCTCTTTCAAACGTGTTAGTACTTATTTCCTACTGTCCATGCACTCTATACATATTCATAAACAAACAACCAAATACAATCAAGGAAGTATATAAAACATAAAATAAAAGGTTATTGAATTTTCTTTCCCTATATGATCTTACCATGTAATGTGAAATAGATTTCATACGTCAATACTATGTAGTGTAGTACATAGGCTTTTTTTATTCTTTGGTTTTACTTCCTAATGAACTTTTGTGAACTTGGAAGAGCACACAACTGATGAAGAAATACTTGGTTCTCATCTCCAGTACGTATATAAAAAAATACTCTTCTTCATCCCATAATTCCAAAGATCACAAATTTAATTATCCCACTAATCTTTAGAGTTTCTAAGCTTCCACCTAGTCTCTCTACATATCCCTTCAGTGCGAAAATACCAAGATGTTTTTACAGGTATTGTATTTCTTCTTTTTTCTGCAATTCTTAAATGGAACGCACTTCACATAGAGTGTCATATCTCGCAAACCTTGTATTACCTCTCTCTGAAGTTTTACTATTATAAATCATACTTATGAAACACTATAAAACTTTTGAATGAGCCCTAAAAGAGATTCTATTATGAGGACTCCAAAGATATGCCTCAACATGCCACATCTTTTAATTTACTACAAAATAGAAGATGAGCATCCAAGGAAACAAATACTACTCATGAGGAGTTTATCTCTAAAAAAATTTTGTATTGAAATAGACTCAAAAATACAAAATATTGCTCAGTCCCATCTCTCAATCACACCATTTAGTGAATATTCAATTTAGTGACATTCACATCACAATATAGTTTTCATAGCAGAAAATTAAGTTGTGCATCTCGCAATAAAATAATTGTTCCTCTCAATCTACAAAGGATTTCTTCATGAAACGTTTTCTGTTAAAAACTAGACACAAATAAAAGCATATTGTCATTGTATGAGCCCCAGATAATATTTTCTTCATAGAAATAAATAAATAACATTCACGTTACAAAATATATCATACTGCAAAATTCTGTTATGAATACTCTTTAGGAAGATTACTTTTTCTCTCCACCCTCATAGAGTTTCCCTTTCAAGCCTATTTTGTTTGAAAGTAGACACAAAATGATACCACATATGTTTCTACAAGCCTAATATCACTCTACTAAGTAGGCTTGATAAATATAATTATTCACATCTCAAAGAAGACACACCAAATTGCAAAAAATTCAAGATGACCTATCTCCAATTAAAAATTTTTATTCTGTATTTCCCATGGATATATCTCTCTCAAGTAATTTTTATTAGAAACTAGACTTAAAATTGAAGCCTAGAAACTTGGTGTGGGCCTTCAAATATTCTATTAAGAATGGAAATAAAATCATGACTTCCACGTCAATGAAATATTTTTTGTTGCAGAAAACATCACTTGCGCATCCTTCAATAAAGTTACCATATCTTTTAAACCATAAGAATTTTCTTCGTGAAGTTTTTTTTTATATAATTTTTTTTTTATTTTTTATTTTTTAAATTAGACTCAATTTCATGAGTTACATTCAAATTTTAGAAAAAAAATAAAATCGTTTGATTGGTGGAAATATTCACGGAACTCAATGGACAGTTTTTGGATTTTGCAGGATCTTGGATGGTGTCTAGAAGCCTAGAAACTTGCCGGAGATTCCCTCAACCGAGCTTAATACACCCCACACTGAGTCTCCTCCTTTTGATGGTGCTCGCGATCTATGATCGGTCTCTTGATTCTCCTACTTATGGCAAAACCCTCTCAATGACATATGCATCTCGATCTATAACTAACCAGCTAATGCCTCAATGCCTTAGTCTTACTCAGGCCTCTTTGGCTTGATCTTTGGAGATATGAGAGATAAATCAAAGAAATAGGGAGAGAGCTACTAACAAGGGGATCCCCTTTGCTACTCAAAAATCAAATCACCACAAGTTAACCTTAGCTTGGGCGTGCCACCTAGAAATAAGAGCGAGAGATGACTTGGGCATGTCCCCTTGTGTTGAGATAGATACTTGGGCATGACCCCTCTGGCTTGATTAAGATTTAGGTTAGGTCGTGTAACCCTTAAAAAAACTTAGGAGAGATCTTGAAGCCTGTCATGACCTCACCTCCAACCCCTAGTCTGTACTCGACAGAGAATAACTGAGAGCGGGCTCGTGATCTAGAGGTAGCACATGTCACTCAGGTCGGAACTGACTCAGCGCCATTATATCAGTAATCAAAGTAAACCACAGTAAAGAACTAAATCAATGATTCTAAATGCAAATAAATATTTAAACTTTCAAGAAATCCATCCATCACTAAAACTGTAATACATAAAATTTCTTCTAAAAAATATTACACTTAAGTCTGGGGCAACCGAGCCCAATAAAACATATTTCCAAAATAAACAAAATTCAAGACTAACTGCCCGATTACATACAATATCATAATTTATTCTTAGCAGAGTGCAGCCTTGACTTCAAAACGCCAACCTCGCATCTCAGACCTTTGACCTGTTTGCAAGCAATCTACAAGAGGGGAGATATAGTGGGATGAGCTATAAAGCCCAGTAAGTAGATCTAAGTGCCATGCATCATTAGTGAGTCTATTCATGCATCATAAGCAGTTCTTCCACTTATGAAAAGTCATAATACAACGATCATATATGTCAGAAATCATATCAGAACATCAATATCAAACATCGTATTCAGCGTCATTTATCATACCATCAATACAATTGTCAGCATTCACAATCATAATTTAACCCACACACTCCTTAGGTCACCTACTCCTGAAGTAGAGGCCCTATCCATTAGGCTAAGCCAATCCCATTGCTTAGGACCTCTACCATCGCTCAGGAGGGAGGAAAATAACAAGTGGGTAAATCCAGTTCGTAATGCTGTCATACCCATGCACACGGTCCTCAGCACATATTGGGGTTTTCGATAGGCACTTACCTTGCAAGGCGTCAGTTACTAGTCTCTTCTCATGAATCTTCGGGGGGTGCGACCCTCCCATTTAACTTTCGCCTAACTCCATCCTATCATTCAGCAAGTTAGGGGACATAGCCGGCATCATTATTCTCAATGTATTCGTGTCCACTATCAATGGGTACCCCATCGCGCAATGAACAGTATCACAGTCACAGTATGACAGTAGCAGTATCACAATATCATAATAGAACAGTAATCACTAGTAAAGGGTATCCCATTGCGTAGTGGTCAAGAACACGGCATCATATTACGCTCAAGCATTCAATTCATTCATGTCGAAACAATACCCTATGACAGATAATTCAATCCTCATTATGCAAAGTGTGATTCTTGCTCAGAACTATCCATCAGTCACATAACATTATGACATTTATCAGGAATTACCCATTATATGAGAGCTATCATATTGCATTTACGCTTAAAATTCAACATTAGTATTACGGCACTTGTCATGTAACATACATCATGGAACTATCACAATAGAAGTTCATTCATCAATTTTCACGTAACGCATAGCTACATGGTATATCATTCACATAACATGATGGCAATTAGTATTCATCCCATGAAATTTATCATTCTGGTCGTGAACGTCGTTCATTTGGCTGTGACCCATCCGGTGCTGCACACATGGCTTTACTCTCTTGGCGTTACGCACACAGCTTTGTACAAGCGGCATTATGCGCGGTGTTACACAAGTAGCGTTACACGCACGGCATTGCATAAGCGACAATACACACATGGCGTTGCACAAGCAGCAATACCTGCACGACATTGTACAAGCGGCAATACACGCATGGTGTTGCACAAGTGGCAATATGCGCACGATGTTGCACAAGAGGCAATACACACATGGCATTGCACAAACGACAATACACGCATGGCGTTGCAACGCAAAGTGAGTGCCAGTGGCTAAAACTTCCATCAACTGCAAACAGTGGTATGACCCCCACACTTTGGGCATAACTCTAGATCTTTGCAAGGTTTTACCATGGTACAAAGTGCAATATTATAGTTGACAAACATACATTTCATTCAAGATCGGTTTGAGCCCATTTGGACATCGTTTGGTCACCGAAGGAATCGGTGCAAAAACCATCACTATTCTTGGAAACTCACTTTTAAAGTTTAGCATGCTGAAATTAAAATGCAACATTTCATAAGTGAAGATAAGTTTTGATGCAAAACCCTATTCATGTTAAACAAATCTTGCAAGTGGACTGCTTCATAAACTTAACAAGTTCATTTCCAAAACTACAATAATCATTCAATCTCATTTTTATTCAACTACATTCATACTCTTTATTCCATTGTTTTTATCATCTTTAATCCTTGAAATCGGTTACTAACAAGTTAATTGATACATGAACCCTAAATCCACTTACTTGATGCTCACGGTGTCTTCAACCTCCCACTCACAGGTTACCTCGAGCGCCTAAAAATGGTTTCCTCCAAGGGCAGTTCGTTTGGTTCTAGAGAGAGAGAGAGTAAGTGAGGGAAGAAAAAAAAATGGTAGTGGAGAGGAAGAGAAAAGGGTTTAAGTATTCAAGGTAGGTGAAGGTCACTGTAGATGATGTGTGCGGTACTAACGTAGGCGGTGCTCACACGTGCAGCTCTATCAGTGGTCAAATCTCCATTTTTACTCACAACACTACCTTTCATTCTCGTGCAGCATTAGTTCCTTACACGAGCGGCATTACTCTCATTCACGCACTGCGTTCTCCTCTCTCTTCACAAACAACACTAGGGCTCTTTCCACAGACACGGTGCTAGGCATCTTCTACACATGGCGCTACTCTTACCAGCGCGACGATGCTTCTTTCTCTCTCTCTTCTTCCATGTGTTTTATCATATGCGTCTCACTCTCAGGAAAATCTGTGGTCCTTATAACATCCCCCCCTTAAAACGGATTTTGTCCTCAAAATCATATTTTTGTTAATAAAAAAGGTGGGGGTACTTCTCCCGAATTTTGTTCTCTCGTTCCCATGTTGATTCTTCTCTTGAATGATATTGCCATTGTACCCGGACTAGGGGAATTTCTTTATTGTGCAAAACCTGTACCCTCTTATCTAATATCCCAATCGTTTGCTCAACATAGGTCAGGTCTTCTCTGATCGGGATTGGTTCGTACTTCAAGACATAGGATGGGTCAGGTTGATATTTTCTCAACAGCATGAAAAACATTGTGAATGTTTTCCAATTCAGGTCGCCATGTTTCCAACTCTTTCCAAGATTTCAAAAGGTCCAATGAATCGCTGGCTCAGTTTCCCCTTTTTTCCGAAACTCATAATGCCCTTTGTCGGCGATACTTTTAGGAAGACTCGATCACCTACTTCAAACTCGAGGTCTGTCTTGCGATTATCGGTGTAACTCTTCTGCCGACTTTGGGCTACTCTAAGCCGCTCCCGAATTAAGGTAATCTTCTTAGAGGTCATTTGATCAATTTCAGGCCCCAACAATTTTCGTTCGCCCACTTCATCTCAACAAATGGGTGATCTACACTTCCTTCCATGTAAAGCGTCATAAGGCGCCATGTGAATGCAAGCTTGGAAGATGTTGTTAAAGGAAAACTCTATTAGGGGCAGGTGGTCCTCCCAGCTTCCCTTAAGATCAGTAATACACGCCCTCAACATGTCTTTCAGAGTTTGAATGGTCCTTTTTGACTGCCCATCTATCTGGGGGTGGAAGGCGGTGTTGAAAGCAAGTCTAGTTCCACAGGCTGACTGCAAGCATGCCCAAAATCTAGAGGTGAACCTGGTGTCCCTATCGGATACGATGTTGATAGGTATTCCAAGCAACCTCACAATTTCTCTGATGTATAATTGGGCCAATTTATCTGGAGTATAGGTTGTGTGAACCGGTAAGAAATGAGTAGCCTTAGTTAATCGGTCCACAATGACCTAGAAACTATCATGTCCAGCACTTGACCTAGGCAATCCAGAAACAAAATCCATTGTAATGTGTTGCCACTTCCACTCTGATATGAGTAAGAGTTGCAATAGCCTGGTGGGTTTTTGATGTTCCGCCTTCACTTGCTGACACGTTAAGCACTTAACGACAAACTGAGCCACATCTCTCTTCATGTTGTTCCACCAGAAGGTCTTTTTCATATCTTGGTACATCTTTGTACTCCTAAGGTATATCGTGTAACGGGCGTGGTGGGCTTCTTCTAGAACATCCCTTTTTACACTTTTGTCATTAGGAACACACACTCGGCCCTTAAACCTTAATAACTCATCATTGTTTATGATGAAATCCTCTCCTTCCTCCACTTTCATTTCTTCAAGAATTTTCACAAGTTGAGGATCTTCTTTTTGTGCCATTCGGATTTGTTGGAAGAGCTGGGGCTCTATCCTTATACACGAAAGTGTCCCAACCCTATTCTCAAGGGGTAGGGTTGGGTGCCATTCCACTGCACCCTCCAGTAATCCCATTTCTAGAACCATTAGGTGCACCACTGATATTACGGCTTTTTGACTTAAAACGTCGGCTACTACGTTAGTTTTTCTTGGATGGTTATTGATTGTACAGACGTAGTCTTTTAGTAGATCCATTCATCTCCTTTGCCTCATGTTCAACTCCTTTTAAGAAAATAGATAATGACTCTAGATTTTCAGAGCAAAAACTATCGCCGCAAGCTCCAAGTCATAAGTTGGATAATTTTGCTCATATGGCTTCAGCTGCCTGGCGGCATAAGCAATGACTTTACCTCTCTACATGAGTACACATCTGAGCCCTTTATGGGACGCATCGGTGTAAACCACAAGGTCCTCATTTCCTTCAGGTAAGGTCAGTATTGGGGCAGTGGTTAGTCTCTTCTTAATTTCCTGGAAGCTTCTCTCACAATCCTCTGACCACACAAACCTCAATTTTTTCTGGGTCAGCCGAGTAAGGGGGAGTGCTATCTTTGAGAATCCCTCTAAAAGGCACTGGTAATATCAGGCTAACCCTAGAAAACTACAAACTTCGGTCACATTTATTGGTCTCTCCCACTTAAGTACGACTTCAATCTTAGAGGGGTCAACCGTGATCCCATCCTCAGAAATAATGTGCCCCAGGAAAGATAAACTAGGGAGCCAAATTCACTCTTGCTTAACTTAACATACAATCTTTCTGACTTCAAAGTTTGCAAAACCATTCTCAGATGTTGTCCATGTGGTTCCGAGCTTTTCGAATATACCAAAAATTTCGTCGATAAATACCACTACGAAATCATCTAAAAAAGGTCGGAACACTCTATCCATCAAGTCCATGAATACAGCAGAGGCATTGGTCAACCCGAACGGCATTACGAGGAATTCATAGTGACCTTATCGAATTCTGAAAGTGGTCTTTGAGATGTCTCCCTCTTTGACCAGCAATTGATGATAACCCGAGCGGAGAGCAATCTTTGAAAACACTTAAGCCCCTTGGAGTTGGTAAAAAAGGTCATCAATTCTAGGCAGGGGATACTTATTCTTTACTGTTACTTGGTTCAACAGCCTATAGTCAATGCACAGTCTCAGGGATCCATCCTTCTTTTTCACAAATAGGACTGATGCACCCCAGGGTGACACACTAGGTCGGACGAATCCCTAGTGTAACAATTCCTGCAACTGTTCTTTCAACTCTGTCAACTCTGTTGGAGCCATTCAATATGGGCCTTAGAAATGGGAGCAGTGTCAGGGACTACATCTATCTCAAATTCAACCTCCGTTATTGGAGGTAGGGATGGTAACTCTTCCAGGAAGACCTCGAGGTACTCTCTCACTACTAGTATTCCTTCTAGCTGGGTCTGGACGTCCCGATTTCAACCACATAGGCCGGATACCTTCACTTCTCTTAGTTAGGAGGCGAGAGGCCCTAAGAGTAGAGATAAAGTGCAGAGGGGAAGTATCCCTAGTACCCTCAAAGTGTAGCTCAGCTTGAGCAGGGCGTTTAAAGGTTACTTTCTTCTCATGGCAATTGACGGTGGCATAGTGTGTGTACAACCAATCCATGCTCAGAATAACATCGAAATCCTGAATCTCTAGGAGGATCAAATCTACGGGCAGGTCACACATATCAATTGTAATTCCACACTTTCGATACACTCTATCAGTTTCCATAGAATCCTCTACAGGCGTGCACACTGTTAGAGTATAATCAAGACATGTAGGTTCAACATTTAGATAGTAGGCAAAATGAGGTGCAACAAAAGAGTGAGAGGAACCAGAATCAATCAGAGCTCTAGCTTTAATACCACAAATAGAGACACACCTCTGATCACCGAGGTAGATACCTTAGCTTCCTGTTCAGTGAGGGCAAACACTCACCCTTGTGTCTTCAGTTGATCATCTGCCTTTTCCATAGGGCAATCCTTAACCCAATGACCAGGCCTGCCACTCCGGTGGCATATATTCTACTTTCGGTAACACTCGAATGGTTATCCTTCCTACAATGAGGGCAGACCGGGTGTCGATCATTCTCTCTGTTGCCCGGGAAATTTTTGTAAGCTCCTTCTCTAACATCCCTTCTTGGGATCTGTCGGGGCTTCTTCCCAAACTTTCTCGATGGTACGACCTTCATCTTTCCTTCCTTCCTTGATCTGTGGTCTTCATAGTCCCTTTCAATCTTTAGGGCGAGGTCTACTAAAGGGGAGTATAACTTCAAATTGGCCAACAATACTCTCCCTCTGATGTCCGACCGAAGGCCCCTCTCAAATTTGGCCGCCTTTCGCGTGTTGATGTTGATAATGTGGGGTGTGTATCTAGACAGCTCTGCAAACTTAGAGGCGTACTGCTCCACTGTCATGCCCCCTTGCTGAAGCTCAATAAATTCTACTTTCTTCCTCTCCCTGACGGAGTCTGGGAAATACTTCTCATCGAATGCCATCAAGAAGTTGTCCCAAGTGGTCTCAGTCCCTGATTTGCTCTAAGATTGCTTCACCGAGTTCCACCAATATTCAGCCTCCCCTTCCAACATAAAGGCTCCCAACCTGACCTTTTGTTCATCTGAGCAGTGCAATACCTCTAGAATATTTTCTATCTATCTCTTCCACCTCTCAGCCTTCTCTACTCCTCCTTGCCCCAAAAAGCTTGAGGGCGTCATCCTTCTAAATATTTCTATCAAGCGCCACTGTCGTTTTGCTCTGGGGTAGGTGTAGACTGAGCTGTCATCGACTCCTTCATCATTTAGGTCATTGCCTCCAGAATCCTATAAAACTCACCGAGCATTTCGATGTTCTCATTGCTGAAACTCCAATTGTTGGTACGAGCCCTCAGCATATTCAACTTAACACAGGAGCACCCAATCATTGGCTTATACCTAAAACTATCCTAAGGACTCTTCTAAAATCCCCCTAGGCCAAATATCCTATCTTGGCTGCTCTTATACTAT
The DNA here is from genome assembly GCF_054954075.1 of Amborella trichopoda. Taxonomy (NCBI): domain Eukaryota; kingdom Viridiplantae; phylum Streptophyta; class Magnoliopsida; order Amborellales; family Amborellaceae; genus Amborella; species Amborella trichopoda. The sequence continues at coordinate 41,706,558 of NC_142344.1, read as the reverse complement.
AACTGGCACGATCTGGCCCCCAACCCCTATTTCGTACTCGACGGAGGATGACCGAGAGCAGGTTCGTGATCCAGAAGTAGCACATGTCACTCAGGTCAGAGCTGACTCAGTGTCGTTATATCAGTAATCAAAGCAAACCATAGCAAAGAACTAAATCGATGATTCTAAATTCAAATAAATGTTTAAACTTTCGAGAAATCTATCCTCACTAAAACTACAATACGTAAAATTTCTTCCCAAAAACATTACACTTAAGTCTGGGACAGCTGGGCCTAATAATACATCTTTCCAAAATAAACAAAATTCAAGACTAACTGCCCGATTACATACAATATCATAATTTATTCTTAGCAGAGTGCAGCCTCGACTTCCAAACGCGAACCTCGCATCTCAGACCCTTGACCGGTTTGCAAGCAATCTACAAGAGGGGAGATATAGTGGGATGAGCTATAAAGCCTAGTAAGTAGATCTAAGTGCCATGCATCATTAGTGAGTCTACTCATGCATCATAAGGTGTTCTTCCAATTATGAAAAGTCATAATACGACGGTCCTATATGTCAAAAATCATATCAGAACATCAATATTCAGTGTCATTTATCATACCATCATTACAATTGTCAACATTCACAATCATAATTTAATCATTACCCACACACTCCATAGTTCACCTCCTCCCGAAGTAGAGGCCCTATCAATCAGGCTAAGCCAATCCCATTGCTTAGGACCTCTACCATCACTCAGGAGGGAGTGCAATGACAAGTGGGTAAATCCACTTCGTAATGCTCTCATACCCACAAGGCGTCAGTTACTAGTCTCATCTCATGAATCTTTGAGGGGTGCGACCCTCCCATTTCACTTTCCCCTAACTCCATCATATCATTCAACAAGTTAGGGGACATAGCCAGCATCATTAGTCCCAATGTATCAGTATCCACTACCGATGGGTACCCCATCACGCAATGGCCAGTATTACTGTCACGGTATGATAGTAGTAGTATCACAATATCATAATAGAACAGTACCTACTACCAATGGGTATCCCATTGCATGGTGGTCAAGATCACGACATCATATTACGCTCAAGCATTCAATTCATTCATGCCGAAACAGTACCCTACAGATAATTCAATCCTCATTATGCAAAGTGTGAGTCTTGCTCAGAACTATCCATCAGTCACATAACATTATGATGTTTATTAGGAATTACCCATTATATGAGAGCTATCATATTGAATTTACATTAGAATTCAGCATTAGTATTACGATACTTACCATGTAACATACGTCATGGAACTATCACAGTAGCAGGTCATTCATCAATTTTCGTGTAACGCATAGCTGCATGGTATCATTCACATAACAAGATGGCAATTAATATTCATCACATGAAATTTATCATTCCGGTCGCAAACGTCGCTCATGTGGCAGTGACCCAACCAGTGCTACATGCATAGCTTTACTCTCTCGGCATTATGCACCCATCTTTGCACAAGCGGCATTACACACAGCGTTACACAAGCGACGTTTCATGCACGGTATTGCATAAGCAACAATACACGCACAGCGTGGCCCAAGCAGCATTACCCTCACGGCGTTGCACAAGTGGCAATACAAGCATGATGTTGGACAAGCGAGGATACAAGCAGCAATACACGCATGGCGTTGTATAAACGACAATACATGCACGGCGTTGCAACGCAAAGTTAGTGATAGTGGCTAGAACTTCCATCTACTGTTAACAGTGGTTTGCCCCCAATACTTTGGGCATAACTCTAGATCTATGCAAGGTTTTATCAGTGTAAAAAATGTAATATTATTGTATACAAACATACATTTCATTCAAGATCGGTTTGAGCCCATTTGGACATCGTTTGGTCACCGAAGGATTCGATGCAAAAACCCTCACAATTCCTGAAAACATACTTTTAAAGTTTAGCATGCTGAAATTAAAATGCAACACTTCATAAGCCAAGATAAGCTTTAATGTAAAACCCTATTCATGTTAAACAAATCTTGCAAGTGGACTACTTCATAAACTTAACAAGTTCATTGGCAAAACTACAACAATCATTCAAACTCATTTTTATTCAACGACATTCATACTCTTTATTCCATTGTTTTTCTCGTCGTTAATCCTTGAAATTGGTTACTAACAAGTTAATCGATGCATGAACCCTAAATCCACTTGCTTGATGCTCATGGTGTCTTCAACCTCCCACGCACAGGTTACCTCAAGCTCCCATAAATGGTTTCCTCTAAGGGCAGTTGGTCTGGTTCCAGAGAGAGAGAGAGAGTAAGTGAGGGAAGAAAAAAAAATGGCGCTGGAGAGGAAGAGAAAATGGTTTAAGTATTCAGAGTATGTGAAGGTCACTGTAGGTGACGTGTGTGGTACTGACACAAGCGGTGCTGACACGTGTGGCATTGTCAGTGGTCAAATCTCCCTTTTTACTCACGACGCTACCTTCCCTTCTAGCGTGGCATTAGTCCCTTACACATGCGGCGTTACTCTCATTCACGCACGACGATACCCCGCTTCACACGTGGCGTTCTCCTCTCTCTTCTCAAACGACACTAGGCCTTTTCAACACACATGGCGTTAGGCATCTCCTACACACAACGCTACTCTTTACACTCGCGGTGATGCTTCTTTCTCTCTCTCTTCTTCCATATGTTTTGTCATACACGTCTCACTCCCAGGGAAATATGTGGTCCTCACAAAGCCCTAGGAGGGGCGTGCCACCTATAGATAGATATTTGAGAGAGAGAGAGAGAGATAAACCCTTAGAAAGAGAAGAAATAATAGGTGTACAGATTTTATGACGTGGGAGAGCCTTTTAATAGATTTTCCATGCATTGGGGTTTGCCTCAATTCGTAAGGTAAAATCTTGACATTCAATCTAGGAAGACTTGTGAGGTGAGAGATTTGAGCCATCCTCTTTGATCCACCATCAAGATTCAAAGAGATGAGCTAGAACCTTATCATCTCTTTCCTAGATATATTCCCCATCAAATATTTAAATAAAGAAAATATATATCTTACTTCCTATTTTAGTACATTCAAACCTTATTTATTGCATCTATTTTAGTATATCCAATCCTAATTTCTTGGATCAATCAATCTTGATTAAAAAATTTACCAAATATTTCAAATATTTAATCTTATTATGCAAGTTGGCTATACCAAAAGAAAATCAAACAAACAAGGGGTAACTGGCACCCAATCTTGGAGAACAAGTTAGTCCCTATGGGTGGGGCGTGCCACCCTTTGGTGGTCACACTTGGGCCCCACCCAATCCCACATGTTTTAAATTGGGACCCCGAGGGTCTCATATAATTTTAGAAAATACTTTATTTTGTATTTAGAAATTTTAAATCTCATATTTTATTTAAAAGATTGAAAAATTAATGTCTCTTAATTTATAAATCCAAATGTTAAAAATAAAATATCAAAATATTCACAAAAATTTAAATAAACATTCTAAAAATTATATATCATAAAATTAATTAAATAATTTTGATGTGAATCGGATCCATTAGTTCTAGAAATTTATTCATATACGGAAGCACTTCCCCTTTAACTGCAGACCACGATCCACCTAGCTTTCTCAAACTGACCCAGCAGTTCCCATGCCCCACAGTTCAATGCAGGGGCTCATGATTTGACCACTAAAGTCAGCTAATAGACTAGGGAATACAATCCCAGTTTATGGATTTCAAGTTCTCCCTAGAGACAAAAAAATCATGGTCCTCCAAACCTTGATGCAACTATGACTCTATGGCGCATAGGGGTAATCTCTTGCACATGTATATGCTTCACCCTTATTGGTGAATCTCTTATGTACATGCTATGTGATAATATAACTATGATGTTTTTTTTAGCCTTGTCTCTAAAGGTTATTCATCACACACAATGGCCACACAGTCCCCCAGCTCTCATTTGGGCAAACACCGACCTCATCAAGGGCTAACTCACTAAACCCTTCTCGGTACATCCCTATGCCCAGGTATCTTGGGTTTTTCTAAACTCGGTTGGCTTAGCACTTCGAGCCTAGTCCGAGTATTGACAAAACGTATTTGCCTAGTATGGTCCACAAGAGGACCACACTCCCACTAAGTTTATGTTTCACTATATAAAATGCTCATACAAGTTCTCATAAGGCCTTTAAATGCCACATAAACCCAACATATAGAGCATCATTATAAATAGTAAGAGAGAGATTGAGTAACAACTAAACACTTAGGCAACTAGGATTCAGGTTGAGCTTCTAATATTTGAATTTACTTAAGCATTTCATTGCTTTTTGTTTTGGGTAAATTAAGAAATTTGTTGCTTTCTTTCTGCGTACATAAATTTGATTAATTTCACCTTGCTATTTTTTTTTCCATTTTATTATTGTATACAATATAACAATTTGGATGGACCATTATATTATATTTTTTGGGTTTCTTGTGTTTTTAGTTAACTGCATTCCTATATTAAGGTCATTTTTATTTTTTTCTTCCAACAATAATTCCAAACCTTAGGTCACATTCTTATTTTTTGTTAATGTAGTTATAGTCTTTGATATTGTTATGGTGTTTTATGTTATTCTCCCAATAAATCTATTATAACGTGACAACAAAAGCATTGTCGTATTTATTAAAAGTTTAGACAAAAATTTGTCAAGTATGACTCTAAAGATTCTAAGTTAGGACATAAGAATTATAGCTCAATGGTTTTAACATAATATTATATTGTGTTATCTTTATATATCTGATTTTTTCACTCCAGTTTTTTGAGCTAAATCAAAAATATTCACGATTCTCTAACATAACTACTTTTTGGTGATCCATATTATGGACCCGAATTTTTGCCTTCAAATTTTTGGAGCAAAACCGATTTGTCATTAATGCTTTGGTTTTCCGATATATTGTTATGAATGTATGCAATGCAACTCTTTATTTTTTATACAAAGATGTCATAATCATTATTGATTGTTGGATGTGAAATCGGGTGGTGGATGATGTGTCATTGATTGGGCCAATGTCTAAAATAAAATTTCTAGAATGTTGTGACGTACTTCAATCTGTTGGATTTCACGTACAATGGCTGGAAATGATTATGACCTCCTAGTACTAAAAATAAGACATAAGAATTATAGCTCAATGGTTTTAAAAAATCTATGTAATAATTGCAACATAATCTTATATTGTGTTATCTTTATATATCTGATTTTTTCACTCCACTTTTATGAGCTAAATCTCAAATGTTCACGATCCTCTAACTTAACTAATTTTTGACGATCCATATTTTGGACTTGATTCTTTGCCTTCAACTTTTTCGAGTGAAACCAATTTGTCACTATGCCTTTTCCAATATATTGTTATGAATGCATATAATGAGACCATTTATTTTTTATATAAGGATGTCACAATCAATATTGATTGTTGGATGTGAAATAGGGTGGCTAAGGATGTGTTATTGATTGGGCCAATGTCTAAAATAAAATTCTTTGAATGTTGTAATATACTTCAATCTATTGGAATTCACATCCCAAGGCTGGAAATAATCAGGACCTGCTTGTATTAAAAATAAATATTCTCATAGTGTACAATCCTTATTGTTATTCCCCAACTTGCTAACTATAGGCCAGTGTTACATGGATACATGTGTCAATATTCGATACGTGTTGTAGTATCTAATACGTGCTGCCAACTTACTATTACTTTTTGACACGTCTTTACGACCAGTATTTTGAATAGGATAAGGTGTATATAGAATATGATTTCCTTGACCTTAACACCTAAGACAATGTCGTGCAGTAGTGTGAGCACCTTCTGCGATTTGCCTTATGAAGTCACGCAGTAGTGTGAGCACCTTCTTCGATTTGCCTTATGAAGGCACGAGAACGAACCCCAATGATCTCTTTTCTTGGTCATCTCTCTATTTTTAAATAAGTTTGGGTTATATCTAGGGTGCAGTTTGTATAAAGATGAGGCTCTAAACAACCAAAATAAAACGTACCTTCAAATAGTATTGATAAATATCTCTCTATTTTTAAATAAGTTTGGGTTATATCTAGGGTGCAATTTGTATAAAGCTGAGGCTCTAAACAACCAAAATAAAACGTACCTTCAAATAGTGATCTCTTTTCTTGGTCATCTCTCTATTTTTAAATAAGTTTGGGTTATATCTAGGGTGCAGTTTGTATAAAGCTGAGGCTCTAAACAACCAAAATAAAACGTACCTTCAAATAGTGTTGATAAATATCTCTCTATTTTTAAATAAGTTTGGGTTATATCTAGGGTGCAGTTTGTATAAAGCTGAGGCTCTAAACAACCAAAATAAAATGTACCTTCAAATAGTATTGATAAATATGGTTTCAATATTGAAAATCTTTGTGATAGCATTAAAATATATTTTCATCTCTAATTATAAAATTTAAAGTATCAAAATAGTGTAGATCGAGCAAATCTATGAAAAATTGAAAATCATGAAAATTTACCGGTCCAAAAATATATTGTAAGATGCATTATTTCCAAAATATGAAATCCATTCTTTTTTCATGTCCATACATCTTGAGATCAAGATGATCAATTTGAGGATATTTGGGCATCAAAACAACATCTTCTAATGAAATTTTTGAGGTGCGCCCTAATTTGATTGTTTAGAGCCTTGCACTTATATAAACTTTTTTCTTGTATCTATTATCTATATGGCAAGCTTTCTATGCTTCCCCAACAACATAAAACTTATATGCTTCCCCTTATCCAACCGTCCATTTCGAATGGAGGGCTAAGGTTGTTCCAATCACAATGTCATGTCTCTACACTATTTTATTTTTAATATTTTTTATATAAAATATTTTTACACAAAATTTTGGCCTTCCAATCATCTATTAAACTTGCACTTGTAAAAAATATAAAAACCATATTCCCAATAAAATAAAATGAGCAAAGTATTCAAGAGGTATTTTGATCATTATATTTTATCACAAAATTATTTTTAATAATTTTTATAGGTGTGCCCCAATAGATGACACGTACCAAATTTTATTTTCATACAATTTGTATTAAAAAAATTAAAAATAAAATACGTTGAGACATCAGATCTAAGATCAAACGCTGAGTGGCTCACTTGATCAAAATTGAACAGCTGGATGGTAGGGGAAGCATAGATCTTCTATGCTATAGGGGAAGTATAGAAACCTTTCCCTTATCTATATATCTATCTATCTTCTATATTATTAAGGGGTGGGCACATGTTGCAAGAATAAATAGGAATCTTATTCTTAGAAAGAATGTAAGGCAAGTGACCAAAAATTTAAGCCACCCTATAGAATTATTGGATTCCATTTTATTAGGATTAAAAAATTTACAACTTTCTATTTTTTTGGCTTTATCTTTGCACTTCCTATATTTTTGTTTATGTGAAGTTTCATTTCTATCAAGTTTCAATATTTAAGGAAATCATCCTTCCCAAAATTTATCTAAATATCCTATTTCTAAACAAAATCCACCCCTTCTCAAAACTTTTGCGTACAAGTCCTCTCGACATTTCTTTCCTGTCTTTTTGGTTCAAACCTCTCAAAATTAGTGCCAAATCGTGCGAAAATTTTATTTCTCTACATTAGTTGGAAATATCCAAGTTCATAGGTGGAACATCTCTCTCCCATCACCTTCAATTTCATAAATCCTAGAAATTACCTCTATCTCTCTCATCTTCCCTCGGTTTCTTTCTCAGCCCAAAATACCCGCAGCTTGAAAGGTATTATTTCCTTTTATTGTTCGAAGTTGTAAGTTCTATTTATCTATCACTAGCTGAAGGCACGTGCAAAAAAACGTATAAAGCATAAAATTAAAATATCAAGATTAATTTTAATTTAAAACATAAAACATAAATAAATATAAAATTGATTTAAAACTAAAATGTAACAAACTATCAATCGATATAGAACCAGGGCGAGCACATGTCCATTTACTTCTTTAAGTAAAAAAGTTGAATAGGATGAATAATTGAATTGAAATTTTGGGTTCCATTTAAAAATCACTACATGATTATTTTAGAAAAATAAAAATTTAAAAATTGGAATTGTTCAAAAAATTTGAGATACACTTACATATAGTTGTTAAAAATTGGACAATCTACATTCAGATATCTATCGAACATTAATTTTCTTTTTTCTTTTTTTTTAAAGTTGGTCGCTAGAGGATACATCTCAAAAATTTAGGGTAAAAAAGAAAATCCTATATGGAGTTTTACCTCGTGGAGTAAATGGATAGTGTGCTCTCATAAGAGCAATAATTATTTGGGGGGCAAAATCATTTGATAAGCATCACAAATTGGGGCAAACTTTTGAGAAATTACTAAAAAAAAAAATCCAAGAATATACTTTTTATGAAACTTACCCCAATCGAACTTTTTCTCTCACTTTTTTTTCCTCAAATTACACTTTCTATGCAAATACCCCCAATTCAAAAAGTTAATTTTTTTAGACGAAAATGCCATTCTCATACACAAAAAAGCATTTTGACTGGATATTAACGTTGACTGACCAACCAGTAGCACATTGTCGGACTGCACTAGTAAACTGCTAGGTGTCATTTTTGCCGATCTGAACTTGTTGACTGACCAACCAGTAGCACATTGTCGGACTGCACTAGTAAACTGCTAGGTGTCATTTTTGCCGATCTGAACTTGTCAACAGTTGGACCCCATGTTGACAAGAAAACATCAACTGGACCGAACTTCCCCATTGCCGGACCGTATATGTAAACTGCTGGAGCAGCTCTATTATCGCCAGACCCCTTTTTGATCCAATAACTTCTACTGTTGGACCACCACAGTTACCTACCGGACCGAAGCTGCACACTGTCGCATCGTCCATAGAGCATGAGGAGAGAGAGGCGTGGGTAGGGTAAAAAGAAAAAGAGGGTAGTTTAGTCTTTTTTTTACTTTTTTTTGGTTGAGGGGGTATTTGCATAGAAAGTATGTTTTGGGAAAAAAATGAGAGAAAAACTTAGGTTGGGGGTAAGTTGCATAAAAAGTACATTCTTGGGGGTTATTTGTAATTTTCCCTAAACTTTTTATAGAATCGCTCTAGTGTGAACCTTCACGTTGAAAAAATACTTCAACACTTTATCAAACACCTATTATCCAGTAAAAATATTTAATTAATTTCTACTAGTTGAATTATGTGTGTTGCACGTATGCAATTACTTGTAGCATATTAACTAAATATTCAATGATCAAAGAAATTTATTAATAAAAAATTTGATAAATCACAAATCACCTCTTAGATAATAAAAAAATTTTAACTACTTATTATTTTTATGAAAATAAATTCTACTAAAAGTTTGGTTTCCTGAATTCGTGTTTTAAGAGATTTTTTCTTTGTCTACTCTTCAAAAGCTTCAATGAAAATATTTTATCTCTCCTAAAATCTCTCATTCTCTATCTCATGTGCATGCTCTCTCTCTCCTTCTCAAATTTTCTCATAATGTTGAGATCTCACTCCTGTGCACATTCACATTCTCTCTCCCTCTCTCTAATTAAGATACAGAAATAATGTGGAGATATGGAAACAATATTGAGATCTCTCTCTTGTGTATACTCATACCCTCTCTCTTTCTCTTTCAAATTTAGTTATCCTAAAATAAGTGCTTATTCTATCTCGCTTCTCTAAAGTTAGGAATGTGTCCACCCCATAACTCTAGATTAATAATATAGAATGTGTGTGTGTATATATATAGGAAGATACTACAAAACGCCCATGGGCGAAAATGAATGGTATTTTCGCCATTTTTGCCCATAGGTTTGATGCCATCCAATTTTTTCGAACATTATGGATTAAAGATCGTTACGGACATAGCATATCCATAGAGGTTTGTCACAGACATAACATGTCCATGATGGGATTCTTTTCACGTAAATTTGACATAAAAAATATACGAGGATTGCCGTGGCCTGTAGGTCCATGGAAGTTTTCAGGAAAAACCGTCATGGATATAGCATGTCCGTAACGGGGGCAAAACATTGCAGCAATTCGCCTATAGGTGTTTTTAAGACTTTTCTATATATATATATATAGAGAGAGAGAGAGAGAGAGAAATAATATGGAGATATAGAAACAATATTGAGATCTCTCTCTTGTGCATACTCATACGCTCTCTCTCTCTTTCAAATTTAGTTATCCTAAAATAAGTGCTTATTCTATCTCACTTCTCTAAAGTTAGAAATGTATCCTACAATCTCTATAAAATTAGGGTCCCTTTGTATTTTCACGACATGTGTCCACCCCATAACTCTAGATTAATAATATATATATATATATATATATATATATATAAGAAGAGACTACAAAACACCTATGGGTGAAAATGAATAGTATTTTTGCCCATAGGCTTGACGCCGTCCGATTATTTCGGACTGCGTGGATTAAAGATCGTCACGGACATAGCATGTATGTGATGAGATTTTTTTCATGCAAATTTGATATAAAAAACATACGAGGACCGCCATGGCTTATAGGTCCGTGGCGGTATTTAGGTAAAACTGTCGTGGATATAGCATATCCGTAACGAGGGCAAAACACTGTATCAATTTGCCTATAGATGTTTTTAAGACTTTTCTATATATATATATATATATATATATATATATATATATATATATATATATATATATATATATATTCCCATATGGGAGTGGATTCAGTACGTCCACTAGTTGACCGCTACAATAAATGCCAATGGCCCAGATTGAATTTGGATCGATCTAACGATCACGATCTCTTTTCGTATTTTAATTTTAATTTTTTTTTTATAAATTCAAATCACTTGAAATTTTTTTAAGTGTATGTTCTTTTCATCAAGGCGCATCTAATAAAAATATAAAAAAAATAATCCATAAAATATAAATTGATCAAAATACCCCTGAAACTTTAGAGGGGTATTTTGATCAATCATTTTCATGTAAAATACTTTTTTTATATTTTTCAAAAATTCATCTTTTTTTATGTACACATGCACAAAATTTCAGTTAATTCTGATTTGTAGACAAAAAAATAAAATTCAAATACTACCAGATATTTGTTATCGTCTGATCGGCCCAGATTCAATCTGGGCCATTGGCGTTTACTATAACAGTATGCCCTTGGGCTGATAGGATATTTTCCCATATATATATATATATATATATATATATATATATATATATATATATATATATATATATATATATATATAAATCTACAAAAAATATCAAAAAAATATTTTACATGAAATAAATTGACCACAATACCCCCCAAAATGTTTCAGGGGTATTTTGGTCAATTTTGTTTCACAAAATTTTTTTTTTTTATTTTTATTAGGTGCGCCTCACTAAGATGTACATCCGTTCCAAATTTCAAATTATTCCAATTTGTTGAAGCAAAATGAAAAATAAAATACTACTAGACAATTGTGACTGTGCGAATATATATAGGAAGATACTACAAAACGTCTTTAGGCGAAAATGAACAGTGATTTCGCCTGCCCTCATCACCGTCAAAAGTTCATCACATGGTCACAATTGTCTAGTAATGTTTAATTTTTCATTTTTTTTCTACAAATCGGAATGATCGGAAATTTGGAGCGTGTGTTCATAAAAAATAGATGAATCTACGAAAAATATCAAAAAAATATTTTACTTGAAATAAATTGACTACAATACCCCCGAAATGTTTCATGGGTATTTTCATCAATTTTGTTTCACGATCTATTATTTTTTATATTTTTATTTAAATGTACACACGCTCTAAATTTTAGATCATTCCAATTTGTAGAAAAACAATGAAAAATAAAATACTACCGGACAATCTTGATCGTGCGATGAACTTTGGACGGTGATGAGGGTAGGCGAAATCACTATTTTTGCCTATAGGGGTTGGGAAGACTTTTCCATATATATACATATATATATATATCATTACAAATATAAAAAAATAATATTTATATATAAAACTCACTAAAATTGTGAAGTAGAGTAAAAATTTGTAATTATTTTAATAGTTTATAATTTATGTTTGTTACTTTTTACTTCAAATAGAATATCCGCATAATAAGATAATGTACAATTTAATTCAAAGCAAGTTCTTATAAAATTAAAAAAAAAAAAATCGTACCTTGAGAAAAACAAGGTTTCTCTTGCCTTCAAACATTAATGTGTTACTCAAACTTCATAAAATGGAAAGAACACCTCAAAACATACAAACATAGGTAATACAAAAAGTAAACTCATATTCTCTCTCTCTCTTTCAAATTTAGGAATGTGTCCTACAATCTTTATAAAATTAGGATCCTTTCATATTTTCACAATATGTGTCCACCTTATGACTCTAGCTTAATAATATAGACTGTTTATATATATATATATATATATATATATATATATATATATATATATATATATATATATATATATATATATATATATATATATATATATATATATATATTACCATTGCAAACATAAAATAATATTTATGTAAAAAACTCACTTAAATTATGAAGTAAAGTAAAAAATTGTAAGTATTTTAATTGCTTATAATTTTTTTGTTGTTTTTTACTACAAATAGAACATCCACAAAATAAGATAATGTATAATTTAATTCACAGCAGGTGCTTTTGAAATTTTAGAAAAAATAATTACATACTTTGAGGAAAACAATATTTCTCTTACCTTTAAAGACCAACCTGTTCCTCAATCTTCATAAAATGAGAAGAACACCCGAAAAAATCGAAACATAGGTAATATATATATATGAGGAATGATATGATGCAAGGGTTGTATGTTAATATAATGATACGATATGTTGTCATATTTTTGGCCATTGGATTCCGTTGAATCCAACGGGTGAAATTAGAATCCCAAATCTGATTTGAAATTAAAACCCCAAATCTGATTTGTCCACCTCTATCTCCCACTTCCTAAGCGATAAACCAGATGAGTTGCAGACACTGTCGAGAGAGACATTTTTTCTAGAGAGAGAGACGTGGAGACCATTGGGAGGGAGACGGAGAAAGACGGAGGGCATACATTTTCTAGAGAGGGAAAGGAGGCATTTTTTTAGAGAGAAGGGAGGCATTTTTCTAGAGAGAGAAAGGAGATATCCTTGTCATGTGCAGGTGGAGAGGAGACACATCTTTGAATCTTTTTGTGCATGCTTCTCTGACATTGTCTCTCTCTCTCTTTCCCTGTCATGGGCGCCGTATCTGTTGGAGTTTATATATATATATATATATATATATATATAAAAGACCCTATCTCCAAAACCCTAGCTTCCCTTGGCTCCTCTTTTTTTTTTTATTCAATTAGGAGAGGATTCCTACTGCAACTGGCTAATTTGGATTGCCTGCAGTAATTTTTTTATTCAATTCTTGTGATTTATTTTTTATAATTTGATTGCAAAATTTGGATTGCCTGCAATTTCTTCTCTCAGAGATGTGACTTTTTTCTGCAGTAGACTATGCGTATTCATGGGGGCCATTGTTGCTTGTTTGTTGGACTGCATCTTCTAATTTGTGATTTTAGTTATTAGTGTTTTCTAAGTTTGGTTTCAAGTTTTCTCCACATGTGGGTTTTGGTTTTATTGATGGCTTGTTCTATTGTGTAGGCCATTGTTGTTCGTTCTATGCCCCTGCATCATCGAATTTGTAATTTTTGTTAATATTTATAGTTTTCATCGCATGTGGTTTTTGGATTGATCGGTCTTCGCTCTTTGTGCCTTTCGTAGTTTTCACTTCTCATTGTTTTGCTCCAGTAAGGGAGTCCTGCAATTGTAATTGGAACAGCTGTTCGATTGTTTTGATACTCAATTTATTGGCATTAAAACAATGGAATGCTTTCTTCTATTTTTCAAGCAATGGGTTTGGCTTGATTTGAAAATAGGGTCTAACTTTTGGGAACTTATGGCAATCAGAGGTGTTTTACTTTGTGATTTACAAAACTTATGGAAAGCAGAGGTGCTTCACTTTGTGATTTACCAATTTCATCTGTTATTCTGTGTCCCTTTGATTTCTGTTTGGGATTGCGTTTTTAGGAAAATGAGATATTCCTTCATACCTTAGTGGCCTGTAGAATTCACTTCAATCGAATTTGGGTGTCCTTAGTTTCAATATTTTGGAATTTAATTATAAAAAAACATTTGTCCCAAGTTCATTAAGACTGTAATTTATCTGTCTCTCTAAGGCACCGAAGATCAAAAGAAGCTCCTTCTGGTTTTATGCAAATTGGTGGAAATATTAAAAGCTAGTTGAGTGGATGGTTGTTACAACATATTCTCTCTCTTTCTCTAACCTATATGTTTGAAAGTTTGGATGTGTAAGCACATTAGCAAGTGGAATTGTTACCTTGGCCATGTGAGACATAATTAGATTTTTTTCAAATAATACATTTTTTTCATTTTCTTCCTTTTTTTTCCCAGGTATTTGAAGGGGGTAGGGGTTCTGCAGGTCACCTCTGAAACTCCTATAGTCCTATGATCCCTAATAACTTAAAGCCAAAGAAGTTTCTAAGGATGGAAGCGGAGCAAAGACATAGGCTCACTCTCTCCGATGAACTCTCGGTTCTGCAATTGCTGCAGAACCTTCGAGACCTCCTCAGAGCTGCTGCCCAAGAACCCAACAACACCAACCATGAAATCCAAAACACCTCTTCCAGAAGTGGAACCTGAAGATGAATGGAAGACTGGATAAGAAAGGAATTGAATTCCATTGAGTGAATTCAATGAATATTTTCCTTGGCCATCATCGAATTCAGATGGCATCACCCATACATGTTTCTTTTTACTTCATGTCTTTGCAACTTTGGTGGCAATCATTTGGTTCATTTGATCTTCTGATTAATACAATATGTGTAATCCATTGTTTTCAAGACTCTTGTATCGGCAAGAGTCATAGTGATTATTTGGAATAATATTCAGTCTACATCAAGGGAATTAGATATCTTTTACTTATTCAAAGCCATTCTGCCTCTTCTCTCCTAATATGTGATTGATCTTTATGAATTCTCTACACAAATTCAAAACTCCTTGCAAAGTAACAATCACAATTTTTTTTTTGATAAATTTACTGTTCATAAAAGAGGATTACAGTGCATAATGGCAGCATCTGAAGCTAATACAAAAAGCTAATACAAAAAATATTCAACTCTATTACCATCAATGGAATGCCAAAGCATCCATGGCCCAATAGTCATAACAAGCTGCTTCATGGAACATATATGAAAAAAATTACAAGATACTCTAACCTAGTTCTCACAACAAAGAGACCCAGTAAATGATGCTGGTTCTTCCATGAATATTTCTGAGAGCCTCCTCAAAGTTTTGAATTAATCAAGCTTGACAGACGAGAATAAGTAATGCACGAACCAGAAAGATGATAAGAACCCAACAGTTCTAGTTGCCAACGTAACAGCTAAAGTCATGAAAAGGGAGTAACCCAGATATAGGGCTGCTGAAACGGGCCACTCAAAACTGTGGAGCTCAAAACCAGGTAATTGACTGAATACAAAAAGATATAGATAGCAACTGAACCACAAGAGAAGAACGCCTTCCACCACCATTGCCAATCCTCCACACAAAGGTGTATATAGGTCAAGACCGGAGAAACCTCAGCACATACCACCACAAAAAGGACAAAAATAATTAGAAGGAAGCCAAATACATCGTAGACATGGCCAAGCCAGAGGCTTGACAAAATGAAGAAGAGCTCAATGAAGAGGGTTCCAAAAGGAAGGGTCCCAGCCCCTAAAACCAATAGCCAAGAAGGGTATTTTTTGGGTGGGATCTGATTAGTCCTAACTGGGTACTCAATTGGGGCAGCTCTTACTCCAAAATACCCCCCCACTAAAGTTAGAGGAACAGAAATGCAAAACCAGAGCAAAATCAACACAACGAATAGTGAGAAGGGAATTGCACCGGTGTTGTGACTACTCCATAAGAGAAAATTCAGAGTAGTGAGAATAAGAAAGGCAATACCAGGAAAGAAACAAGCCACTCTCCATGAAACAGATAACCAACCCTTGTGATCCCCACTATTGATGGTCCTCCAAAGTCTGACAGCTGCATAACCAGCTGCTACACCAAGAACCATATAGAAAAATAATAGCATACCAGTGATGAGATTCCTCTTGAGGCTGGAGACATGAAACCAAAGGCTGCAAAGAGTATGGTAACAACCCCCATTCCCAAAATTTGAACCCCATTACCCACCATTACACAGAGGAGGCTATAATACCTATAAGGAAACTCTGTTTCAACAGAGGTGAGAGAATTCACCTTAACCCATAGCTCATCCCCTTTAAGGTATTTGTGGGGATAACTTCCAGGTAAATAGAAAGCCTCAGAGATCCAACCAATAAACAGAGACACAAAACCCATGACCCAACGTAAGTTACAAAAATCATCTCTAAAAACCAGAATGAATCTCTGAGAAAGAGATTGGGAATACCCATCTCTGAAAAACCAGAATGACAAAACCCATCTCTGAAAAACCAAAGCTTCTTGTTTTTTTTATATATCTATTGTGAATAATGCCATTTTATTCTGATGAACTTTGAATTGGGTGCCGAGTGGATAATGAATTCAATGAACACCAGTCTAAACAATTTTGAGAGAGAGAGAGAGAGAGTTAGAGTTGTGATCTCTATGCATTTGCCAACATTAATGAATACATCCAACTGTTTTTGTGACAGAAACATAGAATTGAATTACAATAATCTCTTTCTCTGATCTATGCTATGCATCATAAGAAAAGTGACACCAATATGAAGCCTCCTCCAAGCCGAAGAAGCCCACCAACCATACCAACCAGTATTCCACCATGCTCATACCCACAAAAACAGGAACTTGTCATAGAAGCCCACCAGCCATACCAACATACCAGCCAGTATTCCACCATGCTCACACCCACAAAAACAGGAACTTGTCATAGAATCCCACCAACCATACCAACCATACCACCCAGTATTCCACCATGCTCATACTAAGATATCACCAAAAGAGCAACTTCCTGCAACATGCAATTAGATTTTACACTTGAGATTACAAAACCAATTTACAAGAATAGTTAACAATGCAGTAAACGTGAGTTACCGGTAATTACTAATGCAACTTCTCCTATACTCTTCAAACATGAGTATGATTGTCACTTGAATCTGTTACAAACAAAATATTAATTAATTGAGGGTGGCGGGGTGCGAAGGGGGGGGGGGGAGAGAGAGAGAGAGAGAGAGAGAGATCAATTACGAATTCATCAACAATTGAAAATGATGCATTTAAAAAAGGGGTCAATTTAAGAACCGTTTGATTTGCATTCTTCGACATTCAGTACACTCCTCAAAGTTTGGCAATTCCTCTTATCATACCACTAGCTTTACACATGGTACATTTTTTATCATTCTTTTGTGTATTCTCCAAGAAGGATTTCAACCGATGTTTAGGAGGCTTCCCTTTCGTCTTCACTGGTAGGGGGTCAAGCACTAACCTATTGTTTATTAAATTCACTTCTTTACTTACATTGACATTTAATTGCAAAACTTCGAAATCTTTTGGGCTGCCTTGTTGATGTGTTTCATCGATATTTTCTTGGACAATTGCAACTATTTTCAAGCCCTCATCTAGAACATACATCGCTTCCTGAAATGTTTCTTTATACATAGCTCCATTCTCTACAAAGTTTATTGCCCTTTTACACAATTCATTGTATCGCACAGTCAAGGATCATGCAAATCAACTTGTTTTGTATGACCATGTCCATCTATTACACACCCTTCCTTGGCATTTTTTGTCCATCGCTTCAAGATGTAACAAGGTGGAATTTTAAAAATATTTTTCATTCTACGAACAATTAAAATGTGTCTACAAAGTAATCCAGCAAACTCAAACAATTGGCAACTACAAGTTGCTTTGATTTCAAGTACATTCAATGTAACAATGAATACCCTTTTCTCTTTGTCATATTTTGAGACTTTAAATACAATTATTTCTCCATCATTCTCTTCTTCTATCACAACATACTCAATATTGCGACTATCTGATGCAAGTGCATAATTCTCAATAAATTCTTTTTGAGTGCTTTTTGCATTTACATAGCCATCAAAAAATAAATTCATACTCTCACTACGTTGGGTTGTAGACATCTCTGCAAAAAAGGTGTTGCGCATGAATGCTTAAACCCATTGCTCACGAATACCATACATTTTGATTAGCCATTTATTCTCTCTTAAATTGTAGCGATCAATGATTGTTTGCCAACGTGATTCAAACTCATGTATTGTCTCAAAATTATGGATGCACTTGTGAAAATCATCGCTAAAACTTTTTCCATATTCCGCATATACATGAGACAACTTCTCTGGTACTTTCTTCAAAATGTGCCACAAAAAAAGATGATGGTAAGTATTTGCAAATACTCGTCTGATGGCTGCTCCCGTAGCAAGATCTTGATCAGTAATTATTGAAGTTGGATGATGGCCAGACATTGCTTGAAGCCATTTCTTAAAAAGCCAAACAAATGACTCTTCAATTTCATCGACTAGTAAATTACAACCAAATAACATAGATTGATGATGGTGATTTACTCCTGTCAATGGCACAAAAGGCATTCGATACTTGTTTGTCAAATAAGTTGTGTCAAACACAACAACATCATCAAAAAATTGATAGTTCATCCTTGATCTAGCATCGGCCCAAAATATTCTAGTCAAATGTCCATTCTCTTCTACTTGCATCGCATAAAAAAATACAGGATTCTCAAATTGCATATTTCTAAAGTATTCAAGGACAAGTTGAATATATCCTTTTTCAAATCTCTTTTGCCGACTTTTGGCAATGTGATTTCGACAGTGACGATGAGTGAATGCAAGATTGCCACTTCCACTCACTTCGTTGCTAAGCACAAACATTATAAGGCGTGGACGTAATCTTGCACTGGTGTATGTGTCTATAATATGTTGTGCTGCGTTGGTCATCTTCTTATGTGATCGTAGATATTAAACTTCTCCGGGCTTCACTAGCAAATAGTTGTGATCTTTTATAAACTTCCTAATGACCCATTTTCCACTATCAATTTTCTTCACCATCATCATTGCCTTACACCCTTCTCGAGTAATTGCACGTGGTCTTTTAACTCTATTTTCATTGTCCATATATTTCTTCTCTCAAAATCCTTGTTTTGAACAAACAAATCTTCTAGCATTAGCAATTTCATCATGCATATAATAAAGGCTACTGGCATGCATGCTAAAGCCTACTCTCCTAGCGTATTCATTATAGAACTCTTTCGCAGATTCCTGAGATTCAAATTCCATTCCTTCAAATGGTTCAAACTTCAAATTTTCTTCAGATTCAATTACAATTTTTACCATAGGATTTTCTATCATTCTAGCATCATCTTTGACATAATGAGAAGCTTCCACCATATTTTCAACTGTATACGCATCCTCACCTACAATAGGAGTAATGGCCCAAGAATTCATCTCACTATAACTGACAACATCATTGGTGAGGGCATGACTTTGATCTTTGTCAATATCCATGACAATATGTATGTAATAATAACCTATGCAAAAAACATCATTGTTTGAACGTAATTTTCATCACCTTGGTCCTTGGTAGGAAGCAAGTCAATAAAGCCTACAAAACAGTGGAAAATTCCCGACAATGTCAGAATGGCCCCAAAATTGCTCAAGATCGTCATCAACACTTCAACAGACCACCTGCCAAGTTTCATCACGATCAGACATGTCTAAGGCAGTGAACACAGAAACAGTTTTCGAAAAATTGGCCTCTAGCACCCTGAAACAGACCCTACAACTGGAGCTACATTTTCAGTGTCTCAAATCCTTATGGGACCCGCCATTGGATACGACACAGTAGAAAACCTTTATGGGCCAAGTTTCGGCTTGATCAAACACTCCAAAAAAAAAATATGAGGAAAACATTGAAACATGAGATGTCGCACACTATTCCTGTATGACCTCACTGCACCAAAACACTATTAAAGGTGGCTGTTTTTACAGTCACGGGCAGTCACTTTCGAGGCCCGTAACTCACTCGTTCCAGATCGAATCGCTCCCAAATTTGGTGAGCGTATTCGTCTCATTAAGACGAACAATTCGATATCTGGCACGCCTTGAGACGATATCCGAGCAGGGAGAAAAGCTAGAGAGAAGTTGCCGATCCGTGAAGAAGAGAAAATTCAGCAGCGACACACCTCGCTCGATAAACCAAATCACGACCCTCGCAAAACGGATCGACGCAAGACCAATTCTATTGTGTGCGTAAGGTTCAGGGCTATCATTGGACCAAACCACATACATGATTGACGATCAGATTTCATGCACAAAGCCGACGAAGTTACTGAAATTTCGGCCGCCGGATTCCAGATTCTGGCCAAAACTAAAATGTTGTGAAATCTTCGTTCGGGCTTCAAATTGCGCTCCAATTGTTGTCACGCGATCGTAATGACATGCTTAGTGCACTACGACGAAGAAATCACAGAAAAACATTAACGAAAGACCGTACTATCGATCTGAAGATTTCAATATTCAAACAAATTTCATGTCTCATGATCATGATTCAAAAACATGATTCACGGCTTAAAGTTGGTATCAAAACAATTGCCATGTCGAGCCCTACAAGAAAACAATATTTTTTTGATAAAACAGGCATCAGAACAACCCGAGTCAGCCACAGAAGATCACGCAAGTTCTCGAGCAGCCACAAGGACTGTTATGAAATCCCACACATTGTTAGGCAGGGGAAAAACAGTCCTTTTGCACCCATTTTTAGAATTTCTTTTAATTCAATTAAATCTTAATTTTCAACAATTAGGTCTAATTTTGATCAATCCACCCATGTTTGGGCACAACTCTATATAAATAATAACTGCCTCATTGTAAAAACACGCCAGACCCCCACAAAGAACCTCGACCTTCAATTGATATTTGAGAAGATTGAATCGAAATTTCGATTCATTGTTTGAGACTGTGAGTACGTCTTGGAGAGGGAGAGAAGAGAGAGAAGAAAAGGGCAATACCCTTTCTCTCCCCTCTCTCTCTTTTCTCTCTCTTCGTTCTCTCTCTTCTCCCTCTCTCTTTCTTCTCTCTTCTTTCTCTTTCTTCTCTCTTTCTCTCTCCTTTCTCTCTCTTCTCACTCTCTCTCTTCTTTCTCTCACTCTCTCTTCCTCTCTTCTTTCTCTCTTTTCTCTGTTTTTCTCTCTTTCTCTCTTCGTTCTCTCTTTCTCTCTCTTCTCTTCCCTTCCCTCTTCGTCTACCAGTCGACGAGACCTAATGTCGGTTGGTTTTCTCTCTATTTGTCTACCAGTCGTCGAGACCTAGCGCCGATTGGTTTTCTCTCTATTCCTTTGTCAATCAGCGAGACCTAGCACCGATTGGTCTTCTCCCTCTTCGTCTATCAGTCGACGAGACCTAGCATCGGTTGGTTTTCTCTTTATTCGTTTACTAGTTGGTGAGACCTAGCACCGGTTGGTCTTCTCTCTCTTCGTCTATCAGTCAACGAGAGTTCACGTCGGTTGGTTTTCTCCCTATTCGTCTATTAGTCAGCGAGACCTAGTGCTGGTTGGGTTTCTCTCTCTTCCCCTGTCAATCGGTGAGACCTAGCGCCGGTTGGTCTTATCTCTCTTCGTCTATCAGTCAGCGAGACTTTATATCGGCTGGTTTCCTCTCTCTTCATCTATCAGTCGGTGAGACCTAGCACCAATTAGTGACGCCTAGCGTCGATTGTCTTTTCTCTCTCTACCAGTCAGCAAGGCCTAGTACCGGTTGGTCCATTCCCTCTCTTCTTTTGTCCGATGGTGAGACTAAGCGCTAGTTGGTTCCCTTCCTCTCTTCTCATCTGATACAGTCGACGAAGCCTAGCGCCTACTGCTTCCTCTCTCTTCCATCTCCTAAAACAGTCGATGATGTCTAGCGTCGACTACATCTCCTCTTCCTTCTTCTCTCTCCTTCCATCTATCCCCTTCTTCTCTTTAACCATTCCTCTGCTACTCTCTTGTTCGATCAAAAGGGATTGAGGTTAGCATCTCATAGCGGTCTTGTCGTCTAGCCATAATGTTGTTGCGCCAAGTTCTCTTGGCCCGCTTTACTGCCACGACAGACCGACCATCGTGGCTAGCTAGTAGATATCGGCATTAACGTCTAGTGGCAATCCCGTGAGCCAGTTTCAGTTACCGAGCTTGTTCGCCACCACGTTATGTCAATTATCCACCAACCTAGTCACTGCCCTGACCTTCTCGCTTGGTCGAATCCTTCTCTCCCCGTCTTTCTTTCTTCTTTTTGAATACGCATGTTTGCATACGTTCATAAAAGAGGAAAAGGATGAGGCGTAACCCACCTATCCCATAACCTTTTCCATATATGTGTGTGATTGCAGAAAGCAGAAAATAAGAAGAATACGAGCCAAGGGAGGCGATTCCAAACCAATTTCAGTACTGGGGGGCTTTCTTCGTGATCTAAGAGGGCCCCCACACGAGTCATCCCGAGTAAATCCCAAACCCACCTTTTAAATTCCTCTCGCACCGGTTGGTAACACCTGCCCCCGTTTTCGAACGAGGTTCCCGAGAGAGCGATCTCACGAATGTCCCAGGACTTCCCCGAAACCCGAGATGTGAGCAGCCCGATCCCCCAGGGTTTCGAAGGGCGAGATTGAAGCACCTAACCAGCTTGGCGACTCCACTGGGGACTTACTACCCCTTAGTCGGCTCGATCTTGTTTGGCTAGTTTCTTCTTTATCTACTTTCATCATCTTTTCACATTCACTCATGGCTGTTGGGTTTTATAACCCAATCATCCGGATCAGGGATTTTCTTATCCACTTATTCGAGAGGGTCCTTAGGGAACAAGGTCCTTCAACTTTGTTCCTGACTATCCTCTTGAACAAAGACCTCTTGTCTAGCTCCCAGGTCTTAACCTAGATCGGTGTGAGGAGGGACTTGAAGGTCCCTCATCTATTTGCTCTGGTGGAAACTCCACCAAGGCGCCATGCATGGGCGGCACTTATGTTGCCCCACACAACATGCACCCAGCCACTGGCAAGTCACTTGCCGATCATGTTTCTAACGTACGTCGGAAGGCTGCCCAGTCCCTTTTGGCAAAAGGCAAGTAAGTTGCCATTGCTTTTGTCGATCACCATAAGGCTAATCCCCACATTCCTACACCAGGGGTCTCTATCCCTAGAGGCTTAATAACAAAAGGTGGAAACCCCACAGTCTCTACCCCTTACACACACCACAAGGCTCGTGGGTCACCCACTCGAGTCACCCTTCGGGGCAACCCATCTGTTACATCGAGTCCATGTCCAGGATCGAACCTTCAGAGGCCAGCTCCTCCACATGCCATTCATGTGCATCTCACTACTCGGGGCAACGCCATTATTGCGCCAACCCGAGTACACAGGAAACAACCTCCTCATCCTCCTCCTATGCACACACAAGCGCACCTTGTAAGGGGAAGGCCTGTACCTGTTCTCTTACAGACACCTGCTCATAGTTCTCGGCCTCTTAAGGCCAACTCACCTGCACGAGCCTGAGTGGATCCCCAGGTCCCTCAAGATGCTTCTTCAAGGGGCGCACAAGTGTCGCCATCTCAAGCCTTCCCTCGTCTTTGACTCAGGCCTCCTCATGATTCGACCCTGCTCCTGCTTGCTCCTTCATCAAGCACGCACCTTCAGCCTTAGTACTCGAAGGTTTTCCCCAAGAGTAACATCCCGAACCAGCCCCAACACTTTGGTCATGTCTTTGGAGCTCATAAGAGAGCTCGAGGCATAGACCTCATAGAAGATTGAGTCCTTCATCCTCCCCAGCCGAAGATGACTCCAGTTCCTAGCCCTCATCCTTTTACCACACCTGATGGAGACAACTCTCTCCTGTGCAAGAAGAGTTAAACAACCATGACCTAGATCAAAGTTTTGCCAAGAGCTCCATCAAAACCTCAAGGTTAAACGTGATAGAGGTTTACAAATTTTGACTAGGGAGGTGACCAAGGCAGTCAAAACAGCAATTTTGACGAGCCTCTTCACTTGAATCCCTTCTACCCCCTTTAGATGATGAAGCCTAAAGAAGAGCTCCATGAGCCCTGTGTTGTGGTTACTGTCGCAGATGAAGACCCAGCCACTCAACAACCACGGTCCCAAGACCGTCGTTAACTGGCCCCACAGCCACGGTCCTAAGACTGTCGATAACCAATCCAAACATGATCTGCATACAAAAGTCGAGTTCAGTCGAGGCATGCTGACCCCTTACTGACTGACCTACCATGTCCGCCCCGTCAAGCTCACAAAACTTCTATCGCCACTAACGTTGACCTCTCTAGAGAAACAGTTAGCGTAATGGTCATAGCGAGCCTAATAATGCGCAGGAGGACCACATGAACAAGTTTGAGGATATGGTGCTCACAATGATGAAAAAGATCGATCGTATTGACGCTGCAGACCAGTCGACTAGCCATGGGGTCAATTCCCATCACTCTGATGGTATACCTCCATCCATCTACCTCGCAAGACAATTTTGTCCCTCATCCAGTCTCTCAGTCTGATATTGACACTATGGTCACCCATAGCCTAAAGAACAAACAAATTCCAGGCATACAGGCGGTGATGCCTTATCAAAGACCATACCGCTCCTATATTTATCAAGTCCTGTACCCCTCAAACTATAAGAAAGGGAAGTTTCCTCTATTCAGTGGAACCACCTCCCTAAACCAGCATATCGCCCACTTTCAAGCGGCATGTCAGGAAACGACAACTGATGGGAGACTTCTTCCCCGCCAGTTTGTTGAGACCCTTGATGGCCCGACATTTCAATGGTATGCCCGACTTCCTCCAAACTCGGTGCATACATGGGAGGAGATGGAGAAACTGCTCTATCAATATATCTATGAGATAGAGAGAGGTTCAAACCATCGAGCTTCTCACCCTGACTCAAGAGCCCGATGAGCCTGTATATCAGTTCATATCAAGATGGAGAAAATTAGCTTCCCTCCATCCTAATCCAATGCCTGAGAAGGAAGCAGTCCAAATTTGCATGCGAAATATGCGACCTGAAATCGCTCTACATGTCGAGGCATCCTATCCAACCTCCATGTCAGAGTTGATCTCTAAATCACTTCGCATAGAAAGTTTGTCACGCCATCATGGTGCGACACGACAGCCATCTACAAGTTCAGCAAATAACCAGGGCAATGGTAGCTCTCAGAATAACATACGGGGAAACCAACAGAAAGGGGTAATAAGTGCAGCCGTCATGGTCACTGATTCAAAGAAGGCTCCCCCCCAAACTTTGGACCTCTCTAAAAGGGTAACCGTAGCAACAGTAACACCCCAGGCTGGCAAGCAACAACCATTGTACAATAGGGTATCTCCACCAGCCAACTTTGATCAAAATGATTATCTCTCCAAACATAGGAATAAGGTCTATCCCTTTGAGAAGGAATGGGTCCTTGCGTTGTTCCAGTTATTATTGGAGCAAAATATGATCCAGCTTCCAGAAACGAAGTTCCCCGAGCAATCTGGCCTTGACGATCAGGCGAATTATTGTGCTTACCATCAGAGCATTAATCATCCTACGGATGATTCCTACATGTTGAAGGACATCATTGAGGCTCTGATACAAAAGGGTTAGATAAAGCTTGAAGACCTAAAGAAGGCCTTCGGGGCAGCTGAGGCCTCCCATGTTGTAACCATCCAGGAGGAGGATGAAGTGCCTGGAATTCTCTAC
The DNA here is from genome assembly GCF_054954075.1 of Amborella trichopoda. Classification (NCBI taxonomy): domain Eukaryota; kingdom Viridiplantae; phylum Streptophyta; class Magnoliopsida; order Amborellales; family Amborellaceae; genus Amborella; species Amborella trichopoda. Next base: position 41,680,802 of record NC_142344.1, on the reverse strand, counting down.
ACCTTCTTCATTATAATACTTCAGGAAGGCATAATCACACCGAAGCAGGCAAGGCAAGCCCTTCGCCTTGTTAAGGGAACTGGAGATCATTAGTGTCCATACCATCAGATAAGAGGTCATTACTTGTCATAATGCACAGCTTTCCTTGACATATTCGCAAAGAAGATACGGGAGTATCAATAATTCTACAATCTTCCCGTAAGTGATCCTCAAATCACTTCCTCATCAAGGCAAGAAGATCTCACAAGGCAGGACCTTCCCATCAAAGACTCAGACCCTGCGGAACCCTCATCAAACGTTTCATCTGTGAAGTCAAATACCCCAAATGGCTAGCAAATATCGTTTCGATCAAGGAAAAGAATGGTCAAATCAGAATCTATATTGACTTTCACGATTTGAACACCGCCTGTCCTAAGGATGACTTCCCATTGCCATTCCCGTTGCCTTGATGAACGGATACTCCGGATATAATCAAATAAGGATGGCACCGGAAGATGAAGAGGCCACTGCATTCTTAACTCCAAAAGGGGTCTTCTGTTACACAATGATGCCTTTTGGATTAAAGAATATTGGGGACACATATCAGAGAGTAATGACAACCATTTTCAAAGACACGATACACAAAGAGGTGGAGTGTTATGTAGATGACTTAGTGGTAAAATCTGAAGAGAAGGATGCTCACATGCAAGACCTTGAAAAAGTATTTGAGCAACTACGTCTTCATCAACCTAAAATGAACCCACTAAAATGCACTTTTGGCGTGTGCTCTGGAAAATTCTTGGGGTTCATCGTCCGACATCGAGGGCTTGAAGTTGAACCAGTTAAGATCAAGGCAATCCAAGAAATGACGTCACCCACTACACTTCGAGAACTGCACTCTCTTCAAGGGCAACTGGCATACATTCGCAAGTTCATCTCGAACATCCCAGGTCATTGTAAACCCTATGCACATTTGCTAAAGAAAGATACCCCATTCATTTGGGATGAAGCATGTCAGGCAGCCCTTGACGATATCAAGCATTATTTTCTCAACCTCAAGTGCTCTCTACACCAGTATTGGGGAAACCCCTCATTCTGTATGTGACTGTTTTAGACAAGTCACTCGGAGCATTGTTGGCACAAAACAATGAAGAGGGAAAGGATATTGCATTATATTACCTCAGCCGTAGGATGCAAGGAGCCGAAAGAAACTATCCCCTGATCTTCGCAGTACAAAAACTCCACCATTACTTACTTGGTCTGATCCTGTAAAATTTCTCATGACACGCCTATATTTGGCAAGACGCCTTGCCAGATGGGTATTATTGCTGTTGGAGTTTAACGTCACATATGTCCCACAAAAGTCCATCAAGGTCCAGACCTTGGCTGACTTTCTAGCAGCACACCTCATGCCGACCGAATCTCCTCTATCAAGCGACCTCCTTGATGAAGAAGTATTATGTGCCGACCTTGCTCTTGTGTGGGTATACTTCGACGAAGCCTTCCAATCGGAACGAGGAGGTGCCGGAGTAGTATTCCTGACTCCTATAGGAGGAATATTGCCACTGTCTTTCTCTTTCAGTCAGGCCGGTTCTCTTAATGAAGCATAATATCAGGCCCTTCTCTCGAGATAGCTTTCGATCTCGACTTGGAGCAGCTCAAGATCTACGACGACTCTGAGTTGGTTATCTGACAGCTCAAAGGGATTTATGATGTAAGAAAAGACACCCTCAAGCCTTATCACGATACTGCAAAATCATATATGGCCCAATTCAAAGACGTATCCCTGAGTCACATCCCCAAGACGCTAAATTTGTAGGCTGATGCACTTGCGAAACTCGGCGCTACAATTCAGTTGTCCTCATCAGGACCCAAGCTTGTTTGGGTAGCGGAATGGAGACACATCGAGTTGAGAATTGAAGTCGATGCAGATGACGAGAGAAATATCTTCCCCGAGTGTCCTTATCCATTTAGAGAACTTCTATCAGCCAAAGAAGTAATCAAGACCGAACAAGAAATAGCACAGAGTCGAGGAGCTAAGGGTCGAAATCAAGAACCACAATTCTTTGACCCAATATGTGCAGAAATTGCGCAGGTCAAAGAGTGGAGAGACCCCATTACTAGTTTCCTAAAACATGGCAGGCTACAGGAAGATCGTGCCGAACGCAACAATATACATCGAATATCCACCAAGTATACCCTCCTTGAAGGTGATGTTCTCTTTAGACGGTCATTTGACGGCATTCTTCTGAGATGTATCGACATCCAAGAGGCAAATAAGGTGTTAGAAGAAGTCCACTTAAGCAGTTGTGGGCTGCACCAGTCATGTCCTAAGCTCTATGAAGGAATACTATTTGCCGTCTATGATCGTCGATTCCTTAAGCTACGCTAAAAAGTTCCAGGAATGCCAAATACACTCCAGCCTGGTTCACCAGCCTCCAAAACCCTTACACCCTACAGTTGCGTCATGGTCATTCTCACAATGGGGTATGGATATTGTAGGGGCCATTGACCCCCCTTCGGCAGTGGGCCATGTTTTCATCCTAGCTGCAACAGATATTTCTCTAAGTGGGCTGAAGCGGTCCCCCTTAAGCAAGTTCCTGGGACGGCAGTGGCCTACTTTGTTCAACATCACATCATATATCACTTCGGAGTGCCCGACCGGATCATATCTAACAATGACCCTCAATTCAGGAGTCATCACAATGATCGCGTAGTTAACCAGTTCGGTTTCAAATGGAGTTACTCGACTATGTACCACCCTCGGGCGAATGGATTAGTTGAGGCTTTCAATAGGACTCTATGCAATGTTCTAAGAAAGTCAGTATCAAAAACAAGGAAGAACTAGCATGAGAAGCTTCCCGAAGCACTGTGGGCTTATCACACTACTATACAAAATGCTACTGATTCCACTCCTTATTCTCTGGTTTATGGGGGTGAAGCAGTTTTACCTCTCGAAATACAAATCCCTTCATTGCGAGTAGCTATTCACCAGGGAATAACCGAAGATGAGAGAGTCAAGCTCCAGTATCAAGAATTGGATGCACTCAAGGGAAAGAGGCTAGAGGCTCAGCAGAACCTTGAACTCAACCAAGGGAGAATGAAGACGGCTTTTGACAAGTCTGGCAAGATCCACTCATTCACCCGTGGTGATTTAGTCTTAGCCGTCAAGAGGCTTATTGTTGTGCATGGCCGGCGTAAAGGGAAGTTTGAGCTTAAGTGGGAAGGTCCCTTTATAGTAAAAAAGATCCCGCCCAACAGAGCCTACATACTAGCACATCCTGGTGGAGAAGAGGCGATGCCCCCTATCAACAGGCAATACCTAAAGAAGTACTATCCGTGATGGGTATTCAAAAGAAAGGGACTCAATGCGAAAACAAGAAAGATAGTCCAAACAAAATGCTAACCTTTTTCTTTTATATTGCAGTAAAAATGAGTTACAAGTTACAAGAACCCATTACTAGGGAGGTTACAAGTCTCTTGCGTCTAAGGATAAGAGGACGGTTACAAACCAAAACTTTTGCTTTTGCTCTTGCATCTGAGAGTAAGAGGACAGTTACAAGCCAAAACAAATGCCTATCCCATGAGGATGTAGCAAACCCACAAAAGGAAGGACCTCCTCATGAAGAAGAAGCGAAACCACTTGGAGAGTTAGCTTTAATTCATCTGACAAGTAAGAGGATGGTTACAGGCCAAAAGAAAAAGCAGAGCCACTCCAAGAAGTTAGCCTCTGTCCATCCGACGTGTATGTCAAACATTCAAGCCAGATATCTCATCTGACGTGTATGTTGAACATACGACGTATGATTCATTCGACGTGTATATCAAACATACAAGAGGGGCTGCCCTGGCAAGGAACTGGCCTATGACGGAAAGCATGCCCTATTCACAGTGGACGCCCTTCCACAAAACAACATGGACCTCATTGTTATTCTGGAGGATTTAGCTTCCATCAGGTACCACAAGCCACGCCCCATCCTTCGCCACTTTTTGCCGGCCCATGGACATCGTCGTATGTAGCTCATCGCCGAGCGCCGCCAACCCCGCACATGACTTACCGACACATGCGTGCGTCAGTCTTTGCATTGTGATAAGCGACACGTGCTGATCAGCATCGATTGAAGCCAGCACCGGCTGGGTTCTCCAGAGGCCAGCACTGGTTGCGTGCCCAACCCCTAGCGCCGGCTGTTTTGCTTGAGGGTCGACACCTGTTGTATCAACACTCCAAATCATCAACGCTGGTTACCATAGCGCGAGTAGGACTTCTGTTAGCGTCGGCCTTATCGCGACTATTCGCCTCCCGATACTCCTCGTTTTCGCACCTCCTTAAATGTTCATAGGATTTCCAAGGATGACGGTTCACCTCCAGCAACCTATGCCTTCCTCACGACGGTTCACCTCCAGCAACCATATGCCTTCCCCACGACATTTCACCTCCTGCAGCCGTACGACCCACCTCCTACGACCGTTCGTCTTTCACCGGAATTGCTCCCACACGATCGAAAACTCACAAGAAAACTTTTCGGCCTGTCTTTTTGGGCTGGACTTCATCAGAACCTCGTTGGGAAACATATATGACACCACTAACAGTGTCGAAAAGTGGAGATAACCCTAGTAAAACGCTTGAAAGTGCCCGAAAACTTCTGCAACACTACGAGTGGTGCCGAAAAACTTCCACAACTGCCGGGAAACCCCTTAAAGATTCCTGGAAAGCCCTCAAGATGTGTGAAAATACTCACTGATGTGTTTCCCGCCTCTTCCCAAAAGAAAAACAATAGCCGGAGTCTCCTCTGCCTCTCGAAAAGATTCCCAAAAAGCTCTCTTTTCCCAGCTACATTCTCTACAACTTCGCCAAATTTTGGGCAAAGTACGCATGCCGAAGGTCTTCTCAGCAAAACCCTTGTCGGAATCCTGCTACCTATTGAAGAACCTTCCCTATAGAGACTGTTCCTGAAGTCCCACTGCTCGCTGGAAACTTCAACCGAGCACTTTCTGCTTGCGGTCAAAGAAAACTTGCTTAAGTATTTACCCTTGGTGAAAAATAAGGGAAAAACGAGGTTTTACCCCCTTATATTGACTACAATGCCCTCAAAAGCCCTTCACAGACTCGAAATACAAGTTGTGTCCAAGGGAAGCCAAGCGACAACAAGCTGGGTAGGGCTTTACAGGAGGCCCAAGGTAACTCTCATCAATCCATCACCAGCACCGGTTGACGCAGTGCCGGGTGGATTTCCAAAACAACCCTAGTGCTAGTAGACTTAGTGCCGGGTGTATTTCCAAATACAACCTTAACAACGATTGACTTAACGCCGGGTGTGTTTCTAAATACAACCCTAGCATCGGTTGCCTTAGCGCCAGGTGTGTTTCCAAATACAACCTTAGTGTCAGTTGACATAGCATCGGGTGTGTCTCCGAAAAGACCCTAGCACCGATTACCTCAGTGCCAGTTGACTTCAGATAATATCATGGGTCATTCACAACGCTAGCTGAACAACCGGTTGTGTTAGAACTCAGCGTCGATTACCTCAGTGCCAGTTGACTTCAGATAATATCATGGGTCATTCACAACGCTAGCTGAACAACCGGTTGTGTTAGAACTCAGCGTCGATTGTATTAGAACTCAACGCCGGTTGTGTTGCGAGAACTCAACACCGGATGAAAATTTGCAACAAACCATCAACACTACACATGGTGCCGGTCGTATTTCAAGAAATGTATGCCCTATCACTATCGCTAGTGTTCTTGCACCCAGGCCGTTGCACCTAAACCGTGACCTCCCCAATGGAGTCATGAGTTGTCCCTCATCCCCCTTTAGGAGTCACATCCATACTGTGGCCCATCATCCTCAATGAAGTTAGGGCCATTCTCACCTCCCCAATACCCAGTGGGTCAGCTTCACACTAACCTACCTTATCCCCAAGGAGTCGGGTTACTGGTCATAAAGTCTCATCTTTCACCCTAGAGAGTACCTTACCCCCTAAAAAACCACAGCAAGGTCCACTTCTGCTGGTCATCCTTCATCAGGTCACCATTTCCACCTAGCCCTTAGTTCGTGAATGATCTTAGCCATGTTATCCCTAGGGAGTCAGGTTATTGTCCACAGGCCTATTCCCCATGGAGCTCCACCTACATGGTGATCCACACAACGGTCCGTGCTGCATGACCCTAAACTATACAGCTCTGATCTAGACGCATGACCTTAAACTCCGCGGTCCAAACTATACGATCTTAAAACTGTAGTGGGGGTCTAGTTTCACGACCTTAAACTGCATGGTCCTAAGATCTATGACTTTAAACTTCACAACCATGGTCCTAGCTGTGCGACCTTAAACTGCGTAATCACGGTCCGAACTATATGACCTTAAACTGTAGCGGAGGTCTAGTTGCACGACCCTAAACTGCATGGTCCAAACTATATGACCTTAAACCATAGTCTACGTCCTGGTCGCACAAAGTTAACTGCACAATACTATGATCCGAACTATATGACTTTAAACTGTAGCGGAGGTCAAGTTGCACGACCTTAAATTGCATGGTCCTAGTTGTATGACTTTAAAACGGCATAACCACGGTCCAACTATATGACCTTAAACCATAGTGCACGACCTAGCCGCATGACGATAAACTGCTTTGCTCAGGTTCAGGAGGCATGACCATAAACACGCCCCCACATACGCACACACGCCTTTACGTGCACTTTCACGCACGTCGTTCCTAACCTACCTGTTAGTGTGCGCGCATCACCTTCATTACCTTCCCATGAGTTCATCACCCTACATCATTCCCCAATGAGTCTCACCCATGCTCACAAAATGGTGAACCATCCCGTCATCCATACTCGTTGTAAGTTAGTGGGTCACCATCGTTCACTCACCTTTCATACATCATCCATCTCTCATGGGTAGCCTCGAGCCATCTCCCCAAGTGAGCCAAACCACCACCATACTCACTCCATGGCCTTCATAGATTGTCATCCATCACCATTACGGTCCAGCTATATGACCTTTAGACCATAGTGCACGTCCAGGCCGCATGATGTTAAACTGTTTCGCATGGGTCCTGGTGGCATGACCTTAAACACGCCCTCAAAAAAAACAAAAAAATAACGGGTATGGTGTATACTTGAACAAGGAACGCTATGAGTAAAAATGACGGATGGGCATGGTCACGAAACCATGAGCAAAAGAGTTTTGTGAATAAAAACCGGGCACGGTGAAATCTTGAAAGGGCATCGTGAGTGAAAATGGACAAAAGGGGTGGACATGGCCGAAAGGTCGTGGGTAAAAGAGCCCCCAAAAAAAAAAAAAAGAAGAGAAGTTGGTGAAAACCGTCTCTTCGGCGCCGCTTCCCAAGTTCAAGCGAAAATCCACAAAGGACGCTTGGACCAATAAACAGATTGATGCAACATTCACTTCCACAGGTGACTTCAGCCAGCACTCCATCGTCAAGATGTCCAACATGGTGTAGATGTTAAAATCATCCCTGGACATTCCTTTTTTAGTCCTGGGTACCTGGTCGACGTCCTTCTCTAGTCCTGGGTGAACAAATAGCCCAGTTGACGTCCTTCTCCAGTCCAAGGTGAACAGGTTGCCCAGCCGACTTCCTTCTTTAGTCCTGAGTCAACAGGTAGCCCAGTCGACATCCCACTTCAGTCCTGGGTGAATAGGTAGCCCATTCGACGTCTCTCTTCAGTCCTGGGTGAATAGGTAGCCAAGTCGACATCCTTCTTCAATCCTGGGTGAACAGGTAGCCCAGTTGACATCCTTCTTCAAGGCTGTGTGACAACGTAGCCCAGTCATTTTCCTTTCTTCAAGGACCTCCTCCCCATGCATGGAGTATGCATGCCTTCTCCTTTTCTTATAGACCTCCTCCCCATGCATGGAGTATGCATGCATTCTCCTTCTCTTATAGACCTCCCCATGCACAGAGTGTGCATGCCTTCTCCTTCTCTTATAGACCTCCTCCCCATGCACGGAGTGTGCATGCCATCTCATTCTCTTATAGACCTCCTCCCCATGCACGGAGTGTGCATGCCTTCTCCTTCTCTTATAGACCTCCTCCTCATGCACAGAGTGTGCATGCCTTCTCCTTCTCTTAAAGACCTCCTCCCCATGTACGGAGTGTGCATGCCTTCTCCTTCTCTTATAGACCTCCTCCCCATGCACGGAGTGTGCGTGCCTTCTCCTTCTCTTATATACCTCCTCGCCATGCACGAAGTGTGCGTGCCTTCTTCTTCTCTTATGGACTTTGTCCCCATGCATGAAATGTGCATGCCCTCTCCTTCTTCTATAGACCCCTCTCTCCATGAGGCTAGGTTACAAAGTAGCCCAATCATCTTCCCTCCAAGGCAGAAACTGACAAAGCCAGGGCGGAACCTTTCAGAGACTTCAGCTCGCCTAGCCGGCACAATTAGACCTTCAGGATCGACTAATAGAACCTGCCCCTGACTGGACTCGGTAGACGAGACCAACAGTGGTACTCTGATTGTCAAAAGCAAACCTGGTGTAACAGCAAATAAATGTCGCCAAAAAGTCTCTTCCCCCCCTAAAGTCTCCATGGACGGACCCACGAATAATGCATCCCTACGTCTAAGCAGCCTAGTTACACCATTACATGAATCTCCTCGGCATTCACGTTGTCCTGTGGCTAGGAAGGAAAAAAGTAAAATCGAAAGGAAACTTTCTGAATGATTGTCCTTCTCGCTTCTCTTGAAGCACAACATTCGGCGGGACAAGCAGAAGCTTCCACCATATTTTCAACTATATACTCCACCTACAATAGGAGTAATGGCCCAAGAATTCATCTCACTGTAACTGACAACATCATTAGTGAGGGCATGACTTTGATCTTTTTCAATATGCATGGCAATATGTATGCAATAATAACTTATACAAAAAACATCATTCCCATGAGGACTTTGCAATTTTTAAATTTTCCGAACACAATAAAAAATTCCCAAGAAAATAATGGGGAGCTTAAAAAATTTAGGAGTTTCGCAATGACGGGAGAAAATAAAACAAATCAACTTCATGCACAAACCATAAAAGAAATTCACCAAAAGGTTTACAAATATCCAATAAATGCATTGAAGGTTCCAAAATATAACTTGACAGAACTACCAATTTATCAAGATATTTATGAAAAATAATAAATAAAAAAAATTTGAATTACATTGCAGCAATATTTCTAATTTAAACTAACCAAGAACTTTGTACAAGTACCTGGAAATTTCTAAGCTTTGACACCAAACAGATACCTTTGAATAGTTGCATTCCATTAAACTCATTCTCTATGAAACAGGAAAATTGCATATAGGAAAATTGCATATAGGAAAATTGAAACAGGAGGCTTACATATAGGAAAATTGCAGAATGTATGGAGAAAAAGGAAAAAGAGAATGGACAAAATCATCATCTGATCAACAGGCAAAATTAAAAGAATTACCACAATAAATCCTGGATACAAAAAGAGAACCAACAAAATCATCCTCTGATCAACAGGCAAAATTGAGAGAATTATCACAATAAATCCTTGACACTTTCTTCAGAAAAACTGATTAGATGAAGAAATCAATATTTATACAGAAAATCACATAAGTAAACTAACTTGATATCTAGAACCAACTGCGAGCACCAAAAATTCGTTCTATCCACCTAAAAGAAATCCTAAAACATGCCATCGGCCAAACAAACCCTAAATATTTCCTTTCACGCAATAAGCAACCACAAAACTCTGAATCAGGTCTCAAACCCTAGGCATTTTCCTTGAAGCCAGAAGACCCCTAAAAACTTATCTTTCACAAATAAAACAATCCGAATACGACACAGAATAAAAGAATAGAAATGGAGTTAGAGGGGAGAGAATTACCAGCCAGCTGATGATCCACTATCTCGAACCAAGAATTAAGAGTGAGAAATAGCAAAGAGCGAGAGAGAGATCTGTAAATTGTCATGGTTATTTAGATACATATATAGAGAGAAGGGTTCCTCTGCATCAATGCGGTGGCGTGGTATGCTGCAACTCCAACAGATATGGCGTCCATGACAGGGAAGAGAGAGAGAGACACAATGTCAGAGAAGCACGCACAAAAAGCTTTAAAGATGTGTCTCCTCTCCACCTGCACATGACAAGGATATCTCCTTTCTCTCTCTAAAAAATGCTTCCCTTCTCTCTCTAGAAAAATGCCTCCTTTCTCTCTCTAGAAAATTCCTGCCCTCCCTCTTTCTCCGTCTCCCTCACAATGGTCTCCACGTCTCGCTCTCTAGAAAAAATGTCTCTCTCAATAGTGCCTGCAACTCTCTGGTTTATCGCTTAGGGAGCGGGAGATAGAGGAGGGTAAATCAGATTTGGGGTTTTAATTCATCCGTTGGATTCAACAGAATCCAATGGCCACAAATGGGCCAACACACCATCTCATTATATTAACATACTAGGGTTGCATCGTATCATTCCTCTATATATATATATATATATATGAAAAAGCTTGGGTGAACCTACTAGCTCACACGAAAAAAATGAGACCAACGGCCCAGATTGAATCTGGGCCGATCTGCAGATCACGAATGTCCGGTAGTGTTTGAATTTTAAATTTTTTTTTACGAATCTAAATCACTTGAACTTTTAGGCATATTTTTTCTCATCGAACTCACATAATAAAAATATAAAAAACATAATTTACAAAAAATCGATGGATCAAAATACCCTTGAAACTTTTCGAGGGTATTTTGGTCAATTTATTTCATGTAAAATAGTTTTTTGATATTTTTCGAAGATTCATCTATTTTTAATGTACACACGCTCCAAATTTCAAAGTGATTTGGATTTGTAAAAAAAAAAAATCAAATTCAAATATTACCGGATATTAGTGATCGTCAGATCGGCCCAGATTCAATTTTGGTATCTGGATTCGAAGTTTATTAATTTTTGTTATTATTTCGGGTTTTTCCAAGTCTGTTTCTACTTGTTTATATTTTATTTCTATTTTAAGGGAACATAAAAACTTTTCTTTATTGTCTATTTTATCTTTGACTCTATTTATTTCTTTGAGCTTTGGTTTTTCTAAAAATTCAAATTTGATTGTTTGTCCTTTTCTAGATGTTTCAATACATGTATTATTAATTGTTATGGGATAGAGTAATGTTAGGAATGGAATTCCAAGTATGACTGCCTGACTTAAATTTTTTACCATAATAAAAGGTGTTGAAAAACAATGTCCGTTATATATAATTGTCTTATAGATTGATCAGGGAGTGAGTTGGTCATGACTTTAGTCCTCATCGCTAATAGATATGCCGTAGGCAATAATATCTGATATTGTTTTTCCACTACTCAATTACAATGTTAACCACCCTTTGTATCTTTCAAATTTTTTTAATGAAAATTGCTTACTTCAAGCCAAAAATAAGAGTGGGAATGACAGACGTAATTCTCCGGTGAGGGTGAGTGAGATGTAAGTGTTTGTCTGCTTTATGTTTTGGACATAATAAGCGTAATTATCTTTATTTAGTTTGAGTTTTCACTTATCTTATGCTTTATGTATTAGACTAACAATACATCTTTCTCTTCCAGAGCCACTGAGGACCTCGAATCGAATTGAAGCCATGAAAACAAAAGGGTTGCAATTGCATGGAGGATATAACAAATTGTGGGATTGCACTCGCATGGAGGATATGACAACTTGCAGGGTTTCATTTGCACATATGCATAAATGATTTTTTGTATTGACTAATTTTTGAAATTTTGGAGATATGTAAATAACCCTTTTTGCAATTAACTTTCGAGGTTATGTGAATATTGAATAGTCATATAATTTTGGGGCCATATAAAGGACCTATTTATGGGGCATGTAAATGACCTATTTATGGGGGCATGTAAATAACCTAATTATGGGGTCATGTAAAGGACCTATTTTTGGGATCATGTTAAGGACCGATTTATGGATAGTGGAATCCATTTATAATGAAATGTGGTCTTACTTGGATGTGACCTATTTATGGGGCATGTAAAGTGCTTTTTTGTAAAAGCCTTATTTTTTTATGTGTAGTATTTATATATGCAATGTGGGTTTACATGGATAGTGAAATGCATTTAGATCCAGATAATTCCCACTTTATTTGGTACATTGAGTGTTTGCTACATTCATAAAAATTTTATTGCACTGATGACTTAGGGTGAGTATTAGTATGTTTCTAATTTTCATAGATCTCGGATTTGAATGATCTCTCTCTTTATCTTGTCTCAACCAAATAAATGGGCTTATGTTGTTTCATTGTAGCTGATAACTAGATCGATCTGTGTGTGTGTGTGTGTGTTTATTTGTGTGTCTAAAAAAAAAACAAAAAAGACAAATTGAATATACCAGAAATCAGAGAATTTCATTCACAAAAGATTATCATTAATTAAACAACGACCAATTACAATCATTTACAAGCCACTGGAAAGATACAAGGATGTTAAATACCTCATGAAATAGGAAAAAACCCGATACAAATTAATCTTCAAAAACGGTAACCCAATTGAGTTGACTCAACAACCAACAAGCAATTTATTTCTTTTTGCTTCTTCAAGTTTCACTCTTCCATTCAAATGACGTAGCAAAGGCCATCCCTTTGAGCATGTATTCAAAAGTCTTATTGATCTCTGAGAATGGGACTGACATGTGACATGTACTATCTTCATGTATTTGTCGACAACAGATGGAAGGAATGGAAGTGAGCATCAGGAATGTGATAGAGAGTTTGAAGAAGAGAAGTCATGTAACAAGTTGCTCCTTGGTTTTTAAGCCCAACATAACCAATTCTTTCTTAGAGTTGCATAACCAGAAGTCAGCAACTCTACACACTGCATCTTCTGTTTCCACTACTATTGTATCAATAACATGTTACCCTTTGTTTGGGTCATATAGTGTACTGCGAGGCATAAATGATGTGAAGCCCCAATCACTTTCTCGAGCATTAAATTAGTGTCGTGTATCTGCATAAAAGAATAATTTAGATGCTTCGGAAACTATAAATTCCAATTATTATGTAACAATTGCAATATGATGCATAATGGAATATATGAATCTATGAAGTTCATAGATGAAGTATACAAAGGTGTAGGACTGCTAGATGCATATTTCTAGTATCATAACAAACAAGGTAAATAAAATTAGTGAGGTCCATCCACCATCAGCATAGTTCAAAAAAATAAAAAGTAGTGTGGTGCATGCGCAAGAATGATACATTTTGAAACGCTCCAAACCTCATAGAGTGAAGAAATACTACCAAAGGTCATCAAGACTCAAAGATGTGTCCCTTTATTGAACAACAGTTTTTTTAGCACAAGCAATGTTGAATTTTTCATTCATAACAACATAAATTGACAAAGTATGGCTACAAATAAGAAGAATGAGAAAACCTAGTAAGTATTAATGATTCTTGATCTGCACCACCATTTACCCATTTCATGAAAAAAATAAAAAATAGGGAGAAATCTCCAGTCTGTTACACCCAGCAATGGCGTTAGGAGAATATCGTAGTTGGCATCGGCACAACGTGCACGATCTGTTGTAGTTCCTAACAAAACCCTTTTCCACCTCAATGTTGCTTGACAACCTCATAACTATCAATAGACAAAACAAATCATTATATAATTGTCATGATACACATCAATATTCTTACATGCACTGAGAAGTACATGTCTTAAAAGAGAAGAAAAATAAGGGAATGGAAGTGAGCATCATGCATGTGATAGAGAGTTTGAAGAAGAGAAGTCATGTAACAATTTGCTCCATGGTTTTTAAGCCCAACATAAACAGTTTCTTTCTTAGAGTTGTACAACCAACACTACAACTTCTACTTCCAAAACTATTGTATCATTAACAAGATACCCTTTGTTCGGGTCATATAGAGCACTACGAAGCATAAATGATGTGAAGCCCCAATCATTTTCTCGGGTATTAAATTGGTGTTGTGTATCTGCATAAAAGAATAACTTTGATGCTTCAAAACTATAAATTCAAGCAGCTGCATATTAGCTCAATCATGCCCTTCTATGATGTTTCTGGTGCTTCTAGATATAGATTTCTGAGTCTAATGCAACACAAATAACCAAGATTTCAACAAGAGATGATGACTCCTAGCAAGAACTTGCCCATATACCATTAGTTTCATGTAGTATATTTCTATTAGTAGCAAATGTCAAAGTAATATGTGTAATTATTAATATGGGCTTAATTGACAACCCCTAATGAACAATAATACCATTAAAAGTGATTATTAAGAATGCTTGTGATCATGCAACTGTAGCATTGGAAAGTATATTTCTCTTAACGCGATTTGGTTTCGAGCCAATCACAACTACGAGCTTCGCCAAAATTAAACAAACTGTCGATGGTAGTCTGGCGAGATCACTATTTCCAATTGCCTATAGGCATTGGAAAGACTTTTCCATATAGGACCAACAAGCTGAAGTCACTATACAGTGAAGAATGCACTAGAGATCCCTATGGAGCATATGTATTTTGAACATAAAAAGGTAATTAACATAATCATTCTTTTAGTAGAGTATCAAAGACATCTGCTTTCTTCATGGTGTAACTCCAGCTTATAAGTACGAAACAATTCTGAAAGTAAAATTTCAAACATAGCGGAGCTAGAAAATGTGGATGCCAACCATTTTGGAGGCAAGTTGTTACTTGTTAGAGGCCTTCATAAGGATTGGCACAAAAGCAGTGACTTAGATGTTCAATTAAATGATGAAAAAATAACAAGAACTATCTGAAAGCTTTTAGACTTCACAAAACAATTTCTAACTAGTTAACAGATATGTTCAATCCTAGCTTGCTTTTAAAGAAACGTTGACAAACTGCTCACAAACAGAAACATTCTCCAAAAACCATGGATACACACATATTCTCACATAAAAAAAAAACTCAATGGAGAGCACAGGAAAGACGAAAGAGAATGAAGGAAGGTGCTTACACGTTGGAGTTTAGATAGAGAGAAGGAGAGCGTGGCTTGGGGAGAGGAAGGCGAGCCCCTGAAATTTGAGACATGGCAGGTTAGCAGAGAACGTTAGAGGAGAGGGGTATGGGGTAAAATTTTATCGGTTTGAAGCTTTTTGCTTTGCTGCAAGATTTGGTCTTGAGTCGATCACAATCGTGAGTTTCCTCAAAATTAAACGGATGGTCGATGGTAGTGGGGCGAGATCACTGTTCCCTATTGTCTATAGGCGTTGGGAAGACTTTTCCACACACGCACACACACACACACACACATATATATATATATATATATATATATATATATTTTGTTTTGTTTTTATTGCAAACTTTACACTTCCTTCCAGTAGGTGGCCTTTCCTTCGACTTTGTTTTTGCATAGAAGCCTTTTGCCCTTTCTCCTATGAAGGTTTTCTCCTTTTAGTCATTGGTCATCCAACTGCTCGTGCACATGGTGGATCAAGTACAAGGGGGGAGGCATCAACTGATCTATTGTAGCTATGTACTTCATCTTCAATGACACTGTAATGAGTGGAGGGTGATGGTGCAAGAATATTCGACAAATGCTCTCTTGTTGCATTGACATATTAAGTTAATTTGCATAAACCCAACTTCACTTTTTCAAATAAAACATCCCTTTCTAATGCTGGTTCAATAATTGTTCTCACAATGTCATAAATCTCATGATGTCGAATAAACCTCAGAAATTTAGATGAAGTCGAACTAATACCACCACATTTGTCGTTGACCCCCTTCTTCGCCTCCATTGTCCACCGACTCAAAATGTAGTTAGATGGAATCTTCAATACATTTCTCACGTTGAACACTTTAAGCATATGTGAACAAGGGATTCCAACACGCTCAAAGAATTGGCATGTGCATATATACTTCATCCCTGATTCAATGAATGTAACCGTCTGAGGGATAGGCACACCATGAATGTCTTTCCCCTTATATTTGGCAAATTGATCATTGCCTTCTATTAATTTGCTAAGGCAATTTGAGGACCTTACCACATCTTTTTGGAACTTTCCAAAAACTTTCTGAGCATATATTTCTATGATGCTATATCGCATTTCGAGAGACTCCCCTTGAGCCTCTCTATGGCCATACGGCTCAAGCCACCACAATGCATCAAATTCAATCCCACCAAGCCCGCGCCCACTTCCTTGAGAAAAGACATGCACCCATTGCTTATTCGCGAACACCCCGAAAGAGAGAAAATCCTCAGACTCGTGCAACCCATTCGTGCCAAAAACTCTAGCCCCAGGTCACTAACCGCACATTGGGACAGGTCTAGATCGTTGATGCAGGTGCATAACCTCGCTATCGCTTCTAGGCTAGCATCACCAACTTGGACGCACCCGTCTAGGCTCAACGTCCTGATCCCACCGCCACAGCCATTGCACAGAGCCACGACCGAGTCATCCGAGACCCGCGCGCACCCACTTAAGCTCACCTCCGTCCACACCTCCTTCCTCACATCCAATAAAGCCATGATCCCCAGGTTGGTCACCATGGTTAGCCCTGTTAAATCTAGACGCTTTATTGCCGGAGACGCGTCTCGAATCCATGAGAGGAAGCTGTCCCCAAGGGCCGTACAGTTTCGTATGGCCAAGGAGAGGAGCCTGGGGCAAAAAGGTAATTTTGGGGCTCTAGGAGGGGGGTCTTTTATTCCGTTGCACCGAGAAATGGACAAGAATCTGATGGTGTGGTGGAGATTGGAGAGGAGAGCGGCGGCGCCACCCCAAGTAACGGTGTCGCATCCCTCGATCCGCACTGTTTTGATGCAACTAGAGGTTTGCGTCAGGCCCCATAGACCGCTATCGTCTAGCGGCGGGCAGTAATTTATAGTGACACTCTCCAAATTTAGGCACCCTCGCCCAATTGCAAGGAACGAACTTTCATGGATTCCCAAAATGCCCGTCAGAGTCAAGCTGGTTAAGGAGCTGCAATACTTGGCAATGGCTTCGAAGGCTTTATCACTCAGTTTCAGTCGAGTTAATTTTAGTTTCTTGAGCTTCTGGAGCCTGGAAACCATGGAGCGTAGCCCTTCATCTCCAATGCATGGGCAATTATTCAGCGAGAGCGATTTGATATTATTTGAGCACTTACTGGTGGCTTCGAGGGCTGGATCACCAACATTAGGGCACGCCTCCAATGTCAAGCTGGACAGATTAGAGCTTGTCTTTGCAATGGCCACAAGGCCTTTATCTGTAACAAGTGGGCAGTTACGAAGGTCTAGCTTCCTCAGAAGCGTGCAACCCATGGCAATGGCCTCCAATCCCGCATCCCCAATAGAGCCACATTCCCAAAGAGATAGGCTTTCGAGGCCTGGGCATGAAAGAGCAATGAGCCGAAGTCCGGCATCCGATGGCCGGCCACCGCGTATGCAAAGGCGACCCAGACCACCACGAGCTTGTGTTCCCACTGCTATGGCAGCGAGGCGAGTATCTGTTGCTTTCTTGCCCTCCAATCGCCGGGTTAAGTAGCCCGGTCGTTCACCGAGCTCATAGCTAAGCCACGGCTCGAGCACATCATAGGTGGTCACCATCGCATTTACAGTGGGCTCGTGCATGGTGGGTGTGAACCGAAAGGCATGCATCTGAGCTTGTAAGAGGAGCCATTTCTTGGAAACCATGGCGCATAGGGAGTGGTCTAGTGGGACGGGGAGGAAGCGGAATATCTCTGTGAGGCAATCGTCTGGGAGCCGTCCGATGAGATCGGTGCTATCGCTGGTTTCTCCATTGGATCTTGGTTTTTCATTTTCTTCGTTCTTCTTCTTTCCCCTATTCGCACCAACTAATTGCACTCCATCATCGACCTTAAAATCAAGAGCCTTACGTTTATTTGAGAGATCTTTCCGGAAGGCACTGTCTCCTGTGAAAGCAAACTCACGCAGTTCCTTATTTCTCAACATTTTGAAATCGGTAATGGAGAAAACCACCATATATAAAGAGACGGAAGCACTAAACATGGCACCAGCACGGCAGTAACAAGAGGCGTGAACGCAGGTTGCAGAGCCAAATGTCGTGGAGGAGAGACGAACCCGAAAAAGATCCGCCGAAAGCCATTAGAAGACAGAGAGGGTCTCGTTCATTCACCAAGCACAGGGAAGGCGTCTCTCAAACCCCTTTTTTAGCCTAGGGTTCAACGTATGTATCGTGAGAGTCAGGACTTTGGAAAAAAAGGAGTTATTATTTTCAGTACGTTGTACGTGTCATCTGTGGTCCATTGTTGCATAGAAAGGAGAGAGGGGGTGTAGAAAACTGGTTGGTGGTGGGGGAGAGCGGTTCGTCCCCCCTACCCCTCGTTTCCGAGCCGAGGGTTAGACTCACAGGGCCACAAGTGCTGTAATCTGGGAACTGGGGGTCGTCATCTTATCGACCTATTTTGGGCCACATGTTTTTCGCAATCCACCCCAAGGGAGTTGACAACTGTGGGTGAAAACGATGGTGCTCGTTAATTCCCCCAACGACGGCAATGATGGAGCGGCCTACTCGTTGTTTCGGAGAAAAGTTGAAAAGAATAATGTGGGAGAAGGTTATTGGGAAAAAGTTTATGTAGATTTTTTTTATCTTTTTCTTTCAACAAAATTAGTGTAAGGAAATCTTTAGGAGGATTTTATCATATCCCGTCGTCTCATAATTTTATTTTTTTTATTGATTTTTTGACCATAAAAATTAACCTCGAAAATTTTTTTAATACTATTTTAACACAAAAATATTTTTTAATGGGTGGAAAGAGAAAAAGATGATAAAAAAGTTTTTTGAGTTGAAATGATAAAAAAAATTTGTTGGGGGCTAATTTTTATAGTCAAAAGCAGTGTTTAAAAAAATGCCGAGTCGAACCGGACTCGCCCGGTTTGATTCGGGAATCGCCATGGACGGATCGAATCGGTAAAAAAAACGGGAATTGTCCGGTTCTAGAGAGAACCGGACGATTCTGTACAGTGACTCGCCGATTCAATGTACGGAATTGGCGAGTCTGTACAGTGAATCGGCAAGTCCCGTACGGAATTTTTTTTTTTTTTTTTTTTTGTTGTAATCCATGATAGAGTTTTTTGTAATACTTGATCGATTTTTTTGTAATCCATGAGCGAATTGTTTCTTTTTTTTTTTTGTAATCCATGATCGAATTTTTTTTTTTTTTGTAACCCATGATAGAATTTTTTGTAATCCATGATCGAAATGTTTGTTTTTTTTTCTTGTAATCCATGATCGAATTTTTTGTTTTTTTTTTTTTTTTTGTAACCCATGATAGAATTTTTTGTAATCCATGATCGAATGTTTTGTAATACATGATCGAAATGTTTGTTTTTTTTTTGTAATCCATGATCGAAATGTTTGTTTTTTTTTTTGTAATCCATGATCGAATTTTTTGTTTTTTGTTTTTTTTGTAACCCATGATAGAGTTTTTTGTAATCCATGATTGAATTTTTTGTAATCCATGATCGATTTGTTTTTTTCTTTTTTTGTAATCCACGATTGAATTTTTTGTTTTTTTTTGTTTGTTTTTTTTTAATCCATGATCGAATTTTATGTAATCCATGATCGAATTTTTTGTAATCCATGATTGAATTTTTTGAAAATTTGTGATTTTTTTTTTTTTAATCCATGATCGAATTTTTTTTTGTAATCCATGACAGAATTTTTTGAAAATTTGTGATTTTTTTTTTTAATCCATGATCGAATTTTTTTTTGTAATCCATGATAGAATTTTTTGAAAATTTGTGATTTTTTTTTTTAATCCATGATGGATTTTTTTGAAAATTTGTTTTTTTTTTTTTTTAATCCATATTTTTCTAAGAGAAAATGAGAGAGATGATGATTCTGAGGCCACCCTAACCCAGCCATATTATTCACATATCGAGTCCCAACAGCAACAGTGTAGGGATGAGCACGACAGTGCAGGTGAGCATGAAGGATGGACAATCTTCGGGGATTTTAGATTGGGAACACAACAAACACTAACACTCAGGGATTTGGAAATAGTCAGACGCCTGCTAATATCGATGATTCGTTTTTAGATCGAATCAATGAATTGTTAAACGAATTCAATCAATGGCACCAGCGTGACCAAGAAGAACAATAACGTCGTCTATCATTTTATTTTTAGATCATATGTTACTAATTTTATGCTTTATTGTAGTCCATGTATGTTGATATACTTATTCCATGATAATTCTATGTTTATCCTTTTGTGTGATGTAAATTAAATGCTGAATGGCGGTTCATGCAGGGAAAGAACATATCAATATTCGCATATTCATTCAAAAACATGAAAATTCTTAATGGATTACCCTCATTTCTTATTGAATTCCTAAAAAACAATATTTATAATGAATTTTAATAATTTTTTCGGATTTTTTTTAAGCTTTATTATGACCGATTCACCCGATTCCCGATCCGGATCGCCGATTCGCCGATCCGGATCTGTTTTTTGGAAGCCCGATCCGGATCACCGATCCGTTTTTTAAACCATTGTTCAAAAGTCAATAAAAGATGGAAAAAAGAGATAAGGGGGTATGATGAAATGTTTAAGGGTTTCCTAATGCTGTTTGAAAGAAAAATAGAAAGAGAGTCTACAAAGAAATAATATGAGGAATTAGGGATCTATACAAATTTTTTCCTAGAATTAAAGATGTGCATAAAAAATCCAGAAAAAGCCCTCTCCAATTGATAATCTCGGCATTAAGATGTTTGGATATCAAAAAAAAAAAAAAAAAAAAATTTGGATCCTAGAAAATGTGCATCTTGCGACACTGTATCTAGACCGTCTGTTTTCAAGATTTTCATATGAACATAGATCTATTTGATTTTGACTATTTTTGGGGTTCAAAATTTTAGAGTTAGATATGAAAATATATTTTCAGATAATCTTAAGAATTTTTTACAACAAAATTATATGTTATGATAAAATTTGGAAGTGTGCCTGAATTGGATTTTTTAAGGTTGCAACCTTTAGAAGCCACACCCATTATGTTTGGTTCACATGAAATGGTTTCCAAAAACATTTTGATATGAAAAAATTCTTTTAAGTGGTTGAATGTGAGAATATTTTAACATACGAAAAAATTCTTTTAAGTAGTTTAATGTGAGAATATTTTAACATCAAATAATTACTAATCAGTGTGAACAGATAATATTTTCACGCGAACCATGCATGCCTGTAGTGATTAGTGCATGTTGTTATGCCTTTATTGGTGCCAAATTTTTCTTAAAGGTGGGCGACAATTTTGTTGAGCCTGGCCTTTCATATCCCACCCTATGTTACAGTGTACGGCTGCCACTGTGCTGAACCGGCCCAAGCCCCAAATGAAAGCCCGGTCTGGCCCAATTATAAATCTTTTTTTATCTCTCTCAATTTATTGTAAACCGAAAAAAAAAGCTAAATTATTTTTGAAAATTTAAAACCCTTTAAAATGCGTTAGAAAATAAAAAATATTGAGAAGAACGGCGAGTAGTAATTACAGGTAGTGATTCACCCAACTCATTCCCCTAACCCAACCGCTCTCCTCTCTCCCTAAACGGAAAGGTTTCTATACTTCCCCTACATCATAGAAGATCTATGTTTCCCCTATCATCCAGCCGTCCAATTTTAATCAAAAGAGTCATTCATCGTTTGATCTTAGATCTGACGTCTCAAAGTATTTTTGGCTCTTCTTCATGGCCTAAAATTACTTAACGACCGGTTTTTAGGTTAGACTTACATTATTGAAGGAGATTCCCTTAATGTTATCAATTGGTGCAAAGGGGAGATGAAGATACCTTGGCAATTTTGTTTTATTTTGCTCCAGATTTTGGACTTGTCCCGGTCTTTTGCTCTTTCTTTTGTCCACGTTTACCGAGAGGCTAATATTTTGACTGATAGTCTAGCTAAAAACAACACTTCTCTTTCTAAGATTTTAGCCTTTAATGATGTAATTTCTGTTTAGCTCTTGAATAAAATTATATAAAGTTTATCAAAACAAAAAGTATTTTATTTTTAGTTTTTTTTATACAAATTGTACGAATATGAAATTTCGTACATGCTATCTTCTCAATGGGGCACACCTATAAACAATATTAAAACTAATTTTTCGATAAAATATAATGACCAAAATAAATTTTAAAATTTTTAGGGATATTTTGGTCATTTTATTTTATTGAAAATATTTTTTCTATATTTTTTCGCTAGTGCGAGTTTAATAGAGGATTGGACATACAAATTTTGGTGTCAAAATAGTTTATAAGAAAAAAATTAAAAATAAAATAGTGCAGAGACACGATATTGTGATTGGGGCAATCTTAGCCCTCCATTCAAAATGGACGGTTCGATAAGGGGAAGTATGTAAGTTTGAACAATGATTTCATGCAAACGTTGTATAGTAATATGATGCAACGACTTAAAAAAACCATCTTATGACCATTTGTTTGATCTAAATTTTGAAATATTCTAATGAACAATCACAAAAAAAGAAAAAATTAAAAACACAACCTAGAAAGTATTTTTTTAGCCCAATTAGCATAGCCCGTTCATTTTTGTGAGATGCTTAGATCTAGGCCTTAGAATGCTTTTCTCATTTTCAAATTTTTTGAATGGCTTTATTATCATTAGATGAACAATGTTAGAAAAAGAAAAAAATGATTTTGATCATAAAGGCTAAGATCTTGAAATTTACAAAATAAATGGTCTAGGTTCATTTTTGGAGGGGACTCATTTTGACCATAACTAAGGTTCAAATTGAATTTTTTTTTTTTGGAGTATTGATTATTGAGATGAAGAGAGTGTATGTGTAAAATATAAATACTATAAATATAGTTTTCTAGAAGTGTTTTTGTATTATACTATGATACAACTGTTGCATTGGATCATTGCTCTATAAGTTTTATGTAGTAAAGAAAGCATAGAAAGCATGCCCCTCTCTAAAAACCCACTTTCTTTGTCTCTCAAAACTTGTTTTTTTAACCCACCGCCTCCTCTCACTTTCTCTATCTAAAAACCTATTTTCTAGAGATCTTGTAGTTAAGAATTCAAATCTATGGTGCTTCTTCTTCTTTTGCCCTATTTTCGTATATAAACCCGATTTGAACTCTGCTTCTCTCTTTCCCTACGATTTAGACTCTGGAACTTCACATTTTAGTTATGGCTTTCAAATTGGTCAAGATCAATGGCACTTCTAGTGGAATCCCAATATTCGAGGTGCCCATTTTCTTTGTTTTCCTATGCAAACAGAAATGCCTGCTAAATTCCGTGTAAGAAAACTCTTACTTTTATTTTCTGGCGAACTTCCGGAAAAAAGAAATCGTCAACTTTTCAGCGGTGCACAAACGACTTTCTCACAGCGCAATTTTTAGCGAATTCCCATTTGCTCTGTTCTCTATACCTTCTTGGAGAACAGCGCACGGACTTATTGCATACAAGGATATCGGCCATTACAAAGAATAAGTGCACGTATAAGTGACGATCTCTCTCTCTTTTTTATAGACGAAATAATTGAACAGTAATGGCATATGGAAGAGAGATGGAGACGAGAGAGATGGAAGAGAGAAAGAGCGAGAGAGGGGAGAGAGGGGGGCAAGAAGGGTTTCGAGCCATTGCGGGCTAGCCCAATAAAGGGCCGCATTTTCTTTGACCCAGCCCGGATTACTGGCAGCCCTAGTTACATTTGGAGTACGAAAGTGGTAGTACACCCACACCCTAATCATCATATTGTGGTTTCCATTCTTAGTGACACTATCCCACTAATATTTTGAAAACGCTGAGTCCTAAACTATGCGAAAAAGTGGTACGGGCCTATAATCTCCATTGAATTACACACAAAAAAAAAAAGCTATCCTCAAGGTTTAAAAGGTTGGCTCAGGGTATCGAACCACCTATTTCAAGGTGAATAGGCTGACTAGGTGAGTAAGGTGGCTAGCCAAGAAAATAATTGAAAATATGAAAGAACCAAAATATCACTAAAGAGGGAAGAAAAAAAAAAAAAAAAAAAGGTTAGAAATTTAAAAAGTGCCATAAAATAGTTCCTCACTCGATATAATGAAACAAAATGTTTAAAAATTGATCATAAAAAATATTGAAAAGGGATGGTATAACGCCCATATGATGTGGATGCTTGAAGGGTAAACCACTATCCTTCCATGGTTCAATTAAACCTAGCATCATCCAATGGCTCGAGAGGAGTTTGGTATTTTAATTTTAATTTTTAATTAAAATTATTTATTTAAAATTTGTATTATGAATGTATGGTTATTTGGTGCACAAAATAAAATTCATAAAAAATGGTTTGAACAAAAAATGTTGAACAAAATAGCCTAGGAACAATTTAAGGGTATTTTGGTTAAATTATTGTTCAAAATATCTTTTTATTATTTTATTTAGTTCACCATAAAAGTATATCTATAACTTTAATATTAAATAATATATTTTTAAATATAAATAAATAAAATATGAAACTTTTTTGTGGTTGTTGGAAATAGACATGTTTAATTTGAGCCATTGAAAGGGTTCTTGTGCACCGTTATACCTTCCATATGATGTTTACAAGAGACTTTTCCCTTTAAGAAATACACAACAGAATCCGGATAGAAAAGAATCATAACATAATCCTAATGGAATTAGGATTATAAAAATGAAAAGTGATGGTGAAAAAGAGGTTTTGAAAAATTATTTTCGAAATAAATCGATTAATACATCGAAAGTCAACTTATATCTATGTGATGTAGATCAGATTGTAAGATCCTGCTTTTATTCAGTCCTTTTTCTTCAAAATATTGTGTTTTTAATTGTTCTTCTTCAAAAAAATTTGGCCTAAACTTGGAGTTCCAACATGCATAGAAGATCAGAGCGATGAATCATTTATTTCGGCTAAAAATGTCAAGCTATTCAAGTTCAATGAGAGATAAATATTTTATGACGCATTTTAATTAATTTGGTGAAACAACAAGAGAATAATCAAGAAAACAAGACCAGTTCGAGAAAATCATACCAACTACAAAATGACGAGTTGCTTTTTTTCAAAAAAATAATTTTGATCTAAATTTTTTGTTTATAAAAAAGGGATAGGGTAATAACAGTGTGTGAAAACATTCTTAAAAGATTAATTCAAATGGATGAGATTTGAAGTATTTCTTAAAAAATATTAAAAAATACTCATATGAACAAAAACTAGGCGATTTGCAAGGTTCAGGAAGTGAAAGGGTGTGTACCTCCCAGAGAGAGAGAGAGAGGGGGGAAGGGAGGGAGAGAGAGAGAGAGAGAGAGAGAGAGAGAGCCATATTCACATATGAGCTTGTAGTTGAAAAATTTGTTAGATATGACTAAATTTATTATATAATTACTATTAAATATTATCAAATTTGTATAATCCCTTTATAAAAGATAAATTAAAAGTTGAGAAAAATATAATTTATATTTTCAGTTAATTGTTTTCTTTTTTTTTTTTTTCAAATTTTGAAATTATTTTTGCTTATATTAGTCAATGTATTTTTTGCTTAGAATTATTGTCCATTATAAAGGAGAATTAAGAAAAATGGATATCTAAAAAGGAAAAAAATAATATCAATTTTCAATAATGGTATTTTCCATAACATGTCACATAAATATAAATGTAAATATAAATAGAAGAATTATTTATTGTATTAGTAGTTTATAATTTTAAATTTTATAATTAAAGTTGAAAATATATTTTAAAGCTATCACAAAATTTTTCCAATATTGAAATCACATTTCTTGATACTATTTGAAGGTGCGCTTTACTTTAGTGAAATCACATTTCTTGACACTATTTGAAGGTGCTCTTTACTTCATTGAAATCACATTTCTCAACACTATTTGAAGGTGCACTTTCATCTCTTTACAAACCTCACCCTGAAATAAGAGTAAGTATAATAACTAGATAACCATTTAAGTCAATTTATTTTAAGTCTATGGGTTTGGAAAATTAATAATTGTATTTTCTATAACATGTCACATAAATATAAATATGATTATAAGAATTATTTATTGTACTAGTAGTTGATCAATTTAATTGTATAATTTTAGTTATATAATTTTAATTAAATTATTTGAATTCGGATAAATGTAACAATCTTAAATAGGTGAAATAAGAGTAAGTATAATAAATAGATATCTATTTAAGTCAATATGTTTTAAGTCCATGTGCTTGGTATACTTTTTATTGTGTGTTCATTAATACTTCAAAAGTTTATAGAACGTAGCAACCTTAAAATGTAAAATTAAAGGTGCACTAAAAAATCCGTCATAGAAGGTTGTTTGGAGGTTGGAAAACTAAAAATATTGAAATATATGCATATAGTCTAGCACAAAACAACTTGATCGAAATGCAATAAAGGTTGTAATCACTTATTTTATCATTATATTATCCGTTATTATGTTATAGATGGTTATAAATGGTTATGAACGTTATTAGTATGATATTATATCTATCATCTATTTAATTTTGTATATATTTATTAATTACATATAAGCGTTAATAACTTCAAAAAAAAAAAAAAAAAACTCATGAACACAACTATAATAATAACTAAAATTGTTATTACGTTTAGTGGGTGATCAAAATCAGCGTTTACAAAATCGGCCAATTTTTTAAAATCGGCCGACTAACTCGGAATTGGTCACTAGCTGATTCCGATCTGGCTCGATTCCAACGGTCATGTATGCAGGAATTTTTTTCCGTGCACTAATCGGACTAATTGGCGATTTGTTCTAAAAATTGGGGGATAAGTGAGTTTGCAAAGCTATCTTTATAACATTTTTTATATAGTTCTCCTTTTTTTTCTTTTCCCTATTCTTCTATGGACACATTTTCTATACGGACAGCTTATGGTTTTTAATGGCTAGCCCGGATATTGAAGAAATGCGGGCTTGGGTCCGTGACTCACTTGGGCTGACTCGCGTGGCCATCCTCTTAGATTACGACGAAAAGGCTCCCAGTTCTTCAACTGGTTCAGAATCACCTCCCTTGACTTATACTCTCCTATTTCTGCAATCACACATACACGTTTAATTCTACAAGACAAGTGGGCCAAGAGACCCCACCTTGTCTTTGGGTGAATGCATATAAGCATGCGCATTCAAAAGAAAAAGGAAAGAATAAGAGAATAAAAATTGGGGTGATGAAAGGAATAGAAAGAGATAAAATAGAGGAAAGAGAAAAGAAGAATTTGACCAAGTGGCTAGACTGACACAGTGGCTAGACCAGTAAGTGATTGACCCGGTGTGGTAGCAAGATGGGTACGGTAACTCATACCGATATAGCGGCAATACTATTCGATGATAGAACGATAATTGACCAGTCCTGACACAATGGCTATCCTGTCGTGGCAGCAAGATGGGCACGATAACTCGGACTGGCACGATGGTAATACTGATCGACGACGGGGCTACCATGTCAATACTAATCTTAACTTTCCTTGGTCAAACAAGAGAGAAAGAAGAAAGAAGAAAGGGAAGAAAGAGGGAGGGAAGAGAAAATAGAAAAGGAGAGAAGGTGAAGGAAAGAGAATAGAGAGTAAGGAGAGATAAAAGAGAAGAAAGAAAGAGAGAGAAGAAGCAGAGAGTAAAAGAAAAGAGAAGAGAGAGAGGTAAAAAGAAAGGAATAAAAGAGAGGAGGAAACAGAAGAAAAAGAAAGGAATAGAGGAGAGAAGAAAGGAGAGGAAAAAGAGGAGGAAGAAGAAAGAGAAGGGAGAAGAGAGAGAAAGAAGAGAGAGAAGAAAGAAGTAAGGAGAGAGAGAAAGAAGAGAGAAGGGAGACGAGAAACATGGACGGCGATGAGGTGCCCCCGTCCATGATAAAAGAGGGAGAAAGGGAAGGGATCATTGACGACGATGAAGTCCCGCCATTTATGACCGAGGAGAGGGAAGAAAGACAGGAGCATGGACGACGATGGGGTTCTGCCGTCCATGACAGAGAAGAGAGAAAGAAGAAGAAAACATGGACGACGATGGGGTTCTGCCGTCCATAACAAAGGAGAGAGAGAGAGAAAGAAGAAGAAGGCATAGATGGTGATGGAGTTCCCCCATCCATGACAAAGGAGAGAGAAAGAAGAAGCAAACATGGACGGTGATGGGGTTTTGCCTTCGATGACAAAGGAGAGAGAAAGGGAAGAAAACATGGACAGTGATGGGCTTCTTTCGTCCACGATAGAGGAGAGAGAAAGGGAAGAAAACATGGAAGGCGATGGGGTTCCCCCGTGCATGACAGAGGAGAGAGAAAATATGGACGGCAAAAGGTTCCATTGTCCATGATAGATGGGAAGATATAGGAGAACTTGGACAGAGACCTGGCCCGCCACTCGGGTTAAGGCCTGGCTCACTGTGTATGTTCTAGGAGATTAAGAGAAAAAAGATGATGTCATGCTCGGCAATGGGCACTACCGTGCATGACTGCGAGAAGAGAGAAAGGAAAGATCAGAGATAAAGAAAGCCATAGAGAAGAAAAAGAGGAGAGAGAAAAAGAGATAAGGGAAGAGGAGAGAGAAAGAGAGAAGACAGGAGAAAAGAGAAGAGAAGAAGAAAGAGAGAGAAGGGGGAGGAGAGAGAACGAGAGAGAAGGGAAGAGGAGAGAGAAAAAGAGAAGAGAGGAGGAGAGAGAAAGAGAGAATAGAGGAGAGAAAGAGAGGATGAGAGAGAAAGAGAGAAGGGAAGAGGAGAGAGAAAGAAGGGAAGGGGAGAGAGAAAGAGAGAGAAGCTAGGAGGAGAGAAAGAGAGAGACGAGAGGACGAGAGAGAAAGTTATCTCCACCAAAAGGGTACTAGACTTTTTCTTCTCTCTCCTCTGTCTCTCTCCAAGACGTGCCCACAATTTCAATGTGAAACTCTCAAATTTTACTCATAAGATTGAAAATTGAGGGATTATTTTACAATTAGGTTTAACATGTATTTCTAAAATTGGGCCCAAACATGGGTGAATGCCTGAAATCTAGCCTAATTGATGATAATTACAATTTAATTGAATTAAATAAAAATATAAAAATGGGTGTAAAATGATTCTTTTACCCTGCCTATGAAATTCCAAAACAATCCCTGCTGCTGCCCTAGAACGTGCATGATCTTCCATGGACGATTCGAGATTATTTCGGTGTCCGTTGGCCGAAAGATGATTGATTTCTCATCGGGCTCGGCATGACGATCGATTTGATACCAACTTCGAATCATGGATCGCGTTCTTAGGCCACAATCATGCGACTTGAAATTTGTATTAATCTTGCAAACTTTCGATCAATAGTGTGCTTGTTTCTTGATGTTTTTCTTTGATTTCTTTGTGGATTTGCACTGAGCATGCCATCATGATCACGTTGCAACAAACGCAACTCGATTTTTTGCCCTAACGAAGATTTCGTCGTCTTGGGTTTTTGACCGGAATTTTGGATTCCGGCGGCTGAAATTTATAGAAACTTTATCTGCTTCGTGCATGAAATATGACTTTTTATCATGTGCGAGGTTCAGACCAGACATAGCTTCGAATCTTATGCACGTAATGGATCTAGTCTCGCGTTGATCCGTTATGCGAGCGCTGCGATTTGGCCACTCAAGCAAGGCGTGTCGATGTTGAGTTTTCTGCAATTGTCTTCATGAATTGAAAAATTCTCTCTAGGTTTTCTCCCTTCTCGGGCATTGTCACGGGTCGTGCCACATATCAAAATGCTCGTCTTGACGAGACGAACACGCTCGTACAATTTAAGCATGATCCGACTCAAGAAGAGTAAGATATGAGTCTTCAAAGTTAATGCTCATGACTGTGTGAACCAGTCTCCTTTAATGAAGATTAGTGCAGGGAGGCTGAATGGGAATAATGTCCGACCTACCTCTTTTTAATGTTTCACCCATAACTTTGTCCTAGAACATCTGTTTAAGCCGAAACTTTAATCGTAGGGGCTTTCGACCATGCCGGATCCAATGGAGGTGGCCCGACAATCATTTGATGCACTAAAAATAGAGTTCTAGTTATGGGGTTTGTTTCAGGGTGCAAGAGGCCGATTTTTTCGAAATTGTTTCTTTATCTGTACTGCCTTTGACATGTCGAATTGCGATGAAATTTAGCAGGTGACCTTTTGAAGTCCTTAGGAAGATTCTCACCCATTCTAGAGCAATTTTGAGACTGTCAGAAATTTCACTGTATGTCAAGGCTTTATTGACCAGCTTCTCTTTTATTCCGCATCGAGGACCCAAGGTGCTGAAAAATGTGTTCAAACAGATTGCCCCACCGAATGTTGTGTTTCTAGAGAAGCGAGAAGGACAACATTCGAAAAATTTCCTCGGCTTTATTACTTTTTTCTTCCTAGCCACAGGACCACGTGAACGTCGAGGCGATATCCACGCAATGCTGTAACTAGGATGCTCAGACGTTTGGATGCAATGTATAGGTCCATCCGTGGAGACTTCGGGGGAGAAGAGACTTTTGAGGGATCCTGTCGAAGTCCTCACCCTCAAGGGACTGTTTGTGATTTTGACAACTGAGGATTTTGTATAGATCTCATCGATCAGAATCAGGCCCGTCTGGCGGTCAAGTGCCATGCTTAAGGGAATTTTTCCCATTTAGTCTGGGTTTCTTTGTTTTGTTGTATGTTCTGGATGGTCTGCTGAAGGGCTTTTTGTTGGCGGCTGTCTGCTTTTTGCTCCAGATTTTTCTTGATGGGCATGGTACCTCAGTTTATCCAGGTGACCAGCTGTGGGCACAGCCCTGCTTACTGCTTTCAGTTTCGACAATCATGATACCTCTCTACTTCATCCGAGGTGACCCCCGGGGGCTCAATCCTGTTGCTGCATAATAGGTCCAAGGTTTGGCTGACTTGGCTTTCTTGGGATGCCTTCAACATCTTGGAGTGCGTTAGTAACCTCCTGGGAATGGTGCTCTTCTTCATGAGACTTGTCTTGCCTTCCGCCCTTTTGCCAATGGACTCAAGTTGTCGGAACATTTCCTTGATGCTCATCTTTTTGGGCCTTGGTATCAGGGTATTTTGACATTAAGGATTTTCTTTTGAATGTTAGCTGAAGCCGCCTTTAGAGGCGAACGCTGCATCAACCTACTTATTAGTCCAAACGTCCTTTACGAATTTTCACTTGGACTTGGAAAATGGCGCCGTAGAGACGGTTTTCACCAACTTCCTTTTATTTGGGGCTCTTTTACCCATGACCTTTCGGTCATGTCCACCCTTATTCTTTTATTTGTACTCACGGTGCCCATTTAGGTTTTCATTGTTCCCGGGTTTTTATTTTCACAGAACTTTTTTACTCATGGTTTTGTGACCATACCCGTCCGTCATTTTTACTCATGGCGTTCCCTTGTCTAGGTATACACCATGCCTGTTATTCTTTTTTTTTTCTTTTTTTGTGAAGGTGTGTTTCGGGTCGTGTCTTCGGGACCTGTGCGAAGCCTTTTAACGTTATGCCGCCAGGATGTGTACTATAGTTTAAGGTCGTACAATTGAACCATGGTAGTGATGAATGATAGTCTGTAGAGGCCATGGAGTGAGTATGGTGGTGGTTTGACTCACTTTGGGGAGATGACACTAAGCTGCCTACAAAATATGGATGATATATGGATGGAAGGTGGAAAGCAGTGACCCACTAATTGATGACGAGTATGGGTGGCGAGATGACTCGCCGTTTGTGAGCACGAGTGAAACTCACTGGGGAATGATAAACGGTAATGAAGGAAGATGGATTTAATGGGGGTAAGGTGGTGTGCACACATGGGGTGTGCCTGTATGTGGTGGCGTGTTTAAGGTCATGCCTTCTGGACCTACTCACAGCAATTTAACATCATGCGGCTAGAACATGAATTATAGTTTAAGGTCATATAGCTTGAACCGTGGCTATGCAATTTAAAGTCATGCAGCCAGGACCATGCAGTTTAAGGTCATGCAACCAGACCTCCACTTAGTTTAAGGTCATATAGTTTGGACCATGGTGGTAAGTCTTTTAACGTCATGCGACAAGGACATGCACTATGTTTTAAGGTCATATAGCTTGAACCGTGGCTATGTAGTTTAAAGGCATGCAATTAGGACCATGCAGTCTAAGGTTGTGCAACTAGACCTCTACTACAATTTAAGGTCATATAGTTTGGACCATGCAGTTTAGGGTCATACATCTAGACCGTGGCAGTGCAGTTTAAGGTCATGCAGCATAGACCATTGTGTGGGTTGCCATATAGGTGAAGGTCCATGAGGAATAGAAGCATGTACGACAGTCCGACTCCCTGGGGTTAAAATGGTTAAGACTATACACAAGAAGAGGGCTTAGATGGTGACCCGACGAGGGATGGCAAAACAGAAGTGGACTTACTGGGGTATAGGGGGCAAGTGTGACTCCCTGGGGTGAAAGATAAGACTCTATGGAGAAATAGGCTTATGGAAGGTAACCCAACTCCTTAGGGATAAGATGGGAAAGGGTCTAAGTGAGGATAATGACTTGGTGCAAAACAGACCCACTGGGGTTTGAAGAGGTAAGCATGACTCCTTTTTTGGCATACACCTAACTCCACTGGAGATGACGGGCTAGGGAACATGTATAACTCCACTGGGGATGTTGGCAGAACACTCACGGCGGTAACAAGGTCTAGCATAAGGGCACACAAGGCGGTAGCACATGCATGGCGCTAGCATGAGGAGCGTAACACACACAGCACTGGTCCTGAACGCCGCTAGGCACCAGTCACATGGATGATGCACATGTGGCACTGGGCACAAATTACAAAGACGACGCTAGTCACACGTTATATAGACAACATTGGTCACAAGTTACACAGGCAGCGCTGGTCGCAAGTTACACAGACAGCGCCGGTCACAAGTTATACAGACGGCGTTGGTCACAAGTTACACAGACGACGTTGGTCACAAGTTACACAGACGCCGCTGCCCTGTGTTCGGGCTTTGGGCCTGAACCCGACTCAATCTTGGTCCATTTGACTCTTTGTGCTGCATAGGCGGTGGTAAACTTTTGTTCGGGCCACAGGTCTGAGCCCAACCTGGTCTGGCCCATCGCTGTTTGGCCTTCAAGGACTTGACTGACATTCCCTTTTTATGAGGGATACTTCGAGGAAGTGCTGCCTATATAAGGGGGTAACCTCTTTTTCCACCATTTTACAAAAGGTAAAAATGTGGCTAAGGCAATCTTTAGTAGTGAGAGAGAGAGAGGGAAACTTCCGGCTAGGACTTTGGCAAGAAAGTAAGGTACTTGAGGGAAGGTTGTTGGTTTCTTCTGGCGAGAGTGCGAGAAATTCTAGAAGGACACTCGTGAGGGGAAGGTTGTAGTGATTTGTCAGCAAAGAACTTCAGCAAGGAAGGGAGAGCATTGGGAACACAGGGGCATTCGCGAGGGTTGCAGACATCTTCTAGCAAGGGTTGCTGCCTGGGTGAGAAAAGCAGGGAGCTCGCCGGAGTCCGTAGAGATTTCGGCAATAGTCTTGGAGTAGATGAAAAGAGGGGAAGGGGTCCAAATTATAGCATGAAGCTGCCAGTAAACTTTCGCCAGCTTTCGGGGATTTTCTGGTTGTGTGGAGGAACGGGAAAGGTCTGCCAGTTGGTTTCCGATGAGTGGAGAGGTTTCCCATCGAGAAGGTGGAAGGTTGCAAGATAGTGAACAGTCGCTAGGAGTGAACAATCACTAGGAGGCGAAGGGCCCTAAGGCATCTGAACAGTCGCGGGAACTGAAGGGTAGCGGGGAGTTGAAAGATCACCGATATTCAAAGGGGCACGAATAACCAAAGGGGCACGGGGACTGAAAGGTCGCAAGGAATTGAATAGTTGCTAGGGAGATGAAGGGTCACAGGGCATCCGATTGGTCACAGGCCAACACACACAGCGATAGGTTGCACACAGTGCTCATTGTGAGACGTGATAACCATGCCCCCATGCCCACTCGGTGATCATTTCATGGACGGTGGCAGATCATACCTGGCTATGGTCATGCTCGACGATGAGTTGCACATGGCGATGGTTGCGCACGAAGCTGAGTCATGCACGACGATGATCACGCGTGGCACTAAGTCAAATGCGGCGATGATCACGTATTGTGCTGAGTCACGCGCGACGATGATCATGTGCTGTGCTAAGTCGCACGACGTTGAGTCATGCACGGCGATGGTCATGCGGGATGATGACTTGGGTAGTCAAAGGGTGGTGTCCAATGGTAAGGGTCGGCTTACGAAGTTTGTTTAAATCCAAGTCCTCCATGTTGTTCTGTGGAAGGGTGCTCACTGTGAAGAGGGCGTGCTCTCCATCATAGGCCAGTTCTGGTCAGAAGGGTCTGCTTTGTATGTCTGATAAACTCGATCTAAAACCCTTATACCCTCCTGATGCGGGAATGGCTTTTTGGCCTGTAACCGTCCTCTTTTCCTTAGATGTAAGAGCAAAGATGGGGGTCAACTGCTTTCTTTTCCTCAGATGCAATAGCGACGCTTCGACGTAGCTACTCTCTTTTCTTCTGATGCGAGAGCAATACTGCATGATAGATTTTTAACCACCCTAATAATGGGCTTTTTGTTTTGTAACTCCTTCTAATGCAATAAAAAGAGTTAAAACTTTGTTGAACTATCTTGTTTCTTTTTCTTTCCCTCTTTTCACTTTCCTTTTTACTGAATATTGAGTCTTTTGAGAGCGTATTAAGGATAGTACTTCTTTAGGTATTGCCCATTGATGGGGGGCCATAGCATCCTCTCCATCAAAATGTGCCAGTATGTAAGCACCATTTGGCAAAAATTTCTTAACTATGAAGGAGCCTTCCCAGTTAGGTTCAAACTTCCCTTTGCGCCACCTATGCATAACAATCAGCCTTTTGACGGCTAGAACTAGATCCCCACGGTCGAATGAGCGGACTTTGACTGACTTGTCAAAGGCCCTCTTCATTCTCCCCTGGTTGAGTTCGAGATTCTGCTGAGCTTCTAACCTCTTTTCATAGAGTGCATTTAATTCTTGATAGCGAAGCTCGACCTTCTCATCTTTGGTCAGTCCTTGATGTATGACAACATGCAGTGAGGGGAGTTGAATTTTAAGGGGTAAGACTGCTTCACCCCCATAAACCAGGGAATAAGGAGTGGAATCGGTGGCATTTCGTGTAGTGGTGCGATAGGCCCACAACGCTTCAGGAAGCTTCTCATGCTAGTTCCTTTTCGACTTTGATATCGATTTCCTTAAAACGTTGCATAGGGTCTTATTGAAAGTCTCAGCTAATCTGTTGGCTCGAGGGTGGTACATAGTTGAGTACTTCCATTCAAAACTGAACTGGTTAACTAAGTGATCAATGTGGTGACTTCTGAATTGAGCGCCGTTGTCAGATATAATTCTTTCAGGCACTCCAAACAAGTTTGTGATGTGATGGTGCACGAAATTGGCCATCATAGCCCTAGGAACTTGCTTGAGTGGGACCGCCTCAGCCCATTTTGAGAAATAGTCCGTTGCAACTAGAATGAAGACATGACCCATTGTAGAAGGAGGGTCGATAGGTCCTACAATGTCCATACCCCATTGTGAAAAGGGCTATACTGCCACTGTAGGGTGTAAGGGCTCTGGGGGCCGATGAATGACGCTCGAATGCATTTGGCACACTTGACACTTCTTGGCATAGTTTAAGGAGTCGACAGTCATCGAAGGCCAATAATACCCTAATCCATGTATCTGTTCATAGAGTTTTGGGCCGGACTGATGCAATCCACAAATGCCTGAGTGTACTTCTTCCAGCACCTTATTTGCTTCCTGAGTGTCTATACATCTAAGAAGAATACCGTCAAAGATCGTCAGAAGAGAGCATCTCCTTCAAGTAGGGTGTACTTGGTAGACATTCGACACACACCATTGCGTTTGGCACAGCTTCAGGGAGTCTATCGTGCTTTAAAAAAATTAATGATGGGCTCTCTCTAATCTTTTACCTGCTCGACTTCCATAAGTCGCTGGTGAGGACAATTGAATTGTAGCCATAAGTTTTGTGAGTGCATTGGCCTGCGAGTTTAACCTCCTGGGGATGTGCCTCAAGGATACATCATCAAACTGAGTCATATATGATTTTGCAGTATTGTGAAAAGGCTTATGAGTGCCTTTTCTCACGTCATAGATCTCCTTAAGCGGCTGAATAACCAACTCAGAGTCGCCATAGATCTTGAGGTGCTCCAAGTCTTATAAGGACCTGATATTTTGCCTCGTTATGGGAATCGGCTTTGGTGAGAGAGAAAGATAGAGGAGGTACCCCTCCTTTCGGAGTCATAAATACCACTCTAATGCCTCTGCGTTCAGATTGGAAGGCTCCATCAAAGTACATCTCCCAAGCATGAGTAAGCTCTGTACATAATACTTCTTCATCAGGGAGGTCACTTGATAAAGGAGATTCTACTGGTACAAGATGTGCTGCGAGAAAATCAGCCAGGGCTTGACCCTTGACGACCATTTGTGGTACGTATGTGATGTCAAATTCCATCAGCAATAATGCCCACTTAGCAAGGCATCCTGACAAGCATGGGCATGTCATGAGAAACTTTACAGGATCTGCTTTTGATATAAGTTTTACGTCATGACTGAACAAGTAGTGGCGAAGCTTTTGTATGGCGAAAATTAGGGCCTGGCACATCTTCTCTATAGGGGATAATTATTCTCGGCTCCTTGCATCCTACGGCTGAGATAGTAACACAGTCTCTTTTTAAAACCTATTTTACACTAGACACACATATCTTTCAAATGGGGGTAGTTTGAAAGTGTTTCGACCTCGTTTGGACCTTCAAAAGCTCGTTAGAAAGGAGGCATCCCATATGAAGCTTGCTGTGCAGTTGGGACAGTGGCATGTCCTATTTAGCACAGTTATAACATTCATTCCATAAGGCATTTTGGAGTGTTTTCAGAACCAAACTTCGAGTAAAAACATGTATCTTTCAAACAAGGGCAGATTGAGAACATTTGGACGCCATTTGGGTATTTAAAAGTTCGTGACAACCAAAGTAATGGTTCTGGACTTATGATATATCACAGTGACATATCTTCTCAAATAATTGTATAACTCTCATTCTAGAAGGAATTTTGAAATATGTTCAACATATGATTTCAAGCATACTCATAGATCTTTCAAATGGAAGTAATTTAGAGGAAAACAGACTCTATTTGGTCAGTCAAAATTCATAACAACAGAGATATCAACTCTGAAATTTTACTAAATCTGTCAACAAGGCACATTTTGAAGCAGAACTCTTCATGCATGAAGAATTTGAGCAAGATTCAATCATGAACATTTTAGTAGATATAGATATATTTAAAATGGAAGCAATTTGAGGTCATTTGGATGTCATTTGATAGGTCAATAGATTGTCACAAAAACATGAAACTTCCTTGGAATTTCACAATGTAAACATGGCATTTCTCAAGTAACAATCAATTACTCCCAATTTAGGTTAAACATTAATATGAAACCTTTTTCATATTAAATGAGACTCACAAGAATAACAATTTACATATTTTCATGATCAACAATAGTAATTTCAGTGCTCATCTTATCTTGCAAAGAAGGCTTAATTTATGGAAGACATGACACAACAGAATACACATGCAATCATTGTTTCCCCAAAATTCATACAAGTTCATGCTTAATTTTCATACTTCCATGACTAAAGATATGCAAGATTTCTGATCCACTCACCTTGTTTGTGCAATGGTGTTCCCAGATTTCCTCCCACAACTCACTTCTCAAGCCCCTCAATTTGGGCTCTAATAAAGGTTAGAAAGGGGGTTGCAAATGCTAAGTGCTTTGGCTGGTAAGAGTGAGAACATGGCGTGAGGGAAAGAGAGAGAGGCTTATGTACTCCAAAAGTGTGAGGTGGCAGCTTGGGGTTGCCATGTGGCAATTCTGTGACATGCAGTTTGACAGGTGGCAACTGTGGCAGCATGCAGTAGGCAAATGGCATTCGTGAGTCATACACAGGCTCGACGGTGTTGCTCACGGTGACACTCTTTTCTGCTTCTTTCTCACTACCACGCACTCACTTTCTCTTCACCACCGTTTGCACTCTCTCTTCTTCTCTCTCTCACCGCCGTGCGTACTTTCTCTTCTTCTTCTCTTCACCGCCGTGTGTACTATTTCTTCTTCTTCTCTTCACCGCCGTGCGCACTTTCTCTTCTTCTTCTCTTCACCGTCGTGCGCACTTTCTCTTCTTCTTCTCTTCACCACCTTTCGCACTTTCTCTTCTTCTTCTCTCTTTACCACCATGCGCACTTTCTCTTCTTCTTCTCTTCACTACGGTGCACACTTTCTCTTCTTCTTCTCTTCACCATCGTGTGATCTTTCTCTTCTTCTTCTCTTCGCCGCCATGAGCACTTTCTCTTCTTCTTTTCTTCACCGCCGTGCACACTTTTTCTTCTTCTTCTCCTCATCGCCATGCTCACTTTCTTTTCTGCTTCTCTTCACTGTCGTGCACACTTTCTCTTCTTCTTCTCTCTTCACTGTCGTGGTCACTTTCTCTTATTGGGGAAAGTCTGGGTCGTTACATCATCCCCCCCTTAAATAGGAATTAGCCCTCAAAATCATGTCTTAGTTAGTCAAACAACTGGGGGTATTTATCCCGGATTTCATAATCTTTTCTCATGTCGATTCTTCATTTGAGTGATACTGCCATAACACACGGACCAAAGGAATTTCTTTATTGTGTAACACCTGCATTCTCATGTCCAATATTTCAATCGATCGTTCAATGTAAGTCAAGTCTTTCTGATCGGAATTGGTTTATAACTCATGACATGGGATGGGTCTGACTGATATTTCCTTAACAATGATACATAGAACACGTCATGAATATTCGCCAACTCAGGTGGTAGGGCAAGTCGATAAGCCATACTCCCAACTCTTTCTAGAATCTCAATTTTTCTTTCTTGTTGAATATCATAATACCCTTAGTTGGCAATACTTTCAAGAAAATTCGATCACCCACATCAAACTCGAGCTCTCTCCTTCGATTATCATCGTAACTCTTCTGCTGACTCTAAGCAATCTTGAGTCTCTCCCGAATCAAGGAAATATTTTTTTAGTTTTCTTTAACAATTTCTGGCTTTAATAGCCTCCTTTCATCGACCTCATCCCAACAGATAGGTGATCTATACTTCCTCCCATATAAGGTCTCAAAAGGGGCTATTTGAATACTGGCTTGGAAGTTGTTGTTATAAGAAAATTCTATCAGAGGAAAATGGTCATCCCAGCTTCTTTTGAAATCAGTAACACAAGTCCTTAACATATCCTCTAGGGTCTGATTAGTCCTTTCTGACTCCCCATCGGTCTGGGGTGGAAAGCAGTGCTAAAAATAAGTCTTGTTTCTAAAGCTGATTACAGACTATTCCAAAATCTTGAAGTAAATCTAGTGTCCTTATCAGATACGATGCTGACAGGTATTCCATGTAGCCTTACAATTTCTTTAATGTATAACTGGGCCAATTTATTCAAAGTATAAGTTGTGCGGACTAGTAAGAAGTGAGCAGCTTTAGTCAGTCGGTCCATAATGACCCAAATGCTATCATGCCCAACACCTGTTCTAGGCAAGCCAAAGACAAAGTCCATAGTGATGTACTCCCATTTCCACTTTGGCATGGGCAAGGGTTGCAACAGTCCAGTGGGTTTCTGATGTTCAGCTTTCACTTGCTGACATGTCAAGCACTTAGAGACAAATAGTGCCACTTCCTTTTTCATATCATTCCACCAGAAAGTCTTCTTCAGGTCATGATATATCTTAGTACTCCCTGGATGTACGCTTCCTCCAAAATAGCCTGCTTCACACTCTCATTATTCAGAACATATACCCGAGCTTTAAATCTTAACAAATCATCACTGCTCACAGAGAAATCATCGTTTCTTCCCAGCTTTATTTTTTCTAGGATTTTCATGAGTTGGGGATCTTCCTTTTGTGCCATTCGAATTTGTTGAAAGAGCTGGGGCTCCATCTTCATACAAGCAGTCATTCCTACCCCATCACTAAGGGGTAGGGTTGGGTGCCACTCCACTGCATCTTCTAATAGTTTCATCTCTCGAACCATCAGATGTGCCATTGATACCACGGGATTTCGGCTCAAAGCATCTGCTACTACATTGGTCTTGCCCGGTTGGTAATTGATGGTACAATCATAATCATTCGGTAGGTCCATCCATCTTCTTTGCCTCGTGTTTAACTCCTTCTGAGAAAATAGATACCTTATAATCTCTAAATATCTTAAACTAGGCCCCATAAAGGTAATGTCTCAAGATTTTCAAGGCAAACACTACAACTACGAGTTCCAAGTCATGAGTTGGTTAATTTTTCTCGTATGGCTTTAACTGTCTTGAGGCATAAGCTATGACTTTCCCTCGCTGCAGCAGCACACATCCAAGCCCTTTATGAGAGGCATCAGTATAAACCATAACATCCTCATTCTCATCAGGTAAGAACGTGGTTAGTCTCTTTTTCAGTTATGGAAAACTTATTTCACAATCCTCTATCCACACAAACTTCACTTCTTTTTGGGTTAGGCGAGTCAGGGGGAGCGCTATCTTGGAGAACCCTTTTATGAAGCGCCTATAATATCCCACCAGTCCCAGAAAACTGCGGACCTCAGTCACATTTGTTGGTCTTCCCCACTGAAGTACAACTTCAATTTTGCAAGGGTCAACTACGACCCCGTCCTTAGATACAATGTGCCCAAGGAAGGCCATGCTTTGAAGCCAAAATTCACTCTTCCCCAATTTAGCATACAACTTTTCTGTCTTTAGAGTCTGAAGGACCATTCTTAAGTGCTGCCCATGCTCTTTCAGGTCCCTTGAATATATCAGAATATCATATATAGAGATCACCATAAAATCATCTAGAAAGGGTCTAAAAACTTTTTTCATAAAATCCATAAAGACAGTCGGAGCATTGGTCAACCTGAACGACATTACCTTCATAGTGTCCATACCGGGTCTTGAATGTGGTTTTAGGGACATCTTCTTCCTTAACCCGCAGTTGATGATAGCCTGACTGAAGGTCAATCTTAGAAAACACTTCGGGCCCTTGAAGTTAGTAAAAAAGGTAATCAATTCTAG
Source organism: Amborella trichopoda (assembly GCF_054954075.1). Lineage (NCBI taxonomy): Eukaryota > Viridiplantae > Streptophyta > Magnoliopsida > Amborellales > Amborellaceae > Amborella > Amborella trichopoda. Next base: position 41,639,822 of record NC_142344.1, on the reverse strand, counting down.
GAAAGGAGTATTTATTCTTTATAGTGACTTGGTTCAGCTGTCTACTGTCTATACAAAGCCTTAAAGACCCATCTTTCCTTTTCACAAATAAGACTGGTGCACCCCAAGGTGACACACTAGGTCGAATGAACCCCTTTTCCAACAACTCTTTCAATTGTTGTTTTAGTTCCTTTAATTCGGCTGGGGCCATCCTATAAGGGGCTTTAGAGATGGGAAAGATGTCTGGAACCACATGTATCTCAAATTCTACCTCCCTGCATGAAGGCAAAGAGGCAGACACTTTGGCTTCTCATTTGGTGAGAGCAAATACCCGACCTTGAGCCTTCGATCGGTTTTCTGGCCCCTTTATCGGACAGTCTTTGATTAGGTGGCTAGGTTCGCCACATCTGAAACACGCTTCTGCCCTTCTTCGTCACTCAATCGCAAAGTGATTGTTCTTCCCATAGTATGGTCACGTCGGGAACTGGTTCTCCCTTTTGTCGCTTGGAAAGGTCTTCTGAATCTTCTTATTTCTTTGGTTGTATCTTCCCCTGAAGCTTTTCCTTGGAGGCAACCGAGTCTTCCTCCCAAGGTTCTTAAACTGGGCTGGTCCCATATTCTTATTTCCCTCGAATTGAGACTCTGCACAGTCCCTCTCAATCTTCATAGAAATCTATCGAAGGGGAGAAGGTCTTGAGGTTCGCCGATATCACCCTTCCCCTTATATCGGGCATGCTCAAATTTATTCGCCTTTCGTGCCTCAGTATTGATGGTGTGTCGCGCATATGTTGACAGCTAGCAAACTTGGTTGAATACTGCTCCACTGATAGGTTTCCTTGTTGTAGCTCATTGAACTCCACTTTCTTTCTTTCATGTACAGAGTCAGGGAAGTACTTCTCATTGAATGCTTCCAAAATGTTTTCCCAATTCACTTCTGTCCCTGACCCTTCCCATGATTGCTTCACTGAGCCCCAAGTGCTCAGCATCTCCTTCTAACATGAAGGTTCCCAACCCAACCTTCTGCTCATCAGTATAGTATAATACCTCAAAAATGTTTTCTACTTGTCTCCTCCATCGCTCCTCTTTCTCCACTCCCCCGTGTCTCAAGAACGTCAAAGGTGCTAGCCTCCTAAATTTCTCTATCAACCCACTGTCAGTCAGTTCAGGGGCAGGAGTAGTCGGGACCGGCATGCTGTCTTTCATCATTTGAGTTATGGTCGGTCCTGAAGAATTCGCCGAGGGCCTTCGTATTCTCATTGTTGGAGCTCGCATTATTAGCATGAGTCCTCGACATCTTGACCTAAAACAGGAGCACCCAGTTACTAACCTATTCAAGATCATTCTAGAAAGACTCCTAAGACTCTCTAGGCCTTGAATCCTATCATGGTTGCTCTGATATCATAACTGTCATGACTCTGCCCCCTACCGAACTAGCCGGAGGGTGACAGAGGCGGGATTACGACCAGAGGTTGCGAACATCACTCAGGTGGGAGTGGCTCAACGCATTTAGAAATGTGGAATCAAAGAAAACCATGAAAGAAATAAAAACTCATTCATCAAGCAACATAATATTGCACAAATTAAAACCATTATGTACATATAAAATATTCAAAGGTTCATTACAATTTTTCCCACAGCACTACCGACCTGACAAAAACAAGACAATATTACATCAAAACAACATTGCGACACCTCCACCCGACACCTACTATCAAAAGGTTCCTTGATCATTCTCTGGCTTCAGCCGCCTGCCACCACTGTCTAGTTGCCCCCCCTAAGAATGGTCAGTTATCACTCTACACAGATGGAAAAATAAGAAGAATGACCTAAAAGCTCAATAAGTAGATCAGGGCCCTTGAATTCTCTCCTTACATGCATATACATAATAACATGGTCTACCATTTATCAGAAATCATACTGGCATCACAGAGTAGGATCGTGCATCAGAATATATACTTGCCATATAAAGAGTGTAACATTCAGATATCAGAGTATCAATTGTTCTTGAGATGGAAAATACATCTATGCTTATCACAGTTACAGTCAGACGTTCACACATAATGCCTAATTCAGATAGACAGAACATAACTATTTACTCTCGAAGTAGAACCCACATCGATTTGGCTAAGCCAATCATGTATCTTGAAACTTCTACTCTCATTTAGGAGGGAGGACAATAAAAAATGGACGTCCCATTTCGTAATGTCCTCACTCACGCACACAATCCCTAACGCATTTTGGGGTTTTTGATAGGCTGTGGCCTTGCAAGACACGACCTTCTCCTCACGCCGTCAGGCGAGAGGGCGTTACACCATTGGAGGCCCCAATGCATAGTGTCGGGGCATGACCCTCCCTGTCATTCATAGTCACTTCTCGAATCCACTCCTATCATAAGAGTCAAGATATAGTATACCAACTACCAATGGAGGACCCATTATGTAGCAGTCATGACACATATATCAGTTTTAATATAATAGAAGCACAGTATCTACTACTAATAGAGGACCCATTGCGTAGCGGTCATGACACATATAACAGTTTTGATATAACAGAAATAAAGTATCCACTGCCAATGGAGGACCCATTGCACAGCGGTCATGGCACATATAACTGTTTCAATATAACAGAATCAAAATATCCACTACTAATGGAGGACCCATTGCATAGCGGTCAGGGCATAGATAACAATTTCAATATGATAGAATCACAATATCTACTACCAATGGAGGACCCATTACGTAGTGTTCAAGACACATATAATAGTTTCAATATAACATAATCAGAACATTAATCAGTTACACCGTATCACAATATCATATTTTCAGTACCACGATATCACATTTTCCTGTAATTTCAGACTATGACGTCCAGTCATAAACATGGTCATAATATTCGATCCATTCAAAATTTTAAAATGGTTCCAAAATAAATTTTACACTAGACACGCATATCTTTCAAATGGGGGTATTTTGAAAGAATTTGGACCCTGTTTGGCCCTTCTAAATCTCATTATAAGGGAGGCATCCCAATGGAAACTTGTTGTGCAGTTGGGACAGTGACATGTCCCACTTAGTATAGTTATAACTTTCAATCCATTAGTCATTTTGAAGTGTTTCCAAAACTAAAATTCGAGTAAAAACATGTATATTTCAAAAAAGGTCAGTTCGAGAATATTTGGACTCTATTTGGGCATTCAAAAGTTTGTGACAAACAAAGTAATGGTTATGGATTTATGATATCTATCCACAGTAACATATCTTCTCAAATAATTGTGTAACTCAAAATCTAAAAGGAATTTCAAAATGTGTTCAACAAGTGATTTCAAGCATACTCATAGATATTTAAAATGAAAGTGATTTAGAGGAAAACGGACTCCATTTGTTTAATCAAAATTCGTGACAACAGAGACATCAAGTATGAAATTTTACTAAATCTGTCAACAACAACCTACTTGCACATTTTGATGCATAACTCTTCATGCATAACGAATTTGAGCAAGATTTAAATATGAAAATTTTAATAGACACATATATCTTTCCAATTGCAGTTATTTTAGGTCATTTAGATGTCATTTGTTAGGTCAAGAGGTTGCTAGAAAAGCATGAAACTTCCCTCACAGTGTAAACATGACATTTCTCAAGTAACAATCAATTACTCCCAATTTAGGTTAGGCATTAATATGAAACCTTTTTCATCTTAAATGAGACTCGCATGAATAAAAATTCATATATTTTCATGATCAACAATAGTAATTTCAGTGCTCATCTTGTCTTGCAAAGAAGGCCTAATTTCTGGAAGGCATGGCACAACAATATACACATGCCGCCATTGTTTCCCCAAAATTCATACAAGTTCATGCTTAATTTTCATACTTCCATAACTAAAGACATGCAAGATTTTTGATCCAATTACCTCGTGTGTGCAATGGTGTTCCCATATTTCCTCCCACAACTCACTTCTCAAGCTCCTCAATTTGGGCTCCAACAAAGGTTAGAAAGGGGGCTGCAAATGCTAAGTGCTTTGGCTTGTCAGAGTGAGAACATGGTGTGAGGAAAAGAGAGAGAGGCCTATGTACTCCAAAAGTATGAGGTGGCAGCTTGGGGTTGCCATGTGGTAGTTCAGTGAGATGTAGTTTGACAGGTGGCAATTGTGGCAGCATGCAGTAGGCAAGTGACATCCATGAGTCAGGCACATGCTCGGCGATATTGGGCACAACGACACTCTTTTCTACTTCTTTCTCACTACCACGCGCTCACTTTCTCTTCACCGCCATGCGCACTGTCTCTTGTTCTCTCTCTCACCACCATGCGCACTTTCTCTTCTTTTTCTCTTTACCGCCGTGCACACTTTCTCTTCTTCCTCTCTTCACCACCGTGCGCATTTTCTCTTCTTCTTCTCTTCACCTCCATGCACACTTTCTTCTCTTCACCTCCATGCACACTTTCTCTTCTTCTTCTCTTCACCTCCGTGTGCACTTTATCTTATTCTTCTCTCTTCACCATCGTGCGTACTTTCTCTTCTTCTTCTCTTCACCACCGTGTGCACTTTCTCTTATTTTTCTCTTCACCGCCGTGCACACTCTCTCTTCTTCTTCTCTTCACCGCTATGCGCACTTTCTCTTCTTCTTCTCTTCACTGTCGTATGTACTTTCTCTTCTTCTTCTCTCTTCACTGCCATGCACACTTTCTCTTGTCAGGGAAAGTCTGGGTCGTTACAAAACCAAAACCCATCGAGTCTTGCAATTTCATTCAATCTAGTCCTAGCCTAAGTCTTAGTTAAGGTTTTGCCCCTAGAGTTAGGCTAGGTCTGCCCCAAGTCGTCGAGTCTAGATCTTACCTATGTCTAGATTCTAGAACCCCACCAAAAGCAATCACTATGTCAAACACTCAAGGCGACTATGATGATTGCTCCACGGCCGACTCTAAGCCCAACCTGCCCAAACTTAGGGACCAATATGCCACAATCCCTTGGGATTATCGGTAGAACGCGAGGCAGTCCATTATCCAACGCCCAAGATTTCAATTAGAAGTAGAGTCCCATGGATCCACTCCTAATCCTAAGATCTGTGTGGTCCGAAAAGTTGGCTCTGCTCCAAAGACTTTGAATAGTTAAGGGGTCCGACCTGGGGTCGTCCTGCAAGGGATTTTAAGAAACCAAAGTAGGGGCCGAGTGCGGGAAGAAGTTCATGTAGTATCAAACGCCAATTCTTGTAACTCGAACTAAGATAACCCCGAGGCACAACAATCCCACCTAGGTCTAAGGAATCTAACCCAGCCTCGAGCCACCATAGTACAACTCGTGATGACCTGAACACTATATGAAGTAGAGGTGTTAATCTAGATCGACCCTTAGGTGAGATGGGCGTCCAAGCTTCCCTTAAAAGTCTAGTTGGCCTAGGTTACACCATTCATGCCCCAGCTTAAGGGTTGATCCCAAACCAACTTAGTGGCATAAGTCAACCCCTATCATAACCAAGTCAACAATCGGTCCCTCTAGTTCATCCGGTCCAACAAACCGTGTAATTTTTGCAATCAGTGGCTACACCTATGGGTCAGTACGCCCCTCAGGCACAAATGTATCAAACGGCCCCGGTGACTATGGCTCATCAGTCTCAGGCCCATACAGGCCAATATGTACCCAAGTCTCGACTCATCAGTCTACGCTTAGGACCCACGACCGGTGGGCTTACTGTCATGCGAAATACTCAACACAAAAACACCATAAAAGCTCATGAGACCCTTGGAGGCATGAAAGACCTTCCCCTGGGATTTGTCATCCTAGAATTTAGAAACAAGTTCAATGGAAAGAGCAATCCAGATACTCACATCAACGCGTACCTCCTCTTCGTTCGATCTTTGCGATACAGGCCTAACCAGCTGAAGGCCATATTTTCGCAAACTTTGACCGATGAGGCCTTGAACTAGCATCAGAGAACAATGTCTGCTCAACCACACATCACTCCAGATGAAATGTTCAACCTATTCCTCCCTCACTACCACGGGCCGACACTAAGATCTCTCTCACTGAGCGAGCTCAGTGCAACGAACAAAACCAAGGAGGATCCTTCGAGGATTTCATCGATCAATTCTGTGAGGTGGCGATGTGGGTCATAGAATGTCCACTTACGGACCCAGCCAAAATCTCCATAGTCTTAGAGAATGCTGCTCTTGAATACAGGACCTTCTTCAGCCAAGGTTTTATCCCCGACTTCTTCAACTCCATGATCGAGTGAGTGACGCTACATGAAAGGGCCAGAGGGACACCCCTCAGCACCAGGCCCGATAATAAATTAATAAAAACTCCCCAAAATAGGAAAAAAAACAATAACAAGGGGAATGCTTCCAGTCAGGTTAATGAGATTGTCGTTAACGGATCGGCTCAAGGTTCAGCCACTCAGCACAACAACTGGAACCAAAACCGAAGGGGTCAGCCTAGAGCCAACGGTCAAAATAATAACCAAAGGCCAAAGGATAATTTCACCCCTCTCAAAGACCTATTAGAAAAAGTACTGGATGGTTTATCTCCCGCCACTAACTGAACCACCATTTCAAATCACGGATAAGAGCAGGTGGCATCAAAACCATGCTCATGATACTCAAAATTGCTTGTATTTGAAACGGGTGATTCAATGGTTAATCAATAGGGGGGACATCACTATCGCACCTAGAAATCAACCTGTCGAAGGGCCTAATCAAAAGATGGGTATCTTCACAAATCCCCTCCTTAAAAATATGGTCACAACGACCGAAAAGCTGAGAGATCAAGACAACTCAAAAGAGAACATCATCATTCACATGATTGAGAGTGGAGACGAAGAAGATGACCCCAGTCAATTCATATTTGCTTATGATCATCACTTTCAAGAGTCCGAAGAAGATCTTTTGAGCCTTTTAAGAGGAAATCCTTCATCTCCGAACCTCGATAACCTTCCTAAATGGGATCAATATGGGGAAGATGAAACGCTAGAAATAGATATGGTCAGAATCAATGAAAAGGGGTCATCTCCCAAACAAGGGGCCAACACCCCGAAATCTCCCATGACTCTCGCTAGAGCTGACCCTGTTGAGCTTCAGGTTGGCGAGGTTGATTCCTAAACTCGAAGAGGCCGAGTGTTCAAACCCATTCAATTGATGGTCGATACTCTCAATGAAAGATTGGGAAACACCTCAAAAGTCAAACAACTAGTAGGGGTCGTAGATCATGAACTGAATAAAGAAAATCAAGGATCCGCAACCACTTATGATCTACCAGCTCATCTCAGGATGATCCAGGCTCAAATCTCCATATTGGAGCTGCTTGTTAATTCACCTGCACATAGAGCCCAGATCGAAAAGGTCCTCACCAAGAAACATATCCTGAGCAACACACAACCGGATGAGTTGTGCAGAATGATCAACGAACTGATGACACCAATGTCAATCGTGTTCACGGACGATGACATCCTAGCCAGCTTCAATTGCTTTCATGTTCAACCTCTGCACATCACCATTTTCATGAAAGGATATGAGATATGGAGAGTGCTTGTTGATAATGGGGCATCATTAAACATATTCCCTATGAAAACACTGAAGCAGATAGGAAAAATCCTGGATGGCTTCGAGCCATGTAAACTAACTATCGTTGCATACGACGGTACCAAGGGACAAGTTGAAGGCATACATCCTCTCACACTCAAGATCGACCCTATCGTCCAAGTGATAAAGTTTTATGTCTTGGACATTCAACATGCTGCTGGGAAGATCGTGGTTGCATGAAAACCTCATGGTCACCTCTACATTCCATCAATGCCTCAAATTTCTGACAAAAATCGGCATCGCGAAGGTACTTGTTGAACCCCCTTCTTTTCTCAATCCTAGTATAGGTAACAGGAAGCTAGACATAGGGTCGAGCTTGGAGAAATCCCACTCACTTCCTTCGAGCAAGCCGATTGTGCCACCTTACGTCTAGAGGCCAGCGACCTTATTCCCCAAATTTTGCAAACTTCCACATCGATGGATGACATTATCCGATGTCAACATCGATATGGTTTCGGGTCCCACAAGACTTGGCACATGCTCTTCTCCTAAGGCTTCCAACTCGGCTAAGGCTTGGGGAGTCAAGGGTAAGGCATAACGGAGGCAATTTCTGAATCACCCCAAGTTAAAACTTAAAACGGGGATCGAAAGGGACTCGGGTGTACTCTCACCTTATTTCAATGTCAGATGAGGCCTTCAAGTCATCTAGGCTTTGTATCTGGAGGCATTCATAGCCGCGATCCTCTCGATTCTTGTCCTTCAAAATGGCCAAAGGTGATCCTTGATTCACCAACAGTCAGGAATTCTTCTTCCATACCTCAGCACACACAAGAACTGAGAATCGAAGACCTTTTTGCTGACATGGATTTGAAGGTATGCATAATTGGCTCTAACACAGCCAAGCGTGCTCTTTTACTGATTCAAACCCGGGGAATGAATTGGTTAATCACTCTTCTATCCCGAGAATCGCTGAAAGCATACCAGCGGCACCTTCAACTCCTGGTGCCAAAAAACGGATAGGTGCAGGGTGGTCACCTAAGCACCATGGGCGTCCAGTCCCCAACATATCTCTCGCGAGTGCCATAAGGGACACCTCTTGTGATATTTCAAAATTCGCTAAAAATTCAAAACATGATAAAATTAACAATAATGAAAAAGAATTTTTAGAAACGATGAACACTCAAGATATCCCAATAACGGTGCATAATACCCAAGATGACGAATTGGACGTCCAAGACGAATATCAAGATAGCCAAGAGTCTAAAGAAATTCCTCAACCTGAGGAACTCACTTCTCATGTTGAGCATATCAAGAAGAAATTCAATGGTGACCCAACGACTGTCTTCAAAGAGACGATTGACTTAAACCTAGGAACTGAAAAGCACCCAAGGTTAACTAAGATTGGAACCTCCCTTTCTCCAGAGGAGCAGGAAAATATGATTTTCTTTCTCAAGGAATATCGCGATGTCTTCGCCTGGTCATTCGACAATATGCTACGATTAGATCCCACATTGGTGAAACATCACCTAATAGTCAACGAAGGAGCAAAGCTGTAAGGCAGAAACTCCGACGTCAAAAGACCCACCTTGAGCTCAAAATCAAAGAAGAAATTGATAAACTGCTCAAGGCAAAATTCATTACCCTTGTCGATTACTCAGAGTGGTTGGTCAACTTAGTGGTCGTACCCAAGAAAGACAGGAAGATCCAAGTGTGTGTCGACTACAAAGACTTCAACAAGGCATGTCCCAAAGATAATTTCTCGTTACTAAATATAGATGCCTTGGTTGATAAAACTGCAGCGTACGAGATGTTATCATTCATGGATGACTTCTTGGGTTACAACCAGATCCTCATGGTAGAAGAAGACCAGACCAAAACATCATTCATAACGCAATGGGGAACCTACTACTACTAAGTCATGCCCTTTAGTCTAAAAAATGTAGGGGCAACTTATCAAAGGGAAATGACTAGCATCTTCCATGATTTAATGCATACCATCATGGAAGACTACATCGATGACATCCTAGTCAAGTCAAGGGCTAGTTTTGATCACCTCATCAACCTAAGAACCATGTTCGGAAGACTCCGAAAACATCAACTCAAACTCAATCCACAGAAATGTGCTTTTGGAGTTGAATTTGACAAATTACTAGGCCTTATAGTGAGCCAAAGGAGCATTGAGGTGGACCCATCCAAAATATGATCCATCACTGAAATGCCCCCTCCTTAGAGCATCAGAGAAATCTATGGGCTTCAAGGTCGCATGCAAGCCATAAGGCATTTTATTTCACAACTGACAGACAAGTGCGCGCCGTTCAATAGGCTCCTTAAGAAGGATACCCCATTCACATGGGATAATGAATGCCAAGAAGCGTTCGATCAAATCAAGGAGTACCTCACGAAACCTCCCATCCTTAGTCCTCCTAGTCCAAATAAACCTCTGTTCCTATACGTGTCAATGAAAGACAAGACCATGGGGGCAATGCTCGAACAATACGATGACCATGAAAAAGAACTAACCATATATTACGTCAACAAAACTATGGTTAACTATGAGATAAGATACATGGGCATGGAGAAGCATTACTTAACACTTGTGTGGTCTATGTAAAAATTAAGACACTATGTCTTATCTCATACAGTCGAGCTCATCTAAAAAATAGACCCACTCAAGTACCTATTGGAGATATCTGTCCTTAACGGACGCTTGGAAAAATGGAGAATGCTATTGAGCGAGTTCGAGATCGAATATGTCACTCAAAATTTGATCAAAGGATAAGCCATTGTTGACCACTTAGCTGAACATGCACTGCCAGGTAACACTCCCGTTTCACAATTGAGGACTAAATTTGGGAGCTATACTTCGACGATGCAGTGTAAGTGTTATACCATACTCACTCAAGAGGATTTTAATGCCAACAGCCTTGTAAAGAACAAGGGCAGGTACACCAATATGTGAGACATGAATTTGATGTGAGGCGGGACACACCTCACCTAGGTCCATGACTCACTCTGGCTAACTCACATGAGCGCCCTCTTAGATCACTACGAAAAGCTCCCCAGTCCTGCAACTGGTTCGAAATCGCCTCCCTTGACTTGTACTCTCTTGTTTCTGCTATCACACACACATGGTTAACTTTGCAAGATGGGACCTCACCTTGTCTTTGGGCAAATGCACACGAGTGTGCACATTTAAAAGAAGAAGGAAAGAATAAGAGGATAGAGATTGGGGTGATTGAAAGAAAAAGAAGGAAGAAATAGAACGGGGAAAGAGAAGAGAAGTTTGACTGGATGGCTAGACTGACACACTGGCTAGACCAATATAGTGACTGATTTTACATGGTAGCAAGACGGGCACGGTAACTCAGACCGACATGACAACTTAACTACTCAACGATAGAATCAACAGCAACCAGTCTGGCATGATGGCTAGTCTGACGTGGCAAGAAGATAGGCACAGTAACTCAGATTGGCAAGATGGCTAAACTTATTGACAATGAGACTACCATGACAGTGCTGGACTAAACTTGTCCCTTGGTCAAACAAGAGGGGAAGAAGAAAGGAGAAAGAGAAGAAATAAAGGAAGAAAAGAGAAGAGAAGAAGGAGTAAAAGAAGAACAGTGAGAGAGAAGAAGGAAGAGAAGCAGAAAGGGAAAGAGAGAGAGGAGAAGAGATACAAGAGAGAAGGAGAAGAGAAGAGAAGAGAGAGAGGAGAGATAAGAGAGAGGAAAGAAAAGAAAGAAGAAGAAGAAGAGTGGTTAGGTGCCTCGATCTCGCCTCCCCGGATCAAAGTGATCGGGTGATAATGTCTCGGGTTCAGAAAACCCGGGACTTGAGATCGCTCTCTCGAGAACCTTGTTTAAGAACAAGGGCATGTATCCAACTAGTGAGAGAGGAATTTTGGATGTGAGGTGGCGACCAACCTCACATGAGTCCATGACTTACTCGGGTTGACTCGCATGGGTGCCCTCTTAGATCACGACGGAAAGCCCCCCAGCTGCTTTAGCTAGTTCGGAATTGCCTCCCTTGATATGCAATCTCCTTATTTTTCTGCACAACACTACTATGGTTAATTTGCAAGACAAGTGGGTCGAAGGGCCCACCCTTGTCTTAAGGCAGTGCACATTCGTGTGGCTAAGAATGTGAGAAGTTAGGGGTATGCAGTGGAAGGTTCGAAGAAAGGTTGAAAAGAGAGGAACACGTGAGACTAGCTTGATAGCTAGATAGTGACCGACTCGGAGTGGTAGTAAGATGGGCATGGGACTCAGGACCAGTATGACAATAATACTACTCGAAACTAAGGCCAATATGGCGGTGTTAGACTGAGTCAATCCTCAGTCAAGTGAGAAGAAAAGAGAATGAAAAGAAGGCACAAGATGGTGAGGAGATAGGGTCCCGATGGCACTAGGCATTGCCACCCATGACTGTGGAGTAATAGTGTCATGACCCTTAGACGACGCTAGACACTTCGGCTCACCGCTAGAGGGTGAGCAATGAACTACGGATGGCGCTAGGCATTACCGTTGGCAACACAAGAAGACAGCTCGCCACTGCGCCGGTGGCGATAGGCTCTCGTGAAGCACGTGACGATAGCTATTTGTGAAGCGCACGGCGATAGTTCTCATGAAGCACACGACGATCGGCATGGGATGCAGGGGGAGCGATGATGAGCACCAAACGCACAAAGGAGGCTCACGGATGGCGATGGGCACTGAGAATGCGAATGAAGCTTGTGGACGGTGATAGGTATTACCGAGACCTCTCGCGGGCGGCGATAGGCTTCACCGTCTGTGATAGGCACGCAACGGGGGAAGACCTTTGTGGGCGGTAACGAGTTTCACCATCTGTGTTCTTCACTGAGACGTAGAGGATACATCTGTGGACGACGATGAGCAGCGCCGTCTGCAAGCCTCGCTTGGAGGTAGAGATGGACGAACAGAAAGAAAAAGAAACTCGCACAGGACGCTGCCATTGCTATGCGTGACCTGTGAAGCCATAGGAGTGGCATGCACGACACTACCATTACCATCCATGGCCTCTAAGAGGAGCTCAGATGGAGAAGAGGAAGAAGAAAGAGAGGAAGAGAGAAAAGAAGAAAAGAAAAAGGAAGAGAGAGAAGACTTACCTTGAGGCCCAAGGGTACAGGTCCAAAAGTTTCTCTCACCTTACTCTCTCTCTCCAAACGTGACCCAATAATGAGAAGTAAGAGATACTTTATTCAGTAAAAACTCTCTCTTTTGCAAAGGGTTGAGTCCTTGCAAAGGGTTGACCAATCCCCAAACATGGGTGGATTGGTCAAAATCAAACCTAATTGCTGGAAATTAAGATTTAATTGAATTAAAAGAAATTAGAAAATAGGTGCAAAATGATAGATTTGCCCCTTCTTAACAATTTTTTGAGTTCCAGATCAGTCCCTCTTTTGCCCTAGAACGTGAATTTGTTGAATTCCATACCAGTCCCTGTTTTGCCCTAGAACGTGCATGATTTTTCATGGATGATCCGGGGTTGTTCTGATGTCCAGTTGATCTAACGATGATTGTTTTCTTGTAGGGCTTGACATAGCGATCGATTTGATACCAACTTCGAGCCATGGATCATGTTTTTAGGGCATGATCATGTGACTTGAAATGTGAATGAATCTTGAAACTTTGGATCGATAGTGTGCTCATTCTTTGATGTTTTTCTGTGATTTCTTCGCTGGATCACATTGAGCATGCCCTCACGATCGTGGGGCAATAAACACGACTTGATTCTGTGTCCATATGAAGATTTTGCAACTTTGAAATTTTGGTCGGAATCTATAATTCTGGTGACGGAATTTGCAGTCACTTCATCCAGTTCATGTGCAGAATCTGACCATTCATGTACGAGGTTTGGGTCGGAGATAGCAAGAGACCTTACACACGTGATGGAATTGGTTTCACGTCGATCGAGCTCGCGAACTTCGTGATTTGGCCACTCGAGTGAGGCACGATGCTTCTAAATTTAATGCACTTTTTCACAGATCAGCAACTTCTCTATAGCTTTTCTTCTCCCTCGAGCATCATCGCGGGGAGTGCCACATATCGAAACGCTCGTCTTGACGAGATGAATATGCTCACCAAATTTGAGCACGATCTGAATTGGGACAGACAAAATATGAGCGTCAAAAGTCACTGTCCGTGACTATCCCTTTAATGGTGTGGAGTTGCAGGGTGGTCGCACGGGAATACCGTGTTGCTCCTCCTGTTTCGCTCTTTTGCCTATAACTTCTTCCTAGAGTGTCCGTTTAGACTGGAATTTGACCCCTGAGGGTTTTCAACCATACCGGATGCAATAGTGGTGATTTCATATTTAAATTAGGACACTGAAAATGTAGCTTTAGTTATAGGGGTCCATTTCAGAGTGTTAGAGGCTGATTCTATCGGAACTGTTTCTCAGTCTGTACTGCCTTAGACATGTCAGAATGAGACAAAATTTGGAAGGAGACTTTTGACAGTCCTCATAAATATTTTGACCAGTTTTGGGGCTATTATGAGACTGTCGAAATTTCCACTGTTTGCTAGGCTTTTATTGAGCGGGGGGCTCATGATGATGAAAAATCCATGCCCCATTGAATGTTGTGCTTCGAGATAATCAAGAAGTGGAATCATTCAAAAAATTTCTCTCAGCTAGCCAAGGACTATGCGAACACTGAGGAGGTCCACGCAATGCCGTGACGAGGATGCTCGGTCATTTGGACGCAACATACGGGTCCATCCGTGGAGACTTTAGGGGAAAAAAAAACCTTTGTGGGAGCCTGTCAAAGTCCTCACCCTTGAGGGACTATTTGTGGTTTTGACAGCTTGAGGATTTTGTAGGGACCTCATTGGCCAAAATCGGGCCTATCTGGAGGCCAAGTGCTATGAAACTTTCATCGGCATTGTCCATTACTACACCAGGTTTTCTTTTGATGTTTAATGTATCTCTGTAGGTCCCATCTAGCAGGGTCGAGGGCTTTTGACCTATCCCTAAAGTCTGGGTCTATCAACTAGGGGAATTTTTGGACGGCGGACTCGTGAACCCCATCCTGTCGGTTCCAGAAGGTTTAGGCTTATCGGCTAATGAAGGTTTTAGGAGAGGCGATCTTATGGGGAGGAATAACCTGAAGTCTCTAGCAGGTTAAGCCTTGACTTCATCATTTTCTTGCCTTCGTGTTTAGCATTTTGGAGGGATCTTTCGATCGTCATCCTCACCCTCAAGGAATCTTGTTGTTTGTTGATGTTGAAGTGTGGGAGATCTTATGCGGCTCTCACTCTCGGATGAGCCATTTTGTGCTTTGATTGGATGCTGACAGTTGAGGGTTTTAGGTAGACCTCAATGGAATTATGCATGTTTGGCAATTGAGTGTCGGCTGAGGCTATCGTAGTGCGTCAACTTGTTTTATCGGTTCAAGCGCTCTTTTGCAGGTTTTCACTTGCACAGGGGGGAAGTGGCACCGTAGAGACAGTTTTCATCAACTTCTTTTGTTTTTTGGGCTCTTTTACCCATGACCTCACGGTCATATCCACCCTTTTCATCTTGTTTTTGCTCACGGTGCCCTTCTGGGGTTTTCACCGTGCCTGGGTTTTTGTTTTCATGTAACTCCTTTACTCATGGTTTCATGACCATCCCTGTTCATCATTTTTACTCATGGCATTCCCTTGTCGGGGTTTACACCATCTACTTTTTTTTGTGAAGGAGTGTTTAGGGTCATGCCTTTGGGACCTTTGCGAAGCCTTTTAACATCATGCGGCCAGGACGTGCACTATAGTTTTAGGGACATACAGTTGGACGGTAGTGGTGACGAATGGCAGTTTGTAGAGCATGAAGTGAGTATGGTGATGGTTTTGACTCACTTTGGCGAGATAGCATGAGATTACCCTATGAAGGAAGAATGGCGGGTCTAGAGTGGTGACCCACGAGCTGATGGCGAGTATGGGTGGCGAGATGGCTTGCCATTTTGTGAGCATGGGTAAGACTCACTGGGGAATGATGGATGGTGTTGGCACACGAACGGGTCGGTTAGGGAAGGTGTGTGTGAAGATGCACGTAAAGGGCGTGTGCGCATATGTGGACTCACTGGGGAGGTAATGAAGGTGGTGTGCGCACACGAACAGGTGGTTTGGGAAGACGTGTGTGAAGATGCACGAAAAGGGCTTGTGCGCATATGTGGGGGTGTCTTTAAGGTCATGCCTTTTGGACCTGGGCCAAGCAGTTTAATATAATGTGGCCAGGATGTGCACTATGATTTAAGGTCATATAGCTTGGACTGTGTTTATGCAGTTTAAAGTCATGCAACTAGGACCATACAGTTTAAGGTCGTACAACTAGACCTCCGTTACAGTTTAAGGTCATGTAGTTTGGACCATGGTTGTGTAGTTTAAGGTCATGTAGCATGGATCAAGGCTGTACAGTTTAAGGTCATGCAACATGGACCGTGGCTGTGTAATTTCAGGTCATGCAGCACGGACCGTTGTGTGGATCACTATGTAGGTAAAGCTACATGGGGGATAGATTTTGGATAGAAATCTGACTCTCTAGGGTGAAAAATAGTTAAGACTATACACGTGCAGAGAGCTTTAGATGAATATGGTGGCCCTACAAGGAATGGTAAGAGGAAGCTGACTTCACTGGGGATTATGAGGGCCAGTGTGATTCCATGGGGATAATGAGTAATGGTATGCATGTAACTCCACTAGGGATGACAGGCCGGAGTGTAGGTGTAATGCCACTAGGGGTTGAGAAGATGAGAATGACACTAACTCCCTGAGGATAGTGAGTCGTAGTAGGATGTGACTCTCACTGGGATGTTGGTGCAAAACAGACCCATCAGGGATTGAAAGGGTAGGCACACATCTAACTTCACTGGGGATGTTGATGAAATACACCTGGTGAAGAGGTGGCCCATCTCACTGTTAAAGTTATGCATATGGACTATATGTCACGTTGTGCATTACAGTTTTAAGGTCTAGTAACGCGGACCATGGCTATGTAGTTTAAAGTCATGTGGTTAGGAGTATGCAGTTTAAGGTCGTGCAACTAAACCTTTGCTATAGTTTAAGGTCATGTAGTTTGGACTATGGCGTTAAGCCTTTTAACGTCATGCGGCCAGGACATGCACTATGGTTTAAGGTCATACAGCTGGACCATGGTCGTACAGTTTTGAGTTGTGTAACGAGGACTATGCAATTTAAGGTCATGCAACTAGACCTCCGCTACAGTTTAAGGACATATTGTTTGGCCCATGTAGTTTAGGGTCATGCGTCTGGACCATGGCTATGCAGTTTAAGGTCATGCAGCATGGATTGTGGCTGTGCAGTTTAAGGTCGTGTCGCACGGACCGTAGCTATGCAGTTTAAGGTCATGTAGCACTGACCACTGTGTGATGAGGGAATGCAACTCCATGGCGAACAGAGCCGTCACCGGAGACTGGACTTCTTGAGGAGTGAGACCGTGGTGTAAGGAATGAACTTCCTAAGGATGTAGGATGATGGTCTAGATGAGAGTGCCTGGCATGTGCACGACACTAAGTGTTAGATGGCGCACATAGCATTAAGCTTAGATGATGTGCCCATGACGATAGTCATCTGATGAGGCACTCGGCGAAAGCCTCTTGACGAAGAGCGAAACGATAGCTCCTTGATAAGGCACAAGGTGATAGCCCCTTGACAAAGCACATGACGATAGCTCTTGGCGAGGTGCACGGCGATAGCTCCCTGACAAAGCATACGATGATAGCCTTTTCGGGTCTCGGGCTTGACCCGTCCAGGCCTGGTCTTATTGCCATCAGAAGTTGGAGACTGGAGCATCATTTCTAATTTGTGAGGGGTAGTTTGTGGCACTGTCGAGTATAAAAGGGGGAAAATCCCATTTTACAATTTTATTTAAGGGTAAAATAGTTATAGAGTTTCTAGAGAGAGAGAGCCTGAGCTTCTGAGAAGAGACTTCTGACGAGAGCTTTGCGGCCAAAGTTTGCAGCAGACAGGCCTTTAGGAGCTTTCTGGTGAGTTTGAGCAGGTCGTGGAGCTTCGTACCAAGCTTGCAGATACTTTCGAATAGTGTCAAGGTTTTTTGAGCAACGAACGGGGTTCATCGGGGCCTTAACAAGATTTGAAGAGGTGCTTTGCCGGAGTTCCAGTGCCTTTTTCAGTAGTCTTGTGACTGAAGGGAGGTTGTAGAGAAGTCACGGCAGTCTGATAGTTCTCTGTCTATTAGAAGCGAAGAAGGAGGAGTAATAGCAGTGGGCTCACCATAAACTCAGTGGAATTCTGGTCAGTTTGTGGTGAACTGCTGTGATGCAAAAACATGGAGAAGGGAAACCGGCAGGGTCTCAGGGAAGCTTTATGGGGATTTTCGATGGTTTTTCGCTAACTTCAGTTGCTAGTGGAAAGGTTTCCTGGTGAGCAGGAGTGAATTCGCGGCAAGAAGAGAAAACGTCGGTGAGAACCCGAGGCGTCACAAGCTTGCAACGGTCAGGAGGTGAAGGGTTGCGAGATGGTTAATGGTGGCCCTTCGCACACATGGTGACAGGCCATGCCACGAGTGTTAGGCAGTGTGCCCGGATTCTGAGGGACATGGTGTGCTACGGGTGTGGCATGTGCGAACTGCTGGAGCTCAGGTGTTTTTGATAGTCCCTTGGTCGTGGGACGACGATACCCTCTTTTGGTTGCGAGACGACAATTGCATCACAACGGACAGAAGACGATGGCCCTGCCCTTTGTGGACAACTATATCATCTCAGGGGGCTGACGGCGACAGTCCTGCCCTTTGCTGAGAGATGGCGATAGCTTGCCATCATTACTCTATGAGTGACTCGTCGGCGATACAACTTTGTGAGCACAGTTCTTCGTGGCCTTCTTAGCATCCTTTGGCAGTGAAGCTTTTGATCTAATGGCCCAGTCTTCAGGTGCTATTCCAGACGTGAAGAACCTCCCGCGAGCAGGGGAGCTTGGTACCGATGATCTCACCGGCGACAGCTTGGTGAGAGGTGAGCCAATCTGACGCACCGACAACTTATGTGAATCGATGTGGCCCTTGAGCATCACCTTTGTTAGTGACCCTATCCCGCTGGTGACGAGGGAAGATAATGACGATAATGTAAGTGTAGAGGAAGGGGTAGGCCTCCTGCATTGCATGCACCGAAACATAGCCTCCAATGTGAACTTGCCGACTCTAGGCAAGCAGATGGTACAAACCCCTGTCATGAAATGGTCTTTTGGGTGGTACAAGGAGAGCACCAGTACCTGAAGGGATACTCCTCATGGACCATGAAAGTGCTGAGGCATTTCAGAAATACTTTGAGATGGGCTTCCTTACCTGCCGCCCTCCAGTGCTCGGCGGGCTACTATGACCGTGACTCAAATACGGTCGAAGTGTTGTTGGAAACTTGGAGCCATGTTGGCAACACATTGCTGCTTGGTCATGGGAGGCAGTGATATCGCTGATGGACCTGCACTTCGTTAGTGGGCTGCCGCTCCTTAGTGATATGACGCGTTCATTCCCCCAAACTCAGTCCTTTTTGGAGGGGAAAAGGTAGGAAAAGAAGCGCCACTGGTTGGGCTTTAGGAATTGTTCGGGATCTACCAACAACTCTATGACGAGCCAAAAAGTGGGTGAGTCACCTTCGCCAAGTGGATAACATTCTTCTACGGTGACTATACAAATGAAGCTGGTCCATCATCAAGAAAAGGGGAAAAGGAAACCCCACCGGTTTTCAAGCTGCGGAAGGAGAATGAGCATATCTTCTTGGCGGCTTACTTGGTACTCTTCGTATGTAAATTTGCCCTGCCGGGAGGGGCAGACATCATTCGACCCGGCACATTCTTTGTGGCTTGTGACATGGCGCAGGGGAAGGAGCGTGCACTCGCACCCGTTCTGTGTAGTATTTATCATGGCCTGGTGGCCATTTACAAGGGAATGGCATAGTAGATGGCAAGGCCTTCCTAGGAGATTTTAAGACCTCTTTCCCAGTCCATTATGTGTATGGCTGGCTTGGGGCTTATTTTTGCGACCCATATCTCAGAACTAGAGAGTTGGAGGAAATGGTGTGTCCATTTTTTTGAAGATTGCAAGGCAGAAGGCAATTTTCCATACCCCAAGCCATGAGCGCAACTTGTTGTACAACGATCACCTCCGCATGACCTAGATGGCGTTCCCAGTTGGAGGCCTCACAGAGGGTGCGTTTGTTGACGAGCTGAGGCACCACCTACATTGTGACTTCACCAGCCCAAAATAACTGATGTTTATGCTGAGCGTTAAAGGTGGAGTTCTTGCCTATCTCATTGTCCATAGCACGAAGCTTGATGGAGACTTTCCTCATCGGTTTGCCCGGTAGCATGGGGTAGATAAAGGCTGTCAGTTCTCAATATTCTTTGAGAAACGGCATAGCAGGCTTCTCGTTGGAAGAAAGACCAATTGGGAACGCTCCGGGAGACTTAGCTCCCGAGGCACATTCGTACGGCTTGGGCCACATGCTTGGAGGCCAGCAAGGTCAATAAGTATGTGCTGCCCCATTTTGGCAGGACGGCATGGGCAACCTAGACTACTATAAACAAGTCTTTGCTGCGATTCCTCAATATGGAGAAGAAGACAGAGAGCATTTTTGACAACCTCTCTGACATTTTCAAATG
The DNA here is from genome assembly GCF_054954075.1 of Amborella trichopoda. Lineage (NCBI taxonomy): Eukaryota > Viridiplantae > Streptophyta > Magnoliopsida > Amborellales > Amborellaceae > Amborella > Amborella trichopoda. The sequence continues at coordinate 41,619,700 of NC_142344.1, read as the reverse complement.
GAAGGAAGGCCATAAGGTCTTGGGCTACGAAGGGCGTCCGGTCCAGGATTTGAATGAGTTAATAGGGAGCGGCTCTCATAGTAAGCTAGCCACCAATTCATCCAAATCAGGCACAACGAGGAAAGGGAAACCCTGATAGAGCTTATAATCATAGAAGAGGCTGGAGCCCCAGAGCCTGAAGAGGGACCACCCAAGCAGTAGGAAGTTGCTCCTCCGGGTGATGTAGTTGAAGGGGAAGCAGAGGCAGGAAACCCTCAGGGATCAGGCTTGGAGGGCCTAGAGGCCGCCCCCGTAACTGTAAAGGAGGAAGGCCCCGTGGGAAAGCCTATAGCTGAAGTGGTCACCGTCGAAGACAAGGGCGAAGAAGGAGAGGGTGAAAGTGTCGAACCAGCCCAGGTGGAGATGGCAGTTAGAGAAGAGGGGACACATGGAGAGACCGCTACCCCGGGTGAGGAGGCTATCATGGTGCAGCCTGAGACTGAGGTAGTAGCTTCAGGCGAGGAGGTCAGCATTACCCCAATTGAGGCTATGGAGTTTGCAGAGGGTGAAGCTATGGCATCTGAGTGAGGGAGCCGTTGCAGAGGTACCAGAGCAGCCTGAGGTTACCCCTGAATCTGGGGACCCTGAGGCCTTAGCTGCGGCTGAGGCTCCTCTTGCTATGGTCGCCCCGACTGTACTACCCAGGCCCACTTTCATCGGGCTGCCAGGCGTCATTTTTTAGATGCTTCGAACTGGCCTCCAGAAGCTGAAGGAGTTGTCTCTCAAAGAGCTTGGAACAACGATCCCACAATTGAGGGCGATTGCCTTAGGGAGTGCACTCGAAGTCCTTCCTTACTTTGACAGTGCAGCCAATGAGCTGGAGGGATGGAGAATGAGGCTCTAAAGGATGAAAAGGCCGCAACGCATCTAGAGGGCTCGCGGCTAGAGTCATTGGAGGCTTCGCTAGTATAGAACCAGAAGCTGGGACAGGCCCAGGTAGGGGAGATGGAGGCTACCGCCTTTGAAAAGTCCGCTCTTGCCGTGAAGGCCATAACACTCAATAACAAGGTGCAAACCCTGAAGGCGAAGATTGCCAAATGGGCATCGGAGCTTGCTAGGTTGGAGGAGGAGATAGCAACTTGGGAGGCAAAAGATAAGGAACTGAGCCAGAAGGTGCTGGACCTCGAGTACTCCCTGGGAGAGCAGCTAGCCCTAGTGGAGCATGAGGCTGGGCTGGTGGCCTAATTAAGAGTGGGCATCGAGCGAGCGAGAGCCTCGAGGACGAGTGCGAGGGGAGGGTTAATGAGATCATTGACTGTTTTTTACAACATCTTCTTTCTATTTTTCTCTTTATTGTAAAGAAACAACACTTTTGATGAAAGAAATAGTTCTTTTCTTTTTCAATGCAATGCATGTCTCGTATTTTCCTTCTTTTTCTATTTTATTACTTCCACCCTTTCATAGTTTGAGACGAAAAAGAATAGCCCACTCCTTGCTTTGCCTTATGGCAGCCTATTGTGGCTTCAATGACCTCGAATGGGGGTGCAGCTTCTTCCTCAACCCTGAGAGTTTGATTGGACAGGGGCTCATAGTTCTTGTTTCTCAAGATTTGGTGAGCCTATCGCTGTAAATACTCCAGTGCATTGCTTTTGAGCTTGTCATAAGTCTTAATCTCAAGGACAAACTCCGTCAAATACTTTGAAGTGAAGTGCTGCCATGGGGTCTTGTTTTTTAAAGCCGGAGGGCTGACTCTTGTCCGACTGTACTTCTTCAATAACCCTGAGAATGACCTTTTTTAGCTGTTGATAGTCTCCTTATTCAAGGAGGATGGAATTTGGAGTACCTTTCTTGGAGGTCGGTATGCTAGTTCTGCTTCTAAAAGAGTAATGGGGATATGCAGGACCTTTTGATGGTCCGGTGTATAGGTGACCCTCGGTGTTGCAAGGTGCACTTCTAGGGCTTCTTCGAGGTTAGTAGTGGCGTCTAGCTCGTCATTTTGTTCTGGTGAATTAGAATTAGAGGGGGAGGCTTCGTCTCTAGGGGAAGAGACTATGACCTCGGAGAGGTGGCGAGGTATACTTGGGTAGATGGAAGTCAAAGGGAGGATCTTGCCTTGTCTTTCTTCCTCTTTGAACATATCTATAATCATCTGCATTAGATCTTCAAAATCCTCTTGAGACGAGGGCCCTGATTCTCTCACAGGCTTCGAATCATTATCTTTTGATTTTTTTGGCTCTGGAAGGTTTGTAAAATAGTACTCTGCATAGGCATAGTGATTCTCAGCTACGGGAAATGGCCTTTTATCAGCATAGACTATGTGTTGTCTTGCATCGTAGTTGTACTTGAAGCATTAGTGGAGCGTAGAAGGAACCACCCCCCTGATCATGAAGCCAAGGGCGGCCAAGCAGGACATTGTAAGAGGTATCAGTGTTAGTTACATGGAATTGAGCATAATCGTTGAGGTCACCGATCGACGAAGGTGCACCTTGCCAGCTGGCTTATCTCCTGATTGATTGAACCCTTGCACAGTGATGTAGGTGAGAGTGAGGTCATCAGACCCTAATCCCAGTCGGGTGAGAATCCTTTTTGGGATCAGGTTGACTGCTGAACCTCCATCCAACATGATCCGGTTGATAGGGCAGGCGAGTAGCTCACCATTCATAAAGAGGGGAGGTTGTGGAATTTGTCTCCCGACTGAAGGTCATCTTTGGAAAAGGAGATTGCCAAGCACCCACTCAGGATGGCTGGGTCAACCATAATAGGCTCCACTTCAGTCTCGTACACCTCTGGGTTAGAAAGGGTTGGAACCAGAACCATACGATAGTCTTTAGTTAGCAGGAGGGAATCATAGATACCTAGAAGGGATGAAGATTTCTCAAATGCCCAATTATGTCGTATTTCACTTTATCCTTATTATTCTTCCGTGTTCTTGATCTAGTCACTGGTGTAGGTGGTAGGGTAGGCTTAGGAACAAGCTTCGGTTGGGTTTTGGCTTATGACACTGGTTGACTTTGTTGTTCAGCTGGTGCGGTCTGGGTTGATGGGGAAGTACTAGGGCTTTGTATTAGGGATGTAGAGGTTTGAGGTTTAAGCTTAGGGAAAAGTGAAGGATCAGAAAATTTGAGGACCTTGAGCATTTGAGGTGTGGCCTGCAGCTTCTTCCCTAATCTCAGGTTCATTTGCGTCATGCTAGGTGTTACCTCCAAGATCTGCACCATGTGGGAGGCCTCTTTGGAAGAGGAGCTTAACAATGGCTTGGTCCTAGCTAGGGCTGCCAGGGTGTCAACGACTGTCGAGAATCTGGCCACCTGGGCCAGCATCTCTCTGAGGTGCTTTTGCTGTGACCTACTGAGGCTAGTGCCTACGAGCTCGCTGTTTAGGGCGTCGAAGTTTGGACACTATCGAGCAGTACCTATGGAGGAAATAGAAGAGGAGGGAGGAGAAGAAGAGTTAGAATGTTTCAGGCAACTTTTTACATCGTCACTAGAATTGGACGTGTGTGGGGGGTATTTTAAGTGTTGCCACCGTTGTGGGGTGCTTTTAGCATCATCATCCATATTGGATGACTTTGAAGCTATTGATTACTTAGGGACGTCTATCTGATTGGACGACAGGATAAGGTGAGCTATGCCTAGGATGAAGTTCTGTAAGGTTGGCAGCAAAGGAAAGGGCCTGAGAAACTCTTCCTCGACTGGTGGCTGAGGGAGACGATTCCTTAGACAAGTAGACCTGGGTGCCCATCTCCTTTTGGATCCCTTTGGTCTACCCTATCGAGCTGATGAGTAGCCCTGGCTTGGTGGACTGCCTCACGCTTCATGGATTTGATCCTACTTTGCCCATGGTAGACTTCCCAGGGTTAAGAAGTCGAGGGCTCTGAAGGGTCCAGTGTACGCTCAAAGAGGGCATGTAGTGGGTCTTCCTCTTAGACGAGAGTGACGGCTTAGGAGTGCTCTAGGAGAACGACACAAATGACGTGGCCTTTTGAGTGACAATAGCTTTGAACCTAGAGCATTCCTTCAGCTCATGGCCCCATACTGGATGATATGGGCACCAGAGGTTTTTTGTACCCTGGACAAGGCGTTTAAGCTACGTGACGGGCTTGGGAGTGACGAGACCCTACTGAAGCATTGCCTTGAAGAGGGCTTGCAGAGGGTCTAGCTGAGTGCTTCTTGAGGCTTGCGTTGGGAGTTCTTCTTGCACTAGTGGAAGAGAGACTTGAGGGCATCCTTCTGGCTTACCATGAGCTTCTTGACATTGTTGCATCTTCTTTGCCAAGTGCTCATGGAAACCAGTGCATTCGCTCACATCATGGCCTCATATTAGGTGATACGAGCACTAGAGATTCTCAATTCCTAGAGGTAGGAACTTGGGCTGCCTTGTCTGCTTTTGCTTGATGTGTCCTTCTGAGCATTATGGAAAATAATGCACGCAGGATAGCGGGTGCCCCATCATCTTCTTGTATTGTCACTATGTGAGAAGCCTCAGTTGCCCCAAAAGCTTTCTTTAACTCTTCGAGCTTTATCTGACCCTTATTAGTAAGGGCTTCGATAGTATCATTGAGCTTGTAGCGGCCATGAGTGGGGTGGCCTACTTTCCTGTGATAGGAGCAGTAATTCTTGTTTCTCTCTTGCCCGATTGGCTCTACGGTGTTGACCTCCGACAGCTGGTTCATGTTCTGTTCTAGTGGTTATTGAAGCAATGCAGGAGTCCATTCCTTATCGAAGGGGTACCCCTTGTTCTGGTGTTGGACCCAAAAGTCTCTTCAATTAGTGTTTTCCCCCGGCCAGAGGCATCTATGCCTTGGAGAGGTCCAACGTTTGAGGGGCAGCTTTGTTGGTGTCAATCACGGTGACAGCCACACTGATTGTCGCTTTTTGCTGGTTGCCCCGACTATTGGAGTGAGAGTTCGAACCAGAGGGTTTCTGATGAGATCTGCCATGGTGCTTGAACAATCCCTCGATACGAACTGCCTTAGAGATGAGCTCTGACATGGAGGGTGGATTGGAGACCTCGACATGCAGGGCGATCTCGAGAAGCATGTTTCGTATGAAAGTCTGGACGACTTCTTTTTCGGTCATGGGAGTGGCATGAAAGGTTGCCAGCTCCCTCCATCAGGAAATGAATTTGTCAACCGACTCACCAGGGTCCTGAGTCAAAATGAGGAGCTCGATGGTTTCCACATTCCTTTGGACTTCATAGAAGAGTTGGTAAAACAACTGCTCCATTTCTTGCCACATGTGCATCGAGTTCGGGGGCAGCCTAGCATACAGCTGGTAGGCTGGCCCTTTGAGAGTCTCGATGAATTGATGAAGGAGAAGTCGTCCGTCAGTTGCCGTCTCCCTACAGGCCGCTTGGAAGTGGGCAGTATGCTGGTGAGGAGACGTAGTACCATTGAACAGGGGGATCTTCCCTTTTTGATAGTTTGGGGGAAATGGCACCTGGTCAATGTATGAAGGGTACGACTTCTGATAGAGCTGAGCCTCTTGCATGTCTGGGACCTTATTCTTGAGGCTATGGGCCACCATGGCATCTATGTCAGTTTGGGAGACCCTGCGGGGGGCAGAGTTGTCTTGGGAAGCTAGTGGGGGAGTTTTCCTGGGAACTGTGTCCTCACCGGTTGGGGAATCGATCTCATTGTGAGAAGAAGGGGACCTAGAGGCTTCTGGGCGTTCCATCTTTTCAAGGATGGATTGCAACATTACCTCGAACCGGTTCATCCGCTCTTCATGGGTGTCATCCGGATCATTGATCACCATGACATTGACTGTTTCTTCTGGAAAGTCAGAGCCAGGTGGCGCAGTGGACTGCCGATGTTGGCGAGTCATGCGTGGTAAGTTAGTCTGCTGGGGTTCATCTTGCCCTGACTGAACTCGAGCCTTGTCTGCCGATCTTGTGAGGATCGGTTCTCGACGGTATTGGGACCACGGCTTCAGGGTAGTAATCATCGAGCAATATTCTTGGACCTGCTCAGGTTATGGAGTTTGGAGAGGGGGAAAGGGATTACGAGGTAGGAGGTGGTTACCTCAACTAGGATATTGTATTTCTTCAATGCTTCAGCTACCTTGCCTTTCACTAGTTCCTCATCCACAATCTTGGTAGAAGAAGAAGGGACTAGGAGTGAGGGAGGTATGAGTGGGAACAACTCTTCTTTTGATGACATCATTTCAATGGGCTGACATGGTGGTCGAGAGGGAGTAAAGAGGATTTGGTATGTCGAGGGAGTATGCTCAACCTCATGAGAGACCAACATCTCAGCGCATTGTTTCCTTCATTTACTCTTTTGTCCTCATCTTGACTTGCAATTGCTTTAATGTGGCTTTAAGTTGTGCAATCTTGTCTCCATGTAATTCTGACATTTCAATTATCACGATGGCATTGACAACGGTCATGCTTGAAGGTTCTTCTTCCCTTGAAGGGTTGAGTCACTCATCATTGGAAAGTGAAGGGACAATTGCCTCGAAAACTTCTTCTTCATTTAAGGTGGTACTTTCCAGCATAGTTTGCTCACCACATGCCTCTTGGTCAATGGAATTTTCAATCATGGGTTCAACTGCTACTTCTTCAACAACATGATTGATGACAGTTATTGGGCTTTCCCTCGGACCTACTTCATTTTTCAAGGCATGGATGTCCTCATCATTGAATGAGAATGTGAAACTCTCATAGGACAATGAGACGATGTCATCATCAAGAGAACATAAGAAGCTTTCGAGACATGAAGAGAGCATGTAAGTGTCATCATAATGAATCATGGGATCTTTGTGGCAAGGCAAATCCAGTTTAGTGAGGTCACCAAAAGAGGGAATGTGGCTCATCCCATCCACCATCAAGGGGTAGTTTTCCTCAAAAGAGAGTGATGATTTTGTTGTACTTCATTCTTGACGTACTTGCACCTCCCACCCAAACAAGGAGAGAGGCGACAACAACCTTGGTCCTGCAGATACACAGGACACCAGCAGGCCAAAGTTATGTCGTAAAATAAAGCCTCGAGACATATGACCTAGGTACGTTGCCATCGCACCAAGGAAGGACCTTACAACTGTAGCCCTACTCTAGCTGCTTCAAAACTACACTAGACCACCGCCATCGCATTCAGAATGTCGAAAAACCCCTGGGGACCAAATTTGGGCTCCATCAGACTACCTGAAAGGGGTCTACGCCCATGCAGCCTCGTAGCAAGCGGGTATCACACTGGCATAGTGTGGCTTCACCAAACCAGTCCCCAAACATGGAGACTGTGACATCGTGCTTCGAGAGCACCTTCAAGGAGTCATGGCGCCTTCTGTTGAAACCAGAAAAGGCCCAAATCTAGATATGTTCTAGATCACGGCAACCTCATCATTTTGACCTAAGGCATGCACTGTGGCGTTACCTAAAGTCAAACTTCTCTCGAAAAGAAGGTTCCCGTAAAACCAAAAAAACCAGGGTTTAAGAAGAAGAAGCCTCAAATCTAGTGAAGCACAACTCGATATCCAAGCATCGGATAACCGTGGGGATGACTTCAATGCAACCACCTCACAAAGGGCTGCAAACTAGTATAACTCGTGCATTAATCCAAGGTCCGATGGATGCAAGTCCCCAGGTCACAAAAGATGGAAATCGCTTGGTTGCCAGAATCCCTCTTTCCGGCAACCTCCCAAATTAGGCAAAAACACAAACCAAGACCAAATCAGCCCAAACTTGGTGGAAAATGACTGCGACTGTCTCCTCTCTCATTTGCAAGTAGAGCCAAAGCCAAAACATCACAAGTCGAGGTGCATTAACGAACAAAGTTCACGAATTTGGCTAGACTTCCACCCCATGGGAAAAGGGCCACCCCAGCACGATTAAAAGGCATCAAAATTCTGAGAGTCACAAGGACATTGAAGAAATTCTGACAAATCATCTGAACCATTGCCACAAGTTGTGGAAAAGGCTTCCAGGATCTGGCCATGGTGGAGCAACCTGCATGAAGGAATGACTTCGTCATTACTGGAAAAGATCTCAAGAACATTTCGGTCATTGCGCCTAATTTCGAGATTGATTCCTAATTTCTTAAATTCTAATTAAGCTTTATTTTTGAGTGTTCACCCCTGTTTGGGGAATCCTCTATATAAGAAGGCTTATTGAGGTTGGAAAACTTTTGCACAGGGTATTTACCCATTATAAAACAGATGCATTATGTTTGTTCCTCTTGTCATTTGCTTCTGAGTCCTTAGTTCCGTCGAGAGGAGAGAGAAAACTTTGAGGGATAGAAAATACCCCTGAGCGCGCAGGTTCGTAAATGCCTCTAAGTGTGTGGACTCCTCTTTCCTCTCTCCTATACTGAGTCACGCCCTAACCCTTCTCTCTCTGTCCCCCTTATGCAACACACTGTCTACCCTGTTTAGAAACCCACATCACCAACATAAGACACGAGCAAACCCACGGGCCCCAAGCCTCGGGTTTTCTCACACCCCTCCATCGGTTAGCTAGCCGCCGCAAGAGGTTAGTCACAAGGACAGACAACCGGATCCCATACCGACCTTAAGCGATGGAGAGAGTGTAGAGAAGTAGCGACCCTGAAGAGAGTCATTGTCCAACTATGCCGACACACAGCCGGAGGGCTTCGTGATTGTTCTAAGAGGACTGATCAACCCAACATATCCCTTGAACCCCAAGCGGTGAGGCTAACATCCCAAAGGACTCTTGCCATAAAAAATCCCTCTCATGTTGGTACCTATCCGCACGCAGGAGCCCCTGCGCCCGTGTTCCCCACACCGGCATGCGTCCTTACCCCACGGCTGTCTGAGAGAAGGTTCACTCTCGAACCCGAGAACTAGGTCTGACCATATGGCAACTCCACTGAGGACACGTCACATTATCATTGGCTTGGACCATTTTTAGATGCGTACCTCTAATTCTTCTCTCTTTAAAGTTGTTATGGGATCCCACTGTTCCTCCTTTGTTCGGATTGGGGACTTCTACATCCCCACATCTGGGACCTCACCCAAGGCGAGCGGACCTTCTGGTTTTGCCTCCCTCGCGTCCTACTCAAGTGGCCTGACTAGCTCTGCTATCCTAGTCTTGCTTAGGAAAACTCAGCGCATAGGCTTTCAAGCTCCTTAACCCTCCTCTTCCAACATCAACAAAAAATCTCTTGATGTCAACTACATGGGTGGCACCATAGCCACCCCCTCACACAAGTACCCTGTCCTTGGCGGACACCCTGCCAATCACATGCCTCAACGTGGTCCTTGCGCCACTACTCCTCCTCGTTTGATGGGTCCTAGCAGGACCACTACCTCTACGGGTAACCGAAAGGTGACCCCACCCATATCTCATAGGGGCGTTGCCAGCGTTGGCACCCCCATGCACACACTGTACGCTGGTGGCTTCTGTGCCAGCACAGCTGCCCAATCGCCGTGCACACTTACACATACATCATTGTTGACGATCCAATCGCCACTGTGGAGAGTCAGGGTAGGCGACAGCCCACCCCACTTGCCCAAAGTGTTTCGGGTCTCTTTCGACCCGGACGAAACACGGGTGGTCCCAAGACTGTACATCATGCATGCTAACCCTCTAGTTTGGGGCAGTCCAAAGGCTGAGGTCCAAAGAACATGTGACTTTGAAGACAATCAAAAGTCCCATAAACAAGTACACATGCATGGTCGAGGCCCTGAGGCCTCACCAACTAAAGGTGTGGGTAATACGAGTACTCCATCCCTCACTATACAAAGTGTTGTCCCCTCGGCTTCCCCATAAACCACCATGGATGACACACACACGTGCAGGTTTGAAGACGCCACTGATCATGAAGAAGGACAAGTGTCCGTTGCTCCACCAACTTCTCATAAGCCGCCCATTGTGTGGTACTTGAAGAAGCTCTCTTTGAGCACCATTCTCTCCACTCCTCCTTACTTGCATGCACAAACCAGCTCTCACCACTGGGTGCCAAATAGGAGGACATCGTCAGCAACAACTTGTCATCCTACCCCTTCATTAGGAGGTCCCCAGCCACCGTTGCCGCCTTCAAGCTCCCTCCTTGCCATGCATCACACTTTACCCAAGCTGATCAAGTTCACCCTTGCATTAGTCGAGTGGGCCTGCAAACAAGAAGGCTGAAATCACTTCCGATTCTGGGGGAGGATCTACCGGAACCTGCGGCTCAAGCAAGTAAAGGGGATGGAAGTCCCACCCCTCCCACAAAAAGTAGAGTCTTCTATCACAGAATACTTACTAAAGAAAAACTAGTTCCACCCGTTACAAGACATGGAGGAACCCGAGACCAATGACATGACCCACTCCAATGTTGTTGAAACACACGAAGGCTAACCTGCTTCGCCTGACCCCTGGCCCCAAGGCTGTTGAGAGCCAATGGATGAGATACGACCCCTACGTGGTCATGCACCAATCCAAGACGGGCCAAGGCCCCAAGGCCTTCAAGCATCAGGCTCAACGACAATCCGACCCCGAGGCCATCTAAAGCCCATACTCACACGAGCCTTGAAACAATCTCGGGCTTAGACGGGGCAATCCCAGCCCTTGCTACTCAGAGTCCTGGACAGGAGCGTGAAAAGGACAAGGGTCACTCCTCCATCGAATTACCCGACTCAGACCAACCCGTCTACGTAATGGTGGTGAGCCATGATGGGGACAAACCCGGAAACCCGATGGCCCTTTTCGAGAATGCCCTAAACAACTTCTTGGATAGGCTCAAAGGGCTCAAAGATGCTCTACCCATAGTCTCTTCCCATCAAGAGATGAACTCTTCCCCTGAGCCACCACTCGGGGAGGAGGAAAGACCCCAGCCTCCCCTTCCTGCTCAAACACCAAGGCCTCCACTCCCTCTTGCCTCCTTTGAGGTCTAGCCCGGCATAGCTCCTCAAGCGGTGCCGTCGATGTTCATGCAACAATACGTATGCTGAATGACCAATGAATGCATCCAGGACTTACAGGTGTTGAAAACACAAGAAAGTGTTTCGTACCAGAAACCCTACCCACCTTCTATTGATCAAGTCCCCTTTCCTATCGTGTACCAAAAGGGGAGGTTGCCAACCTTCGATGGCATGGGTTCACCTCAGCAACATGTGGCCCACTTCATGTCTGTGTGCCAAAAGTCAGCCTCATATCCCAGACTGCTGCTTCAGCAGTTTATAGAAATTCTAGTCGGGCCTACCTTCAAGTGTACCCCCGCCTGCAGCCCAACTCGATTCACTCCTGGCGAGAGATGGAGCAGCTATTCTATAAACGCTTCTACGAAGCGGAGCTGAATGTACAGGTTATAGAACTCCTCACTATGGCCCAAAACCCGGACGAGTCTGTGGGCCAATACATCTAGAGATGGAGAGATCTCACGATGTGCCAATGCAACCCCATGGGAGAGATTGAGGTTGTCGAAACATCAATAAGGAACATGAGGAAAGAAATCTCCCTACATGTTGAAGCCTCCAACCTCATCTCTTTCTCCGAAAGGATTCCCAGAGCAGCTAAGATTGAAAGCTTGCTCAAACATCTTGAAGGAGATCAAGTCCAAACCTTCGGGGGAGGGCAGGCCCGAAGTAGCAGAACCAACCCTCGTGCTGGTCAATCAAGAAACCTAATCAGAACAGCGGCCACAACCACCTCCCAACCTGCACCGAAAATTTCTCCCATGCCCACATTAGATACCTCTCGAGGCTACAGTCAAGGATTCAAGAGGCGACGCAACAGCAGCTGTCCCAAAAACAAGATTATAACAGGGTGCCTCCTCCACAAAGCTACTATCGGCCCGAGGAGTTCGGGGAAAAACTCAATTAGCAATATAGCGTCAACAAGGCATGAGTGCCAACCCTCCTGAGAATGCTGATTGAGAAGGACATGGTGGTCCTTCCCCCCAGCAAACGGTCGGATCGGGTGAAGTGGGTCAACCACGCCAACTACTATGCCTACCACCTGATGTTAAGTCATACGGTAAAAGACCGCATCCAGTTGAAAGATCACATTGAGGCCTTAATCCAGAAGGGGCAAATCAACCTCGAGGATCTCAAGAACCCTTTCGAAAACCTCGAAGCCTCCCATATGGTCACACTCTAGGAGGAGTCAAACGATGAGGTGCCCACGACTAAACTGTCACCCTGCTGGCTTCCCGCCCTCTTCAACATATTGGTGGAGCACGAGATGATAATGCCCTGCACCCCAAAGAAACAAGGGTGGACTACCAGTAAAAACCGAGGCCTTTGGTGCCACTACCATAAGCTGAGCGGCCATGACTTAGGCCACCACTACAGGTTCAGATCCATCCTCCAAGGATATCTCCAAAGCGGGTGGATACTCCTAACCGTCGGACAGCCTTCACTTTTGGGTAGAACTCCTGAGGAGGGGCCCCAACCTTATCAGAGGTTAGAATGGGTTTGGAGCCCCGCCCTAGGAACTTCTGAAACCTCCACCTCCTACTCCCCAATAGAGGTGGCCCCACCATGGGAGGTGTACCATGGTCGCAAAAGGGTGAGGAACATTGGAAGGGACTCGGCTCATTAGGTCGATATGGTGCCCGTGCCCCGAGCTTAATAGCCCCGGCCACCTAAAGAAAAGTGAGAAAACCAAAAAAGCTCAGTGGCCTGGACACACAACTTCGAGTCCCTTCAACGCCCTGTTGAGGCACCATCCTCTCACCCTTTCCCTACCTTGTATGATGTCATCCCGAGGAAAATTCTCTTTTTGATGGAAGTCAATACATTACTGCAAGGACCGTCCGGAATGCAGCCTATACAGGTAAGAAACCTTAAGAACACACTCTACTAGTAGTCTCAAAGGAAAGACATTAAACTCGCCTCACTATAGTCACGACGCTATGACCTTAAAACTACCTCTATAAAAAAATAATATACATAATACGCAAGAGTCACGAACGAAAACCTGGGCCGGAGTTCATGACAGTCATAAGGGAATTCAAACGCCTTTCCAGTAGGCTTTTTCCCCTTGTCTCCCCACCTTGAAGAAGGTAGGAGACAAAAATTGAACCAAGAGAACGAAAGCAAAACCTCAATGGATTGAGCATCAAGAAGAAGAAAAGAAAAAGAAATGGCCATCTTATTCCCATACAAAGAGGTTATAAAATGTTGGCAGACAGCTAAAGCCTGTATAAAGAATGAAAAATAAGAGGCCAAAAAAATGGTCAAGCGCCTCGTGCATCTTCGGCCTCAGAACCTGTGCATCTTCTAGTGCTGCTTGCTTTTGCTCTTCAAAGAGAGAAACACTCTTTGTGACTCTCTCGGATGAACGAAGGAGCTTCTCCACATCAAAGATGACGAGCACCAGTCTGCGAGACCTCACGGCCATCACTTCCCTATTTTGATGCCAGCGAGCTCTCAAATCAGCTGCATGGACTTGCAGGGAGGCGATCTCACCCTCTACGTCCACTAGCTCACGGGAGAGTTCGACCTCTTCCTTGACTTAGCGAGTATTCATGGCGGTAAGCTGCTCCCTCTCCACCTCATAATCCTACAGGAAGGTCTGCTGCTTCGCCAATCTCTCTCATAAGGAGGCTATGCATGCATCGAGGATCTTCGGCACTGCGGCCTCGCTTAAGTTGGACATGGATGCCCAGTCCGCGAGATCCCTCGACAACTCCTTCAACTGGTCAAAGGTTCCTTTTTAGGGTACACAAATTCTAAGCCTGTTGTGCAAACCTTGATGACCTTGATTTCCTTCTTGAGATTAGGAAGAGTGCATTCTCTCAGCCTTTAGAGGCCTGTGCAAACCATGTGCCTCATAGTGAGCACTCCAGCCTCTGACGCCGATGGGACCAGCGCCACATGACCAGTGAAAGTAGAGGGTAGAACATCAGGCATGGGATCCCCACCCACGAGAGACAAAGACAAGGGGTGAAAACCTACTTGTGCCCTTGAGGTGAAAACCTCAAACCCTGGTGGCACTAATGGCATTGGAAAAGGGATCGATGGGTTTGATTCCATCCTCCATGATGGTCCTGAACCACCTGAAACTTAAGTCCCAGAGGACACCAAGTCGACACCTAAGACTTCTCCCTCAGCCTCTGCCCCGATCGATGTCGGTGTCACTAGGGAAGAGGATGGAACCAGGGAAGCCTCCACTTTCACGCACTTAGCTACTGCAAAAGAAAAAGGATTAGATTTAGGAGCAAAAGAAATAACACTGTGACCACGGCAAGGGTACGCTCGAGCTAATAAGGAAGCAACATTACCTGGAGAAGGAGTCGAGCTGGTGTCAACCATCGTCGATGCAAGAGTGCAACGAGGAGCTCTGCTCCAAGAATACTGATAAAGAAGGGAAGCAGACAGAAAGGGGACTAGGTTTCTTCAACTTTAGATGAAAATCCTTGAGGAAAGTGAAAGCCACGCTGGTACATCTCTCTTTGTAAAGCCCGAGAGAGGTGAGTCAACAAAAAGATGCATGGCCTAAGCATGAGAGAATGTCGGTGTCACGCATGTCGAAGTGTTGAAAACGGGACACACATGCCAAAGCACAACCGGCACGTAAACTAAATCATCGCACTAGTGAAACACCGCATGACTTAGAGGTATGAAAGTATGAACAACACGCGAAGCGATGCCTCACACGTGTGGGAGATCATGCTCTGTCCAGAGAGAGTGCCAGAAGGGAGTGCAATTAAGACACCGTACAACGCCAGCGCAGCCTTCTCATTCAACATTTACTGCTTCGCATGTGTAACATGGCTCATCGAAGACGACATACCTACAGCCGTCAAAACGCCTCTCATGTACGCAACCCTTCCCTTCTCGATCTGTACAAATCCCAAGCCCACTCAAAAGCTCAGTGCACACTCTCGCACCACTACACTCAACAGGCAAGAGAACTTCATTCCTTTTTCCCACCACACGCACAGGACCCTCTGTGGTCTTCAAAAAATAAATAAAATAAAAATGAAATGCGGGGTCCTTACGAAAATCATAAATGATGCAGATCCCAAGGGTTGCGACGAAAGCCTATAAGGGCGTCCCAACCACCGAGTCATGTCAGGCAGCAGCTGCCCCATGGGCAAGACGAGCATTCCATCGGCCATTTCTTATCGTTATCATCAGCAGGGATAAGAACTGAGCTGAACAAAAAGAAGACAAAGCAAACAAAAAATGTAGAACAACAATGAACGTCCAAGAAAAAATGGAGGTTTATTTCGTGAATGAAACAGATTACATAATCGTGGTTACACCAATTAGTAGCCACATGGAAGTACAACCATTCTGGAACAAGTCTCCTGCCATTCGAGACGAGGGGTCATAACCTTTTGTTCGACGAAGAAGACAAAGAGCCAAGCGCTGGTCTAAAGGAGCAGCTACAAGCAAAAGCTTGGGTCAGATGCTCCTGCCAGCCATAGCCATGGTTCATCCAAGCGATTACACACAGCCTTGGACCTTGTGCTATGGATTCCGTACAAACCGAGGGGCCCTAAAGCCATAGGCTCGCCATTTAGCAAGAATCCACTACCGCCTTCCATTGGGTAGAACGTCTTCAACCAGACGCCTAACGCTCAGATGCACCCCAAAAGCCAGGACCTGACAGCCAGCCCCAACATAGGAGTTGGCTTCCCGACGAAGCACAAAAGAAAGAAAATTCTTCGCTCATCCTCCACCAATAGGAGTTGCAAGCAAGGAAATTTACAAAGACAAGTGGAAGATCTGCCCTCATGCTCTCTGGCCTAGGCTCTCTTTGTAGCCACCATAGGCCCATCATCAAAGCTCGCCCCTTCTCGAGCAGCACGTCGTCCAACTACATGGACACGTGTCATCATATTGGCACCTCATTCAACTGACATTTAAACCGTCTGACGCCTCGCGTTCTAGACGACACTTTCAAAGCATCATGGTCAAATCTTTCGTCGCCCTGCTTCCAACAAATCATCATCAACTCATCGCATGATGGATCTCTTCCGTTGCCTCGCCTTCCAAGTGCCACTCTCTCTCTAACCTCATGCCAGACTGTAGACGCTTCATCAACCACATTCTGCCTTCATAATACAAGCTGCCCCTATGGGCATCAACACTCTACCCTTCGTGGGCACTTCCCGCCTGGGTCACAAGCTGCCCTCGCAGGCATCAACACTCTACCATATGCAGACATGACGTGGACAATTGAATGGTGGCTCTGAGCTTTGCTAGTGCATCAGCCTGCGAATTTAACCTTCTAGGGATGTGACTTGAGGAAACATCATAAAATTGTGCGATATAAGATTTTGCAATGTCATGATAAGGCTTAAGAGTGTCCTTTCTCACGTCATAAATTCCCTTGAGCTACCATATCACCAACTCAGAGTCATCAAAGATAGCGACCTGCTCCAAGTTTAGATCGAAGGAGATCTCCAATCCAATTATGGGAGCCTGATACTTAACCTCATTATGCGAATCAGCTTCAGAGAGAGAGAAGGATAGAGGAATTACAACCCCCCGCGGAGTCAGGAACACTACTCTGACACCTCCTCGGTCAGATTGGAAGGCCCCACCTAAGTACATCTTCTACGCATGGGCAAGTTCCGCACAAAATACCTCTTCATTAGGGAGATCACTTGATAAAAGAGATTCTGCCGGGATTGGATGTGCTACTAGAAAATCCGTCAAGGTTGGACCCTTGACAGCCTTTTATGGTATATATGTGATGTTGAATTCTATCAACAATAATGCCCATTTAGCAAGACTTCCTATTAGGCATGGGCGTGTCATAAGAAATTTGACGGGGTCTGCTCTTGATATGAGCCGTATCTTTTGACAGAGCAAATAGTGATGGAGCTTCTGTACTGCGAAGATTAATGCCAGGAACATCTTCTCAATGGGCGGATAATTCTTTTCAGCCCCTTGCTGCGGCTTAGGTAGTATAAGGCAGTTTCCTTCCCTTCATCATTGTTTTGTGCTAGTAATGCGCCAAGTGACTCATCGAGAGCGGTCACATATAAGATGAGAAGCCTCCTTAACACTGGCATGGAGAGCACCAAAGGATTTAGTAGATATTCCTTGATGTCATCAAGTGCTTCTTGGCATGCTTTATCCCATATGAATGGGGTATCTTTCTTTAATAGGTGTGTAAAAGGTTTACATCATCCTGAGAGGTTTGAGATGAACCTACGAATATAGGCCAACTGCCCTTGAAGAGACTGTAGTTCTCACAGTGTCGTTGGTGGCGACATTTCTTCGATTGCCATGATTTTGACTAGCTCAACTTCAAGCCCTCAGTGTCTAATGATGAATCCCAAGAACTTTCCTGAGTGCATGCCAAAAGCGCATTTCAAAGGATTCATCTTGAGCTGATGGAGGCGTAACCGCTCAAACACCTTTTCAAGATCATGCATATGAGCATCTTTCCTTTCGGACTTTACCACCAAGTCATCCACATAGCACTCTACGTCCTTGTGCATGATGTCCTTGAAGATGGTTGTCATTGCTCATTTATACGTAGCAATCACGTTTTTCAATCCAAAGGGCATCATAGTGTAACAGAAGACTCCTTTTGGAGTAAGGAACATAGTGGCTTCCTCATCTTCTGGTGCCATCCTTATCTGATTGTACCCGGAATACCCATCCTTGAAGGAGAAGATTTGGCAATGAACTGTGGAGTCAATCAACATCTTCGTAAGTAGCAACGAGAAGTCATCTTTTAAGCAAGTGGCATTCATGTCGTGGAAATTGATGCAAACCTTGATTTGCTCGTTTTTCTTCTTGACTGAGACAACATTCACCAGCCATTTCGGGTACTTGACTTCACGAGGGAAACCTGCTTGTCTGAGCTTATTCGCCTCAGCATTGATCTGCATCTAGAGGTTAGGTCTGAACCTTCTTGCTTTTTGCTTTATGGGCTTGAAGGATGGGTCGATGCCGAGAAGACGGACTGCAACTTGAGGATCTAGACCGCTCATCTCATGATAATGTCAGGCAAAGACATAACGATTTGCTCGCAAGAAAGGGGTATAATTCTTTTTCTCCTATGATGACATATTTGTCGAGATGAAAGTTGATCTAGGGTCAGTTTCATCCCCTAGATTTATTTCCTCAAGCTCGTCAGCCATGGCTTGCCCACCTTCCTCCCATTCTTTTGGGGCTTCCTGTAATTCTTCATCATTGGATTCGTAGGGCTTTTCATCAACCTCAAATGTAGAGATGCATTCTCCTGACATCTCTTCCTCTAGTAAGGTTCTGGCGTGGGACATGATTCTTATATTATTCTCTTGCCGGCCGATGGAAGGGTCCACCTCAAGAAGGAGCTCGTTTTGAAAGTCACAAGAGGATTGAGACTCAATGATCATGAAGACAGGTATAACTTCACGAGAGTCATCATGATATACCACTGTGTCTGTCATAGGTTTGGGTGGAATGGTAGGTCGAGGGACAGGCTTAGATGGAGGAGGTTTGTTTTGGTATGCTTGCTGATTTTGCTGTGCAACCGGCATGGTTTGAGAAATTTGGGCAGATTGGGTAGATGGAGCTTGAATTAGTGGAGTGGAGATTTGAGGTTGAGGTTTACCGAGTGGTTGGGTGTATGGGATTAGAGGTGACCCCGGATATTTAAGGATTGGTGAGAGAAGTGGTTGACCAGGATACTTTAATAGCTTCGGTTTTTGCGTGGGAGGCTGCAGTGTCTTCCCCTACCTTAGATTCATTTGTCCTGTGTTGGTTGATGCTTCGGTGATCTTAACCATGAGGCAGGCTTCCTGGGTATAGAAGCTCTACCCTCGTGACTCTCTCAGCCTTTGCTCGAAGTCGGGCTCAAAAGGCCACTGAGGTTTCTTTACTTTGGGCCGTATGCCCTTCTTGCCGCTTTCCCTAGTAGCAGGACCAGATTTTGTCCTGGCATGAGCTGCTAAAGCATCAGCAACTATCAGAAACCCGATTGCCTGAGCCAACGTCCTTCTCAGCCGCCTCCAATGTCGTCTGTTGATATTAGAACCCTCCAATTCCTTATCAAGGGCCTTAAAATCTAGGCACTCCGGAGTCGTACCTGCAAAAGAGGTAATAGAAGAAGCGGGAGAAGAAGAAGAGGGGTTAGGAGGTGAGGGGCTTTTAAGGTCATCTCCTATATCGGATCGATTCGGGCAACATTTTACGTCATCACTAGAGTTGGACGTGTACAGAGGATCTTTTGGGTCTTCCCCCTACTTAGACCGTTGGGGGGTGCTTTTAATATCGTCACCCTCATTTGACATGACTTGAGTAGATGATGACTCAGGGATTTCTTCTTGACGAGAAGAGGGAGTAGGAAAGAAGTCTTGCAAGGTCGGTAGTGGAGGAAGGGGTTTGAGGAACTCCTCCTCGACTCGAGGTTGGGGAATCTTATTCTTCTGACTGGCGGACTTTGATGTCGGTCTCCTCCTGATACCCTTTGAGAGCACCCGTTCGGTTTTGCTAGATTCAGGGGTTGGTCTAGCTTGACGAATTGCCTCTCATTTTAGGGACTTCAATTTGCTCCGCTCGTGATATAGTTTCCATGGTTGGGAAGTCAAGGGTTCCTGCGGATTAGAAGTATCATGACTGGAGGCTTGCATTGAAATATCTTCTTGAATGGGAGTAATGACTTGAGGGTCGACTTCTAGAGCGGTGGAAGCAAGGTGACTTCTCTGCACTTTCTCTGTGACCATGGTTTGGAAACCTTAGCACCCGTTCAAGTCATGGCTCGTCTAGCTCTTGGGTCAAGGTGAGAAGCTCGATGGTTTGGACCTCTCTCTCGACCCCATATAAGTGTTGGTAGAACAGTCGCTCCATGTCCTCCCAAGTATGCACTGGGTTAGGAGGAAGCAGAGCCTACCACTGAAAAGCTGGACCATCGAGGGTCTCAACAAACTGGCAGAGGAGTCTCCCATCAGATGTTGTCTCCTGACATGCTACTTGGAAATGAGCGATATGCTGATGCGGAGAAGTTGTGCCATTACATAGGGGTAGCCTCCCCTTTTGGTAATTAGGGGGAAATGGGACTTGATCAATATACGAGGGGTACAGCTTTTGGTAAAGTGTTGTTCCCTACATACCTGGAATCTGCCTGTTCCATAGGCTGTGGGTAACCATCGGATCAATATCTATCTATGAGACGGGGCAAGGGACGAAATTGTCTTGTGAGATAGGAGGAGGCTGCCTTAGAGTTGCATTATCCAAGTGATGGGAGTTGGCCTCATGATGGGACAAATTGGTTGAAGACTGCATGCTTTCCATGCTGTCGATCTTCTCCATCATTGCTCGCACCATGTGTTTGAACCTATGCATGCGTTCTTCTTGGTTGTCATTAGGTTTATTGATGACCATCACACTGACCTTTTCTTCTGGGAAGTCAGTCTCTGGTGTAGTCAAGACCTTGCGTGGATGCCGTACCGGTCATGGCAAGTCAGTTACTAGGGGCTCAGCATTCCCCAACTGAATTTGAGCCTTGTATACAGAGCGCGTGAGAATCGGTTCTAGACGATCTTGGGACCGTGGGTGCTGCGAGGTCAGATCATCTCCTACGACTCTCACAACCACACAAGATTTTGGTGCTTCTTCCTCAAGCTTTATTGACTTCTGGAGTGGGTAGAAAGGGTTCTTGGGAAGAAGGTCAACGGGGCTGGTTGCCTTGATTGTCTTAGTCACTTCCCTGATGAGGATTCAAAGACCTTTGTCATGTTTAGCCTTGAGATTTTGATGCACCACTCTCCAAAACTGGGATTGGGACCAGGATTGGTCCACTTTTCTTGGGCATGAGAGAGCCATCTCCATGAGATGAGGCAAGGGGTGTGGACCTCGAACAAGGGTCAATCCGGGCCTCTGCTTTGGGTTCAAAGAAGTCAGGCGATGAAGGACTTCGTCGCCCATTGAGTCTTTGGCCCGAGCTCTTTTGTGGATTCCCGAGACATGACCGACTTGATGGGGTTCGCTCAAGATGGTACTCTTGGGGAAGGTCTTCGAGTACCACGTCTTAAGGTGCTTGCCTTGAGGAGAAGGGGCGATTGGAGTAGGGGTGGACTCGCAACGGTGTTTTAAGTCGGGAGCCAGGAGCAGTCCATGATGGTGGCGTGTGTGCGCCCCTTGAGGCAGAATTCCAAGTGATTTGGGTGTCAACACGAGCTCGAGTAACCAGTTTGGCTTTAGGAGGCCGAAAACCGTGAGCACATGTCTTTAAGGGAATAAGCGGGAGTCTACCTCTTACAGGGTGCGCAAGTGTGTGCTGAGAGAGAAGACGAGGGGTTGTCTCTCGTGTACTCGGGTCGGTGCTGGAACAACGTCGCCCCAAGAGGTGGGATGCTCATGCATGCACAGGCAGGATTTATCATGAGGAGACCCAATCCTGGACACCGAATCGAGGCAATACGAGGGTTGTCCTGAGGTCTGGCTCGAGCGAATGACCTTCGAGCCTTAATGTGTGTGCGAGAGATGGAGGCCCCAGGGTCTCCTCCTTCATGTTTTGAGTCTCTAAGCATAGAGACTCGCTGAGGTGGACCAATGTAGGGGGTAGCCTTGCAGCGACGCATATGAGCAACAACAACTTGTTTGCCTTTTTCAGCTAGGGACTGAGCAGCCTTCTAGCGTACCTTGGCAATTTGACCAGCAAGTCACTTGCCGGTGACATGGTGCATGCTATGCGTGGGGGCAAGTGTGCCACCCATGCAAGGTACTTTGTTGGGAGGTCCACTAAATCTTGGAGATAGGGAGTTAGGGACTTTCAATTCCCTCCTCACACCTATCCAGGTCAGAACCTGGGAGATGGACACTAGGTCTTCGCTCAAGAGGAAAGTTGGGAACGAGATTCTGAGAACCTATTCCCGGGGTGAGTTTGAAAATGGGGGATCAGAAAGTCCCTGATTTGGATAAATGGGTTAGAGAACCCAAAAGCCATGTGGTGCAATAACAAAAATAAAAAGAAAGTGGACCAAACAAGGACGATCCGATGATGAGGCAGTGTATCCTTAGTGGAGTCGTCAAGCTGGTTAGATACCTCGATCTCGCCCCTGGGTCAGGTTGATCTGGTGGCATGTGTCTTAGATTTCAAAGAGAACGCAGGACTTGAGATCCCTCTCTTTTGAACTTTGTCTAAAAAACAAGGGAAGGTACACCAACCGGTGAGAGAGGAATTAGGGTGTGAGGCGGGACACACCTCACCTAGGTTCGTGGCGCACTCGGGCTGACTCGCATGGGCACCCTCTTAGATCACAATGGAAAGACCCCCAAGCCTATGATTGACTCGCATAGGCACCCTCTTAGATCACAATGGAAAGCCCCCCAAGCCTACTGCTAGTTCTCTCCTGATTCTGTAGTTAAACACGTACATGTTAGTATACAAGACAAGTGGGTCAGAGGACCTCACTTTGCCTTTAGGTGAATGCACACGAGCATATATTCAAGGGGTAGAATAAAGAGATGGAGACCAGTCTGATGTTCAGTTGGTCTTCCAGACAAAGAAAAGAGAGTAGAATAAAGATGAGAGAAAATAAGGGGGGGGGAATTTTAGAAAATGAAAGATGAGTATGAATTTCAAATAATCTCTCAAAGAGAAGAAAAATAAACTCTTAGAGGCTGGTCTATTTTTCACCCAGTACTCCAAGGAAGGAACTAAAAGACTTGTAGGGCTTTCAACTAGCACTTTAAAGAAAGAGCTCTAAAGACTGGTATCGCTTTCTACCAGTACTTTAAAGATATGGCTCTAAAGACTGGTATGGCTTTCAACCAGTACTTTAAAGCTGAAATGTGTGTTTTTCGAAATGAATGAAGGTTAATATGGTCAATACAGAGAAAGAGAGTAGGAAGAAATAGAATAAGGAAATAAAAGAGGAGAAAAGAGATAACAAAAATGAATAACAAAGAAAACATTTGACCAGGTAGCTAGACTGTCATAGAGGCAAGACTAGTGCGGTGGCTGATTTGATGTGGTAGCTAGACAGGTACAGTGGCTCTGACTGGCACGACGGCTGAACTACTTGACGTCAAAACCAACACACTGACTAATCTAGCACCACGGTTAACTTGATGTAGCAGCTAGATGGGCACGAAGACTCATACTGGTGCTGCGGCTAAACTGCTCGACGACAAGACTGACAGCATAAGGCTTAACATGTCCTCTAGTCAAACGAGAGAAGAAAAGTGAAGAGAGAAGTGAAAGAAGAGAGAAAAGTGAAGGGATAAATAGGGGGAAGAGGAAGAGTTAGAGAAGAGAAAGAAAAAGAGAGAGGGAAGAGAGAGGGGGTAGGAAGAGGGAGAAAGAAAGAAGAGAAAAGAGAAAAGAGGAGGAGAGAGAAAGAAAGAAGAGGAGAGAGAGAAAAGAGGAGAGAGAGAAATAAGAGGAGAGAGAAAAGAAAGAAGAGGAGAGAGAAAAGAGGAGGAGAAAGAAAGAAAAGGAAAGATAAAAGAAAAAGAGAGAAAATGACCTTAACCCAAGGGTACCAGACCATTTCGTCTCTCTCCTCTTTCTTTGAACAAGACGTGGCCCACAAACTCAAGCTGAAGCCTTAATTTTTATTCATTCAGTTGGGTTCCATTACATTGAGATATCACGTGTATATATAGAGGTGGGGCCCGAACATGGGCAAATGCCTAAAATTCACCCTAATTGTTGAAAATTACAATTTAATTAAATTAAAAGAAAATCTAAAAATGAGGCAAAAATAAAGATTTTTCCCTTGCCCAACAATTTTCTTAATTTCAATTCAGGCACTGCTGCTATCCAAGAACGTGTGCAATCTTCCAAGGTTGATTCGGGGTTGCTCCGGCACTCGTTCGGTCAAAAGATGATCGTTTTCTTGTTGGGTTCGAAATGACGATCGTTTTAATACCCATTTCGAATCAAGGGTTTTTTGGGCACAATTATGCGATGCAAAATTTGTGAGAAACTTGCGATCTTTGGATCAAGATTGCACCCATTTCTCAACATGTCTTCACGATTTATTCGTTGAATTACGACGAGCAAGCCGTCACGATCGTTTGGCAACAAGCGCAGCTCGATTTCGTGCCTAAACCACAATTTTCCAAGTTTGGATTTTTTGCCGGAATCTAAATTCCAGTGGCTAGAATTTACAGAAACTTCATCGTCTTTGTGTGTCGAATTAAACCGTTCATTACATGCGAGGTTTGGTGCAGATATAGCCTCAGACCTCGAGCATACAATGGAACTGGTTTCACGTCGAACCGTTGTGCGAGCGTCGTGATACGGCCGCTTGGTCGAGGTGTGTCACTACTAATTTTCCTGCAACTTTTGCTTTAAATCGTCAACTTGTCTCTAGCTTTTCTACTTGCTCGAGGGACATTGCGAGCCGTGGCACATATCAAAACGCTCAGCATGACGAGACGAACATGCTCCTAAAATTTGGGCTCGATCCGACTTAAGATGAGGGAGATACGAACTTCCAACGTTGAGCTCAAAATTGTGAAAACCAGTCTTTATTAATGGCAATTGGTGCAAGAGGGCACACGGGAATAGCATGCGACCTACCCCTTTTTCTAGTATTTCGGTTATAACTTTGTCTTGGAGTGTCTGATTGAGTTGAAACTTGACTCGTAGGGGTTTTCGACTGTCCTAAATCCAATGGTAGTGGTCCCACAAGCATTTGACACTCTGGTAATAGAGTTCCTATTATAGGGTCTATTTCAAGGTGCTAAAGGCTGATTTTTTCCAAACTGTTTCTTCGTCAGCGCTACTTTAGACATGTCAGATTGCGACGAAACTTGGCAGACAACCTTATGAAGTTCTTAGGAACATTTTCACTCATTCTTGGAAAATTTCGTGACTGTTGAAGATTCTACTTGTGAATCAGGGCTTTATTAACCTGGCTTCTCTTTATTCGTGTCGGGGACACAAGATGCTGAAAAATGCCTTCAAACAGTAGTTGTAAGTTCTCTTTTTTAGCACGATAGTACTTTTACCAATGTTGCTTAGTTTTAGGCCTATTTTGCAGTGTTCCTTTGGTCTGACGGTATCTTTGGTACCGGCAAGACCAGATCGTCACTGGCTCTGTCCTTATTTACAACAAGGGTGTAAGTACGCCAGAAATGATGTATAACACACACGTTTTCTTCTCTTCTTCAAAATAGAAAAAGGAAGAACTTGCGGTTTTAAGAAAGTGTTTTTGCTTATTTTGCATCAAAATCCAAGAAACCACAACTGCTGAAGTATCTGAAAAGGCATCTAAGGGTAATATGAAAGGACCACCATATACTAGAGATGGGGGAAAGTTTTTAGCTTTGAGATTCTTTACTTCCTGGGCTGCTTCTTTGCTCCACCGAAATGTCTCTTTTTTCATCACTTTTCTAATTTACTTGGTTTTCTCATAAAACTTGGCTACGACATCTCCGACATAGTTGAGACAACCAACAATCTTTTGACATTATAATTTATCTTGCAGTTTAACAGAAAAGTTTTCAATTTTTTGGATTACATGGGGTTGCATTTGTATTTCACCTTTTAATATCTGAATTGCATTAAAATTAGTAGATTCTTTAGCAATTTGAAATTTGTTTTTGGATGAAGAGAGTTCAATTCCATGTTTCTGTATTGTTTTTACAAATATTTTGAGATGTTCTAGATGGTCCTGCTTGTTGTTAGAAAAAAAAAAAAAAAAAAAAAACAAAAACGAAAACAAAAATAAAAATAAAAGCAAAAAGAAAAAGAAAAAGAAAACAAAAAACAAAACAAAATCATTTATATAGTTAGCAATAAATTTTGAAAATGGTTTGAAGATGGCATCCATCCTCCTTTGGAATTGTGAGAGAGCATTTCTCAATCCAAATGACATAACTAACCATTCATATAACCCTTTTGTAAAAGAAAATGTTATCTTGTGAACATCTTCTCCTTCAATTATAACCTGATGGTACTTAGATTTGCAATCAAAATTTGAAAATATTCTTTTTTACGAAACTCTTTGAATTAGCTCTTTCTTATTGGATAATTGCCATTTAATAACCACTGTTACTTGATTTAGATGAATAAAATTAATCATCATTCTAGCTTTTCCCCTTTTTTCTTCCGAACGATTTTTCATAATAAAAGTTGCACAAGAATAATTGGATTGATATGGACTAATTAACCCCTTTTGTTCCAGTTCTTTAATTTGGATTTTAAGCTCTTCATCTTTTTTCTGTTGCATCTTATAGGATTTCTTTGAACTGAAATGTCATGAAGAGTAGGAATATGACCTTTAGGTGAATGTTTATCCCAATTTTCTAAGGGATGCTTGACACAATATTTCTTAACCTCTTTTATATCGAGTAATTTTGAACTCACTTCTAGACTCACGCCCTTTATTTGTCTAATTATTTCATATTTTTCATGCTCCTTTTCTAAATTCTGAACATCTTTCATAATTTTTATTATAGAAGAATTTCCTTGGATTTAATTGCTTCTCATTCATACTTTCCTTTTCTCCTTGTATAGTAAAAATCAACAAATCTCTATAAACTTTATAAGGGTTGATTTCATCTAGAGTTACAGATCTGATTTCTGTTTGATATCCTCCAACCTCAATGTTAATAAAATTTACCAAAATTATTGTGTCTCCAATTTTATTGGGACGTTTCTGGTAAATTTTGTTAATTTTCTTCTGCAATTCATTTTGTTGACTTCTTCCCCTTGTGAATATTTTATCCAATTTTTACACGACCCCTTAGTGTAAAAATTTATGTTAGCACCTATGTCAAGGACTAATTCAATCTTTTTCCAGTTTTCTCCTCCATCTTTAACAATTTTTAATGGTACTAACAAAAGTTCTTGAGAATGCAACAGTTTTCGAATCTCATACATATTTACTTTTGAAATTTCTCCTTCTTTGGATGGTTTTTTAGATAAATTTCTGAATTCTCCCTTATGGTTACATTTGAAACTTTCTTTGATTTGCTTAATTTACAGTTCTTCATCAATAAAGTATGTGACTCATTTGATTCTTCATCGCTAGTTAGTGAGCTTACTGAATCTTCATCAATAATTTATGAGAGCAAGATTTTATACACTTTTCTTCTTGTTTGTCCTTTTCTCTTGATATTAAAAATCATCTTGATTTATCCCACTGTTTTCCTTTATTTGCAACTGCTTTCTTCCACCTGTAATTTTTTCGAAAGGCAAAGAAGTGGATTTAGAAGTAGTAGTACACTCTACTATCCTGGGGCCATTGTACAAGAAGTTCCTTTTTTATTATTCTATAATCAACAATTATGGCTTCTTTTTTTTTTATCTCAAACAAATTGGCAGACGAAACTTTGTCTGGGGCCTAGATAAAATTATGATAGGGCGTAAAATTTTCCTAGGAACTCATTGTAATACACATATCCCCATAATTCTATCATATATATGGGATAAGCTGTACATACCCACTCTTTTCTTTTTGCCTTCTTCTTTGGATTAAAGATAGGAAAATCATGAATCATCCATGGGATAACTTGATCCTTTTCTCTTACATAAGATGTTTAATTTTGGTGGTGTCAATCCTTGATTTCGAGCAATAGTCTTTCATCAAAACTAGTTTTTTATGGCTCATCTAGATGGACGATGTTAATATAAATATGCATAAGCCACTTTTTCATTGTGCTTCACTGAGAAAGTGAAGGGAAATTAGAAGAGAGCCAAAGGATTGAACCTATGAACTCTAATACCCTTAGGTTCTCTTCTCAATTCTTTTCACTTTCTTAGGGAAGCGTGGTGTAAAAATGGCTTGTGCATTCTTTTATATAATGAAGTTTGATTGTGTAAAGCTACTTCGATAGCTTATATACCAGAAACCAATTCTAGTATCATAGAAAGAGGGCCAACAAGTCACAATCCTTAATTGTATTAAAGCAAAGAGGAAGAAATTTCTCTTCAGAAAGGTCCAGCAAGAGAGACCATTTATTTTTGGTACAAGGAGGTCACAATCATCATTGACTGTTAGATTTGAAATCAGGTAGTTGATGATGTGTCATTGTTTGGGAAAGGATGTGTCATTATTCAGCATAAAGCCCAAAATAAAATTTCTGAAATGTCGTGACACACTTTTGTCTCTTAGAATTCATATCTGATGACATAAATTGATTGAGACCTCCTTATACAAAAAATAAATGGTCTCATTATATACAATCCCATCTAATTGCAGCCCTTCTTCCTCTTTCTAATGCATATATGTTAAAGCACGAGGAGATGGAAAAATGTTGATGTTGTAAGATATATAGCTGGTGTTACGGAAGGAAGAGTTGGACATTGGTGGCACCTTATAGAAGATTTCAAGCAAAATTCTATTGCTTCTTCTAGTCTAATAACATTGGGATCAAAATTAGTCTCTAATTTTGATTTGGAAACATCCAAACAATATGCTAGAGACATTGTGCTTCTGAGAAAAGAAGGCTCCATAACATTTATGATAACATTGATGACTTTGACGAATATTCAAAAAGCTACAATAATGAATGTTATAGGCTAAGAATATATAGCAATGCAACATGCAATGCAAACTGCCTTGCATCTTTGTGATATCCCAAACTATTTCATGAAACAATAACAAAAAATATTCAACGACAAAACATAATATTAGGTTATGTTGTGAGATATGAAAGGGGAGAATTAAAAAATTTATGTTATAAAAGTAGGATTTAAAGTATGCCATACTATTGAAGGAGCAAAAGAATTTAATATTCTCAAATTTCAAAAAATTCATAGAAAAAGGAAATTTTGACCCTCTAAGTTTTATTCCATAAACAAGGGGAATTAAAGCGTGAATTAGTGCCAATCTCTAAGCGAGATGAACTCAAATTCATGGAAAACGAGTTAAATTTTGTAGATCGATAGAAAAGTGAGGGTTGCTCAAATTATAGACTGAGGACTATCACAGATCTTGCAGATTTGAGCCTTTTCTAGATCTACTGGCAGTGCCAATTACAGATTCTACCTTCTAGACCTTGAAAAGCTTAAAAATAATTTAAAATCAAATAAATAAACTAGAAATCAAAGAAATAACAAACTAAAATAGCAAAGAAGAGAATACTTACCTTAGAGATACAAAACCCAGAGTTTTGAGCTTAGATTCTCTAGATTTGAACCTCAGACGCCCAAAACCAAGAGAATACATACCTCTAGGGTTTTTATGTATGACGTTTCCCTAAAGATTTCTAAGGAAAGGAGATGATTTCCTAAGGTTTTCTAGGCTTTCTTGGGCTTCCTAGATTTTTCTACAAAGGTTCGAAAATTTTTTGGGTTTTTGGGGACTTTTCTAATTTTTTCTAATTTTCTAAGAAATTTCTACTTATTGTCTACTTTCTTTAGAATTTTCCATGCTATTTCTCGTGTATTTTCTAGGTCTATTTTCTGGGTATTTTTTAGGGTTTATTATAGCTTTGGCCTAACGATAAGATGGATAATTTTAGGACTAATCTTAGAGTTCCCATCTAGCACCTTATTTATTTGATTAATGGTTTGTCCTCCCTAAAGCAAATAAAAAGAGATGGGAGTTTGTTGACAGGAAAAGTCAAGGGTATAACCGTTTCCTATTTGATCTGTGATATGGCCAAATGAAGTTTCATTTCTTCTGGGCATCCATCCGCACATGCCTATACCCAAGTTATTTGTTTTATATTTTACCACAAGTATAAAATCCTAGGGGCATTTATAAAAGGAAAATGTTTCTATAAGGTTGATAGCTTAAAATATAGAACTAAGGTGCACCTCTAAAATTATTTGAAATTATTTAAGGTTTTTTGTTTTTAATATTGAAAAAATATCTAATTGATCATCTTGATATCGAGATTTATAAATACGGAGAAAAAAAGAAGAACAGAGATTTCAAGTCCTAAAAATAGGAGATCTTGCGATACATTATCCGAACCGTCTGTTTTCAAGATTTCCATACATTTATAGAGTTGTTTGATTAGAACCCCTTTTGAAGTTTAAAATTTTATAATTAGAAATAAAAACCATCCTAAGAATTTTCTATAGCATAATTGCATCTCATGGAAACGTTTTGAGATGCACCTTAATTGATTGTTTAAGATTGCAACCTAATGGAAACCACACCCTTTCTTTAACATTCTACCCATATCTTTTGATTTTATTTCAAAATACCTATCAAAAACAACAATTTTGTTTTTTTGGGTAAGTCAATAATGGAAAAGGGCCCCTATTTGATTTTTTATTAATAAAAAAAGAAGAAGAATACAACTCATAAAGTTACAACCCTAGAGTAGGGCATTTGAGTAACATCCTGAAAGTAATGAAGGAATGTAAGAGAAATAAAATCCGGTGGTCTTGTTTGCTAAATAGTGGCCTCATAAAAAAACTATAGCTTTCTTAGCGAGTACATCCGCCACCATATTTGCCTCATGAAAAATATGTTCTAAGTAACAATCTCGATCTAACGGTTTGTCTCACCATTTAGCAGCAACAATATTGAGCCCCCTTGGAGCTTTGCATCGATCATGGATTACACCGACTAATAATGAAGATCACTCTCGATCTATAATGGAAAGAAATTGAGTTGGATTGCCAAATGCCCCCCCCCCCGCCCCCCCTCGCTTGCAAGCCAAAAAATTCTGCATAATTGTTTAATGTTATTTCTAAAGAATTAGCAAATGCAGCAATAAATGAGCCATCATAACTTCTAAGGACGCCACCGCCACTTGCTAGTCCAAGATTTTGGAATGAAGCCCATCAACATTAATTTGAAATGGTTATGACGGGAAAAGACCATGCAACTAGAATGTGGGCTTTGACTTTCTATTGACGCCATGTGATTTGAAAGTTTTCTACTATTGCTTTATCTGACAATACTTATAAGAGATGAAATATTTAACATTCTACCCATATCTTTTGATTTTATCTTAAAGTACTTATCGGAAAATAACAAGAGCATTGCTCATAATGTTGAAAATAGGTAAAATGTTTAAAACTTCTTGCCTAATAAGTATTTTGATATAGAACAATTTCTTTCATGCGGGTTGGACTGCATTTCTACACTACGCGGTCCAAAGGTATAAAGTATCCATCTTAGAGATTGATGCAAATAGGTGGTCCATCTAAAACCAATTGTAACTAACGGTCCGAATGTTTTCTTAATATAATTATTATTTCTAGTTTTTTTCTTTTTTTTTTCATATTCATGATCTCCATGTTACAAATTATATATTCCCTAAAAATTAAGTTAAAATTAAATTTAAAAAATATATTTATTGCCAAACCCGCATTTCTACAATATGCGGGCTGGCTGTTGATAAAGGGTGCGGTTTGTATAGAGCCTAGGGTCTAAACCAACAAATTAGAGCCCACCTTCAAATAGTGTCGAGAAATGTGGTTTCACTACTGAGAATATCGGTGATAGCCTTAAAATATATTTTCATTTTTATTTATAAAGTTTAAAGCTTCGAAAATAGTGTAGATCGATAGATCTATGAAAACTTGAAAATCTTGAAAATTGAAGGTCCAAAAATGCATTATAAAATACCCTATTTCCAAAACTTGAAATTTATTTTTATTTCATGTCTATAGATTTTGATGTCGAGATGATCAATTTGAGGATTTTTGAGAACGGAAAGAAACGCTTCTAGTAAAATTTTTTTGGTAGGCTCAAATCTGATTCTTTAGAGTCACGACTCTATATAAATTTGATTGTTTAGAGCCTCGGCTCTATATAAACTTAATCTTTGATAAATTTCCCCAAAAGTAATCGAGCATAATCGACCAGAGCTTTGAACGAAATGCGTAACATAACTTATGACTACCAGCAGTGCATAGGTATGTGCTCATAATCCAACTAAAAGTCGGACACTGACCGAAAATGCCACTGCCCGGAGGTCTCATGTCACTTCTTCATCGAAGCTTTAGTTTTCCCAGTACGACTGTCATGAATTATCAAACATAAAAAGTCATATTGAATTTTAAAAAATGGTAACCCTGATGACCATGATAACTATGGATTACCCATATTCATAGTCATGAGTTCTATAATATTCTTTCCATATTCCAAACGATGGAAAGAGGGGATAGTAATTACCAATGGTTTAAAAACCGGATCGGTGACCCGGATCGGGCTTTTTAAAAACCGATCCGGATCGGCGAATCGGCGATCCGGATCGGCGAATCGGCTATCCGGATCGGAATCGGGTGAATCGGTCAGAATAAAGCTTCAAAAAAATCCGAAAAAATTATTAAAATTCATTATAAATATTGGTTTTTAGGAATTCAATAAAAAATGAGGGTACTCCATTAAGAATTTTCATGTTTTTGAATGAATATGCAAATATTGATATGTTCTTTCCCTGCATGAACCGCCGTTCAGCATTTAATTTACAGTATTTCGTGCTCATCCCTACACTGTTGCTGTTGGGACTCGATATGTGATTAATATGGTTGGGATAGGGTGGCCTCGGAATCATCATCTCTCTCGTTTTCTCTTTGAATAATATGGATTAAAAAAAAAAAAAAACAAATTTTCAAAAAAATCTATCATGGATTAAAAAAAAAATCACAAATTTTCAAAAAATTCTATCATGGATTACAAAAAAAAATTCGATCATGGATTAAACAAAAAAAATCACAAATTTTCAAAAAATTCAATCATGGATTACATAAAATTCGATCATGGATTACATAAAATTCGATCATGGATTACAAAAAAAAACAAACAAAAAAAACAAAAAATTCAATCGTGGATTACAAAAAAAGAAAAAAATAGTTCGATCATGGATTACAAAAAATTCAATCATGGATTACAAAAAACTCTATCATGGGTTACAAAAAAAGCAAAAAACAAAAAATTCAATCATGGATTAAAAAAAAACAAACAAACATTTCAATCATGGATTACAAAAAAAAAACAAACATTTCGATCATATATTACAAAACATTCGATCATGGATTACAAAAAATTCTATCATGGGTTACAAAAAAAAAAAAAAAAACAAAAAAATCGATCATGGATTACAAGAAAAGAAAACAAACATTTCGATCATGGATTACAAAAAATTCTATTATGGGTTACAAAAAACCAAAAAATTCGATCATGGATTACAAAAAAAATCTATCATGGATTACCAAAAAAAAAAAAAAAAAAAAAAAAAAAAAAAAAAAAAAAAAAAAAAAAAAAAAAAATTCCGTACGGAATCGCCGATTCACTGTTCGGACTCGCCGATTCCGTACAGTGAATCGGCGATTCACTGTACAGAATCGTCCGGTTCTCTCTAGAACCGGACGATTTCCGATTTTCGGGCGATCCGGTTCCTTTTTCACTATTTCCGAGTCGAACCGGGCGAGTCCGGTTCGACTCGGCGTTTTTTAAAACGCTGGTAATTACATTTACAGGTAGGGAGGGAAGGGGGAAGGTGATATGAAGGAATCTTGGCAACTACATTCCGATATCTTAAAAGTTTCTCAGGGCAGGCCGAGCATGATCAGCCTGATTCTCATGTATACAAAACCAATAAAATTGAAAATAAAAAATAAATAAATATCAAAACCTACTCATTTTCCAAAAACCCAAATCAATCATCTATAGGTCTCTTGGACCCCGACCAAGATTTGATCAGAACATCGACCGGATCGGATTGCCACCGGGTCCTGATTTGATCCGAACATGGAACCGATTGTTTTGCCACCCCGGCCGAGATTTGATCCGAGCCTCGACCGGATCCGTTTGCCCTCAGTCCATCACCCCAGCCCTCACAGTGGAAAAGAGAGAAACAAACATCTCTCTCCTGACTCCCTCAACAACACCACATTTGCTTGCCTATAATCATCTCCTTAAGGGACCAAGCCCAATTTCCTGCCCTCATGGCTCCTCTTCTCTTGAAGAGCCAACCCCGCCGCCCATGCATCAGTAATAGGCCTCACCACCAAAATCCCCTCGCACACAACCACACATCCCACGATACAGCCAAACCCGACCAATCCCAACCCCTCAAAAACCCAATCACCTGGCCTCCACCATGCCGCTGCGGCCAATGCGACCACCTGACCCGTCACTCCCACCACCACCGCACCAACCAACCCAAAGACCCTGACCTTCAAACCTCTGTTAATCACCATCGCCTGCATTTTCCAACAAATTGACAAAAAACACGGCACATAAACCGCCCCAAACCCAGCCAAGACCATTGTCCCTGCCAATGGGTAGTCGCAAGTGCCATCGGCCAGCGACGTGCGCACAAAGGGCTCAAGGAATACGAGGCCTGCAGCATGAACATGAGGGGCAACGTAAAGAATAACGATTTCAAGCAAAAATGGGGGAGTGCAGGCTAGTACAATCCCGAGAAAGCCATAGGGGCACTGTTTTGATTCTAAAGAGTCTTCTAAAAGAATGAGAGCAGTAAGGAAAAAAGAGGGTTGGGCCACGCCCTGAGAGAGAAGGAGAGAGGACGTACAAAAGTGGGCATAATGGAGGAATTGGTACAAGGCGATGAGGATAGAGGAGAGGGAGAGGAGGGTGCGATGGATCCATAGGGAGTTGAAGGTGTGGAGGGGGGAGAGTGGGCAGTTCCTTCTGGTTTTGATGCGAAAGAGGAGGGTGTACAGGATGGAGAGGAGAGACGAGAGAGCGAGGAGGAAGGCGAGGGCGAGAGTGGTGAGGTCCGCTGCCTGGAGGACGGGTCCCTTGGTCATGGCCGCTAAGGTTTGGCATTTGGGCGATGCCGTGCCATGAGAGAGAGAGAGGAGAAAGAGGGGATATGGGATTGACTTGGGTGTTGGGGAGTCGAGAAGGGCGGATGGGCGTTGTGGGAATTGCTAAGAATTACCACAGGCTGATAACAGCCAGGACGGGGTCATGGCGGGCCGTTAACACCTGTAGATTGGGCTGGTCCTATGTGTCAAGCACGATAATTCAGGCAACAAGTAATCTAGATTTTTGTAGAAAAGAAAACGCTTTTTGCATTTTTTTTATTTTGATCTAGATTCAAAATTACCATTCCAGACTAGGAATTTGGCCGGAGCAAACGAGTTCTAGTAAGGAATCCCAACTAGCCCAGCCTCTCCTTACTGATTTTTTTATTTTGTTTTCGTTAGCTTATTCAATGTTTTCTTCGATCCCTCTTAGACCCCCATTAAGCCCGATTTTTTTATTTTTTTTAATGTCGTCCTTGATTTCCTGTTCAAACCAATTTAGTATGATCTAGATTTGCGATGCAATAATCAGATATAGATCTACCTCATAGAAATACTAATCTGATCTTGTCGGGAGATATATTTTTTTATTTTTCTTATTTTCATCCTTTTCATTTTCATTTTCTTTTCTTTTGGCAAAGATCACTTGCAGGTAGTTTATTACAATAACTCTTGCTTCAAAGAAAATAAAACTAACAAATCCAATATCTTAAAACTCTTGATGCCATTAAACAAATTTTCTTTAAACAAAAAAAATATCCACAATTTTTATGCTTCGAAATATAAAGACAATATAATTAAATATGACAAGAAACAAAAAGAGAGTGCCGAGGATTACCTCAACCAGATTTATTACACCCCAAGCCAAGTCACCACCATCCGATGTCGCGGGATCAATGATCAACCTTCAATCTTAAACCGGAAAATCAAGTTTAGGCCAAACCCTCTAATGTAACTATGAACTCCTTTATCACAAATCTCAAACCCTTAAGGTGAATCCCCTAAGCAATCTAGTTTTAAAGAAATACTTCTCTTTTTTACAACAACGTTATATTCTAAAACCCCAATGAGAGATGAGAGATCATGAGAGGGTTGAGAGAACCACCATGAGACAGATATCAAAGATGAGAGAGTTGGGTGTTCCCCTTTGAGTCTCTTAAGAGAGAGAGAAACTTTCTTAAGAGAGTAGGGTGTGCCCCCTTTGTAGGATAAGAGAGAGAGATGGGAATTAAATGTGAGAGATAAGGTGTAGAGATTTGGGTAGGGATCAATGCTCTTTTTTATAGTGCTTGACCAAGATTAGGGTTTCTTTGGGCTTTTCTTGGCTTGCCTTTTCTTGTGAGATTGAATATGAACAATTGATTTTGGATGACTTGTAGGGTGAAAGATTTGAGCTCTCTATTCCATAGATGGGACATCAACATTATGAAACGTGCTAGAACCTTTATGCCCCATTTCTAAACCATTTTCTAATCAATAGTAATTAAATAAAATAATTCCATTCATAATATAATGCTTACCAAAATTAAGTACAAGCCTTCTCATGCTTTCTAAACATCCTTTGAAAGCTTCCTCAAAGAAAAATCTTTCCAAAACTCTTCAAAGCTTTATCTTCAAGCCAAATCTTGAACTAACACTTGGAAAATTTCATTAGGGTGGGCAGTGTCACTCTAGGTGGTTCTTCATGGGCCCCACCAACATGCAATGGTGGACCCATTAACATATTGGGCCTCCCATGCAATATTAAAATTATTAAAATTAATGATATGATTTCTAAAAATCCATAAAATCAAATTTAAATATTTAAATCAATCTAAAATCAATATCTCTATTTTTATAAATCTGAATTTAATAAATAAAATATCAAGAGATCTAGAAAAATTCATATAATAATTCTAAAAATCATATATCATTAAAAAAACATAATTAAATTTATTAGATAGGAAAATGATCTATATGATCTAGGAATTAAATAAATAAATGCTGGGGCACTCCACCTTCAATTGTGGACTGTGGTCTACACTTGCTTGATCAAACTAATTCAATATTTCCCATGGTCCACAGTCAATGCAGGAGCTCATTAGTGGGTCACCAAAGTCTGCCTAATGAGCTAAGGAGGCATAATCCTAGCTTGTGGATTTCAGGTTCTCTCCTAGAGATATACCAAGGTCACCCAGACTTGATGCGACCATCGCTCCTATGGCACATAGGGGTATCTCACGTACATGCATAAGCTTCTCCCTAAAAAGTGATTTGCTTTCCTGAAACGGCTATCATTATGCATACCGTGTGATGGCTGGTTAGGTGTGTCGATCTTGCCCTCTAGATCTAAGTGATCTGGCGGCACGTGTCTCGGGTTTCTAATGAACTTGGGATTTGAGATCGCTCTCTCGAAACCTTGCTCGAGGGCAAGGGCAGGTATACCAACCAATGAGAGAGAAATTTTGGTGGGTTCGGGACTTACTCAGGCTGGCTCGCATGGGCGCCCTCTTAGATCATGAAGAAAGGCCCCCAGCTGCTTGAGCTGGTGCAGAATCGTCTCCCTTGACCTGTAATCCTCTTGTTTTTCTGCACAACACTTCTATGGTTAATTTGTGAGATAAGTGGGTCAAAGGGAGCCACCCTTGTCTTAAGGCAATGCACGTTCACATGAGAAGGAGATAAAGTGCAAGGTTCGGTGAAAGATAGAAAAGAGAAGAGAGCTTGACGTAGGGGTGAGACATGCATGCCAACTAGAAATTACCGACTCGGAATGGTAGCAAGACGAGCATGGTTCTTAGGAGCAGCACGGCGGCAATACTACTTGAAACTGAGGTCGGCACGTCGGTGATATGCTAGGTCTACCCTCAGTCAAGTGAGAAGAAAAGGAGGTGAAGTGGAAAGAACGAGACGATAAAGAGAAGGGAAAATCCGAACGTCAATAGGCATCGTGGTGGGCAATGCAAGGAGATGGCGCATCCCATGTGAACGACGCTAGCTTCTGACGAGGCACACGACGATAGTTTCTCCTAAGTCACATGGCGACAGGCGTGGGATGTAGGGAGAACAACGACGAGCACCGGGCATGTCGAGGAGGCTCACAGATGGCGATAGGTGTTGGCAAAGCCCCTAGCGAGCAGCGATAGGTATCACCATCTACACTAGATACGCGACAGGGTGAGACCCCTGTAGGCGGCAACAAACCTTGTTGTCTGGGTTCTTCACCAAGATGTCAAAGCTACGCCTATGGGCGGCGTTGGGTAGTTTCATCTACAAACCTCACCTGAAGGACGAAACAAACGAGTAAAAGGGGAAGGAGATTCTCGCATGGCACTACCATTACCACGTGTGCCCTGTGAGACCAAGAGAGAGGCATGCACGACACTGCCATTGCCGTGCATGACCCCTGCGAGGAACTCAGACAAAGAAGAAGGAGAAGAGAGGGGAGAAGAGAGAGAGAAGAAGAAAAGAAAAAGAAGAGAGAAATTTTACCTCAAATCTAGGGGTACCGATCAAAAATTTCTCTCACCTCACTCCCACTCCCGAGCGTGACACAGCAATGGTAAGAAAGAGAAACTTATATTAAATGTAAACTCTCTCTTATGTGTATATCTCTTTTTTTTCTTACTATAATGATGGTACGTATATATAGAAGTGTGCCCCAAACATGGATGGATAATCAAAGTAACCCTAATTCCTGAAAAATAAGATTAAATTGAATTAAAATAAATTAGGGTACAAAATGACAGATTTACCCTTTCCTAACAAGTTGTTGAATTCCATAATAGTCCATGTGTTGCCTTAGGACTTGCGTGATCTTGCATGGCTAATCCGGGGTTGTTCTAATACCTAGTTGATCGTAAGATGAATATTTTCTTGTAGGGCTCGACATGACGATCGATTTGATACCAACTTAGAGCCATAGATCATGTTTTTGTTGCACGATCATGTGACTTGAAATTTGATTAGATCTTGAAAGTTTGGATCGATAGTGTGTTCGTTCCATGATGTTTTTATGTGTCTTCTTCACTGAATCACAATGAGCATGCCACTACGATCACGAGGCACCAAACGCAGCTCGATTCCATGGTTGAACAAAGATTTTGCAAGTTTGGAATTTTGACCGGAATCAAGGATTCCAGCGCTGAAATTTGCAGTCTGTTCGTCGGCTTCGTGTGAAAAATACGATTGTTAATCGTGTACAGGGTTCGGGCCAGAGATGGCCTGAGACCTTATGGCCACAATGGAATTAGTCTCGCGTCGATCAGGCTCATGAGTGTCATGATTTAGCCACTCAAGAGAGGCACGACGCTGTTGAATTTCTTGCACTTTTTTCATGAATCAAATAAGTTGTCTCTAGGTTTTCTTCTTGCTTGGGTATCGTCACGGGGTGTGACACATATCGAATCGCTCGTCTTGACTAGACAAACATGCTCACCAAATTTGAGTGTGATCTGACTTAGGACGGGTGAGATATGAGCATCGAAAGTCACTAGTCGTGACTGTCCCTTCAATGGTGTAGTGTTACAGGGTGGCCAGACGGTATTAGTGTGCGGCTTCTCTTATTTCACTCTATCACTTATAACTTCTTCTTGGAATGTTCGTTTGAGATGAAACTTGACCCCTGGGGGTTTTCAACCGTGCCGAATCCAATGGTGCTGCTCCCCACAACAATTTGAAATGGTGAAAATGTAGCTCTAGTTTTAGGGGTCCATTTCAAGGGGCTGTTCACCCTACTTAGTTGATTGAAGAAGGCTTCCAAAACTAAGTAGATCCCTTTTAATCTTAAGTAATCTATTAGTGGTGCGAAGCGGCTTTGCCCCGAGGAGCGAAGCTTAAGAGGCCGATTCTACCGAAACTATTTCTCAGTCTGCACTGCCTTAGACATGTCGAAATGCGACGAAACTTGGTAGGAGACTCTTGAGAGACCTCATGAATTGGCCAGTTCTAGGGCTGTTCTGAGACTGTCGGAATTTCCACAATTTGCTAGGCCTTTATTGAGCAGGGGCCCCGTGTTGATGAAAAATACCTTCCAACAGCAAGCCCGCCGAATGTTGGGCTTCGAGAGACTCAAGAAGTGCAATCATTTTGGAATTTTGAGGGATCTTTGTCAAAGTCCACACCCTCAAGAGACTATCTGTGGTTCTGGAGCATGAGGCCTTTGTCAAGACCTCCTCATACAAAACCAGGCTCTTTTTGAAGGCCAAATGCTAAGAACCTTGGATTGGCGTTATTTGCTGCTACATCAGGTTTGCTTTTGATGCTCAAGGTATCTCTTGTAGGTCCCATCTAGCGAGGTCCAGTCGGGGGCTTCTGACCCAACCCGAAAGTCTGGTCCCATGTAGGCTAGGGGGTTTGGTGAAGACTACCCTAAAGCCTGTGGTAGGTAGACTTGGCTTCAACAGTTTCTTGACTTCACGATGGCTTCATTACTTTCTTGCCTTCATGAGGACTCTTAGCTTTTTCGGAGGGATCTTTTGGTCATCTTCCTCACCCTCAAGGACTCTTGTTGTTGTTGAACTGGAGAGATCTTATGCGACTCTCACTCTTTGATGAGCCATGAAACTGGGGAGATCTTATGCGGCTCTCACTCCTTGATGAGCCATGAAACTGGGGAGATCTTATGCGGCTGTCACTCCCTGATGAGCCTTAAAACATGGGAGATCTTATGAGGCTCTCACTCCACGACGAGCCATGAAACCGGGGAGATCTTATGTGCTCTTACTCCTTGATGAGCCATGAAACTGGGGAGATCTTATGTGCTCTCACTCCTTGATGAGCCATGAAACTGGGGCGATCTTATGTGCTCTCACTCCCTGATGAGCCATGAAACTGAGGAGTCGGTTGAGGCTGTGGAAGTGTGTCAACCAGCTTTGTTGGTTCAAGTGCCCTTTCGTGGGTTTTCCCTTGAACATGGGAAGTGGTGTCGCGAGGATGGTTTTCACCAACTTCTGTTATTTTTGGGCTCTTTTACCCATGACTTTGTGGTCATGTCCACCCTTTTCGTCCATTTTTGATCACGGTGCCCTCTTGGATTTTTCACCATGCCTAGGTTTCTTTTTCCATGGAACTCTTTTAATCATGGTTTCATGACCATGCCCGTTTGTTATTTTTATACATGGCATTGCCTTGTTCAGGTGTATACCATGCCTGTTTTTTTTTGAGAGGGCGTGTTTTAGGGTCTTGCCTTGGAGACCACTGCGAAGCCTTTTAACGTCATGCGGCCAGGACGCGCACTATAGTTTAGGGTCATACAGCTGGACCGCAAAAATAACAAATGGCAGTCTGTAGAGGCCACAGAGTGAGTCTGGTAAGGACTTTGACTCACTTGGGAGGATGACATGAAGTTGCTTATGGAGAGTTGCTTGGATGGTAGGTGAAAGGTGGTGACCCACTAGCTGACGACGAATATGGGTGCCAAGATGGCTTGCCGTTTGGTGAGCATGGGTCAGACTCACTGGGGGATGATGAAAAATGGTGAAGGTGGCCCGCTCACACGAATGGCCTGGCTAAGGAAGACGTAAGAGGAGATGCACGTAAAGGGTGTGTATCTCTAAGAAGGCCCGCTGGGGAGAAGAAGAGGGTATGGGCACACAAATGGGTTAGTTAGGGAAAGCGTGCACGAAAATGCATGTGAAAGGGGTGTTAGATTAACAGGGGCATATTTTAAGGTCGCACCTCCTAGACCTAGGCAAAGCAGTTTAACGTCATGCGACTAGGACGTGCACTATGGTTTAAGGCCATATAGCTTGGACTCTGGTTATGCAGTGATAGGTCATGCAACCAGGACCGTGCAGTTTAAGGTCGTGCAACTAGACCTCCGCTGTAGTTTAAGGTCATATAGTTTGGACCATGGCTATGAAGTTTAGGGACATGAAGCATAGATCGAGTACGAATTGCCATGTTAGTAGGGCTACATGGGGGATAGGTATGTGGATAGCAATCTGACTCGCTGAGAATAACGATAGTTAAGGCTATACACATGCGAAGAGATGTAGACGAAGGTGGTGACCCTACAAGGAGTAGGAAACGGGAGAGGCTTCACTGGGGATTAGGAGGGCCAGTTTGACTCCACGGGGATAATGAATATCGGTCTGCATGAAACTCTGACAGGCCAGAGCACAAATGAACCCCACTGTGGCTTAAAGGGGTAAGAATGGCCTTAACTCTCTGGAGATGACGAGCTGAGTATGACCCCTGCATACATCTAACTTTGCTGGGGGTCTAGTTTGAGTTATGCATATGGGCTATTTGTCATACTACACATTATTGTTTTTAGGTTTTGCGGCTCAGACCATGACTATGAAGTTTAAAGTCGTACAGCTAGGACCATGCAGTTTCTGGTCATGCAACTAGACCTCTGCTGCAGTTTAGGGTCGTATAGTTTGGACCATGGTGTTAAGCCATTTATCGTCATGCGGTCAAAACGCACACTATGATTTAAGGTCACACATTTGGACCATGATCATAAGTTTTAAGCAATGGTTTAAAAAACGGATCGGTGACCCGGATCGGGCTTCCAAAAAACCGATCCGGATCGGCGATCCGGATCGGGAATCGGGTGAATCGGTCAGAATAAAGCTTCAAAAAAATTCGAAAAAATTATTAAAATTCATTATAAATATTGGTTTTTAGGAATTCAATAAAAAAAGAGGGTACTCCATTAAGAATTTTCATGTTTTTGAATGAATATGCGAATATTGATATGTTCTTTCCCTGCATGAACCGCCATTCAGCATTTAATTTACAATATTTCGTGCTCATCCCTACACTGTTGCTGTTGGGACTCGATATGTGAATAATATGGCTGGGATAGGGTGGCCTCAGAATCATCATCTCTCTCATTTTCTCTTTGAATAATATGGATTAAAAAAAAAAAAAAAACAAATTTTCAAAAAAATCGATCACGGATTAAAAAAAAAATCACAAATTTTCAAAAAATTCTATCATGGATTACAAAAAAAAATTCGATCATGGATTAAACAAAAAAAATCACAAATTTTCAAAATATTCAATCATGGATTACATAAAATTCGATCATGGATTACATAAAATTCGATCATGGATTACATAAAATTCGATCATGGATTACAAAAAAAAACAAACAAAAAAAACAAAAAATTCAATCGTGGATTACAAAAAAAGAAAAAAATAGTTCGATCATGGATTACAAAAAATTCAATCATGGATTACAAAAAACTCTATCATGGGTTACAAAAAAAGCAAAAAACAAAAAATTCAATCATGGATTAAAAAAAAACAAACAAACATTTCGATCATGGATTACAAAAAAAAAACAAACATTTTGATAATGTATTACAAAACATTCGATCATGGATTAC
This sequence comes from Amborella trichopoda, assembly GCF_054954075.1. Classification (NCBI taxonomy): domain Eukaryota; kingdom Viridiplantae; phylum Streptophyta; class Magnoliopsida; order Amborellales; family Amborellaceae; genus Amborella; species Amborella trichopoda. The sequence continues at coordinate 41,576,921 of NC_142344.1, read as the reverse complement.
AAAAAATTCTATCATGGGTTACAAAAAAAAAAAAAAAACAAAAAAATCGATCATGGATTACAAGAAAAGAAAACAAACATTTCGATCATGGATTACAAAAAATTCTATTATGGGTTACAAAAAACAAAAAAATTCGATCATGGATTACAAAAAAACAAAAACAATTCGATCATGGATTACAAAAAAATTGATCAAGTATTACAAAAAAATCTATCATGGATTACCAAAAAAAAAAAAAAAAAAAAAAAAAAAAAAAAAAAAAAAAAAAAAAAAAAAATTCCGTACGGAATCGCCGATTCACTGTTCGGACTCGCCGATTCCATACAGTGAATCGGCGATTCACTGTACAGAATTGTCCGGTTCTCTCTAGAACCGGACGATTTCCGATTTTTGGGCGATCCGGTTCCTTTTTCACTATTTCCGAGTCGAACCGGGCGAGTCCGGTTCGACTCGGCGTTTTTTAAAACGCTGGTTTTAAGTCATGTGACAAGGACTTTGTAGTTTAAGGTTTTGCAACTAAACCTCCGCTATAGTTTATGGTCATATAGTTCGGACCATGGTCGTATAGTTTTGAGTCATGTGACAAGGACTTTGCAGTTTAAGGTTGTGCAACTAGACCTCCGCTATAGTTTAAGTTCATATAGTTCGAACCATGGTCGTACAGTTTTGAGTCATGTGACAAGGACTATGGTTGTGCAGTTTAGGGTCCTGCAGCATGGACCGTGTCAGTGTAGTTTAAGGTCATGCAGCGCGAACCGTGGCAGTGCAGTTTAGAGTCATGCAGCTCGGATAGTGGCAGTGCAGTTTAAGGTCATGCAGCGCGGACCGTGGCAGTGTAGTTTAAGGTCATGCAGCGCAGACCGTGGTAGTAGAGTTTAAAGTCATGCAGTACGGACCGTGACATTGCAGTTTAAAGTCATGCAGCATAGATTGTGGCAGTGTAGTTTAAATTCATGCAGCACGAACTGTGGCAGTGCAGTTTAAAGTCATACAGCACGGACTGTGGCAGTGCAGTTTAAAGTCATGCAGCACAGACCGTGGTGATAGTGGTGAGGTGATGTGACTCTAAGTGGGAATAGAGTCATCATCAGAGACTGGGGTCCCTGAGTAGTGAGATTGTGATGCAGGGAATGAAATTCCTGAGAATGTGAGACAATGGTCTAAAAGGGAGTGTCAAGGCCTGTGCGTGACACTGAGTTTGGAGTGGCACATTCATCAATAAGCTTAAGTGATGCGTTAAGTCCCTTGGTGAAGCATGTGGGAGTAGCCCTTGACGTTCTGTACAACAGTGATATGTGGACGAGATGCACGATGATGACCCCTGGACGAGATGCACGGTGATAATCTCTGGACGAGATGCACGTCGATAGTCTTTGGTCGAGGCGCTTGGTAAAAGTCTTGATGGGGCACACGGTACTAGACTTCTGATGAGGCACGTGACGCATGTCTTGATGAGATGCACGACGATGATGCTTCGGGTCTCGGGTCTAGCCCGCCCCGGCCTGATCTTATCGCCATCAAGAGTTAGGGATTAGAGCGTCATTCCGAGTTTGTCAGTGGCAGTCTTCGGTACTGTAGGGTATAAAAAGGGGAGAAACTCCAGTTTAGTGTTTTATCGAAGGGTAAAATAATAGAAAGCTTTTAGAGAAAGGGAGCCAAAGCTTCTTGGCAAGGGTTTTTCGATGAGCACTTCCGGGCCAAAACTTGCAGAGACAGGTTCTGAAGGATTTTTCTAACGAGCTTCAGAAGGTGCGAAGCTTCGTAGCGTGATTACGAAGACTTTTCAACAAGTGTTGAGGCTTTCTGAGCAAGGAAGAGGGTCTCTCGGGGCTTTAGCAGAATTTGCAGAGGTGCCCTGCCAGGTTCGAGTGCTGCTCCGGCCGTTGAGCTCACTGGAAACTAAGTAGAATTTTGGTGAGCTTTGGTGAACTGTTGAAGTGGGAAACCAGGGAGAAGGGCAATCCGTAGGGTCACAGGGACTTAGGGGAGCTTTTTCTAGGGACCTCCGTTGGTTTTTCGCTAACTCCAGCAACGAGCAGAAGGTGGGAAGGATTTTCCTGGTGGGCGGGAGTGAATTCCCAGTGAAGAGGGGAAACACCGGTAGGAAACCGAAGGGTTGAGGGATCGTAACGGTCACGAAGATGAAGGGTCGTGGGGCAGGGAACAGTAACACTCCGCACGTGTGGTGAGCATGATCCAATTGAGAGGGTCGGCGTGCAGTTCACCATTCACATAGAGGGCACGATTGTGGAATTTTCCTCCCAATTGAAAGTCATCTTCGAAAAAGGAAATTGCTATGCACCCACTTAGAATGGCTGGGTCAACCTCAATAGGTTCCACCTCAGTCTCATACACCACTGGGTTAGAAAGAGCTTGGACTAGAGCCATACGATAGTCTCTAGACATCAGGAGGGCATCATAGATACTTAAAAGGGCTGAAAGCTTTCTCAAGTGCCCAATTACGTTGTATTTTACTTTATCCTCATTTGCCTTCTGTGTTCCTGATCTAGTCATTGGTGTAGGTGGTAGAGTAGGCTTAGGAACAGGCTTTGGTTGAGTTCTGGTTTCTGACATTGGCGACTTTGTTCAGCCGGTGCGGTCTAGGTTGATGGGGCAGTAATTGGAAAATTTGTACTAGGGATGTAGAGGTTTGAGGTTTAGGCTTAGGGGAAAGTGAAGGATCAGGAAATTTGAGGATCTTGATGGTTTGAGTTGTGAGTTGTGGCTTCTTTCCCGATCTTAAGTTCATTTTCCTCGTGCTAGCTGGTACTTTCGAGATCTGCACCATGTGGGAGGCTTCTTTGGAAGAGGAGGTTGAGGATGACTCGGCTTTGGCTCGGGCTGCCAGGGCATCAACGACTGTCGAGAATCCTGCCACCTAGGCCAGCATTTCTTTGAGGAACTCTTGCTGCGACATGGTGAGGCTGGTGCCTCCGAACTCTTTGTTTAGAGTACCAAAATCTGGGCATCGTCGAGCGGTACCTATAGAATGAATAGAGGAGGGGGAAGGAGAAAAAGAGTTAGAACGTTCTAGGAAACTTTTTACGTTGTCACCAGAATTGGACGTTTGCAGGGAGTATTGAAGGTTATGCCCTAGCTTTGACCATTGTGGGGTGCTTTCAACGTCATCACCCATTTTGGCCGACTCCTAAGATATTGATAACTCAAGGCTGTCTGCCTGATTAGACTATAAGATGAGGCGAGCTGTGCTTGGGATGAAGTCCCGCAAGGTCGGTAGTGGAGGAAGCAGCCTGAGGAATTATTCCTCGACTAGTGGTTGAGGAATAAGATTCCGTCGGCTGGCCGACCTAGGTGCTCGCCCTCTTCTTCATGATCCTTGAGGGGTTGTTTGGACAGCCCTATCAGGCTGGTGAGTGGCCCTAGCTTGGTAGACTGTCTCATGTTTCAGGGGTTTGAGCCTACTTCGCTCATGGTAGACTTCCCAGGGCTGAGAGGTCAAGGGCTCTGAAAGGTCCATTGCATGCTCATGAGGGGCTTGTAGCGGGGCTTCCTCTTAGGGCTTCCTCTTGAACGAAGCGAGGGCTTGGACGTGTTTTGAGAGAACCGCACAGGCGATGTGGCCTTGCTGGACTTTCTCGGTGACTATGGCCTCGAACCCAGTGCACTCCTTGAGTTCTTGACCCCACATTTGGTGATTGGGGCACCAGAGTTTTTTCGTGCCCTGGACAGGACGCTTAGGCTGTCTGGCTGACTTGGGGTTGACAAGACCCTATTAGAGCATTACTCAAAGAGGGCTTGCAGAGGGTGGTCTTTCTCCATATTTTACTGGGCTTACGACAAGGGGTCTTCTTGCACAGGTGGAAGAAGAACCTGAGGGTGTCTTGCCAGGTCTCTTTGAACCTTATGATATTGCTGCATCTTTTCTGCCAAGAGTTTGAGATGTCTCAGCTGCCCTGAATTCCTTTTTCAACTCTTCGAGCTTTATCTGACCCTTATTGATAAGGGCCTTAATAGTGTCGTTGAGCTTGTAGTAGTCGTGAGTGGGGTGGACTACTCTTCCATGATAGGTGCAGTACTTCTCATTCGACTCCTGCCCCAACGACTCTATAGTGGTGACCTCTGGCAGTTGGATCATGTTCTATTCTAACAGTAGTTGGAGCAGTGCAAGGTTCCACTCCGTGTCAAAGGGGTAAACCTTATTCTGGTGCTAGGTCTAGTAGTCGTTCTGCTTAGTGTTTTTAAGTGGCAGGACAACATTGTAGGACTGCTGCTTGCCCTCGACCTGAGGCATCTGTGCCTTAGAGAGGTCATGAGTTTGGGGAGCCATGCCTTTGGTGTCAGTCACAGTGACGGCCAAGTTGATCACTACCTTTTGAAATGCCCCAACTGCTGGAGCGAGAGTTTGAGTCGGAGGATTGTTGACGAGGGCTGCTGTGGTGCTTGAACAATCCCTCGATATGAACTGCCTTAGAGATGAGCTCCGACATGGAGGGTGGATTGGATGCCTCAACATGTAGGTTGATCTCGAGAAGATATTAGTATGCAGGTCTGGCCTACTTCCTTCTTGGTCATGGGAGTGGCGTGAAAGGTCGCCAACTCTCTCCATGGGGTGATGAACTTGTCAACCGGCTCACCAGGGTCTTGCATCAAGGTGAGGAGCTCGATGGTTTCCACATTCCTTTGGACTTCATAGAAGAGTTGGTAGAACAACTGCTCAATTTCTTGCCAAGTGTGCACCGAGTTTGGCGACAGGTGAGCATACCACTGGAAGGATGGTCCTTCGAGAGTCTCGACGAACTGGTGGAGGAGGAGACATCCGTCAGTTGTCGTCTCTCGGCAGGCCGCTTGAAAGTGGGCCGTATGCTGGTGAGGAGACATGGTACCATTGAACAGGGGGAGTTTCCCTTTTTGGTAGTTTGAGGGAAAAGAGACTTGGTTAATGTACGAAGGATACGAATTTTGGTAGAGTGGCATTTCCTGCATGCCAGGGACCTTGTTTTTTAGGCTATGGGCCACCATAGCATCTATGTCGGTTTGGGAGACCCCATGAGAGGAGGCACTATCTTGGGAGACCAAAGGGGGAGTCTGCCTAGGAGCTGTGTCCTCATCGATCCGGGAATCCGATGAAGAACGAGACCTGGAGGCCTCTAAGAGCTCCATCTTTTCCTCAAAGTTGTTCATCCACTCCTCCTGAGCGTCGTTCAGGTCATTGATCACCATGACATTGACCGTTTCTTATGGGAGGTCAGAGTTAGGTGATGCAGCAGACTGCCGAGGCTGGCGAGTCGTGCATGAAAAGCCAGTCTAGAGGGGCTTAGCTTGCCTTGACTGGAGTCAAGTTTGTATGCCGATCTTGTGAGGACCAGTTCTTGACAGTCTTGGGACTGTGACTTCTAAGTGGTGATCACCAAACAATATTCCAGAGCTTGCTTAGGCTCCGAAGTTTGAAGAGGGAAGAAGAGATTACAAGGCAAGAGGTCCTCAGGGGTGGAGACATCGACTTCCTTGGAGGTTTCTCCGGTAGGCCTCTTTTCTACTTGATCCTGAGGCAGCTGTGGACCTCATTCCAGAACCGAGCCTGAGATCTAGATTGCCCCATTTTCTTCGAGCAGATGAGGGCCATGCCTATGAGTTAGAGCAGGGAGTGGGGCTCAAGGATGGAGGGCAGCTTGGGTTGTTGTCTTTGAGGTTGGAGGCCTCTGTCTGACATCAAGTTGTTGCCCGGAATTCCTTTGTGAGGCTTGGGTGTTCGGTTAACCCGGAGCTCGCTCAAGATGGTACTCTTAGGGAAGACCTTTGAGTACCAGGGCTTGAGGTGCTTGACTGATGTCGGGGAAGTAGCAAAGGAAGAGGCTAGTTCATGACTCCGCCTGAGTCTCGATCCGAGAGGGACCTGCAAAGATGGTTCGTGTGCTCTTTTAGGGTTAGCCATCGGGGTGACTTGGGGGCCAGCCAGGGCTAGGTAAATAGGTTCGACCTGAGGAGGCAGAGACCCACGAGCTTGCATTTATGAGGGACAAGGGGGGAGCTTGCCTCTCACAAGGTGAAGCTGTGTGTGCTGCGAGGGAAGACGGAATGGTCGACCCTCCTGTGCTCGAGGTGGCATAGAGCTAGCATTTCCCCGAGCTGTGGAAAGCGAATGCATGACACATGTAGGGTTCAACCCAAGAAGGCCTGGCCCTGGATGTGAGCTCAAGGCAATATGAGGGTTGCCCCGAGGTGTGGCTAGAGTGGATAGACCACGAGCCTTTGAGTGTGTGCGAGGGGTGAAGACCTCAAGACCTCCACCTCTATGTACCGACCCTCCAAGTATGGACGCTCGGAGTAGTGAAGGAGCACAGGGGGTTGCCTCGCGGCAAACCTCAAAAGCGACTGCTGTTTGCTTGCCTTTCACAAGGAAGGACGGGCAGCCTTCCGGCATATGGCAACAATATGACTGGAAAGAGATTTGGTAGTAGCAGAGTGTGCAGTAGCAGGAGTGCTACCCATGCAAGGGGCCTTGGTGGAGAGTCCACCAGGGCGAGAAAGCAGGGAGGCAGGGAACCCGTTGTCCCCTCTTGCACCTATCCAGGTGAGAACCTGGGAGCCAGATCATGAGTACTGACTCAAAAGGAGGGTAGGGAAGGAGGCTTGAGCGACTCCCTTCCTTGGGACAGCCACAAGTGCAGGGATAAGGAAGTCCCTGTCCCGGATGAACGGGTTGAACAACCCAGGTTCCATAGAAGTAAGTGCAGAAATAAAAAGGAAATTGGTCCAACAAGAGTAAACTGACTGAGGGGTAGTAAGTTCCCAGTGGAGTCGCCAAGCTAGTTAGGTGCCTCGATCTCGCCCTCCGGATCTCAGTGATCTGACGGCACGTGTCTCGGGTTTTTGGTGAACCCGGGATTTGGGATCGCTGTCTCGAAACCTTGCTCGAGGGAAAGGGCAGTATACCAACCAATGAGAGAGGAATTTTAGGTGAGTTCGGGACTTACTCAGACTGGCTTGCTTGGACGCCCTCTTAGATCACGAAGAAAGCTCCCCAACTGCTTGAGCTAGTTTGGAATCGCCTCCCATAACTTGTAGTCCTATTGTCTTTCTGCACAACACTTCTATGGGTAATTTGTCAGACAAATGGGTCGAAGGGACCCACCCTTGTCTTAGGGCAATGCATGTTCACATGAGAAGGCGATGAAGTGCAAGGTTCGGTGAAAGATAGAAACAAGAAGAGAGCTTGATGTAGGGGTAAGACTAGCATGACAACCATAAATTACCGACTCGGAGTGGGAGCAAGACGGGCATGGTTCTAAGGACCAACATGGCGACAATACTACTCGAAACTGAGGTCGACGCGTCGATGATAGGCTAGGTCTACCCTCAATCGAGTGAGAGGAGAAAGAGGTGAGGAAGAAAGAATGAGATGGAAAAAAGAAGGGGAAATCCAGACGTCAATAGGCATTACGGTGGGCAATGCAAGGAGACGGCGCATGTGGACGGTGCTAGCTCCTGACGAGGCACACGACGATAGTTTCTCCTAGGTTGCACGGTGATAGGAGCGGGATGCAGGGAGAGTGACGCCGTGCACCGGGCACACAGAGGAGGCTCGCGAATAGCAATAAGTGTTGCCAAAGCCCTTAGCAGGCGACGATAGGTATCGCTGTCTACACTAGATGCGCGACGGGGAGTGACCCCTGCAGGCTGCAACAAACCTTGCCATCTGGGTTCTTCACTGAGACGTCAAAGCTACGTCTGTGGGCGGCAATGTGTAGCGCCATCTGCAGACCTCACTTGAAGGAAGAAACATACGAGTAGAAGGGGAAGGAGACTTGTGCATGGTGCTGTCATCGCCATGCACGCCCTGTGAGATCAAGAGAGAGGCATGCACGACGCTGCCACTGCCGTGCATGACCCTGCAAGGAACTCAGAGAAAGAAGAAGGAGAAGAGAGGGGAGAAGAGAGAGAGAAGAAGAAAAGTAAAAGATGAGAGAGAAAGTTTACCTTAAACCTAGGGGTGTCAATCAAAAGTTTCTCTCACCTCACTCCCTGTCTCAAGCGTGACACAACAATGGTAAGAAAGAGAAACTTATATTAAGAGAAAACTCTCTCTTGTGTGTGTATGCCTCTGTCTCTTCTTTTTTCTACGTATAATGATGATACGTATATATAGAAATGTGCCTCAAACATAGGTGGATGATCAAAAGTAACCCTAATTGGTGAAAATTAACATTAAATTGAATTAGAAGAAATTAGAAAATAGGGTACAAAATGACAGATTTGCCCCTTCATAACAAGTTGTTGAATTCCATAATAGTCCATGTGTTAGCCTAGGACTTGCGTGATCCGGGGTCGTTCTGATACCTGGTTGATCGTAAGATGATTTTTTTCTTATAGGGCTCGGCATGGCGATCGATTTAATACCAACTTCGAGCCATGGATTGTGTTTTTGGTGCACGATCATGTGACTTGAAATTTGAGTAGATCTTGAAACTTTAGATCGATAGTGTGTTTGCTCCTTGATGTTGTTCAGTGTTTTCTTCGTTGAATCACACTGAGCATGCCACTATGATCACGGGGCACCAAACTCGATTTCGTGGTCGAGCGAAGATTTTGCAAGTTTGGAATTTTGGCCGGAATCAAGGTTCCGGCGACCGAATTTGCAGTCTGTTCATCTGCTTCGTGTGTAGAATTCGATCGTTAATCATGTACAGGGCTCGAGTCAAAGATGGCCCGAGACCTCACACTCGTAATGGAATTGGTCTCGCGTTGATCGGTCTCTCGAGCAGCGTGATTTGGCCACTCGAGCGAGGCACGATGCTGCCGAATTTTCTGCACTTTCTTCACGGATCAACAACTTCTCTCTAGCTTTTCTTGACGCTCAGGTATCGTCACGGGGCATGCCGCATATCGAATCGCTGGTCTTGACTAAAAGAACATGCTCACTAAATTTGACCACGATCCGACTTAGGACAAGTGAGATATGAGCCTCAAAATTCATTGGTCGTGACTGTCCCTTCAATGGTATATTGTTACAAGGTGGCGCATGGGAATAGCTTGCAACTTCTCTTGTTTCACTCTTTCGCTTATAACGTCTTCCTGGAATGTCTGTTTGAGCTGAAAATTGACCCCTAGGGGTTTTCAACTGTGCTAGATCCAATGGTAGTGGTCCCACAACAATTTGAGATGCTGAAAATATAGCTCTAGTTATAGGGGTCCGTTTCAGGGTACTAGAGGTCAATTCTGCTGGAACTGTTTCTCTGTCTGCACTGCCTTAGACATGTCGGAGTGCGACGAAACTTGGCAGGAGTCTCTTAAGAGACCTCATGAAGATCTTGGCTATTTTTGGGGCTATTCAAAGACTTTCAAAATTTCCACTACTTGCTAGGCCTTTATTGAGCGGTGGCCCCATGTTGATGAAAAGTACCTTCCAACAATGGCTCACGGATGAGGCTTTGACCACTGTCTCTGAAGGTCCCCATCACACACATGGGCTACACAGTCCCTCGGCTCACTCATCCAGGTATACTTCGACCTCATCAAGGGATGATCTATTAAAACCCTTATCGGATAGTTTTTTATGCCCAGGTAACATAAATTTTTCTCAACCGACTGACTTATGTCGTCAACCTCAGTCTGGTATCAGCAAACATTGTTTTCTTAGTATGGTCCATGAAAGACATCCTCCCACTGAGTTTATGTTCCACTATATCATTTCATTTTACAAGCACTTATCGACACCCACCCAATATCTCTCACTGGCCTTTGAAGGCCTTACATTCTCGCTTCCTTGCTTTCTCTCATCTCCATCTCTCTCTCTCTCTCTCGCAATTACAATTTCTCTCACGCATTTTTTACTTATTCTCTCTCAATACATTAATCATGGCTTTCGTTATCAATCATATCATAAAAGGACTTACTGCTCGGATCTCATCCTAAAAATGGTCATAGTCCATCTTTCATATCATATAGTGAATCATAGACCGATTGTTGCAGAAGTTCAATATGTACCCTCATCACATGGGATCGTACGTTCATAGACTCAAAAGAGTTCTTCAAACAAGCTACTTCCTTTTATAGCTATACAACTAGCGCCACACATTGGGGTTCATGAGTGAACAACATTATAGTCTGTTGTTCTAGCCTATCAAATACTAGCAGATGCTTGCACTAGAATATATAGTTTATCTGGATCTTTCTCAATCTCATCTCATTCCTCAGATGACAAAAACATGGTTTTATATGCTTGGAGTTCTTATGGAATTATGGCTTCTTTGACACGCATATCACTATCGTGTTGTCACAAAAAATCCTTATTGCCTCATAACGTATGGGGTGAAAATCAAGTCGATTAAGATATTTCGCAATCCATATGATCTCCTTGACTTACAAATACCACGCCATGTACTCTGCTTCCTTGGTGAACAATTCCACCACATCCTGTTTCTTTGATTTCTAAGAAACTGTACTCCCTCCAAGCATTAACACATATCCAGATGTAGACTACGCATCATCTGAATCTGTGTGATAACTTGCATCTGTATATCTGAATAACCAAGCAACTAAAAGAATCGTGGGACTCAAGCAACTTCCACTCAATTATTACACATATAACATATAACATATACATTCTCAACATTCTTGTGCCTATATCACGAGGTAACATAGCAAAACTCATGCAATACGTAATTCAATGCCTGTTGGTTTCACAATATGCAAAACCTTCCTGAACCATAAAGGTTTAACCACACTAGTCGTCTTGGTTGTAAATCCATACAAACCAAATTATCTAATCAACACAACATGTGTCAAGGAAGCCTGACAAGATGGCATTTCTACAACATTCCTTATGGTTCAAGGTCTTAGGTAATCGAGGAATCTCAATAACTAGAAACATGGGTCAAGGCATATGGGTATTTAAAAACCAGTGCATGACAGTCTTTTCCCACTTTTATAAATACCTTCAAGACACAATGTTTTTCTCTTTATTAAAAAAAACTATTGACTTGGTATATATATATGTATTTATAAAAAAAAGTTAGATAATAATATGATGGTTTAAAATGATTTTTCATAAAGACTTAGTAAACCTTATAAGACTATGTGGTTTTCTCAAAACCATATTAATGGATTTAGGTTTTTCTCAAATCATCCAACTTAATTTTAAAATACATGCTTGGCCTTCATAAATTAATTTACGGCATTCACCTTTAATTTCCTACCAAGTGAAGTTCATGGCCACAAAAATAAATCATTAATATCATCATATAATTTTATCCAAAATATAGCATGACTAAAGAATGATTATCTGAGAGAGGGTTATCTTCCTGACTCGCTGAGAACCCTATCGTTGGCTTGGACTGTTTTCAGGTACCAACCTCTCTTCTCCTCTCTCTAAAGTTGCTATGGGATCCGACTGTCCCTCCTTTGTCCGGATTGGGGATTTCTACATCCCCATATCCGCGACCTCACCTGGGACAAGCAGACCATCTGGTCTTACCTTCCCGACGTCCTACTCAAGCGGCTTGACTGGCGTTGGTATCCTAGTCCAGCTTAGGAAAACTCGGGTCATGGGCACTCAAGCTCCCTACCCCTTCTCTTTCGACTTCAAGGAAACAGCCCCTAATGTTAGCTGCATGGCTAGCGCTATAGCCGCCCCCTCACACAAGCACCTTGTCACTGGCGGACACCCCGCCAGTCACTTGCCTCAGCGTGGTTGTTGTTACACTTCTCCTCCTCTCCTGGTGGGTCTCAGTTGGACCACCGCTTCTGCGAGTAACCGAAAGGCGACCCCACCCATGTCTCACAGGGGCATTGTTAGCACTGACACCCTCATGCACTCACCATACACTGGAGTTGGGGCTGGTGACAACTCACCCCGCTCTCTCCAACTGTTTCTGGTCCCTTCAACTCGAACGCAACACGAATGGTCCGAAGACTGCCCACATCACGCATGCTAACCCTCTAGTTCGAGGCAGCCCAAAGGCTGAGGCCTGAAGAACACATGACTTTTGAGACAATCAAAAGTCCCATAAACAGGTGCACATGCATGTTCGAGGCCCTATGGCCTCACCGACTAATTAGGTAGGTAACACGAGTACTCTGCCCCTCACTCCACAAAGGGTTGGTTCTGTGGCTACCCCAAACAACACCACGGATAGCGCACACATGTGTAGGTCCAAAGATGCTGCCGACTGCGAAGAAGGATGAGCTCCCGCTGCTTCACCAGCTTGTTTCAAGTCATTCGCTGTGTGGTACTCGACGAAGTTCCCATCGCACTGTTCTCTCGACTCCTCCTTCCTCGTACACGCGAGCCAGCCCTCATCGCTGGGTACAAATTAGGAGGACACCATCAGCAATGACTGGTCGCCCTGACCCTCTGTCGAGCGGTTCCCAGCCACCGTCGCCACCTTTAAGCTCCCTCCTTCCCGGGCATTACACCTTGCCCGAGCTGATCAAGTTCGCTTGAGCATCAGTCGAGCGAGCCTGCTAAAAAGAAGACTGGAATGACTTTCGATTCTGCGGGAAGATCTACCGAGACTTTCGACTCAAGCAGGTGAGGGGGATGGAAGTCCCACCCCTCCCACAAAAAGTAGAGTCTTCTTTCACAGAAGACTCACCAAATCAAAATCGATTCCAGCCATTCTAAGACACGGAGGAACCCAAAACCAATGTCATGGCCGACTCCAATGCTTTTGAGACACATGAAGGTGAACCAGCTTCGCCCTACCTGTGGTTCCAAGGCTGTCAAGAGCCAGTTGAAGAGACACGACACCTAGATCGTCACTCACCCATCTAAGGTGAGCCAGGGCCCTAAGGCCTTCAAGCATTAGGCTCGACAGCAACCCGACCACGAGGCCGTCCGGAGAAAGTACTTACATGGGCCTTGAAACAATCTCAGGCTCAAACGGGGCAAGCCCATCCCTTGCTACTTGGAGTGCAGGACCGGAGCTCGAAAAGGATCAGGGCTGCTCCTCCAACTAAATTACCCAACTCGGACCAGCCTGTCGAGGTAATGGCGGTGAACCATGACAAAGAAAAACCTGAAAACCCGTTGGCCTATTTCGAGAATGTCCTAAACAACATCTTGGACAGGCTTAAAGGGCTCGAAGACGCTCTGCCCATGGTCTCGTCTCACCAAGAGACAAACTCTCCCCTCGAGTCGCCACTTCGAGAGGAGAAAAGACCTTAGCCTCTCCCTCTGGCTCAAACACTGAGGCTCCACTCTCTCCTACCTCCTTTGAGGTCCAGCCCGACGTACCCCCCCAACTGGCATCGTTGAAGTTTACGCAAGAGGACGTGCAATGGATGATCAATGAAAGCATCCAAGACTTACAGGCATCGAAAACACAAGAAAGTGTTTCCTACCAGAAGCCCTACCCGCCTTTCATTGATCAGGTTCCCTTTCCTATCGAGTATCAAAATGGGAGGCTGCCAACCTTTGATGGCATGGGTTCACCTCGACAGCGTGTGGCCCACTTCATGTTTGAGCGCCAAGAGTCAGCCTCGCACGCTAGACTGCTGCTTCGGCAGTTTGTAGAGATTCTAGTTGGGCATACCTTCAAATGGTATGCCCGCCTGCCCCCTAACTCAGTCCACTCTTAGCGAGAGATGGAGCAACTATTCTATAAGTGCTTCTACGAAGTAGAGTTGGATGTTCAGGATATAGAGCTCCTCACTATGGCCCAAAACCTGGACAAGTCCAGCACGATAAGGAGCTCCCCGATGTGCATAAGGAGACAACAGTTTGCGACCTAGGTCAGCAGGTACCAAAATGCCTGTGGACCACGGAAGCAGTAGTGTAATAAGCCTTGATTCAGAACTTGATTTTTGACAGTCTCATAATGGTTTGAAAATGATTAAAAACATGGTTAACGGTCTTCGAAGAACATCCGCCAAGTTTCATCGCGATCTGACACAGTTAAGGTGGATCAGGTGCCAAAATAGTTTTCAAAATTCTGCCTCTAGCATGCTGAATGAAGACCCTGTAGCTACAAACCTATTGCCGGAGCTTCAAATGATCACCAGACCACTTCCATTGGATTCAAGACATCTGAAAACCCTCGGGTACTAAGTTTCATCTTATTTGGACGTTCTTTGACCAATCTTCGACCAACTCAGCAAGCAATCTTGGTGCACCCTCGGTTTTATCTTCCTCCTCTCTTCTTCCTCTCTTTTATCTCTCTCTCCTCTGTATCTCCCTCCTCCTTCTTTCTCTCCCTTATCTCTCTTCTCCTTCTCTCCCTCTTCCTCTCTTCTTCCTCTCTCTTATCTCTCTCTTCTCCTTCCCTCCTCCTCTACCATGCTATATTCTCTCTCTTCCTCTCTTCTCCTCTCTACCCTCCTTTGTCTTTCTCTCCTCTCTCTCTCTGCTCTCTTCTTTTCTCTCTTTATTTTCTCTTTTTCTTCCTTATCTACTCTATCCCTTCTCCCCCTTTCTTCCTCATTATATCTCCCTATCTTCTCCCTGACTTCTCTCTCCTTTCCCTATCTCTTTCAACATTCTCCCTCCCTTTTATCTCTCTCTACCTTCTCTCTTTCTATCTTCTCTCTTCTTCTTTTGCCTCTATCTATATGCTCTCTTACTGCATCTTTTCTCTATCTTTCTCAATCTTCACTCCCCCTCTCTCTCACTATCTCCCTATCTTTTCTCTGTCTCTCTCTATCTCCTCTCCCTTTCTCTCTCACTACCTCTGTCGACCTTCTCTCTCTTTCTATCTTCTCTCTTTTTCTTCTAACTTTATCTATTTTCTCTCTCTACCCTCTTTTTTCTTTTTCTGTCTCTTCTTCTCTTCCCTCTCATCATCTGCCTCTCTCTCCTCTCTCTTATTCTCTGTACTCACCTTCCTTCCTTCTCTCTCCTCTTCTTCTTCTCTTCTCCATCCCTGATTTCTCCCTCCTCTCACTTCTCTCAATATTAAAAACACCGTGAGTCCTTCATCAAGGAGACTCCGTAAGGATGTCAAATTGGCATGGACTCTACAATTCATTTTCCTTCAAGTATACATGTACGTGTATGTCGCTCAAAGGACAAGTTGAGGTCTTCTGATCCACTTGTCTAGATATTTTATGTGTGCGTGCATTTGCAAGAAGGAGGCAAGGAGGTTAAGGGAGGCGAGTCCGAACCAGTCTCAAACTTGGGGGCTTTCTTCGTGATCAAAGAGGGTGCCTATTCGAGCTAGCCCGAGCCTGTCACGGACCCATGTGAGGTAAGTCCTACCTCACAACCTTATCTCCTCTCTCGCTAGTTGGTACTCTGCCCACGTCCATGTGCGTGCTCGCCCTTACGCGTGTCATGGTTTTCAAGATAGAGGTCTTCAGGGTCTCTCACGAACCTGTGTCGCTGTCAGCTGGGTCTTCTCGACTTGATCAACGAGATCGAGGCACCCAACCAGCTTGACGACTCCACTAGGGACACGCTACCCCATCGTCGGTTCGTTCTTGCTTAACCTGCCTGTTTTTCCTTCCTACTTTCTACACACGCACATGGCTTCGGGCTTATTCAACCCCTTTATCAGAGTTGTGGATTTCGTAATCCCCACGTTTGTGAGTTCTTCTCTGGAGCAGGTTCCGTGAAGCTCGTTCCCAAACTTTGTTTTGAGTATCGACCTAGTGTCATGCTCCAAAGTCTTCACCTGAATCGAGGCGAGGAGGGATGAAAAGATCCCTCGCTCCCCATCTTCTAGTGTTGGTGGACCGTCCTTGCATCGATGGCACATCAACCACCACACAATGCATGCACCTCGTTACCGGCAAGTCACTTGCCTATCCCATTGCCTGGGGCAGCCACAAGTTTGCCCCTTCCACCTCCGCAACTAACAGATCACCTCTTGTTGCTCCATTGGGTCGCCGTAAGGCAACCCCTTATTCTCTTCCACCTCAAGTCGTTATAACGAGAGGCTCGACACACAGAGGAGGAGGTCTTTTCACACACCGCCAAAGCTTGTGGTTCATCCACTTGAGCTATACCTCTGGGTAGCCCTCAGGTTGCTTCCAGTCATTGTCAGGGTTTGAGCCTTCTTGGGGCTGGCCCTATTGTTTATGATGAAAATTGGATAGATCTTCTAACGAAGATCTCTCGAATTTTGACACCTTAAACTGATGAAAAAGATGTGGTAGAAAAAGTGGGACAAATTGAATTCAGTTATGAGGCCAAATCTGCCCAATAACGAGTAGATCCACTCTCAGATTTGCGGCAGAGCCAGCATGATTCAAGACATTAAAATAAGAGTTTAAAGCATCAAACAGATCACAATTAAATAAAACATTAAGAAGAAGAAGAAGGAAAGGGTAAGAGAACAATACCAAACCAGACCGGCTGGCCCGGGACTCCCAAGCCTTCGAGGGCTTGCTCATAACAGAACTGACGTCCTCTTTGCCTCTCTGATTTAGATGTTGACCAGGCAATCTCTAGTTGAAAAGGGTTGTTCTGCCCTAAGGATCGTTTAGAACTAGGGTTCCCTAGGTCTAGGATAAGATTTCTCAGGCTTAGGGTTAGGTGCCTCGATCTTGCCCTCAGGATCCGGATGATCTGGTGGCACACGTCTCGGGTTTTGTGGGAGCCCGAGACTTTTGAGATTGCTCTCTTAGGAACCTTTCTTAAGAGCAAGGGCAGGTATACCAACCGATGAGAGAGAAATTTAAGGTGGGTTTAGGACTTACTCGGGCTGGCTCACGTCGGTGCCCTCTTAGATCCGGAAGAAAGCGCCCCAGTCATAGAACTAGATCAGAATCAGCCCCAGCCATAGAACTGGATCGGAATCACCTCCCTTGCCCTGTACTCTCCTGTTTCTGCAATACTCATACATGATTAATTTACAAGACAAGTGCCCCTCCTTGTCTTTGGGTGAATGCACATAGGTATGCACATTCAAAAGAAGAAAAAAGGGCAAGATGAAAGAGGAAGAAAGAGACATAATAGAGGAATGAGGAAGATCGGAATCTGACTAGGTGGCTAGATGAACACAGTAGCTAGACCAACAAGTGATTGACCTAACGTGGTAGCAAGATAGACACAGTAACTAAATCGGTATAACGACATACTGCTTTATGATAGAACGATCATCGACCAGCCTATCGTGGCAGTAAGGCGGGCACGGTAACTAAAACCGAGACAATGACTGTATTGCTAGACGATGAGACTACCATGGTAGTGCTTGACTTACCTCTATTGATCAAACGAGAAGGAAACAAGAAGAAGAGAGAAAAGAAAGAGAGAGGGAAAGGCATGCACAATACTAGCGATGTTGTGCATGTGATAAAAAAAAAGGAAAAAGAGAGAGGAAAAGAAGAAGAAAGGAGCAGTAAGAAAGAAGCAAAAGGGGGAAGAAGAAAGAAAGAAGGGAGAAAATGAAGAGGGAAGAAGAGAGAGAAAACATGAACGACGATGAGCATCCACCATTTATGACAAGGGAATTTAGACGAGAGAGAAGAAATGGACGACGATGAGCATCCACCATCTATGATAGAGAAATTAGAAGAAAGAGAAGATACGGATGATGATGAGCTTTTGCCGTCCATAATAAAGAAGAGAGGAGAGAAAACATGGACGGCGATGTGCTTCCGCCGTCCATGACAGAGAAGAGAGTAGGACAGAGAGAACATGGACGGCGATGAGCTTTCGTCATTCATGACATAAGAATTAAAAGAGAGAGAAAACATGGACGGCGATGAGCTTCCGTCATCCATGACAGTGAAGAGAAGAGAGAGAAAATATGGACGGCGATGAGCTTCCACCGTCCATAATAGACAAGAGAAGGGGAAAGAGAAAACATGGATGACGATGAGCTTCCATCGTCTATGACAAAAGAATTATAAGAGAGAGAAAACATGGACGGTGATGAGCTTCTACCATCCATGACACAGGGGAATAAGAGAGAGAAAACATGGATGAAGATGAGCTTCCACCGTCCATGACACAAGAATTAGAAGAGAGAAAAAATATGGACGGCGATGAGCTTCCGCCGTCCATGACATAGGGGAATAAAAGGGAGAAAACATGGACGACGATCAGCTTCTGCAATCCATGACATAAGAATTAGAAGAGTGAGAAAACATGGATGGTGATGCTCTTTCGCCATCCATGACATAGGGGAATAAGAGGAACTTCAACCGAGGCCCAACCCGCCACTCTAGTTAAGGCCCAACTCACTATCTATGCCCTAGAAGTAGGAGGACATCACACTCGACGATAGGCTCATATCGGAGAAGAAAGAGAGAAAAATAGAGAGAGAGAAGGAAAGTGAAGAGAAAGAAAAGAGAGAGAAGGAAAGTGAAGAGAAAGAAAAGAGAGAGAAGGAAAGTGAATAAAGATGATCAGAGAAGAAAAAGGAAAGAGAGATATAAACGAAAGGAGAGAGATAGAGATGAAGAGAGAGAAAGAGATAGATGAGAAGAGAGAGATGAGAGGAGGAGAGAATGAGAGATGAGAGGAGGAGAGAGAAAGAAAGAAATGAGAGGAGGAGAGACAATATTACGTTCACCAAAGGGTACCGAATCTTTTCTTCTCTCTCCTCTCTCTCTCTCCAAGACATGCCCATAATTTGAACGTCCAAACTCTCAAATTTTATTGATGAGTCTTGAAAAATCAAGTGTCCTTTGACAATTGCGTTTAACATGTACTTATAGAATTGGGCCCAAACATGGGTATACGCCCAAAAACTACCTAAATTGATGATAATTACAATTTAATTGAATTAAAAAAAATTCTAAAATTGGATGAAAAATGGTTGTTTTGCCGCAGCCCAACAATGTATGAAATTTCAAAACAATACCTGCTGCTGCCTTATAACTTGCATGATCTTCCATGGATGATTAGGGATTACTCCGGTGTCCGTTTGATCGAAAGATAATTGCTTCTTTGTTGAGCTCGGCATGACGATCGATTTGATACCAACTTCGAGTCATGGATTGCATATTTAGGCCATGATCATGTGACTAAAAATTTGTATAAATCTTGAAAAATTCTGATCAGTAGTGTGCTTGTTTCTTGATGTTTTTCTTTGGTTTCTTCGCTAAATTGTACTGAGCATGCCGTCACGATCACGTTGCAACAAATGCAACTCGATTTCGTGTTCGGATGAACATTTTGTCGTCTTAGGTTTTTGGCGGAAATCTTGAAATCCAGCAGTCAGAATCTACAGCAGCTTTGATGCCTTCATGTACAGAATCCAGCCGTTCATCCTATGTGAGGTTCAGACTATGCATAGCCTCGAGCCTTATACACATAATGCAATTGATTTTGCATTAATCGGGTATGCGATCACCGTGATATAGCTACTCAAGAGAGGCGTGAGGCTACTTAATTTTCTGTAACTATCTTCACGAATCGTCAACTTCTCTCTAGTTTTTCTCTCTGTTCGGGTATCGTCACCAGTCATGCCACATATCGAAACACTCGTCTTCGTGAGATGTATACGCTCACCAAATTTGAGAGCGATCTGACTCAGAACGAGTGAAATACAGGTCTTTGAATTTGCTGCTCGGGACTATGCACACCACCCTCCTTTAATGGAGATTGGTGCAAGGAGGCCCCATGGGAATAGCTTGCGGCCTACCCCTTTTTAATGTCTCACCCATAACCTTGTCTTGGAGTGCCCGATTAAGTCAAAAATTGACCTCTCGAGGTTTTTGATCGTGCCAGATCTAATGGTGGTGGTCCTACATCTGTTTGACGCATCAAAAATATAGTTCTAGTTACGGGGTTCGTTTCAGGGTGCTAGAGGCTGATTTTTCTAACATTGTTTCTTTGTTTACACTGCTATACACATGTCGAATTGTGATGAAACTTGACAAGTAGCCTTTTGAAGTTCTTAGGAAGATTCTGACCTATTTTGAGGCAATTATGAGACAATCTGGAATTTCATTGTATGTTAAGGCTTTATTGACTGGCCTCTCTTTTATTTCGCATCGAGGATCAAAGGTGTTGAAAACTCTGTTAAAACATTAGGGTTTTCAGATTAAGGTCTCAATCTTTCTTTATCTAAATAAGTAGAAGTCCCTCTAAGTGGCCCCAAAAAAGGGTTTATAGAGGTCAAGGATCTTTTTGGAAGTGCATCTTTTCATAACCAACAGATCCCCCAACCAAAAATATCATTTTTTGGGATTCGAGTTTGGGCGACATGCCTAGTGTCGCCCAAAAAAATATGGTAAAAACTTTAACAAAAGGCAAGAAAATCAACGCACGAAAGAAATTTCCAATTTCGGCCTGACAGTGCTGGGCGACACTAGTGGTGTCACCCAAGTCTGGGTGGCACCACTTGTGTCGCCCAGTCTAGGTTGGGCGACACTCCAACTGTTGCCCAAACCAAAATTGGTCCAAAATTGAAATTTCCACTTCAAGTGTGTTCCTCTGCCTCTTGTGAAGCTCTCAGAGAAATTTGGCTCAAAAAGGAATTTTCTACTATTTTTAATGATTTTTTGGTAAAACAGGGCCGTTGCAAGATTCTGGGTCAAAACAAGGTATCTGCAGGGTTTTGTGTAGGCAGAATGGTTCTGGGTCACAGGGTAGGCTGTGTGGACTATGGATTTGAGTTTACTAGGTCAGTGTGGTCCTAAAGGTTCAGGAAACCACATAATTTGCCAGATTTAAAATGTGGTGTCTACAGTTACCCCTCTTTGATACTCTCTGTCCTTTCTGGGACAGGTGAGTGGCAAAGAAGTAGACACTTTGTTCTTCCTTGTCCTTCGAGGGACAAGTGAGCGACAAAGATGGTGGCATTCCCTGTCCTTCGAGGGGCAGGTGAATAACAAAATAATGTAGACATTTTAAATTTTATCTTGACATTATGTGATCAGAGGGCGCACCAACTAATCCCTCCAGATCATTGCGCTCCCAAGCTCACCCACCTAAGGCATTTTCATTTTAGGGTTTTCGACATGAGATGACGGTAAGTTAGACAAGCTTAAAACTCAAGTTAGATTTTCTGGCCATGACACTTAACTTCAAGGGTTTCACAGTTTGAATTTTTTTTAACCCTGACGTCTTCTTTGATTTCCTTAGGGTGGTTTCTTAAGGCTTTCTATAGGAAAAGGATTTCTTTGGGAAAAGACTTGTCTGGCCGATTTTGAAGAGAGAGATGAGGCAATCACTCATTAATCACGACAACACGGTAATCGTGGCAACACAGCAATCACCATTTACGGGTGTCCAAGCTCCTTCGTTTTTAGAAGATGTTTTAGAGATTTTGAAAAGAGGGAGAGATTCAAAATATAACCCATATCAAGGACAGATTACGATTTTAACAAAGAAATTAAAGTATTTGAAAACACGAGATATATAATGAAAATTTAGAAAAAGAGAAAGATATTTTGAAAAACAAATTTTGGTTAGCAGTTTTAACTCCTGTAACCATAGTGCCCTCTAAGCAGTTTAATGTCATGCAACGATGGACAGTCTAGTCGGTAGTTATACTCATACGACCATGGAGTTTGTATTATTATTATTTATTATTATTTACTGCCCCTGTTGGGGTGTAGTTTTCTTTTAATGCAGGTCTTACAGTTTAACCACTTGTGACCCCTTTGGTGGACCCTATGTGAGCGTATCGGATCCTTGCTTGAATCTTCGTGACAAGGAATCATCAAGTATTTCTTGATCTTCCAGCCTCAGCTCTTGTATTGCAATTCGCAAACCCACGGCCATCGCTCGAGGCAGCTCTGCCACCAGACTTTCCTGAGCACATGAGAGGCGACCTCCTTGTTGTCCCTACCAGCACATGCATGCTCACTATGTGAGGGATGGTGACAAGACCATTCCTTCACGCATACATGCTCGTGGCACTAGGCCTTCTATGCTCGGACCTACTGCTCGAGCTGGGTCGACCCCCAGGTCACCCGAAGACCTTCTTTGAGGAGCGTACACACGTCGGTACAGTGGTCTACACCGAGCTCCCAGCCGAAAGGCCACTGATAGTCGACTCCTCCCCCATTCACCCCTTCTCCTTTTGCAAAGCCCTTGTGGACATGGTACTCAAAAGTCTTCCCCAAGAGTATCATCCTGTAATCCCCTCTTCAAGCCCACGGTGCCCCTGGAGCTTTGAAGCAAGCTCGGGGCAAAGCTCCCTGCATCGACAAGGTCATTCTTCATTCTTCTCTCCCCCGGCCAAGATAGTCTAAAAAGGCCATACAGACTGTCATTGTCGACCCCTATCCCTTACCTCAACTCATGGAAGTAGCTTTGGCCTAATCGAAGAAGACAAACCATTCCCAATTACGGTCCCATTCTTGGTTCTAGAAGGGAGTACACCAGAACTTGAGAACCAAGCATGAGGAAAGCATATGGATCACGTCAAAGAAGAAGCTTGGAGAGCTCCGGCAAGCAAGCCTACCGATCCCCTGGCTAAGAATCCCTTCTACCCATTGCTGGTGGCAACAGAGGCCGAAGAAAGAGGGGTAGAGGCCTGTGCAGTCATCATCATTGTGGGGGACGACCCGAGCCAGTAACACCCGCGGTCTCAAGGCTATCGTGAATTGATTCTCACCTAGTCCGCATTTAGGGCCCAATCAAGTTGGGGCAAGTCGAGCCCCTGCTAACCGATCCCCTGCACCCAGTACGCTAAATGCGTAAAGCTTCGACGGTGCAAGAGACCTCTCCCTCCTAAGATAGAGTTAGCCTGATGGTCATCGAACAACATGACGACGAACCCCAAGAACGTCTGACTCGGCTGGAGGGCTTGATAAGCCGTATGATATTGAAGATTGAATGGATGGAGAGTGCTACGCTCCCTGGGAACTCATCTCACCATGGGGCTAATTCTCCTCAGCTTCCCCATTCGGTTGAAGAGCTTCTAAGGCAGCCACCTCCTCCCAACTCTCATGACCATTCTTCCCCTCGACATGTCTCACAGGCTGACATCTATGTTATGGTCAACCATAGCCTGAGCGACTGGCGGATCCCCTGGATGCGAGAGACATCACTCTATCAGAAGCCCTACCCTTCTTACATTGACCTGCTCCCTTTTCCACCTAATTACCAGATAGGGAGACTCCTTGTCTTCAATGACACAAGTTCTCCCCTCCAGCATATCACTCACTTCACATAGGCATGTCAAGAGACGGCTGCTGATGGGAGGCTCCTTCTCCTTTAGTTTGTCGAGACTCTCGATGGGCCGGCTTTCAAATGGTATGCTCGACAAACTCAGTGCAGACCTAGGAAGATATGGAATGCTTATTTTACAAGCGCTTCTGTGAAGTTAAAAGAGAAGTACAAGCCTTTGAGCTTCTCACTATGTCATCAGGTCCAGAAGAGCCAATCGACTAATTTATTGCGAGATGGAGAGATCTGGTTGCATACCAGCCAACGATATGCCCGTGATTGATGCCATCCAGACCTTTGTGCATAACATGCAGCCAGAAATCTCCCTACATGTCAAGGATTCAACCCCTACCTCTATAATGGATCCGATCTCTAAAGCAGTTCGCATAGAGAACCTCCTTAATCACCATGGAAAACTCCAAACACCATCATCAAATGGGGAGAACAGCTGAAATGTTGGTAATGACTACCCTAATGGCCAGGGCAATCAGTAAAGCGGAGCAATCAATGCCGCTGTCACCATGTATGATTCCAAGAAAGTGCCTCTCCAAACTCAGGATTTCTTTAAAGGGGTGCATCTCGCCAATGCCCAGGGTACATCTCAAGCAAGGCAACAGCAGGCCCAAGCCTACAATAAAATGCCTCCACCTCAAAATCTTTATCAAAAGAACTACTGGGAGCAAAAGAGGAACAAGGTTTACTACTTCAACAAGGAGTGGGTCCCCACCCTATTCCGAATGTTGCTAGAACAAGAGATGATTGCTTTTCCTGAGATAAGAAAGCCAGAAGAGGCTAACCCACTAGAACTATTATGCCTATCATAGAATGTTGGGGCCCCTTATTCAAAAGTGCTTCACTCTCAAAGACCATAGTGAGGCCTTAATCCAAAGGGGGTAGCTTCAGGTAGATGCCCTCAAGAAAGCATTCGGGGCAACTAAGGCATCCCATATGGTGACAGCGCAAGAAGAGGAGAAAGGGGATTATTTTGATGAACTGCCACTAGATCTTCTCCCGAAAAATTTCATCATGATGATCCATAATCGGGTCACCGCGCCATGGCCATCGAGACAGCCCAGGCACATTCCTTTCGGAACCAACCATTTCTGATGCCCATACCACTAAATACTTGGCCATGGTTTAGCTGAATGCTTTGTCTTCCGAGCCTTAGTGGCAGAGAAGGTCTAAAGGGGGAACCTCACAGTTGAAATCTTGGTCCCCATCCCTAAAGGTGACACCCAAGCCCCTGGACTACCAAGTATAGAGGTCACTCACGCACAAACCACTTGTGATGAAGGGCCGCTAGAATCTTTCGAATCAGATGAGCCCTCCATTTCTCAACCATGACCGATCTATCGAGGGAAAAACTGAATGAAATTCATGAGAAAGGAGTTGGTTCGCCAAACGAGGCCAGCTCATAATCCTCATGAGCTCAGTGAGCCTATGCCAGCTAAGAAGAGGGGTAAGAGAAGATGGGTACGAAGGGCTGCTCGTTGGAGGAGGAGGACCCTTCAACCCCCAACCGAGGCAGAATTCCTTTCGCCTGTGCCTCCACTGCCCAAATTACAGGACATTCTCCCCAAGTCAGTCACTGCCACTGACCCTGACTCACAAAACAGTCAAGAAGGGATCCAGGCTTCCCACTCGTCTGACAAGGGTGATGACGCTAAAAGCACCCCTCCAAGGTTCAAGCAGGGTAAAGACCTTAAAGATCCCCTGTACACATCCAAAACAGGTGACGATGTTAAAAGCTACCCGGTTTGGTCCAATCTGAGTGATGACCCTAAAAGCTCTCACCCTTCTTCTATCCACGATTCTTCGAGCCCTTCTTCTTTGAACCCGCCTTCTACAGGTCTGATCTTGAATGCCCAGACTTTGAGGCTCTTGATAAAGAGCTTAAAAGTTGCAGCACTAGCAAGTGGCATCAAAGGTAGCTTAAGAAGATGGTGGCCCAAGTAGCTGGATTCTTGTCAGTCGCCGATGCCTTGACGTCTAGATTCTATAAGAAGCATCCTCCCACTATCGAAGTGCTTATCGAGTGATACAGGAATCCTAAGCCAAAGAAGTCCTGATGGCCTCCTGTACCCGATTTGGAGCGACAACTGAGAGAGTCGAGTGGGTAATGCTATCACCCGCATGAGGCGTGCCATATGGTTCAGATCTTTGAAGGAGTGTCCCATTCCGACCAAATTAGCCTGAGGTCTGGGAGAAGACCATCACCGCTCATACAAAACCTTAGCAACCAAAGCTCTTGAAATATCTGGGTCCACCACTTATTCCATACCCAAATACCCTGACCAATCACTGTCACTCCGTAAATACCTGGGAGCGCCATTGGTCTCATACACCAATCCATCCCAAAAATCTCAACCTCCATCAACCTCTGTTCCATCTATCCAACCTAGGTAGTCTACATTGGACTTGGCTACACAACTCAACCAGTCGGCACCAAATCCGGTTGCACAACCTTTGCGTACCCAATCCCCTCAACCTCTCCAATCCAACCCGACTACACAGCAAGGTCAGCCGGCTCCTCAAAACAACCATCCACCATCTAAACCTACTCCACAACCCACCATACCACCTACACCCATGGCAGGCCTTAGACCTCAGAGGGGTGATGATGACAAGATTAAATATGATGTTAAGAATTCTCCCAACCTTGCTCAATGCTTATGACGCCCTCATGCTCTTAAGAGACTACCGTATGGCCCTGATTCAGGTTATCTCTTCACCCGAGGTACACGAAATGGAAGTAGAGCCTATTGAAGTTGACCTTGCAATTCTGAACAACTACATGGCTGTCACCTTCTTCGATGATGACCTTCTATTGGTAGGAAAATTCCACAATCGACCTCTCTTTGTAACTGGCGAATTGGATGCGCACCCCATCAGCCGAATAATGCTAGATGGAGGATTGACGGTGAACCTCATCCCAAGAAGGATCCTTACCTCACACCTACGCCCATCATGGTTCAGGGGGTCAATCAGTCGGGAGAAAAACAGGCTGGCACCATTCGCCTTCATCTCAAAATCAATGAGTTAAATGATTACGCTCAGTTTCATGTAATCAACGTCGACACCTTTTATAACATACTCCTCGGGGGCCCTGGATGCATGATCAAGGGGTGGTTCCATCCACGCTCCACCAGTGCTTAGTCGGGCTGGGAGACAATACACGGTCTATGCTGATAAAGGACCTTTCCCCATCGTCGAGATGCATTATGCAGATGCAAAGCACTACTTTGCAGATCCTGTGTCACTCCAAGAGCCAGAGACTGATAACCAAGGGTTCACGAAGAAGGTGGAGGCATCCCCTCATGAGGATGCTGAAGATGTAGGACGGGTGCTCTTGGGCATGTTCAAGGAAGAAGAGAGAGGTGGCAAACTCCTCCCCGTAACCTCTATGAACCCAAACGACCTATGTGCTCTCCTAGAGATGTCGCCCACTAGTTATGAAGAAGAGGTTTCACTTCTTCAGTTCCAGAGCCACCCGCATTAACAGCTGAGCTGGTGACTTCTGACGGGCATGAAGATGCCATGGGAGTTGATGCTTGGGTGCTAAAGGTCACCTACACGCCAAACCATCATAAGGTCCTACACATCTCTATCCCACATCTCGTGGTGAAAATGTCACGACAAGTAGACCGCAAAGTCCTTCGCATCCCAGAATCCTTAAGAAAGGGAAATAGCTCTCATCCAAATCAAGGGCTAACCCATAACTTCGACTCTCTAAGGGCGCTACACATCCCTGACTCGATGGTGGAGGAGAAGCCAAACAAGACCCCCTCCCCCCCATCATCAAGTCCAGGCTACCCTTGCTAGGCTAAAGAGGGAAGTTCAAGGTCTTCAAAGCCAATTGGACACCATCCGCAAAGGGAAGGCCATGGTGAAAGGAGTCCCTTTGGCAGGATTTGTGCCAGAGACCAAAAATCATGATGAATGCGGGTTACCAAAGGCCTTGTCCCATTCGGAGGCCATGACCTCCCCTGATTGGAGTCTTAACAGCCAGCACTCTCGTCACATCATGATGGAAATGGACTTTGATCCTCTTGATAGAAGGGAAGTAAGCGCTCCTTTTGAGGTCATTGAGACCGCAGCTGCTCGGCACACGACAAGAAAAGGAATTGGCTACTCTACCTCCCCTCATCACTCTCCCTAAAAAGGCGGATATGATGAAAACTCGAAAGGGCAGTAAAAGCGTCATAATAAAAAATGACGGGGCATGATAGCACCATCTGCTATTTTGAGAAAAAGTCGTCACAATGAAAATAAATAAATAAATAAATCAATAAATAAATAAAAGGGAACGGACATGATACAAACCTGATAAGGGTCATGGGTAAAATCGTCAAAGAAAAGAAAAAGGATAAATGAAAACCCAAGAGGGCATCAAGAGTAAAAATAAAGGAAAGAAAAAGAAAATGGTAGACATGGCTTAGAAACCACTAGCAAAAGTATCACCAAAAACATTATGGGGTTCTGCGAAAACCATAATAGGCGCACACCCCAAGGAATTAAACAAAAACCCAAAAGGGTGTTTAAGTCAAAAGACACAAGTGAGGAAAAACGTGTCTACAGGGAGGTCCCTTCATTGCTCACAGTCTTCTGAAGGCAACAATGAAAGCTGGAAAAAACAAGGCACGGTCAGACCCAAGCAAAAGCAAAAAGTGATGTTTCATTTATGCTATTAAAATTTGTGTAAAAGCATCGGAATATGACAAAGAAGAAAGAGAAAAAAGAAATGAAGTCACTTTCAAAATTGATCAATGATCTCATTGATCTTCGCCCTAGACCCCTCAGATACCGCCTTAGTCCCTTCAGCATGTCCCTTCAGATCGACCATTGCTTGGGCCTCTAGTTTCATAAAGGCAGTCTTTGATGCAAGGAAATGGGTGAGTTCGGACACCTCATCAGCAAGGGCCTTATCCTCAACTTTCCACTGAATCATTTCCTTCTTAAGCTCTAGAATTCCTCTCTCAGCTACGGCATCTTCACATGTATGGCCGTCATCCTGTTGAAGTGGGAAACCGCCTCCTTGTTGAGGCCAGACTTCTGAGAAGCTATGGCAACCTTCGTTAGCACGCAGGTGTCAACTTCTTCATGATGGTGTGCGAGTGAGGCTTCCAAAGAAGCCAATTGAGCGCTCTGCAGCTCGCTCGCCTCTACCTCCTATTGAAGTGCCTTCACTATCTAGACCTCCAATTTGTTCAGAAGGTCGTCAAAATGGGCAAAGACCTCCTTATTGCTCTCCAAAGCACTCAGCGTGAAGGAGTAATTATAAAGCTTTAGAACTGTTGGGCTAAGTTACACGAGTCCATCCCTTTAGCCGTTGGAGGCCTAATCGAAGCATGTCCACGACCATGTTGGATTCCTCGCTCGAAGTGGGCCTGCCCAATGATGAGTTGGGGGTAGAGGTTGCCTCAGCTATAAGGACCACGGTTGAGGCCAGGTCAATTGAAGTGACCTCGGGAGGAGGGGCCACCTCTGAAGAGACAATGGCCATGGTGGTAACTGGCTCCGGAGACACAACCTTGAAGCCAATGTCAGTAGATTCTTTGGGTTTTGAGAACATGAGAACCAGGGTCTCACCCACATTGTCGGTGTCGAAACGGGGAGCTACCTCAATTTTATCGGACCTCCCATTATTGTCGGGCCCCTCCCCTTGAGTAGCACTTGGGCCTTTGTTAACAGCCCTACTCGCTGCTTGACTCGCCTCTCTGCCACTTCAAAGGGGTCACCCTCTTTTCAGATGGAAGCCAGGTTGAAACTTACCCTCCTTGAGGGAGTGGACGGAACAGGTTCCAGCTCATGCATTGGCGGAGCCATTTCCGGGGCAACCTCCCAGACTGGAGAAACAGCAGTAGGCCCCTCCTCTCGGGCAGTACTCGGGCCTTCATCAACGACCCCACATGTAGCATAGATCACCTCTGCCACCTGAGAAGGACCGCCCTCTCTTAAGCCAGAGGCTTTGTCAATGCTCACCCTCCTCGAGGAGGATGGAACTAGTGATGGTGCACACATCGGCGGGACAACTTCAGGGACAACCCCTTGTGGTACGTCATTTTTGACGTACTTCCATAAGCCCATGCGAATAAGGAGAGAGTCGGTGACAGTCTGGTCTCGCAGGTTCACGAAACACCTGCAAACTAAGATTGGGCCAAAAAAAAAGCCTTTAAGCTAGTGACCTGAGTGCGGTGCCCTCGCACTAAGAAAGGACTCTTTACTGTAGACCTATGTTAACGGTTGCAGCAGGGCATCAGACCACCGCCATTGTGCTCAGAATGTCGAAGAACCCTCGTGGACCAAAATTGGGCTTAATAGGACCTCTCTAGAGGGGTCTACGGTCATGGAGCCTCGCAACTCATGAGTTCTACCGTAGCGCGGTGCGACTTCACCAAACTAGTCACGAAAATGGGGACTTTGATAATGTTATTCGTCAGTAACCTCGCCAACCCACATCGCCTTTCTAAGCCAGATGGAGCTCAAACATTGACATGTTAAAGATCACACCAGCCCTGTCATTTTGACCTATTGCACACATTGTGGCTTGACTAAGAACCCCATTGCTCTGAAGAGGAAAGTGACCGGAGAAAACGAGGAAGAAACATGGTTCAACAAGCTCTAGATTCGGTGAAGCATAGCTCAATGTCCAAGCTTTGGATCAACGCGGGGAGGATTTCAATAGAATGACCTCGCGTAGAGCTACATTCTGGTACAACTCTTTCATTCAGTCCATGGTTCAATGAACGCAAGTCTCCAGGTTGCCAAAGAAGCAAATCCAGCCGGTTGCCAGAATCGCTTTCCTTGACAACCTTCCAAATTAGGAAAATGCGCAAATCGACACCAAATCAGCCCAAACTTCGTGCAAAATGGCTGCAACAGCCACCTCTCTAACTTGCAAGCAGAGCTAGGAGCTAAAACATTGCAGCTCGAAGATGCATTTGAAAACAAAGTTCACGAAACTGGCCGGACTTTCATCCTTGGCGAAAAGGCCAATAAAACATGATTAAAGGCATCAAAATACTCACATTCGAGAGAAAACAAAGATATATTGCTGAAACAGCTAAACAACTCCCCCAATTTGTAGGACCAGCTTCCAAGGTCTTCCCAAGGTAGAGCAACCTACGTGTAGGGACGAACTCATCATTCGAGCAAAAGATCATAGGGACATTTTTATCATTTGTGCCTAATTTTTGAATTTGTTTTGAATTTCATTAATTATAATAAAGCTTGGCTTTTGAGCATTCACCCTCGTTTGGTGAATCCTCTATATAAGCAAGCTTAACTTACTTGTAAAAGTTGCCCTTTTCCCAGCTCCAATACCTCCAAAGGTAGGGAAGAATCGAGGCTAGATTTCGCTTGTTAGCTTGTCTTTCTTTGAGAGCCCCCAATCTCTATGGGAGAGGAGAGAGAGAGAGAGAAAACTTTGAGAGAGTGAGGATACCCTTGAGTGCGTGGTCCCATGGGCCCCCCGGTCACGCGCGTCACCCCCCCACCTCTCCTTAGCTGAGTCGTTCTTCCTCTCTCTGACTCTCTCACTCTCACCTCCCCACACATGACCCCGCGCGTGTGGCAGCCCACATCCATTCGCAAACCCATGGACGTGAGCAAACCCATGGGCCTTGACCCTCCGGTTTCCCCACGCCCCCCATAGCAGCCAGCAAATCGTCACGAGAGGGCGACCAAGGAGGAGGGACATTCGGAGCCCATCTCAATAGCATAGAGAGAGTGAGAGGTTGTGATCTTGAAGAGGGCTCCCGTCTAAATCGTGCTGACAAGCAGCCTAAGGGCTTCGTAATTGCACTAAAAGGGTCATCTGCGGTGTGTCCCTGAAACCCCAAAGTGGTGTAAGAGCGTTTGTGCTCCAGTTGCAAAAATCTCTCTCACCGTCGGCCTCCTATCCGCTAGAAGGAGGGTCGACATGTGCACCACATGTCAGACCTCCTCACCCGGACAAAAACTAGGTCCCCTCTGACATCAGTTGGCATCTCCCCTAGGGATTCGTCACCCAATTGTTGGCTTGAGCTGTCTCCAAGTACCAACCTCTCTTTCTCTTGCTTCACTTTTGCTATGGGATCCGTTTATCCCTCCTTCCTCTGGGTCAGGGAGTTCTACATCCCCATACCAGTGGCTACTCATGGGGAGGCTTGACCATTCGGTCCTCTGTCCCTTGTGTGCCATCTATGCAAGCATGCTGGCCCAACCATTCTAGCCTCGACAGGGAAAGTTCAAGGCATGAATCCTCAGGCCCTCTCCCCGCCTCTTCTGACGTTGGGGGGAGACCCCATAATGGCCACTGCACGGGCGACTCTACTGCCGCCCCATCACTAAAACACCATGTTGTTGGTGGGCACCCCGCTAGCCCCAAATCCAAAAGCTGCCCGAGCCACCATTCCTCCTCACTCTATTAATCCTAATAGGACTGCCTTCATAGCGGATAGCCAAACGGCGACCTCGCCGACGTCACACAAGGGTGTCATCAACATTGGCTCCCCCACGCACATACCACCTGCTGACAATTACCATGCCAGCTCATGCAGTTACTCCACCACACATACCAATGTCTATAGATCTCCGGGCGGCCCGACTGCAACAATAATGAATCGGGGCAGGCCGCAGCCTACCTTAGTCTCTCAAACTGTTTCGAGTCACTCTCGACCTAAACGTACTGCTGGTGGCTCTGATGCCACCCGCGCCATGCATGTCCGCTCCACAGCTTGAGGTAGCCTAAGAGCCGACCCCCTACCGACAAGTGGCTTTCGAGACAATTGGAAGTCAACCAAACAAACGAACATGCATTCAGGAGGCCTCACGGCCTCATTGGCTAAACGGGCGGTTATCACATGCACCCCACCCCTCACCACACTAGGGACTGACCCTGTAGCCACCCCAGATACCACTATGGATCATGCACACACATGTAGATCCAAGAAAGCTCTCGGTTGAGGAAAAGGACGAGCATCCATCACTCTTGTACCACTCCCCACGTGGTACGAGAAGAAGTTCCCTCCATGCATCATCCTCTCCACTCCCCGCCCTGTGCAAGCGTAAGCCAACTCTGGGCGCGAGGCCCGAAAAAAGAGGGCAATCTTTCGGAATCATCCCTTTCAGGGTATCTCACCTTGCAGGATTTGATCAGATCTGCCCGTATATCAGCCGAGCGAGCTAGGCAGGAAGGAGAAAAGACCCGCTTTTAGTTCTGGAAAAAGGTCCATCGCGACCTAAAAAACAAACAAGCGAGGCGTACGGAGGTCCCGCTCCTGCAGAGGAAGGTGGAGGATGCCGCTTTGAGGAGCCTTAGATGATTTAGGCTGTCGGACAGTTTAATGGAGGACGAGACCTACAACTCCACTCACTACTGCAGAGCTAGGGCACGAAGCACGACGCCTCGCATGACCAACCTACTACCCCAAAGCCGTCTAGAGCCCGATTGACTCGAGGTACACCCCCAACACCCTCAAGTATTAAGGCCGACGCCGACACAAGGCCAACAGCCCCTCAGGTTAGCTTATAGTGGAGCAAGAATAAAATACGATTGCGCCTCCCCCTCAATCATGAGGCCTGTCACTTGCTGGCCTTTCACCAGGGACACGCGACAACCCAAGTGGGCCGGATGCACCTACGATCCAGAAGGAGGCTAAAGTTGGATCGGAGGCCCCTTTCATCAAACTACCTGAAACATCCTTGGCCACCGCCGACCCCTCACTATGAGTTAGCCCACCACCGCATAGAATCTGCTCTTCCCTCAATACAGCATGGGCCTGCTCAGAGCACCTGGGGCACACCCCTACACCATTGTCCTTCACGAGCAAACGGACCTTGTTCCTTGTCTTTTACTTATATGGGACCCCTTGTGGTCCCCAAAAACACAAAAAAAAAAAATGATGATACAGGGACTTGCAAAAATCAGCAACGGCACATTGTTGAAGGGTTGGGATGAATACCCGAAAGGGCATCCCAACCATCACACACCAAGCAACAATCGCCCCACGAGCACAACGGGCATTCCATCGGCCATTCCTTTTCCCCATCATCAGCAGGGATAAGCATTGCGCCGGCCCACCGAAAAGGGAGCAACAAACAGCCGCGCAAGGCAAAGAAGGAGAATTCAACACAAAGGGGAAATTCATTTCATGAACAAAAAAGGGTTACATGTTTGTTGTTACAATACAATCCAGAACACACAAAAAAATGTGTACGTCCGTTCTGAAGTAGATCCCTTCCCCTTAAGAGTCCCACCAACTTCTTATGGTGGTGCTGCCATTCAAAGAGGTTGCATCCATCTCTTCAAGTAAGGCTTGAAGAGAACAGAGAGTGCCTCCTCCTTCAATGTGCCCTCCGACGAGGGCGTTGGTCCAGACAAGCTCGCAGGCCAGCCATCCCTCTCTTACATTTTACCATCAGACCTAAAAAGGTATGTTGAGATTCAAGGTGGCTGGCCCTTAGCGCCTTATACATGACCGCGGCCCTCACGCCATGGGTCCTGCACCAATAGAGGAGCCTCAGAGCAACAAGCTCACCCTCTGTCATGGGTCCATCATTGGTTTCGCACGAGCGAATACCTTCAAAAGGACACCCAATGCTCCCGCATACCCCAAAGGCCGATGTCTAGTAGTCAGCCCCTGCAGCGGGCATCGCTCACCGGCCAAGTTCTTCAAAGGAAACGAAGTCTCCTTGCTGCCTCCACACCAAGGAGTGTTAAGAAGAGGAACTTCATCACAAAGGGGAAAAGCTGCCCTCACCGCTCTCTTGCCTAACCCCTTTTTAAAGGACTTAGGCTCATCAAATATTGATGTTTCTCGAGAGCACCATGTCACCCAGCTGCTCGGCCACATGTCACCATAACGACACCTCGCTGATCGCTACATTTAAACCTTCTCACACCTCACCTGCCAAGCGTTACTCACATAGCATCATGGTCAAATCTCACGCCACCATACTACCAGCCTGGCGTCATCAACAGATCACGCAAAAGGATCTTGCGCAGGGCGCTGCCATCAGTGTGGCACTCTCCACTTGATCTCACCCCAGCATGCAGGCACCTCGTTAACTGAGCGTCGCGTCTCTAAGCACACCCCCCACAAGTACCACTTCATTCCACCCTCCACAGGACCATCTTCACTCCACACCCTGCGGGTACCATCTCCACTTCGCACCGCCCCGGGTACCATCTTCACTCTGCCCCCGTGGGTACCATTTCATTCCACCCCCCGTAGGTACCATCTTTACTTAATCCCCCGCAGGTACCATCTGCACTATGCCCCCCCCGTGGGTACCATCTTCACTCCTCCCCGATGGGTACCATCTTCACTCCACCCCCGGCGGGTGCCATCTCCACTCCACCCCCCCCGGGTACTGCACCCGTCATGAGTACCATCTCCACTCCATCCCCCGGGGTACCATCTTCACTCCTCTCGCAACCGATACCATCTTCAGTCCACCTCCTGCGGGTACTGTCTTCATAACACCCCCCACGTGGGTGCCGTCTTCTCTCTGCCCCCTGCAGGTGCCTCCAGCATTCCACCACCATGGGCGCCATCTAACACCTTCCACAAACACTAACATCGTTGATCCCACGGGAACATAAACTGCCTGGGTCACAATAATGCTACTTTTGGGGTAACACCCCAAGAAGCAAAAAGACACCCTACCTTAGCCACCAGCTGCTACAATCAACCCGAGGTAGGGAAACACCCTCAAGACTCTCAAGACTCCTCCGTCAAGGCTCACTACATTAGTGACCCCTTTCCCCCTCAAAAAAAAAAAAAAAAAAGAAGCCAGATGCGATGGAAACTATCGCTAGTAAAAGTAAAAGAGCTTCAGGTGGACATAGCTACAAAATAAAAGGGACTATGTGTAACATCGCCCAACAAAAAGAAACAAGGGCATGGTGAAAACCAGCTATTTACAGTGCAAATCGAAGAGATCTTCAAAGGAAGATCCCTCAGATCTGAACATCACCAACTGATTTAAAGGAAAAAAAAGTGATAGAGATAATGGGGACAATCGAATTCTGATCTGAGGTCAGATCTACTCAGAAATGAGTAGATCTGCTCTCCGATCAGTGGCAGAACCAACATAGATCCGAAATGTGCAATAAAAATAAAAGTAATAAAATTGATCTAATTCTAATTAAAATGTAATAAAAACAGAAAAGAAGTAAAAGAAGGGAAAAGAGGTACCAAACCGGGCCAGATAGCCAGGGACACTTGAGGATTTGCCTGTATCATAATCCGCTAGATTTTATGTCGTGCATCCTCTTTGTCTCTCTTTCTCCAAGTGTTGACCAAGCCTTGGCTTGGTTGAATGGTAATCTTTGTTTTAAGGGTAGCTTAAGACTAGGGTTTCCTAGGTCTAGGTCAGGTCTCAGGACTAGAGTTTCACAATCTCAATTTCTCAACTTTAGGGTTTCAAATGCTCAACCAAGGGTTTCAAACTCTCAGCCTCTCAAACATCCATGAAATCACCTTCTTATAAATTGAAAATCATTTGGGATGAGCAATATGTAATAATCAGCATATCTCCTACCTTGGACTGCTGTTTTGGTGGTCCAAGGCTTGGGCGACACCAAGAGTGTCTCCTAGCCTAAAATGGTGTAGGTTCATTGAACCTGGCCAAAAATGGCTTAGGAAGGCTTGGCATGTGAAAAATTCCATTTGGAATAGTTGGAACTGGTCGACATAAGGAGCATTGCTCTAGCCAGATATGCCTAAAACTGGTATATTCCAATCCAAGGTTGATTTTGGAGTTATCAAGGTGCTGCTGACCAAAAATTGACCTATTTGAGTTAGTCTAAGCTGGGCAACCCTAGTAGCGTCACCTAGACGAAATCTGCTCAAAACAAGCACATTCCAATTTAAGGCTGATCTTGGGGTTGTCGAGATTTAGGGCTGATAGGTGAGTTACACAAGCTTGAAACTCGAGTTGGATTTTCTGGCCATGCAACTTAAGTTCAGGGGTTTTCATAATTTCAAATTTTAAACCTGGCATTTTCTTTGATTCCCTTAAGGTCTAGCCTAAGGTCTTTGTTTGAATGTATTTTTCATCACCTTGGTCCCTTGTAGGAAGTAGGTCAATAAAGCCTACAAAATTATGGAAAATTCCCATACGTCTCAGAATGGTCCCAAAATTGCTAAAAATCGTCATCAGTACTTCAAAAGACCACCTTCCATGTTTCATCATGATCAAACATGTCTAAGGTAATGAACACAAAGAAACAGTTTTTGAAAAATTGGCCTGTAGCACCCTGAAACTAACATACAACTGGAGCTGCATTTTCATTGTCTAAAATCCCTGTGGGACCACCGTCATTGGATATGGCACAGTCCAAAACCCCTATAGGCCAAGTTTCAGCTTGATCAGACACTCAAGAACAAAGATATGAGTAAAACATTGAAAAATTAGAGGTCGCACACTATTCCCGTATGGCCTCACTACACCATAACACCAGTAAAGCTGGTTGTTTTTATAGTAACGGGGAGTCATTATTAGGGCATGTAACTCACTCGTTCCAAATCAGATCGCTCCCAAATTTGGTGAGCATATTCGTCTCATCAAGACGAACAATTCGATATGTGGCACGCCTTGAGATGATATCCGAGCAGAGAGAAAAGCTAGAGAGAAGTTGTCAATTCGTGAAGAAGTTGTTAAAATTTCAACCTCGACAAGCCTCGGTCGATGAACTAATCACGATGCTCGCGTAATGGATCGACGCAAAACTAATTCCATTGTGTGCGTAAGGTTTAGGGGTATCATTGGACCGAACCACGTACATGCTGGATGGTCAGATTTCTCTCTCTTCTTAGTCTCTCTCTCTTTCTCTCTCTTTTTCTCTCTCTTCTCTCTTTTTCTCTCTTCTTCATCTCTCTCTTTCTCTCTCATTTTCTCTCTCTTCTCCTCTCTCTTTCTCTCTCATTTTCTCTCTCTTCTCCTCTCTCTTTCTCTCTCTTCTTCTCCCTCTTCGTCCACCAATCGGCAAGACCTAACGCTAGTTGGTTTTCTCTATATTCGTCTATCAGTTGGTGAGACCTAGCATAGGATGGTTTCCTCTCTATTCCTCTATCCGTCAGTGAGACCTAGCGCTGGTTGGTCTTCTCCCTCTTGGTCTATCAGTCGGGGAGACTTAGCGCCGGTTGATTTTCTCTCTATTCCTCTGCCAGTCTGTGAGACCTAGTATCGGTTGATTTTCTCTCTCTTCCTCTGTCAGTTGGTGAGACTTAGCATCAGTTAGTCTTCTCTCTCTTCATTTATTAGTCAGTGAGACTTCATACCGATTGGTTTCCTCTCTATTCATCTATCAGTCGACGAGACTTTGCACCAGTTGGTTTCCTCTCTATTCATCTATCAGTCGACGAGGCCTAGCGCCGGTTAGTCTTCTCTCTTTGTCTACCAATCGGTGAGACTTCACGCCTGTTGGTTTTCTCTCTCTTCATCTATCAATTGATGAGACTTAATGTTGGTTAGTTTTTTCTCTCTTCTTCTATCGATTGGTGAGGCCTAGCACCGAATGTCTTTTGTCTCTACCAGTCGGTGAGGCCTAGTGCCAGTTGGTCTATTCCCTCTCTTCTTCTGTCAAATGGCGAGAGCAAGCGTCAGTTAGTTCCCTTCCTCTCTTCTCATCTGACACAGTCGACGAAGCCTAATGTCGACTCCTTCCTTTCTCTCCCATCTCCTAAAACAGTCGACGATGCCTAGCACTGACTGCATCTGCTCTTCCTTTTTCTCTCTCCTTCCGTCTATCTCCTTCTTCTCCTTAACCAATCTTCTGCTGCTCTCTCGTTCGACCAAGTGGGCTTGAGGTTAGCATCTCATGGTAGTCCTGTAGTCAAGCTGTAATGTTGTTGTGTCAGGTTTGCGTAGCTCTCTTTACTGCCTCGACAGACCGATCATTGTGCTTAGCTAGTCGATATTGGCAATAACATCTAGTGGCGATCTCGTGAGCCGGTCTCAGTTATCGAGCTCTTTTCACCACCACGTTTTGTCAATTATCCACCAGCCTAGTCACTGCTCTGACCTTCTCGCTTGGTCAAATCCTTATCTCCCCTTGTGTTTCTTTCTTCTTATTGAATACAAATGCTTGCATATGTTCATAAAAGAGGAAAAGTGTGAGGCCTGACCCACCTGTCCCATAACCTTTGCCATTTATGTGTGTGATTACAGAAAGCAGAAAATAAGAAGAATACGATATAAGGGAGGTGATTTCGAACCAGTATCATTATTGGGGGGCTTTCTTCATGATCTAAGAGGGCGCTCACGTGAGTCAGCTCGAGTAAGTCCCGAACCCACCTTTTAAATTCCTCTCTCACCGGTTGGTAACACCTGCCCCCGTTTTCGAATGAGGTTCCCGAGAGAGCGATGTCACGAGCATCTCGGGTCTTCCCCGAAACCCGAGACATGAGCCTCCCGATCCCTTAGGGATTCGGAGGGTGGGATGGAAGCACCTAACCAGCTTGGCGACTCCACTGGGGACTTACTACCCCTTAGTCGGATCGTTCTTGTTTGACTAGTTTCTTCTTTATCTGCTTTCATCATCTTTTCACATTCACTTATGGCTGCTGGGTTCTATATCCCATTCATCTGGATCGAGGATTTTCTTACCCCCTTATTCGAGAATGTCCCTAGGGAACAAGGTCCTTCGACTTCGTTCTTGACCCTCCTCTTGAGAAAAGACCGCTTGTCTAGCTCCCAGGTCATAACCTGGATCGGTGTGAGGAGGGACTTGAAGGTCCCTCACTCCCCATCTCTTCGCTCTGGTGGAAATTGCACCAAGGAACCTTGCATGGGCGACACTTATGTTGCCCCACACAGCATTCACCCAAGCACCGGCAAGTCACTTACCGATCATATTTCTGAGGTATGTCAGAAGGCTGCCTAGTCCTTTTCTGCAAAAGGCAAGCAAGTTGTCATTGCTTCTATGGGTCACCATAGGGCTACCCCCACATTCCTACACCAGGGGTCTCTATCCCTAGAGGCTTAGCATAAAAAGGCGGAAACCCCACAGTCTCCAACCCTTACACGCACCACAAGACTCGTGGGTCACCCCCTTGAGTCACAGTTTAGGGCAACCCTTATATTACCTTGAATCTGTGTCCAAGATCGAACCTTCTAAGGCCAGATCCTCCACACGCCACTCATGTGCATCTCACTTCTCGGGGCAATGCATTATTGCGTCAACTCGAGTACATAGGAGACGACCTACTCGTCCTCCTCCTATGCACACACAAGCGCACCCTGTAAGGGGCAGGCCTACACCTGTTCTCTTATAGATATTTACTCGTAGTTCTTGGCCTCTTAAGGCCAGCTCACTTGTACGCACCCGGGTGGACACCCAGGTCCCTCAAGATCTTTCTTCAAGGGGCGTACACGCGTCGCCATCTCAGGCTTTCTCTCGTCCTCAACTCAGGCCTCCTCATGAGTCAACCCTGCTCCCGCTCGCTCCTTCTTCATCGAGCAAGCTCCTTCAGCCTTGGTACTTGAAGGTATTTCCCAAGAGTACCATCCTGAACCAGCCCCAACACTTTGGTCATGTCTCTAGAGTTCATAAGAGAGCTCGGGACATGGACCTCATAGAAGATCGAGTCCTTCATCCTCCCAAGTCGAAGATGACTCCAGTTTCTGGCACTCATCCTTTGCCACACCTGATGGAGACAACTCTCTCCTGTGCAAGAAGAGTTGACCAACCGTGACCTAGAATCGTAGTTTTGGCAAGAGGTCCATCAAAACCCCCAAGCTAAACAAGATAAAGGTCTGCAAATTTTGACTAGGGAGGTGACCAAGGCAGTCAAAATAGCCAATTTTGACGACCCTCTTCACTGGAATCCCTTCTACCCCCATTAGACGATGAAGCCTTAAGAAGATCTCTATGAGCCTTGTGCTATGGTTAGTGTCGCAGAAGAAGACCCAGCCACTCAACAACCATGGTCTCAAGACCGTCGTGAATTGGCTCTGTAGCCACGGTGCCAAGACCGTTAAGAACCGATCCAAACGTGATCTACGTACAAAAGTCAAGTTCAGTTGGGGCAAGCGGACCCCTTACTGACTGACCTACCTTGTCTGACCCGTCAAACTCACAAACCTTCTATCGCCACTAACGTTGACCTCCCTA
This sequence comes from Amborella trichopoda, assembly GCF_054954075.1. NCBI lineage: Eukaryota > Viridiplantae > Streptophyta > Magnoliopsida > Amborellales > Amborellaceae > Amborella > Amborella trichopoda. Next base: position 41,536,848 of record NC_142344.1, on the reverse strand, counting down.
GAGAAACGGTCAGCGTAATGGTCATAAGCAAGCCCAATGATGCGCAGGAGGATCGCATGAAAAAGTTTGAGGATATGGTGTGCGCAATGATGGAAAACATTGATCGTATTGACGATGCATGCCAGTCGGCTAACCATGAGGTCAATTCCCATCACTCTGATGGTATACCTCCACGACATCCTCCTCCATTGATCTCGCAAGACAATTCTATCCCTCATTTGGTCTCTCAGTCTGATTTTGACGCTATGGTCACCCATAGCCTAAAGTACAGACAAATTCCAGGCATACAGGGGGCAATGCCTTATCAAAGACCATACCCCTCCTATATTGATCAAGTCTCGTTCCCCTCAGATTAGAAGAATAGGAAGTTTCCTCTATTCAGTGGAACCACCTCCCCCAGTTCGTCGAGACCCTTGATGGCCCGACATTTCAATGATATACCCGACTTCCTCCAAACTCGATGCATACATGAGAGGAGATGGAGAAATTGTTCTATCAACGCTTTTATGAGGTCAAGAGAGAGGTTCAAACCATCGAGCTTCTCAACCTGACTCAAGCCCCTGATGAGCCTATAGATCAGTTCATATCAAGATGGAGAAACTTGGCTTCCAGCCATCCTAATCCTATGTATGAGAAGGAAGCAGTCCAAACTTGCATGTGAAATATGTGACCTGAAATCTCTCTACATGTTGAGGCCTTAAATATGACCTCCATGTCAGATTTGATCTCTAAATCAGTTCACATAGAAAGTTTGTCTTGCCATCATGGTGCGACACGACAACCATCTACAAGTTCAGCAAGTAACAGGGGCAATGGTAGCTCTCGAAATAACACACGGGCTGCCAACAGAAAGGGGTAATCAGTGCAGCCATCATGTCACTTATTCAAAGAAGGCTCCCCCTAAACTTTCAACCTCTCTAAAGGGGTAACCGCAGCAACAATAACACCCCGGGCTGGCAAGCAACAACTATCGTTCAATAGGGTACCTCCACCAGCCAACTTTGGCAAGAATGATTATCTCTCCAGGAATAGGAATAAAGTCTATCCCTTCCAGAAGAAATGGGTCCCTGCATTGCTCTTGTTATTATTGGAGCAGAATATGATCTAGCTTCCAAAAACTAAGTTCCCCGAGCAATCTGGCTTTGATGATCAGGTGAATTATTGTGCTCACCATTGGAGGATTAATCATCCTATGGATGACTGCTACACCTTGAAGGACATCATTGAGGCCCTGATTCAGAAGGGTCAGATAAAGCTTGAAGACCTAAAGAAGGCCTTCGGGGCAGCTGAGGCCTCGTATGTTGTAACCATTCAAGAGGAGGATGAAGTGCCAGGAATTCTCTACACCTTCTTCATTATAATGCTTCAGGAAGGCATAATCACACCAAAGCAGACAAGGCAACCCCTTCACCTTGTTAACGGGACTGAAGATCGTTGGTGTCCATGCCATCAGATAAGAGGTCATTATTTGTCAGAAATCACAGCTTTCCTTGACGTATTCACAAAGAAGATGCAAGAGTATCAACAATTCCACAATCTTCTTGTAAGTGATACTTAAATAATTTCCTCATCGGGGCAAGAAGATCTCACAAGGCAGGACCTTCCCATCAATGACTCAGACCCTACGAAACCCTCAACTTCTCAGCCATGGATGATTTACCATGGTTAAAGAAGACTCAAGTCATTTAGGAGAGAAGCATTTCATCAAGCTAAGGCTGTTCACCAGCCCAACGAGACGAATCACAGATTACCGCGAAAAACTAGAAAAAGATGGGCATCAAGGATTACTCGTCGAAAAAACAAGGCCTCTCTGAACCCATAGTCGAGCAAGAATTTCTCATTGCCAACTTTGTTGGACTTCATCGACGACACTATCCTTTTCCCATCTTCATCCTATCAAGAAGACGTCCCTATAACATCTTCCACTCAGCAAATTTTCGATGAGGGTGACGATGTTTAAATCACTACCCAACGGTTTGAGCAAGGGAAAGACCTAAAAGATCCCCTGAAACTGTCCAATCCTGGTGATAATGTAAAAAGCTGCTTAGATCGGTTTGATGAGGGGAACGACCTTAACAATGCCCACTTTCCAACCCTCCTCCAACTTCTTCTCCTACTTATTCTCTTATGTCTTCTGCAGATACGACCTTGAGGTGTTCAAACTTCGAGGCTCTCAACCAGGAATTCGAAGGAATCAATATAAGCAGAATACAACGGGAGAAATTGAGAAAGACCCTGACACAGGCAGCAGGATTCTTAACAGTTGCTGATGCTCTGACAGCTAAAGCCAAGGCAGATCCATCTTCATCAAAGAAGCGCAAGAAGTCAAAGCCAAATAAGCCCCAGTGGTCCCTTGAGCCTAACTTCGAGTAGAGATTGATAAAGTCAAGGAGGGAAAGCTTCTATTCTCAAGGAGCTTTCCACATGGTGCAAATTTAAGGAGCAGTACCCACCATGGGGCAGATAAATCTCAGATCAGGGAGGACGCTGCAACCTCTACTATAAAAGTTGGGCACCTTGAACTTCCCTAGTCTGCCACTGCCCCCTAATCTTAAGATTAGTTTGCCTATCCTATAACTCCCTAGGCTCCTTCCTAATCTCAATACACCTATTCTCCAATTCCCTAAGACTCTCTGCCAAAGCCTCAAACTTCCATCACTCAAACCAAGCCCACTGTACAATTAAGTCAGCCAATCGGCCAAAGTAAACCCTCTTTTCTCAAACCTGCTCCTCAACCCAATGCACCCACCAAACCAGTGGTAGGACCAGGAGCAAAAGGCCTTGATCAAGAGAAGGTGAAATATGATGTGATAGGGCATCTACGGAAGATTCCAAACCTCTCAGTGTCTATGACGTCCTCATGCTTTCAAAGGATTACCGGATGACTTTGGTGACCCAGAAGTGTACGAGGCCTAAGTAGAACCTATCGAGGTAAACTAGACAATTCTACAAGGATGTATGTCAATCATCTTTTCAGAAGACCATCTGCAGCTAGGGCAAAAATTTCATAATCACCCTCTCTTTATTGCTGGCAAATTACATGCATGCCCCATCAACCGAATCATGTTAGATGGAGGGGCGGAAGTCAACCTCATTCCAAGAAGGATCCTTACTCGATTAGGGTTTGGGTCCAAAGACCTTACCCCGACCCACATAACAGTTCAGGGGTTTAACCACTCAGGAGAGAAACCGGCTGGCACGATATGCCATCGTTTTAAGATCGGTGAGCTAAATGATTTCACTCAGTTTCATGTAATCGACACCGACACTTCTTACAATATTCTACTCGGTCAGCCATCGCTCCATGATCCGGGGGTGGTTCCATCAACATTGCATCAATGTTTCAAGTATAGTCGAGACGGGAGACAGTATACGGTCTATGTTGACAAAAGACCATTCCCTGTGGCAAAAACTCACCATGCAGATGCAAAATATTATTTTCCAGATCTGGCATCGCCTCAGAAGGTAGGAGAAGAAGGTCATGAGTCTACAAGCAAGACAGTGTCCTTATATGATGAAGATGTTGAGGATGTTGGGAGGACCTTAGTGAACATGTTCAAGGAAGAAGAAAGGTAGGGCAAAATTTTACCCCTAACTACTTATCATTCCAACATATCAACTATCATCCCTCAAGAAACTCCTTCTTCATTCGAAAAAGAGTCCTTAGCCTCTGCCACCAGTTCTGAGCCACCTTGGCTAGAAAATGAACCAAAACTCATTCCTGAGATCGAGCAAGCCATGGGGGTAGAATTCCCGGCTCCAAGGGTCACCTATATGCTAGATAATCAGAAAGTCCTACATATCCCCATTGCACTCTTGAAAGCTGAAGCAGCGTGACAACTGTCACGAAAAGTATTTCAAAATCTGGTTGCTATAAGTTTAGAGGATGTTCTTCAGACCGTTGTCCAGCCAAAAGTTTTACTTTTCCCTGACCTCTCAGGAGAGAAGTTCGAAGAAGGGCAACTTCCTTCCTCTCAAGGTTAGGATCCTCTAGAAAACTTGAGAATCGAAGTCGGTAGCCTCTAGATCCAATTGGAGGTCATGCATATCGCTTCAAAGCATCTCAAAGAGTTCGTGCCAAAGACTAAAGCTATGATGAGCTCGAAGTAAATGTGCCACTAATGGAGGCTGAATCCCCTCATAATTGGGCTATCTATAGCAATCAGGCTCACAAAATCATGAGGAAAATGAACTATGAGCCTTTGGCCAATCATACATTGAAAGGAGAAAAAGCAACGACCCCCTATTTCGATGATATCCAAGCCGCGACAGCCCTCCATGGAGCTAAACAAGGCCTAGGATATTAGTCTCTCAGGACAATGGAAGTGTCGAGAGGCATTTACTCATATAACCATGGAGTGCCTGACTAGTTTCGAGCCTGCATAACAGGCATAAGAAGTTGGCTTCGAGAGCGAGGCCAGATTGACTAACAGTTTAACCTCTTGTAGTGATGGAGGAAGTCCTTTCTAAGAAGGGAAAACTTTGAAAATGGATGATTTTAACAATCAATTTGAAAAACATTTTCAAAAGGGACAGGCCTTACAGTTTTTGCCACCTGTGGCCCCTTTGATTGTAATTTTCTTTATTTTCATTTATTTAAAGATGATGAGAAGGATTTCCTTGTGAGATCATGAGGGCTCAAGAGTCTTGGTGTTTCCCTTGGCCTTTGGATCTTCCATCCTGTGTTTTGCAGGACAATGAGGATTTCTTGAGGTTCGTGCTTGGCATCCTTCTTAGAGAGGTCTCGACGTTCTTTCTAAGATAGTTGAAGTCTCTTCGGTTTCCAATTCATGCCACCTTCCCACATCTTCCTAAGTTGATTATATTGGAAACCTGTAGGGATTAGGAGCATTCTTCATCCGCAGTGTTTGCTTATGCAGTACTGTTGTCACTTGCAAGTATATGTCTGTATTTAAGGTTTTGGATCAGATGCTCCTTTTTAGAGGAATTTTTGTTTTTTTTTTTTTTTTTGCCCGTGATGCCCTTCTCGGGTTTTCACCACGTCCTTTATTTTCATCATTTTTCCTTTTTTTTTCCATGATGCCTTTTGAGGATTTCACCATGTCTTCTTCTTCTTCTTTTTATTTTTTGGCCAGCTATAGGAAGTATTTTTTGAGATACATCGCATTAATGGGGTAATTGAGTTCATACCCCTCCTGATTTTTTATTTTATAGGAATTGATTACATGCACTCAGGTTACCACAAATGGTCCCTCCCATTTAGGTTTGAATTTACCTAATGGGTGTGGATTTGTAGGAGTGTGGAAGATCTTCTTGAGTACCATGTCTCCTTCTTTGAATTGTCAGGGAACAACTTTTCTTTGGTATGCCCTCTCGATTCTACAATGGTAGGCTACAATATTTTGTGTTGCTCGTAGTCATCTTTCATCCAAAGTATCGAGGGAAGCAACTCGTGCTTCGATCTTTTGTTCCTCATCTAAATCTTTATGAATAAGCACTCGGAGAGATGGTAACTCGACTTCAGTGGGTAGCATAGCCTCCATACCATACACTAATGAGTATGGAGTCATGCCAGTAGAAGTCCTCTCAGTTGTTTAGTAGGCTCATAGTGCACATTTAGCTATTGATGCTAATCTTTGCCACCTTCTATTATTATGTCTATAATTTTGAGAAGTCCTTTATTTGTGGCCTCTGCTTGTCCATTTCCTTAAGGGTAGTAGGGTGGGGAGAATTTATGCGTTACCCCAAAAAATTTTCACACCTTAGTGACCCTTTCATTTTTGAAGTTGGTTCCATTGTCAGTAATGATTGGCTCAGGAGCACCGAATCTGAATACAGTGATATTTTTTATTAAACGGGCAATATGTTGACCTTCAATTTTTACAAATGATGCGGCCTCTACCCAGTTTGTGAAGTATTCTGTAACTGTTAGTATGAAACAGTGGCCATTCGAGGCTTTTGGTGAAATCATTCTGATGATATCAAGACCCCACATGGAAAAAGGCCATATGGGCAGTGTTGAGTTAAGTGGTACTGATGGTGCATAGATGATGGCTCCATAAAGGTGACATTTGCGACACCTCTTAACAAATTTCCAATAATCCTCAGCCTTGGTTGTTCAATAATAGCCTTGGCGCCTGATGTTTTGAGCTAAAGCAGTGCCCCTGAATGATCATTGTGTAATTATGTTAGTACCTAATTGATTTATGGTTGATCGAGGCGACGCAAAATGACACCATCAAAGGATTTCTTGAACAGGTAGTGACCTCTTATTAAGAAACCCATAGAAAACCTTCGGAGGGCTACCTTATCCTTATTGGTAAATCCATCATGGTATGACCTATCTTTCAATACAGAAAGCACATCGTGGAACCATGGTTTTGCGCTGACTAGCGCATCTGAGGCCACGAAAGACACTTCCTCATCAATTTCATTTTCTTGCTCTGTTTCTTTTTGGATCCTTGGTGGGGGAAGGGTCATGCTTGTCCCTGATATAAAATGGTAGTGGTGACTTCTAAAAGAATGACGACCAACGCAAGGGTGTTGGCGAACTGATTGTTTTCTTTTGTTTTCTTGATAGGGTTTGAGATTCCCTGAACTTGGTTTATAACAAGTAAGGAGTCACCGATGACTCATATTTGTTGGATCTTCAGTCCCATGGAATTCTCGAGCTCGACTATCAGGGCTTCATATTCTGCAATGTTTTTAGTACATGAGAAATTCAGTCTGATTGTTGTTGGCATTGAAATTTTCTCAGGTGAGCATAGTATCTAGCAGTGCATGTTCAGCTAAGTGGTCAACAATGTCTTGTCCTTTGACCAATTTTTTAGTAACATATTCAATCTCGAACTCGCTCAATCGCATTCTCCAATTTTCTGAATGTCAGTTAAGGACTGGTATCTCCAATAGATACTTGAGTGGGTCTATTTTTGAGACGATCTTGATTGTATGAGATAAGACATAGTGTCTTAATTTCGGCATAGCCTACACAAGCGTTAAGCATTGCTTCTCCACATCTGTGTATCTCGTCTCATAGTCGACCATGGTTTTGCTGATAGAGTACATGGTTTGTTCTTTTCCATGATCATTGTATTGTCCTAACACTGTCCCCATGGTCTTGTCTTTCACAAATATTTGTAGGAACATGGGTTTGTCAAGATTCGGAGGACTAAGGATGAGAGGTTTGGTTAGGTACTCCTTAATTTGGTCGAACACCTCTTAGCATTCATTGTGCCATATGAATGGGGTATCTTTTTTAAAGAGCCTATTGAATGGTGCGCACTTGTCTACCAGTTGTGAGATAAAACACCTTATAGCTAGTTTGTGAACTTGAAGCCCACAGATTTCTCTGATGTTTCGGTGAGGGGGCATTTCGGTGATGGCCCTTATTTTGGACGGGTTCACCTCAATGCCCCTTTGGCTTATTATAAAGCTTAGTAATTTGTCAGAGTCAACTCCAAAAGCACATTATTGTGGATTGAGTTTGAGTTGATGTTTCTGAAGTCTTTCAAAAATGGTTCTTAGGTTGGTGAGGTGATCGGACCTAGTCTTTGACTTGACCAGAATATCATCAACGTAGTATTCCATGATGGTATGCATTAAATCATGGAAGATACTAGTCATTGCCCGTTGATAAGTTGCCCCTCATTTTTTAGGCAAAAGGGCATGACACAGTAGAAGTAGGTTCCCCATTGCGTTGTGAACGATGTTTTGGTTTGGTCTTCTTCTGCCATCAGGATCAGGTTGTAACCCGAGAAGCCATTCATCAACGACAACATCTCGTGCCCCTCTGTGTTGTCGACCAAGGCATCTATGTTTAGTAATGGGAAATTGTCTTAGGGACATGCCTTGTTGAGATCTCTATAGTAGACACACACTTGGATCCTCCCATCTTTCTTGAGTACAACTACTATGTTGGCCAACCATTCTGAGTAATCGACAGGGGTAATAAATTTCGCCTTGAGTAGTTTATCGATTTCTTCTTTCATTTTGAGCTCAAGGTTGGTCTTTTGACATTGGAGTTTCTGCCTTACAGGCTTTACCCCTTTGTTGTATATTAGGTGATGTTGTACCAATGTGGAATCTAATCCTGACATATCATCGTATGACCAAGTGAAGCCATCACGATATTCCTTGAGAAAGAAAATCATGTTTTTATGCTCCTTAGGAGATATGGATGCTCCAATCTAAGTCAACCTTAGATCCTTCTCGGTTCCTAGGTTGACGTCGAATGTCTCTTCGATGGTAGCTGTTGAGTCACCATCAAATCTCTTCTTGAACTGCTCAACTTGGGAAGTGAGTTCCTTGAGTTAAGGGATTTCTTCAGACTCTTGATTCTCTTGATCTTCGTCTGGGTTATCTGATTCATCATCTTAGGTGTTTTACACCGATAAATGGGCTATCTTGAGTATTTTCCGTTTTTGAAAACTCTTTTTCCTTATTATCCATTTTATCATGTTTTGATTTTTCAACAGTTTTTGAAATATCACAAGAGGTATCCCTTATGAGACTAACGAGAGATATGTTATGGACTGTGGTTAGGTGGCCACCTTGCACCTATCCGTTTTTTCGCACCGGGACTTCAAGGTGTCATTGGTATGCTTCTAGTGATTCTCGAGATAGGGGAGTGATTAACAAATTTTTTCCCTAGGTTTGAACAAACGAATGTACACGATTGGCTGTGTTAGAGCCAATTGTGTATACTTTCAAGTCCAAGTAAGCAAAAAGATCTTCAATTCGCAGTTCTTGTGTGTGCTGAGGTGTGTAAGAAGGATCTCCCACCGTTGGGGAATTAAGGATCACCATTGGTCGTTTCGAACGACGAGCATCAAGAGGATCGAGGCTTTGAATGCCTCCAAATACAAATCCTAGATGGCTGGAAGGCTTCATTCGACTTTGCAATAAGGTGAGAGAACATCCGAGTCCTCTTCGATCCCCGTTTTCAGTTTTGGCTTGGGGTGATTTAGAAATTGCGTGCATTACGCCTTGGCCTGGTTGGAAGCCTTGGGAGAGGTGCATGTGCCAAGCCTCGAGGGATGCGAAACTGTATAGATGTTGACATTCAATGATGTCTTCTATCAATGTGGAAGGTTGTAGAATTTGAGGACCAGTCACTGGCCTTTAAGCATAAGGTGGCACAATTGGCTTGCCTGAAGGAAACAAGTGGGGTTTCTCCGAGCTCGACTCTTATGGCTAGCTTCTCGTTATCTCCACTAGAGCTTGGAAGAGAAGAAAGTTCAGCACATACCTTGGCGATGCTGGTTTTGGTCGGAAATTTGAGGCACTGACGCAATGTAGATGCCACCATGAGATTTGCATGCATCCATGGCCTTCCCAACAGCATGTTGAATGAGGGTTTTATGTCTAAGACATAAAATCTTATTACTTAGACGTTGGGGCAGATCTTGAGTGTAAGTTGCAGTATGCCTTTAACTTGTCTCTTGGTCTCGTCGTACGCAGTGATATTGAGTTAGCACTGCTCGAAGTCATCTAACCTCTTGCCTATCTGCTCCACTGTCTTCATAGGGAATATATTTAAGGATGCCTCATTATTAACGAGCACCCTTCGTATCTCATATCCTTGCATGAAAACAGTGATGAGCAGTGGTTGGATGGGAAAGAGGTTGAAGCTAGCTGGGATGTCATCGTCTCTGAATATGATCGGTGTTGGTGCCATCAGCTAGTTCATCATGCCACACAACTCATCTAGTTGTGTGCTGCTCGAGATGTGTGTCTTGATGAGGATTTTAACAATCTGGGACCTATGTGCTGGTGAATTATTAAGCAGCTCCAAGATGGAGATTTGAGCTTGGATCCTCCCGAGGTGAGCCGGTAAATCATAGGTTGTTGCAGATCCTTGGATTTCTTTGATTGGTTCATGATCTGCAACCCCTGCTGGTTGTTTGGGTTTTGAGGTGTTTCCTATTCTTACTTCAAGAGTATCGGCCATCAGTTGGATGAGTTTGAAAAGTCGGCATCTTCGAGTCAAAGAGTCTACTTCACTTGCCTGAAGCTCGATAAGGTCAGCCCTTGCGAGAGTGATGGGAAACTTTGGGGCGTTGGCCCCTTGAATGGAGAATGATCCCTTTTCATTGACCCTGACCATATCGATCTCTAACATATCATCTTCATCATATTCATCCCATTTAGGTTGGTTGTTCAGGTTTCAAGGTTAAAGGCTTCCTTTTAGAAGATCCAAAAGATCTTCTTCAGGCTCATAAAGGTAGTGACAATAGGCAAATATGAATTTAGCCAGGTCATCTTCCTCGTGTCCATGCTCAATCATGTGAATGACAACGTTCCCTTTCGGGTTGTCTTGGGCTCCCCTTTTTTTAGCCATTGTGACCGTATATTCAGGGAGAGGATTTGCAAAGATACCCATCTTTTGATTAGGCTCTTCAACATTCTGATTTTTCGGTGGGACAGTGATACTTCCCGTATCGATTAACCCTTGAATAACCTGTTTCAAATGATAGCAATTTTGAGTGTCATATGTGTGGTTCTGGTGCCATTTGCACCATTCGCTATTATCTATGACTTTGAATGGTGGCTCGGATGGTGGTGAGAGATAAACCATGTCTCTAGACAAGAGTAATTCCATAACTTTTTCTAACGGGTCTTCAATAAGAGTAAAATTATCCTTTCGCCTTTGGTTGTCATTTTGAGCGTTGACTCTAGGCCTACCCCTTTGGTTTTGTTTCTGATTGTTTCATTGAATGGTTGAACCTCGAGACGGCCTGTTAATGACAATTTCATTAACCTGGCAGGAAGCATTCCCCTGATTGTTGTTGTTATTGTTTTTGCTTTTTATTTTGGGGAGTGATTATCGGTTTATTCTCGGGCCTGGTGCTGAGGGGTGTTCCTCTGGCCCTTTCATGACGTGCCACTCTCTAAATCATGAAGTCGAAAGAGTAGGGAATAAGACCTTGGTTGAAGAAGGTCCTATATTCGGGAGCGGCATTTTTTAAGGCCATAGAGATTTTGGATGGGTCCGTGAGTGGACAGATGACCCGCATTGCCACCTCATGGAATCGATTGATAAAGTCCTCGAAGGATTCTCCCGGGGTTTGTTTGTTGCATTGATTTCACCCAGGGAGAGAGGCCTTGGTGTCAATCCACAACAGTGGGAAACAAATAGATTGAACATGTCATCCAGAGTGATGTACAGTTGAGTACTAATCATTCTTTGACACAAGTTCAGAGCCTCATCAGACAACGTTTGTGAAATATGGCCTTTAGTTGATTGGGCCTATCTCGCAAAGGTTGAACAGAGAGAAAGTTTGCGCTCACATGGGTATTTGGATTGCTCTTCCCATTAAACTTGCTTCAAAAATCTGGGATGATGAATCTTAGGGGAAGGTTCACCATGCCTCCGAGGCTCTCATGGACATAGGCCTTCAAGGGTAAAATTTATTGAATGCCCATTTTTACAAGCATATCCTGCATTATTTTCATGGTGCCTTCATATTGGGCATTCGGTATGACAGTAAGCACTAGTTGATGGGTTCCCTAGTGTTGACTGATGAGTCAAAGCTTCGGGGTATGCATTGGCTTGATTGGACCTGAGGTTGATGAGCCGCAGTCACCGAGGCAATTTGATATACCTGTGCCTGAGAGATGTATTATCCCATAGGTGTCACCGCTGGCTACGGAAATTGCACGGTCTATTAGACCGGATGAACTACAGGGACTGATTGAAGAACCGATTGATGTAGTTGTCCTAGGGGTTGCCCTATATCACCAAACTGGTTTGGAATTGACCCATGTGATGGGGCATGAATGGTGTAACCATGGTCAACTAAGCTTTTGAGAGTAGCTTGGATCCTTACAACACCTAAGGGTCAGTTTGGGTCGATACCTCTATTTCGTACAATGTCTAGGTCATCATGAGCTATACTATGGTGACTCGAGAATTGGTTAGATCCCCTTTACCTAAGTGGGTCTTGGTTTCGAGGTTACTGTGTCTCGGGGTTATCTTACTTCGAGTTATGGGAATGAGCATTTGACACTGCATGAACTTCTTCCCTCACTCGACTCCTACTTTGGTTGCCTAAGAGCCCTTGTAGGATGACCCCAGGTCGGACCCCTTGACTATCCAAAGCCTTTCTGGCGGAGCTAATTTTTTTGACCACACAAATCTCAAGATTAGGAGTGGGTCCTTGGGACTCTCCCACTAATTGAGGACTTGGGCATTGAATAATGGTTGGACTTGAGTTCTGTTGGTAATCCCAAGGGATTGCTGCATATTGGTCCCTAGGTTTGGGAGGGTTAGGTTGGAGTCAGCTATGGAGCAATCATCATAGTCGCCTTGGGTGACCGACATCGTGACTGCTTTTGACTCGGTTTTAAAATCTAAACTTAGGGTGAGAACTAGACTTGATAGCTTAGGAGAGGCCTCGTCTGACTCTAGAGGCAAATCCCTGGCTACGACTTAGGTTAAGACTAGATTGGATGAATCTCGCTGCCACTTGGCCCCTACGGTACCTAGCCAAAGGTCGATAGGGTGCGGGATCACGACGAGAGGTCGTGACTGGTACCCAAGTGGGAGTGGCACAATGCGTATAAAATTTCAGAATCAAAGAAAACCATGAAACAAAATAAACTCATACAACAAAAGGCCACAAACTAAACAAAATAAAACCATTCCATATAAACATATACAAAAAATTCTTGAACAATAATATCCAAGGCGCTCCTGTTCACAAAATTCATTAATCATTAGAATGACATTGTGGCACCACCACCAGACACCTATAATCAAAAGATTCCTGAACAGAACATCGAGCTTCAAAAGTGTGCTACCCCCGTCTAGTAGTCCACACACGAGCTATCGATGTTCACTCTACATAGAAGGGAAAAAGAGAGGCATGAGCTAAAAGAGCAGTAAGTAAATCAGTACCCTTGCATTCCTGCCTAAATGCATACACAAGGGATAATAGGGAAATAGATTATTACAGTTCACACGGTGTTAATGAACAAGGTCATGCATCAGAATATACTGGCAAAATAAACAGAGTAAAGTTCAGGTATTAAAACTTCTCACATTTATATGAGCTAATAGTTACACGAATATTTCTCGAAATCACACATTCAGAAGCTCAGCTAAAGCATATAGTTCATATGGTCAGAAAGCTAGCAATGCTTACTCCTGAAGTAGAAGCTTCATCGATTAAGCTAAGCCAGTTCTGTAACTTGGGACTTCTACCCTCATTCAGGAGGGAGAACAATGACAAATGGAGGCCCAATTTTGTAATGTCCTTACTCTCATACACAGTCCCCAGTGCACTTTGCGGTTTTGATAGGTTGAGGTCTTGCAAGACACGACCCTCTCCTTGCTCCTTCAGGCGAGAGGGCATTACACCACCATTGGAGGACCCAATGCGTAATGCTTATAACAATTTTGGGGGTGCGACCCACTGTGTTATTTACAATTACCTCTCGACTCCACTCGTATCATTGGAGTCAAGGTAAAGTCAGAACTTGCCGACAATACAATATCCACTACCAATGAAGGACCCATTGTGTAGTGGTCAGAATTCGTATGTATCAGTTCCATAAAACAAAATGACAGTATCCGCTACAAATGGAGGACCCATTGCGTAGTGGCCCGAAATCACATATATCAGTTTCATATAACAAAAATCACAGTATTCACTACAAATGGAGGACCCATTGCGTAGTGGCCAGAAATCACATATATCAGTTTCATATAATAGAAATCACAGTATCCACTACTAATGGAGGACCCATTGCATAGTGGCAGGAAATCACATATATCAGTTGCACCGTGTATAAGCATGCATAGCATTCATTCATACATACTTTACCGTTTTTAAGAGGTCAGGAACATTCGACATGTTTAGGATCACAATCACGCTATTTCAGTGTCTTATAGCATAAATTTTAATCACCTTATGAAAGGATTAAGCTATGTTCAAAAACATTGTCATGCAATATGCAACTTAAAAATTCATCATTGTTCTTACCAATCATGGACATATACAGAATGAGGCATAACACCCAAATTATGAGAGGAATTTTAACTAAATTTCGATTCCAACTTGCTAGTTGAGCATTACTTGATCAATTGAGGGTTTAGTATATCATTCTGAATTTTGCTAAATTCTTCCAATAGTGACATATGTTCACAATTCAAATCATGGATTTCAACCTAACAGGAATTTTGAAACAATTTTAACATGAAACTTTTAGTAGACAATCAGAGCTTTGAAATGGCTGTGGTCTAGGAGTAATTGGACTCCATTTGGTCAGCCAAAATTCATGGCAATAGTAGTTTCCGTGAGATTTGTTAAAATCGACATACTGGAACATTTTTTAGCGTAGCTCCTCATTTACACATAATTTGGGCAAGGTTAAAACATGAGAATCATAGAAGACGCATGCAACTATCAAATGACTATGTTTTCGTGTCATTTGGACTTCAACAGGTTGGGCAAAATCTCAATGCAATAGGAGCAATATTTCTGAAAATTATCACAGTCTGCGAACAGTAGCATATGAGTTCAAAATGAAACACATCTTCCAAACTATCAAGAATCGCAACTAGACATAAACATCAAACTCAAAGTAGACTAAGATATATTTCACATAATGGAGGTTTGAAGCCAATTGATATCATTTGCTTAGTCAAAATCTCATTACAAAAGCATATAAATTCCTTGAAAAATCATAGTACAGTCAGGGCACATTCCAAAGACCACTCCATGACTTCAAATCCATACAAGATAACAACATGAAACATTTTCTATCTTAAACTAGACACATACAAACATCATTCCACAAAATTTCAGGGCCATCGAAAGGATTCCAGTTCTCATTTTCACCAAGCAAAAGAAGGTAAACTTTTTGGAGAATGCAGTCATCATTTTTGCACATGCTTATGTTCAAACTATGCTCAAACCATGCTTCATTCAGGTTTTCATGCTCATGGGTCTGCAAGGTATTGGTCTATTTATCTTTGTGTCCCACTGGTGATCCCAATCTCCTTCGACAATCCACTTCACCAAACTTCTCAAGCTCTCCAACCATGGCATAAAAGTGCTGAACTTGGGCTCCCAAAACGTGAGGTGTAGAGAGAGAGAGAGAGAGACTTTATACACTAACAGTGGGGAGGTGGTACTCTTGGCGTGCCAAGTTGCCTTCCAATAGCATGCAGGTTGAAAAATGGTGCACGTAGCAGCATGCAGTCAACAGGCGACTGGTTAGGTGCCTCTATCTCACCTCCCCAAATCTAGCTGATCGGGTGACACGTGTCTCAGGTTTGGGAGACCCGGGACCTGAGATCGCTCTCTCGAGAACCTTGTTCAAGAATAAGAGCAGGTATCCAACTAGTGAGAGAGGAATTTTGGATGTGAGGTGGGGACCAACCTCACCAGAATCCATGACTTACTCCGAGGGACTCGCGTGGGTGCCCTCTTAGGTCACGACTTAAAGCCCCCAACTGCTTCAGCTGGTTCGGAATCGCCTCCCTTGATCTGCAATCTCCTTGTTTTCTGCACAACACTACTTATGGTTAATTTGTAAGACAAGTGGGCCGAAAGACCCACCCTTGTCTTAAGGTAATGCACATTCGTATGGCTAAGAATGTGAGTAGTTAGGGTGATGAAGTAGAAGGTTTGAATGAGAGGAGAAAAGAAGAGGGTACTCGACAAGGGGACGAGGCTAGCATGATAGCTAGACCTCGTGCAATGACTGACTCGGAGTGGTAGCAAGACGGGCAAAGTACTTTGGACTGGCGCGATGACAATACTACTCGAAACCACGGTTCGACATGACTGTCCTAATCTGCTGTGGCAGCAAGACGGGCATGGTCCTCGGGACCAGCATGACGGCAATACTGCTCGATAGCTAGACCGTTATGGCAACACTAGACTGAGTCCACTCTTGGTCAAGTGACAAAAGAATGAAGAAAATGCACAAGACGACAAAGACATGGGTTCCCGACGATGCTAAGTGTCACCACCCATAACCGTAGACTAGCAGTTTCACGGCGCGTGGATGGCATTATACACTACTGCTCACGACTAGAGGGTGAATAGTGAACTATGGGCAGCGCTAGGCATCGCCGTTGGCAACACAAGAAGTGAGTGCCCCCTTGCGCAGGCGACGATAGCCTCTTGTGAGGCACACGATGATAGCCATCTGTGAAGCGCATGGTGATAGTCCTTTTTGAGGCACACAACGATAGGCGTGGGATGTAAGAATGAGTCTTGCTGATGGCGATAGGCACTGAGCGTACGAAGAAAGCTTGCAGACAGCGATAGGCACCGAGAGCGTGAAAAAAGCTCGCAGATGGCGATAGGCACCGAGCACACGAAGAACACTCGAGGATGGCGATAGGCACCAAGCGCATGAAGGAAGCTCGCGGACTACGATAGGAACCTAGCGCTCAAAGGATGCTTGTGGATGGTGATAGGCACCGAGCATGTGAAGGAAGCTCGTGAACTTTGATAGGCACCGAGCATGCCAAGGAAGCTCGCGGTCGGCGATAGGCACCGAGCACGCGGAGGAAGCTCACAAACATCGATAGGTGTTGTCGCGACCTCTCGCGGGCGGCGATAGGCATCAAGGTTTGTGATAGGAACGCAACAGGGGGAGACCCCTACAGGCGGCAATAGGTGTCACCATCTGTGCTCTTCACTGAGACATCGAGGACATATCTAGGGACGGCGATAAGTAGCACCGTTTGCAAGCCTCGTTGAGAGATAGGAAAAGGAGCTCTTACATGATGCTGCCATCACCATGTGCAACTTGTGAAGCCACAGGTTGGGAAAAGGAAAAGAAAGAGGCATGCACAGCACTACCACTGTTGTGCATGGCCTCTGAGGGAGGCTTAGATGAAGAAGAAGAAAAAAGAAAAGCAAAGAGAGAAGATTTACCTTGAGCCTAAGGGTACCGATCCAAAAGTTTCTCTCTCCTTACACTCTCTCTCCAAATGTGACCAACAATGAGAAGGAAAGGGAATTCTTTTAAGTAAAAATTCTCTTTGGTGAAGGGTACATGGTATATATGGAATTATGCCCAAACATGGGTGGATTGATCAAAATTAAACCTAATTGCTGGAAATTAAGATTTAATTAAATTAAAAAAAATTAGAAAATAGGGTGAAAAATGGCATATTTGCCCCTTCATAACAAGTTGTGAAATTCCAAGACAGTCCCTGTGTTGTCTTAAAACATGCCAGATTTTTCATGGATGATCTGGGGTTGTTCCCATTTGATTGAAAGATGATTGTTTTCTTATAGGGCTAGACATGGCGATCGATTCGATACAAAACTTCGAGCCATGGATCTTGTTTTTAGGGCACAATCATGTGACTTGAAATTTTAATGAATCTTAAAATATTGGATCGATTGCGTGCTCGTTCCTTGATGTTTTTCTATGATTTATTCGCTGGAGCACACTGAGCATGTCGTCACGATCGTGAGGCAACAAACGCAACTCAATTCCATACCCAAACAACGATTTTGCATCTTTGGAGTTTTGACAGAAATCTGGAATTTCGACGCCGAAATTTACAGTCACTTCGTCGGCTTTGTGTGCAGAATCCGACCGTTCATCATGTACGGGGTTCGGACAAGAGATAGCCCAAGATCTTACGCATGCGATGGAACTAGTTCACGTCGATCGGGCTCACAACAGGCATGATTTGGCTGCTCACGTGAGGCACGATGCTGTTGATTTTCCTGCACTTTCATCACGAATCAACAACTTCTCTCTAGCTTTTCTTCGCTCTCAAGCGTCGTCGCGGGGCATACCACATATTAAAACGCTTGTCTTGACGAGACGAACACGCTCATAAAATTTGAGCATGACTTGACTTAAGACAGGTGAGATATGAGCATTGAAAATTATTGGTCCCCTTTAATGGAGTTGAGTTGCAAGGTGGTCGCACGTGAATAGTGTCTCCTCTTGTTTCGCTCTTTTGCCTATAAATTCTTCTTGGAATGTCTGTTACTGTTGAAATTTGACCCCTGGTGGTTTTCAACAGTGTCAGATCCAATGAAGATGGTCCCACAGCAATTGAGATTTCGAAAATGTAGCTCTAGTTATAGGGTCCGTTTCATGGTGCAAGACGCTGATTTTGCAGAAACTGTTTCGCAGTCTGCATTTCCTTAGACATGTCGAAATGCGACAAAAATTGGCAAGAGACTTTTGAGTGTCCTTATGAAGATCTTGGCCAATTTTAGGGTTATTCTAAGACTATCAATTTTTCACTGTTTGTTATGTTTTATTGACCGATGATAATGAAAAATGTCTTCCAACATCATGCACCGCCGAAATTTGCGCTTCGAGAGAAGCAATAAGTACAATCATTTGGGAATTTTCCCCTGGCTAGCCACAGGACTACATGAACGTTGAGGAGATCCACGCAATGCTGTAATTAGGATGCTCAAACGTCTAGACTCAATGTACGGGTCCATCCATGGAGACTTTAGGGGGAGAAGAGACTTTTGAGGGATCCTGTCGAAGTCCTCACCCTTTAAGGACTATTTACGATTCTGACAGCTTGAGGATTTTGTAGGGACCTCATTGGTCATAATCGGGCCTATCTGGAGGCCAATTGTTATGAACCTTTGGTCGGCAATGTTTGTTGCTACACCAGGTTTTCTTTTGATGATTAGGGTATCTCTGTAGGTCCCGTCTAGTGGGGTCCAGTAAGGAGCTTCTGACCAGTCCCGAAGATTTAAGCCTGTCGGCTAGGGGGAATTTTGGCGAGGCGGCCTCGTAGGCCCCATCATGTCGGGTCCAATCAGGGGTTTCTTACTTGTCTTGAAGATCTGGGCCTGTCAGCTAAGGAAGGCTTTTGGTGAGGCGATCTCATGGCAAGGAATAACACTAAAGTCTCTAGCAGGTTAGGTCCTGACTTTGTTAGTTTCTTGCCTTCGTGATACTCTTTCAGCATTTAGTAGAGATCTTTCGGTCATAGTACTCACCCTCAAGGACTCTTGTTGTTTTGGAGGTGAAGTGTGGGAGAACTTATGAGGTGTTCACTCCCTGGTGAGCCATTTTGTATTGTGATTGGATTGGATGCTGGCAGTTGAGGATTTTGTGTAGACCTCGCCAGCCAGAATTATGACTTTTTGGCAACTGTGTGTCGGCTGAGGCTGTGGTGCTGCGTCAACCTGTTTTGTTGGTCCAAACGCCCTTTGTGGGTTTTCACTTGAATAGGGGAGGTGGTACCGTAAAGATGGTTTTCACTAGCTTCCTTTGTTTTTGGGCACTTTTACCCATGACCTTGTGGCCATGTCCACCCTTTTCATCTGTTTTTGCTCATGATGCCCTTTTGGGGTTTTCACCATGCCCGGATTTTTTATTTCACAGAACTCTTTTACTCATGGTTTTGTGACCATGCCTATCCGTTATTTTTACTTATGGCGTTCCCTTGTCCAGGTGTACACCATGCCCATTTTTTTGTGAAGGCGTGTTTAGGGTCATGCCTTTTAGACCTGTGCGAAGCCTTTTAACATCATGCAACTAGGACGTGCATTATAGTCTAGGTCATACAGCTAGATCGTAATGGTGATGAATAGCAGTCTGTGGAGTCCATGGAGTGAGTATGGTGGTGCTTTTGAGTCACTTTGGGGAGATGACAGAGGCCACCTATGAAAGATGGATGATGTATGAATGGTGGGTGAAAAGTCGTGACCTACTAGCTGTTGGAGAATATGGGTGGCGAGATGGCTCGCTGTTTTGTGAGCATGGGTGAGACTAGCTCAAGAATGATGAATAATGGTAGTGAAGTGAATGGGTTCCCTGTGGAAGCAATAAAGGTGGGGCGAGCACACGAGCCGGTCGGTTAGGGAAGGCGTGCATGAAGATGCACGTAAAGGGCGTGTGAACATATGTGTGGAGGCGTCTTTAATGTCATGCCTCCAGAACCTGTGCAAAGCAGTTTCACGTCATGCGACCAGGACGTGCACTACGGTTTACGGTCATATAGCTTGGACCGTGGTTATGCAGTTTAAAGTCATACAACTAGGACCAGGCAGTCTAAGGTCGTGCAACTAGACCTCTGCTACAGTTTAAGGTCATATAGTTTGGACTGTGATGCTGTTCAGTTTAAAGTCATGCAACTAGGGCTAGGCAGTTTAAGGTCGTGCAACTGGACCTCCGCTACAGTTTTATGTCATATAGTTTGGACCATGCAGTTTAAGGTCTTACACCTAGACCACGGCTATGCAGTTTAAGGTCAGCTAGCACGGACCACTATGTGGGTCGCCATGTAGGTTAAGCTGCATAGGGGATAGGTCTGTGAATAACAATCTGACTCCCTGGGGATAAATATAGTTAAGGCTACACACAAGAAGAGAGGTTTACATGAAGATGGTGGCCCTATGAGGAGTGCCAAGCAGAAGCGAACTTCTCTGGGGATTAAGAGGGTAAGTGTGCCTCCCTGGGGATGATGAGCAATGGTGTGCATGTAACACTGCTGAGAATGATAGGCTAGAGCACAAATGCGACCCCACTGGGGGTTGAAAAGATAAGAATGACCCTAATTCCCTGGGGATAGTGGGTCAGGTCACAGTAGGATGTGATTCCTATTGGGGGGATGTTGGTGTTAAACAAACCCTTTGGGGATATGAAGGGGTAAGTGTGACTCCCTTTCTTGCATGCACCTAACCCCACTGGGGATGTTGATGGAATACACTTGGCGAAGAGGTGTGCCCATTTCACAGTTTAGAGTCATGCATATGGGCTATTTTTCATGTTGTTTGTCGTCTTGTTATAGGGACGTGGTTAGGTGCCTCGATCCCGCCCTCCGGATCAAGATTATCGAGTGGCACGCGTCTCATGTTTCAGGGAGATCCGAGACTTTGAGATCGCTCTCTCGGGAACCTTGTTCTAGAAGAATGGCAGGTATTACCAACCGATGAGAGAGGAATTTAAGGTGGCCTTCGGAACTTACTCGGGCTAGCTCCCGTGGGCAGCCTTTTAAATCACTATGAAAGCCCCACTGTAGTAAAACTGGTTCAGAATCACCTCCCTTGACTTGTATTCTCCTATTTTCTGCAATCACACACATATGGCAAATGTTACAAGACAGGTGGGTTAAAAGACCTCACCTTGCCTTTGAGTAAACGTACACAAGCGTGCACATTCAAAAAAGAAGAAGAGAATAATGAGAGAAGAAAGATGGGGGAGAGAAGAGTTTGACCAAGTGGAGAGATCAACACATTGACTAAGCTGATAGATAATTGGCTTGACGTGACAGTAAAATGGGCTTGGTAACTCAGATCGACTCAACAGAATTACTCCTAGACGTCAATACCGATACTGACTAGCTAGACATGATGATTAGTCTGTTGTGGCAATAAAGTGGGTGTAGTAATTTTGGTACAACAACATTACGGCTAAACGACAAGACTACCAAGGAACGGTAATCTCAACCCCTCTTAGTCAAACGAAAGAGTAACAGAAAGAATGGAGATCATAGAGAAAGAATAAGAAGTAGGATAAGAGAAGAAGAGAATAAAAAGAAGGAGATGAAGAAGAAGAAAAGAGAGGAAGAGTGTGAGTGAAGAGAGAAGGAAGGAGCAAAGATGGACAACAATAAGAGGAGGAGAGAGAAACTTAGTCGGCGACATGTCCCTGTTGGCTATGACGAGTAGGGGGAGAGGGAGAAGGTGAAGGCACAGGCGGCATTGTGCTTCCGCCAGCGTGATAGAAGAGAGAGAAAGAAGGAGACATAGGCAGCGCAAGGCCTTCTGCCTACTATGGCGTGAGAAGAAGCAATAGGAGACACAAGCAACGTTAGGCCTTGCCGACTGGGTCTTTAAAAAAGGAGAGATAGAACATAGGTGGTGCTGGCATCGTCGCCTTGGTTAAGTTAAGAAGGAGAGGACACATACAGCACTAAGCCTTATTGGCTGTGTTGAAAAAAGAGGAGAGAGAGAACACAGGCGATGTTGACATCGTCAGCTATGTTAAAAGAAGAGGATAGATAAGACACAGGCGACGCTAGCATCACCGACTATTTAGGAAGAGAAGAAAGAGAGAGAGGGACACAAGTGGTGTTGGCATCACTGCCTAGGTTGTAAAGAGAAGAGAGAGAAGGACACAGGCAGCTCTAACATCATCGGCTATGTTAGGAAGAGAGGAAAGAGAGACAGGCATACGGGCAGCACTGACATCATCGGTTGGGTTGTAAAGAGAGGAGAGAGAGGACACAAATGATGCTAGCATCACCTATTGTGTTAGTAAGAGAGCAAAGAGAGAGGGATAAAGACGTGAAGAAGAGAGAAATAGATGAGAAGAGAGATAGAGAGATAGAGATGAAAAGAAGAGAAAGAATGAGAGATAGAGATGAGAAGAAGAGGGAGAAAGAGGGAGGAGAGAGGAAGTTACCTTTCTGAGGGGTACTGACCCTTTTCTTCTCCCTCCTCTCTCTCCAATATGCACCCACGAAATCAAGAAAAAATCCAAAATTTATTGATTGGTTCAAGATATGAACCGAAGGTCCTATTATAATGAAGCTTTGCATGTTTATATAAGATTGGGCCCAACCATGGGTGGATGCCCAAAAACTACATAAAATTGAAGATAATTACAATTTAATTGAATTAAAAGAAATTCTAAAAATGGTTGCAAAAGGATTGTTTTACCCCTACTTAACAATGTGTGGAATTTCAAAACACTCTCTAATGCTGCCCAAGAACTTGTGTGATCTTTCATGAGTAATCCAGGGTTGCTCTGATGTCAGTTTGATTGAAAGATAATTATTTTCCTGTAGGGCTCGGCTTGGCGATCGATTTGATACCTACTTCAAGCCATGAATTATGTTTTTAAACCATGATTATGAGACTTGCATTTTGGATGAATCTTTGAAAATTTTGGATAGATAGTGTGCTCGTTCCTTGTTTTTTTTCCTTTAATTTCTTCACCAAATCACACTGAAGATGCTGCCATGATCACATTGAAACAAACGCAGCCCGATTTCATGTCCAGATGAAGATTTTGTCGTCTTGAGTTTTTTGTCAGAATCTTGAAATTCGACTGCTGGAATTTACAGCAGATTCAATGCCCTCGTGTGTGAAATCCAATTGTTCATCACACACAAGGTTCGGAACAAAGATAGTCTCGGACCTTAGACACATACTGCAATTGGTTTCATGTCAATCGGGTATGTCAGGGTCGTGATTTGGTCCCCAGAGTACGACGCGCTGCTATTGAATTTTCTGCAACGTTTTTCATGGATCAGCAACTTTTCTATAGTGTTTCTCCTTGCTCGGGCATCGTCATGGGGCATACCACATATTAAAAATCTCCTCTGGATGAGACGAACATGCTCACCAAATTTGATAGCGGTCTGACTCAGAACGAGTGAGATATGGGCGCCGAAAGTCACTGTAGGGTGGCCACACGGGATTAAGCCAAAACGTGAGCCATAAAGGTTTTAACCATGCCGGATCCAATGGCGGTGGTCCCACAGCTATTTGATGGACCAGAGATATAGCTCTAGTTATGGGGTCCATTTCAGTATGTGAGAGGCTGATTTTGCTGAAATTGTTTCATTATGTTCACTGCTTTGACATAACTGATCACAATAAAACTTGACAGGTGGCCTTTTGGATTGCTGAAGACGATCTTGACCAATTTTAGGGCCATTCTAAGACTGTCAAAATTTCCACTGTTTTGTAAGCTTTATTGACCTATTTCATCTTTATTCCACATCAGGGACCAAAGTGCTAAAAAATGCCTTAAAATAGCTTGCCCCACCGATTGGTATGCCTCAAGAGAAGCAAGAAGGACAACATTCGAAAAATTTCCTACGCCTTTATTACTCTTTTCTTTCTAACCACAGGACCACATGAACGCCGACAAGATTTTGCAATCAGGATGCTCAGACATAGGGATGCATTACTCGCAGAACCATCCGTGGAGACTTTAGGGGGAGAAGAGACTTTTTGAGGGATTTTGTCAGAGCCCTCACCCTCGTATGGACTGTTTGTACAAACCTCTTCAGTCAGAATCAGACCCCTCTAGTAATTGAGTGTCGTGTCGAAGGGCATTGTTCCCATTTGGTCTAAGCTTCTTTGTCTTGGATAGACAACAAAAGAGCCTTTAGTTGGTGCTCATATGCGTCGTACACCTGTTATTCCTTGACGAGTAGGGTACCTCAGTTTATCGAGGTGACCAGCCTTAGGTATAGCCCCTACCCACTACTTAGTAAGTCATTACATAGCAGGTCCAAAGTCATGGCGGACTTAGCCTTCTTAGGGCGTCTTTTGGTTTATCGAAATGATTTCCTTGTTTGTTTGTTCTGGATGGTTTGTTGAAGAGCCTTTTGTCAGCACTGTTTGTTGCTACACCAGGTTTTCTTTTGACAGTCAGGATACCTCTGTGGGCCCCATCAACAGGGTCCAATCGGGGGCATTTTGTTAGCCAGTCCTGAAAGTCTGGGCCTGTCGGCTAAGGGGAATTGTGGCGAGGCATACTGAAGTCTCTGGCAGGTTCCCCTTGGCTTTGTCAGTTATTTGCCTTCATAGTGATCTTTAGCACTTTTCGACTGTATTTGCAACCTCGTGGGAATGATGCTCTTATTCATGAGACTTGTCTTGCTTTCTTGGCGATTCTTCTGTCCTTCGAGTCCTTTCTGTGACTGGGCTCAGGCTGTCGGAATCTTTTCCTTGACGCTCGTATTTTTTTGGCCCTGGTATTGTGAGACCAAGGATTTTTCTTTTGAGTATGGGCTGAAGCCACCTGTTGAGGTGAACGCTGCATGAACCTATTTATGGGTCCAAGCATCCTTTGTAAATTTTCACTTGAACTTAGAAAGCAGT
Source organism: Amborella trichopoda (assembly GCF_054954075.1). Lineage (NCBI taxonomy): Eukaryota > Viridiplantae > Streptophyta > Magnoliopsida > Amborellales > Amborellaceae > Amborella > Amborella trichopoda. Next base: position 41,512,084 of record NC_142344.1, on the reverse strand, counting down.
GTCGTAGAGACAATTTTCACCAACTTCCTTTTTATTTGGGGCTCTTTTATCCATGACCTTTCGGCCATGTCAACCTTTATTCTTCCATTTTTACTCATGGTGCCCTTTTTAGGTTTTCACCGTGCCTGGTTTTTATTTGCACGGAAGTCTTTTATTCATAGTTTCGTGACCATGCCCGTTTGTCATTTTTACTCATGGTGTTCCCTTGTTTATGGTATACACCATGCCCATTATTTCATTCCTTTTTTTTTGTGAAGGCATTTTTATGGTCATGCCTCCAGGACTTATGCAAAGCAGTTTTATCGTCATGCGGCCAGGACGTGCACTATGGTTTTAAGGTCACACAGCTAGACCGTTGTGATGATGAACGACAGTCTATGAAGGCCATGGAGTGAGTATGGTGGTGGTTTTAGCTCACTTTTTGGGAGATGCAACAAGGCTACCTATGAAAGATGAAATATATATGAATGGTGGGTGACAGAATGGCGACCCACTATCTTACGATGAGTATAGGTGGCGGGATGGTTCGTCATTTTGTGAACGCAGGTGAGACTCACTGGGGAATGGTGGAGATGGCAAAATGAATGGACTCATTGGGGAGGTAGTGAAGGTGGCGCACGTGCACAAATGAGGCAGTTAGGGAAGACATGCATGAAGATGCACGTAAAAGGTGTGATGCATATGTGGGGTCTTGTTTAAGGTCATACCTCCGGGACCTGTGCAAAGCAGTTTATCGTCATGCTGCCAAGACGTGCACTATGGTTTAGGGTCATCTAACTTGGACCGTGGTTATGCAGATTAAAGTCATGCAATTAAGACCATGCAGTTAAAGGTCACACAACTAGACCTCTGCTACAGTTTGTGGTCATGTAGTTTGGAGCGTAGTGCTAAGCCTTTTAACGTCATGCAGCTAGGATGTCTACTATAATTTAAATTCATATAACTTGGACCATGCAGTTTAGGGTCGTGCAGCTAGCCCTCCGCTATAGTTTATAGTCATATAGTTTAGACTGTGTCATTTTAGATCGTGCATCTTGACCAAGGCTGTGCAGTTTAAGGTCGTGCAGCGCGGACCGTTGGGTGGGTCACCATGTAGGTGAATATCCATGGGGAATAGGTATGTGGATAGCAATCTAACCCTCTAGGGATAGAATAGTTAAGGCTAAACATAAGCAGAGAGCTTTCTTTTTTTTTAGATGGAGATGGTGGCCCTACGAGGAGTGGCAAACTTTGTTGGCGATTAGGAGGGTAAGTGTGACTCCTTGGGGATAAATGATTAAAGTCAGCAAACCAAGATGGGAAGACCGACTTCATTGGGGAAAAGGGGACAAATGTAGGTCCTTTATATCCTTGAGGACAAAATACGTTTGTGTGAGACAGACCCACTGGGGGTTGTAGCAGTAAAAATGACCCGAACTCCGTTGTGGATAATAAGCTGCAGTACAAGTATGACTCTCTTACTAGGGATGAGAAATCATGACCTGAGTTTGAATGACCTGGGTTTCTCTTTGCTGGGGACAATAGGTCCCAGTCAAGGTACAACTTCATTGGTGATAACAGTAATAGGACACATACAGCTTCGACCTAGGGTATACAACAATAGACTGTTAAAAACATAGCTAACGCCTAGCACTGCGACCATCATTTCTTTGAGCATTTAGCTGGCATTGAAGTCACCAGCAACACAGATGACGATGAGTCTTTGAGCACACAGCCGGCGCTGAAGTCACCAACAACACAGATGACGATGAGTCTTTAAGCACATAGCCGGTGCTGAAGTCACCAATAACACAAACGGCACTAAGCCTTGGAGCACACAACTTGCGCTGAAGTCACCAACAACACAGATGGTGTTGTGTTATTGTGGACACAGCCGGAGCTGGGTTTGAGTTTGATTTTGGGCTTCAACTCGAGCCCGATCCAGTCCTGGCATCTGTTGGAATGGGATTTTACAAGTGGCGATGAGAGTTGCCTCGGGCCTCGGGTCAAAGCCCAACTTGGCCCATCATTGTTTGCCCTTCTAGGATGCGGCTGGGATTCCTAGTTTGTGAGGGGCAATTGGGAATAGTGTTGGCTATATAAAGGGGTAAAACCTCATTTCTACTGCTTTTCACTGAAGGTCAAAAAAGACTAAAGAAAAAAAAAAATTAACGGTGCGAAGAGGTTTCCCAGTGGAGGGCTTCATTGAGCACATAGGAGATTTCGACAAAGTTAGCGGGAGTTTGCCGGTGCGAAGGGGGAAGGTTCAATTAAAGTTGCAAGAGCTTCACGGCTGACACAGGGGGTTTTATAGGGAAACTCCAGCTGTGGTTTTTTAGAGCTCTGACGAAGGGAGAAGGAGACGAGAGTTGCAGTAGTGGGCTGCCCAAGCATGTTTGCTAGTTTTTGGTCGTTTTCCGGTGGGTGCACGTCGTTTCCTGGTGACTTGGAGGAAGTTACAGAGGTTTTCCGACAACGGAAGGGGAGTTCTAGTGAGAAACCGAAGGTTCAGGGAAAAAGACCATCGTTGAAGCTGGACAGCTACAGGGAAGGCAAATGGTTGCAGGAAGATGAACGGTTTGCCTCATAAATCGTGCAATCCTTAGGGAGGCGAAGCGTCTTAGGCCTTGAAAACGATGGGTCTTGGGAATCGAGGAGACGTGTGGAAAACAAAAAGTGACCAGGAGGTGAGTAGTCATGGCAGCTAGAGAACTTAAAACGAGGCCGACATTGACTCGAGAGACGCAGGCGGCGCAGGGCCTAAGGAAAATAGCCGGCACTAACATATAAGTTACGAGGCCGGTGATACGCATAAAAAACACAGCCGACACTGACCTCCTGGAAACACTGTCGGCACTGGTCCTCGAGAAAGGCAGCATGCATTAGGTGTTAGCAGCACTATCGTCGCTAGCCTTTGGAAGACACAACCGACGTTGGCCTCTGACGGCGCTAATCAGTGCATGGTCAATGTCATGTTGCACACGATGTTCTTCACGTGTAGTAATGAGTCGCATGTGGGAATTGTTGCACATGGTGCTGAGCCATGTGCGGCGATTATCACGCATGGCACTGACTTGGGTAGGCAAAGGGTGGTGACGAGCCCTAAGGCTTGGCTTGTGATGCCCATTGGAAGCCAAGTCCTCCAGCACAATAGTGAAGTCCATGTTGTTTTGTGGAAGGGCATCCACTGTGAACAAGGTATGCTCTCCATCATAGGCCAGTTTCTTGCTAAAGAAGTTGGCTTTGTATGTTTGATATACTCGTCAGATGAATTGAAGCTGACTCGAAAATGGTTGACTTCTTCTTTTTGCCGGTAACCATCCTCTTTGGTGGCACTCGTCAGATGAGTTGAAGCTGACTCTCCAAGTGGTTTTGCTTCTTCTTCATGATGAGGGTGCTTCTTTGGTGTTTGCTTCTTCTAGGACAACAATTTTTTCATGGGTTTGCTTCTTCTAGGAGAGCAATTCTTTTGTGGGATTGCTTCTTCCACATGAAGAGAACATTCCTTTAGGCCTGTAACCATCCTCTTATCCTCAGATGCAAGAGTAACACTATGGGTTTTTGTTTGTAATTATCCTCTTATCCTCAGATGCAAGAGACTTATAACCTCCTAAATAATGGGATTTTTGGCTTATGACTTGTAACTCTTATTTAATGCAATAAAAATAGTTTAAACTTTGTTTGGAATGTCTTGCTTGCTTTGCATTGAGTCTCTTTTCTTGAATAGGGGGCATTGCCTCCTCTTCATTAGGATGTGTTAGTATGTAAGATCCATTTGACGAGACGTTATTGACTATAAAGGGACCTTCCCACTTGGGTTTAAACTTCCCTTTACGTCGGCCATGCATAACTATCAACCTCTTAACTGCCCGAATTAGATCCTCACGGGAGAACGAGCGGACTTTGACTGACTTGTCAAAAGCCCTCTTCATTCTCCCTTGGTTGATTTGGAGGTTCTGCTGAGCATCTAACCCTCTTTTCATCCAGTGCATCCAATTCTTGATAACGAAGTTTGACTCTCTCATTTTTGGTTAGTCCTTGATGTATAGCGACACGTAATGAAGGGATCTGAATTGCGAGAGGTAAAACTACTTCACCCCCATAGACCAAAGAGTAAGGAGTGGAATCGTTAGCATTTTGTGTAGTAGTATGATAATCCGATAGTGCTTTGGGAAGCTTCTCATGCCATTTCTTCTTCGTCTTTGATATCGATTTTCGTAAAACATTGAGCAGAGTCTTATTGAAGGCCTCAGTCAAGCCATTCCCCTGAGGGTGGTACATAGTCGAGTGTCTCCATTCAAAGCCAAAATGGTTAACCAGATAATCAATATGATGACTTCGAAATTGGCAGCCATGTCCGAGATAATTCGGTCAGGCACCCCAAACAGATATACAATGTGATGTCGAACAAAGTTTACCATTGTGGTACCGAGAACTTACTTAAGAGGTACCGCTTCAGTCCACTTAGAGAAATAATTTGTTGCAGCTAGAATAAATACATGATCCATTTTCGAAGGAGGGTTAATAGGCACTACAATGTCCATACTCCATTGTGAGAAGGGCCATGACATCACTGTAGGGTGTATGGGCTCTAGAGGTTGATGAACAAGGCTTGAATGTATTTCGCATACCTGGCAGTTTTTAGCATAGTTTAAGGAATCAGCAACCATGTAAGGTTAATAATACCCCAATCTACGTATCTATTGGTAGATCTTAGGTCCGAACTGGTGTAGTCCACAAATTCCTGAGTGTACCTCTCTAACACCTTATTAGCTTCTTGCACGTCCACACATCTAAGAAGAATACCGTCAGATGACCATCTTAAGAGAGCAACTCCTTCAAGGAGGGTATACATGGTAGACATTCGATGTACACTGTTGTACTCGACAAGATCTTTTGGAAGTCTACCATGTTTTAGAAAACTAGTGATGGGCTCTTTCCAATCTTCGACCTGTTCAATTTCCACGCATATTTGGTCGAAGAACTCTGGTTGCTGGTACCTTAGCTCCTTGACTCCGTGCCATTTCTTGTTCATTCTTGATTACTTCTTCAGCTGATAGAAGTGCTCCGAAGGGATAAGGAGGGCACTCGGGGAAGATATTTCTCTCATCATTTGCATCTACCGCTGTTCTTAGTTCAATGTGTCTCCATTTTGCTACCCAGACAAGCGTGGGTCCTGATAAGGATAATTGAATTGTAGCGCCAAGTTTTGCAAGTACATCAGCCTGCGAGTTTTGCCTCCTCGGAATTTGACTTAGGGATACGTCCTCCAATTGGGCCATATATGATTTTACAGTATCGTCATAAGACTTGAGAGTCTCTTTCCACATGTCATAGATTCCTTTGAGCTGTCGGATAATTAACTCAGAGTCGCCATAGATCTTGAGCTGCTCCAAGTCGAGGTCGAAGGCTATTTAGAACTCGATTATAAAGGCCTGATATTCTGCCTCATTATGAGAACCGGCCTGAGCTAGAGAGAAAGAAAGTGGAAATACTCCTCCTTTCAAAGTCACGAATAGTACTCTGACACCTCCTCGATTTGATTGGAAGGTTCCGTCTAAGTTCAATTCCCATGCATGACTAAGGTCAGCACATAACACTTCTTCGTCAGGGAGGTCGCTCGATAATAGAGATTCTACCGGTACGGGGTGTGCTGCAAGAAAATCAGCCAAGGCCTGGCCCTTGATCGCTTTCTGTGGGACATACGTGATGTCAAATTCCATCAGCAACAATGCCCACTTAGCAAGGCACCCTGACAAGCAGGGACGTGTCATGAGAAACTTTACAGGATCTTCTTTTGATAAGAGTTTCACTTCGTGACCAAACAAGTAATGGCGAAGTTTTTGTACCACGAAGATTAGGGCCAAGCACATCTTCTCTATTGGGGATAATTCTTCTCTGCCCCTTGCATCTGACAGTTGAGATAATACAATTTCGTTTCTTTTCCCTCGTCATTGTTCTGCTCCAACAATGCCCCAAGCGACTCGTCTAAAGCAGTCATGTACAGGATGAGGGTCTTCTCAGCAATGGTGTAAAAAGTACTTGAGGAGTGAGCAAATACTTCTTGATCTCATCAAGGGCTGCTTGACATGCTTCATCCCAAATGAATGGAGCATCCTTCTTTAACAGGTATGTAAAGTGTTTGCAGTGACCTGAGAGATTTGAGATGAACCTGTGCATGTATGCTAGCTGTCCTTGAAGAGAATGTAGTTCTCGTAATGTAGTTGGTGACGACATTTCTTTAATCATCTTTGTCTTGATTGGCTCAACTTCAAGCCCTTGATGTCTGATAATAAACCCTAAGAACTTTTTCGAACGTCCACCAAAAGCGCATTTCAGAGGGTTCACTTTAAGCTGATGAAGGGGTAGTCACTCGAACACCTTTTCAAGGTCTCTCATGTGAGCGTCTTTCTTGTCGGATTTAACCATCAAGTCATCTACATAACACTCCACCTCCTTGTGCAACATCTCTTTGAAGATGATCATCATTGCTCTCTAGTATGTGGCACCAGTATTCTTTAATCCAAAAGGCATCATTGTGTAACAGAAGACCCCTTTTTTAGTCAAGAACGCAGTGGCTTCCTCATCTTCAAGCGCCATCCATATTTTGTTATAACTGGAGTATCCATCCATGAAGGAGAAGATCTGACAGTGGGCCTTAGAGTCGATGAGTATCTCGTTGAACGGCAACGTGAAGTCATCATTGGGACAGGCGATATTGCGGTCACATAAGTCAGTGCAAACCCATGCAAAGGCCATGTGATTCGTACGAAGACACTTCTCGCTCTATAATAGTTGAATGGCAAGCTTCTTGAGAGTAGGAAGAAGGAAGAAGGAAGAAGGATCGTGCAAGCTTCTTGAGAGTAGAAGCTTTGCTCTCTTGATTTTCTCAATCTCTGTTCAAAGTCGTGCTATGGGGGCCACTGGGGTTTCTTCGACTTTGACTTCTTGTGCTTCTTTAAGGGGGTTGGCTCTGCTTTGTCTCGAGCTACTAGGGCATCAGCAAATGTTAAGAATCCAGTTGCTTGTGTCAGGGTCTTTCTCAACCACTTCCGTTGCATCCTACTTGTGTTAAATCCTTCAAATTCTCTGTCGAGAGCTTCGAAGTCCGAACATTTCAGGGTTACACCTGCAGGATACATAGGAGCAGAAAGATGAGAAGTAGAAGAAGAAGAAGGAGAAGGGTTAGAAATTGGGGGACTTTTAAGGTCTTTCCTCTCATCGGACCGATCTGGGTGGCTTTTTACGTCATCAGCAGGATTGGACATGTGCATGAGGTCTTTTAGGTCTTTCCCTTGCTTAGACCATTAGTGAGTGCTTTTAATGTCGTCACCTCCCTTAGACGTGATTTGAGGAGACGATGACAAGGGAATGTCTTCTTGATGGGATGGAGAAGGAAGAAGGATCGTGCCGATGATAAAGTCCATTAAAATTGGTAGTGGGGAAAGGGGCCTAAGAAATTCTTGCTCAACTGGAGGTTGAGCTATCTTGTTTCTCTAGTGAGCTTCCATTGGTGCCTGTGTCTTTCTTGTTTTTTGGGGTGGTGTTAGATTCGTCTTGCTAGGCTTGTGAACAGCCCTAGCTCGGTGAACTGCTTCTCTTCTTAAGGACTTGAGTCTACTTCGCCCATGATGGACTATCTATGGCTGGGAAATTGAGGGTTCAACAGAATCTGGTTCGGGGACCTGGTTCCATTGAATAGGGGAAACTTCCCTTTCTTTTATTTCGAGGGAAATGAGACCTGATCAATGTATGAAGGGTAAGGCCTTTGATAAGGCGTTGCACTCTGCATCCCTAAAATTTCTCTGTTCTTTAAGCTATTGGTTACCATAGCATCAATGTCTGCCTGTGAGACGGGGTGAGGGGCAGAATTGTCCTGTGAGGTGGAGGAAAGGGATGCCTTGGAGGTGCACCATCTGAGTGGTGGGAATTGACCTCATGGTTAGCTAAATGTCGTGCGACATCTATACTATCAATCTTTTCCATCATCACGCGCACAATGTTCTAAAATTTGTTCATGCGGTCTTCTTGCGAGTCACTAGGCTCGCTCACAACCATCACGCTGACTATTTCTTCAGGGAGGTTGGCTTTAGTTACAGTTGAGGGCTTACAAACATGACGGGTCGCACATGGTAGATTGGTCAATAGGGGGTCAGCATGCCCTGATTGAGCTCGACTTTTGTATGCCGATCACGTGAGGACCGGTTCTCGTTTGTCTTGGGACTGTGGCTGCTAAGGGGCTGGATCATCTTTTACAATGCTAACCACACGGTAGGGCTCATGGAGCTTTTGATCTGAAGAGGGTAGAAGCGATTCAGGCGAAGAGAGTAATCAGAGGTGGCTTCCTCGACCATCTTAGTCACTTGCTTGGTGAGAATTCGCAGACCCCTATCACGTTTAGCTTTGAGGTTTTGATGGACCTCGAGCCAAAACTGTGATCGGCCCTGCGGCTGGTCAGCTCTTTTTACACAAGAGAGAGTTGTCTCCATCAGGTGCGACAAAGGATTAGGGCCAGGGACTTGAGTCACATTGGGTTGGGGAGGATGAAGGACTTGATCTTCCATAAGGTTTTTGCCCCGGGCTCTCCTGTGGGCTCTAGAGATGTGACCAAAGTGACGGGGCTGGTTCAAGATGGCACTCTCGAGGAAGGTCTTCGAGTACCATGGCTGAAGGTGGTTGCTCGAAGAAGGAGGAGCGAGCCAGAGTAGGGTTGAAACATGAGAACGCCTGACTCAAGGGAAAGGGGCCGTCTGAAATGGAGATGCATGTGCCCCCCTTGAAGAAGATCAGGGTGACCTGGGGGTCAGCCTGGGCTCGAGCATGTGGTCTGGCCTTAAGAGGCCGAGAACTGCGAGCAAGTGTCTGCAAGAGAACAGGTGGAGGCTTGCCCCTTACAGGGTGCGCTTGTGTGTGCTGAGTAGGAGGACGAGAAGATCGTCTTCTGTGTACTCAGGTTGTCGTTTCAATGGTGTTGCCTTGATGCATATGAGCAGCGTGTACAGGACCTGGCATTAGGAGGTATGATCCTGGACGTTGACTCGAGGTAACATAAGGGTTGCCCCGAGGTGTGGCTCGAGTGGATGACCCATAAGCCTTATGGTGTGCGCGGAGGGAGGCAGTAGGGTCTCTGCCTCAATGTGTTGAGCCTCTAGGGATAGAGACTCATGGTGGTGTAGGAATGTGGGGGGTAGCCTTGAGGCGACCCACAGGGCAATGGCAACTTGTTTGCCTTTTGCAGAGAGGGACTGGGCAGCCTTTCAGCATACCTCAGTAATATGATTGACAAGTGACTTGCCAGTGGCCGGGTGGATGCTGTGTGAGGCAACAAATGTGTTGTTGATGCAAGGCGCCTTGGTGGAGGTTCCACTAGAGCGAGGATATGGAGAGTTAACGACTTTTAGGTCCCCCCTCATGCCAATCTAGGATGAAACCTGGGCCCAAAAGAAGGGCTAGAAACGAAGTTAGAGGAACTTGTTCGCTAGGGACACTCGCGAATGCGGGGTTAAGAACCAAACAACCATAAGTACAGAAATAGAAAATAAAAGTTGAAATTTAACCAAACAAGTACGATCCGACTAAGGGGTAGTAAATCCCTAATGGAGCCACCAAGCTGGTTAGGTACCTCGATCTCGCCCTTCGGATCAGGATGAACGAGCGACACGGATCGCGGGTTTCAGGGAGATTCGAGACTTTGAGATTGCTCTCTCAGAAACCTCGTTCGAGAACAATGGCAGGTAATACCAACCGATGAGAGAGAAATTTAAGGTGGGTTCGGGACTTACTTGGGCTGGCTCATGTGGGTACCCTCATAGATAAACGAAGAAAGCTGTGCAGTAGTAAAACTGGTTCAGAATTGCATTCCTTGGCTCATATTCTCTTATTTTCTGTAATCACACACATATGGCAAATGTTACAATACAACTGGGTCAACAGACGCCACTTGCCTTAGAGTGAACGTACAAAAGCGTGCACATTCAAAAACGAAGAAGATAATAATGAGAGAAGAAAGATGGGGGAGAGAAGAATTTGACTAGGCAGGGGGATCAACACAATGACTAAGCTGGTAGGTAATTGGCCTAACGCGGCAGTAAAACGGGCTCGATAACTCATACCGACTCAACAGAATTACAACTAGATGTCAATACAGATACTGACTAGCTAGACATGATGGTTAGTCTGTCATGGCAATAAAGCTGGCGCAGTAATTCTACCACAACAGTATTACGACTAGACGACAAGACTACCATGGAAGGCTAATCTCAGAAAGAATAACAGAAAGAATGGAGATCATAGAGAAAGAATAAGTAGGATAAGAGAAGAAGAGAATAAAAAGAAGGAGACGAAGAGGAAGAAAAGAGAGGAAGAGTGTGAGTGAAGAGAGAAGGAAGGAACAAAGATGGATAACAACAAGAGGAGGAGAGAGAAATGTAATCGGCAATGTGTCCCTACCGGCTATGACGAGTAGGGGGCAAGAAGGTGAAGGCACATGCGGCAATGTGCTTCCGTCAGAGAGCAGAAGAGAGAGAAAGAAGGAGACACAGGTGACACTAGGGCTCTACCGGTGGTGGCGAGAGAAGAAGCATGAGGAGACGTAGGTGGCGCTAGGCCTCGTTGGCTGGGTGAGATAGGACATATGCATCGCTGACATCACCGACTGGGTTAAGATGAGAAGGAGAGGACACTGACGGCGCTAAGCCTTGCTGGCTGTGTTGGACAAAGAGGAGAGAGAACATAAGCGGTGGTGGCATCGCCAGCTATGTTGGAAGAAGAGGATAAGACACAGGCAACGCTAGCATCGCCGGGCGTGTTAGGAAGAGAAGAAAGAGAGAGAGGGACAAAGGCGGCGCTGACATCACCGGCTGATTTGTAAAGAGAGGAGAGAGAAGGACACAAGCAGCATTAGCATTGTCGGTTGTGTTAGGAAGAGAGCAAAGAAAGAGAGGGATATGGGCGATGCAAGCATCGTCGGCTGGGTTGTAACGAGAGGAGAGAGAAGGACAAGGGCGGCATTGGCATCGTTGGTTGTGTTAGAAAGAGAGGAAAGAGAGAGAGATAGAGACGAGAAGAACATAGAGAAAGAGAGATAGTGATGAGAAGAAGAGAGAGAAAGAGATATAGAGGTGAGAAGAAGAGAGAAAGAGAGATAGAGATGAGTAGAAGCGAGAGAAAGACGGGAGGAGAGAGGAAGTTACCTTATTGAGGGGTACCGACCCTTTTCTTCTCTCCCCTCTCTCTCTCTCTCCAAGAAGCACCAAGGAACTCAAGCAAAAATTCAAATTTTATTGATTGGTTGAATAAATGAACCGAAGGTCCTTTTACAATGAAGATTTGCATGTTTATATAGAATTGGGCCAAAACATGGTGGACGCCCAAAAACTACCTAGAATTGAATATAAATACAATTTAATGGAATTAAAAGAAATTCTAAAAATGGGTTCAAAAGGACTATCTTTCCCTTGCCTAACAATGTGTGAAATTACAAAACAATCCCCGCTGCCACCCGTGAACTTCCGTTATCTTCCATGACTGATCCGTGGTTGCTCTGATGCCCATTTGATCGAAAGATAATTGTTTTCTTGTAGGGCTCGACACTGTGATCGATTTGATACTAACTTTGAGCCATGAATCATGTTTTTGAATCATGATCATGAGACTTGAATTTTGGATGAATCTCTAAAAATATTGGATTGATAGTGCACTCCTTCCTTGATTTTTTTTTTTCAGTTACTTTGTAGAATCGCATTGAGGATACTATCCCAATCACGTTGCAACAAACGCTGCCCGATTTCGTATCCAGATCAAGATTTTTTCGTCCTGAGTTTTTGGTCGAAATCTTGAAATTCGACGGCCAAAATTTACAATAGTTTTGATGCTCACGTGTGTGAAATTCAACCGTTCTTCGTACGTGAGGTTCGGACCAGAGATAGCCTCAGACCTTACACATATAATGCAATTAGTTTCATGCCGATCGAGTATGTGAGCGTCGTGATTGGGCCGTCAGCGTGTGTCAAGCTCCTACTAAACTTTCTGTATCTTTCTTCATGGATCAGTAACATCTCTCTTGTTTTTCTCCCTGCTCGGGCATCATCACGGGGCGTACCACATATCAAAAAACTCTTCTTGACGAGATGAACATGCTCACCAAATTTGAATTGTGATCCGACTTGAAACGAGTGAGATATGGGCCCCAAAATTCATTGCTCGTTACTGTAAAACAACCAACTTTAATGATGTTTTGGTGCAGGGTGGCCACATGGGAATAGTGTGCGACTTACCCCTCTTTGGTATGTTACCCATAACTTTGTCTTAGAGTGCCCGATTAAGCCAAAACTTGATCCATAGGGGTTTGCAATCATGTCAGATCCAATGACGATATTCCCATAGCTGTTTGACTCACCAAAAATATAGCTCTAGTTACAAGGTCCATTTCAGGGTGCTAGAGGCCAATTTTGCTGAAATTATTTCTCTATGTTCACTACCTTAAACATATCTAATCGCGATAAAACTTGGCAGGTGGCCTTTTGATGTACTGATGAAGACCTTGATCAATTTTGGGGCCATTATGAGACTATCAAAATTTCCACTATTTACTACGCTTTATTGACTTGCTTCCTTTTTATTCTGCATCAGGGACCAAGGTGCTAAAAAATGTGTTCAAATAGGATGCGTGTTAAATTTTAAAGGACTTGTAGCTCGGACTATTGGTATGCAGTTTAAAGTCATGCGGTTAGGACCATGCAGTTTAAGGTTGTGAAACTAAGCCCCTGCTATAATTTAAGGTCATATAGTTTAGACCGTGGCTGTGCAGTTTAAGGTCATGCAGCACGAACCATGGCTACACATTTTAGGGTCATGCAGCACAATAGAGTCATAATTGAGGTCTCGACTCCAAGAGGAGTGAGGCTGTGGTGCAAGGATGGAACCTCCTGAGGAGGCTGGATGATGGTCGGGCGAGAGAGAAGCAATAGACGTTTAGTGAAGCACATGGCATTAACCACTTGGTGAGGCACATAGCGTTAACTCCTGACAGGCGCGCAACAATATCTCTTGATGAGGCGCACTGTGGTAACTCTTGACGAGGCCCGTGGTGATAACCCTTGATGAAGCACGCGACAATAACCCATGACAAAGCACGCAATAATAGCCCTTGATGAGGTGCACGACGACAGCCCTCAAGGAAGTGCATGGCGATAGCCTCGACGAAGTGCATAGTGAGAGCCTCTAAAGAAGCACACGACGAAAACCCTTTCGGTTCTCGGGATTGACCAACCACGGCTTGGTCTGATTGTCGTCCGAAGATGAGGACTATAGCATCTTTTCGAACTTGTGAGGGGCAGTTTGTGGCACTGCTGAGTAGCATTTTACAATTTTACCGAAGGGTAAAATAGTTGAAGAAATTTTTAGAGAGAGAGAGAGAGCCGGAGACTTCGTCTAGAGTTTTCCTAGCCACAAATCTATAGTACCCAGGCCTTCAAGAGCATTCCAGCGAGGTTGAGTAGGTTGTGGGACATTGCAACATGTTGGCGAGTGTTTTTCGAAGACTGCTGAGGTTCTGAGTAGGGAAGAGAGAGCTTCACTGAGACCTTTTCGGTGAAGCTGCCAGAGTCACAGTGGTGCTATTTCTAGAGTTTTGGTGCTTTTTCGATAGTCCCGAGGGTGAAGGGGAGGTTGCAGAGAAGTCAGGGGACTCTGACGATCTTCTGGCTATCGAAAGAGAAGAAGGAGGAGCGGTAGTGGGCTCATCGAAACCACATAGAAATTCTGGTGAGTTTGTGGTGAACTGTAGAAGTGTAAAAACAGGGAGAAGGGAAGCCCGCAGGTCACCGGGAAGCTTTCTGGGGATTCCGGTAGTATTCCGCCAACTCTGGTAATGAGTAGAAGAAGGGAAGGGTTTTCTGATGGTTTTTCGATATTCTCGACTGTGGATAAGTTGAAAGAACAGGGTCAGAGGGGATTCCAAATGGACGGAGGGAGTTTTTGGTGAAACCCAAAGGGTCGTCGAGAGATGACAGGTGGTGAGAAGGTGGACCGTCAGGGAGGAGTGATGGTTGGCGAAACCGAAGAGGTGTGGGAGTTAATGCCTCTGAGGAATTAGGAACAATGGGAACCGGGGCACTGCAAGGTCATGCATAACATTAAGTCACATGCAATCCTGCCCTCACAGGTCTCTAGGCTGCGCATGGCGATAGCCACACTCTGGAGCATGCCGTTCACGACAATACTTTCGCGCGACATTGGCCTGGCTGTGATAATGGTAGAACGCCGCGTTAAGTCACATGCGGTGATGATCATGCCCGACATTGAGTTGCGCGCGACGATAACCATGGAAGGCGATGCCTTGTGGGGGCCAAGAGTGATGGCAAATGAGATGGCTCGGTGACTGTGGTCTGTTGAAAGCCAAGTCCTCCAGCACAACAGTGGAGTCCATATCATTTTGGAGGAAGGGAATCCATCATGGGCCACTTCCTTGAAAAGCCATGCCTTGCCAGATGCATTTAGGCGGAGTCGGAAATGGTTGGCTTCTTCTTTTCGGCCTATAACCATCCTCTTTAGGAGAACCTGACAGATGAATTGAAGCTGACTTCCAAGTGGTTTTGTTTCTTCTTCATGATGAGGGCATTTATTTTTGGTCTATAACCATCTTCTTATCCTCAAATGCAAAATTTTTGTACAGCAAGTTTTGGCTTGCAATCGTCCTCTTATCCTCAGATGCAAGAGCTTTGTAACCTCCCTAATAATGGGCTTTTGATTGTAGCATGAACTTTTTTTTTAATGCAATAAAAGAACTTAATTTTCTTTGAGTAGGCTTAATGTTCCTTATTTCCATTTCCTTCTTTTTACTGCTTTCACTGCTTTTTAAGGATATATCAGGGATAACACTTCTTTAAGCATCGCCCATTGATAGGAGGCATCGCCTCTTCTCCATCAGAGTTTGCCAGTATATAAGCCCCATTTGGTGTGACCTTCATGACTATGAATAGACCTTCCCACTTGGGCTCGAACTTTCCTTTGCGAGGCCCATGCATGACAATTGGTCTTTGACTGTTAAGACTAGATCTCCACGGGTGAATAAGCGAACCTTAACAAAATTGTCAAAGGCTCTCTTCATTCTCCCATGATTGAGCTCAAGGTTCTACTGAGCCTTTGGTCTCTTTTCGTCAAGGGCATCCAACTCTTAATAACGGAACTTGACCCTCTCATTTTCAGCTAGTCCCTGATGTATAGCGACACGGAGTGAAGGTATCTGAACCTATAGGGGTCAAACCGCCTCACCTCCATAAACTAGGGAATAACGGGTAGAGTTTGTACCAATGCGACCGGTGTTACGATAGGCCCACAAAGCTTTAGGTAGCTTCTCATTTCAATTCTTCTTCGACTTTGAAACTTACTTCCGGAGCACGCCACACAGGGTTTTGCTGAGCTCCTCAAGTAAACCATTGGCTCGACGGTAGTACATGGTCGAGTGTTTCCACTCAAAACCTAACTGGTTTGCTAGGCGATCAACATGATGACTTCTGAATTGAGGGCCATTTGCAGAGATTATTCGGTCCGAAACCCCACACCGGTAAATGATGTGGTGGGGCACAAAGTTGTCCATAGTGGTCCCTAGAGCCTGCTTGAGGGGGACTGCTTGAGCTCCCTTGGAAAAGTAGTCTGTCGCTGCTAGAATGAAGGCATGACCCAAGGCAAAAGGAGGGTCAATGGGTCTTACAATATCCATACCCCACTAGGAAAAGGGCCATGATGTAACCGTAGGATGGAGAGGCTCCCGGGGCTGATGAATGAGGCTTGAGTGAATTTGGCACATCTGTGATCTTTTAGCATAGTTTTGAGTGTCAACCACCATTGAAGGCCAATAATAGCCGAGCCTGCATATGCACTCGTAGAGCTTAGGCCCAGACTGATGCAGCCCGCAGATACCTTAATGCAATTCTTCGAGGACTTTGCTTGTTTCTTGTGTACCGACACATCTGAGGAGAATTCCATCAAATGATCGACGAAAGAGAACATCCCCATCGAGAAGGGTGCACTTGGTAGACATCCATCGTATGCCGTCACATTCCGCCCGATCTTGAGGCAGCCTTCCATTCTTTATGAAGTCCATGATAAGCTCCCTCCAGCCTTCAACTTGTTCAACCTCTGCACACATCGGGTGGAAGAATTCAGGCTCTTGCTTTTCAGTCTTAGAATGTTTACCTCAAGACATCTCCTGCTCTTCCTTAATGACATCCTTGGCAGTGAGGAGTACTCCGAACGGATAGGGTGGGCATTCAGGGAAGATATCTCTCTCTTCATCTGTGTCAACTTAGGTTTGGTTAAGTGCCTCGATCACGACTCCTCGGATATAGGTGATCGGGTGACAATGTCTAGGGTTCTAAAAACCTGGGACTTGAGATCGCTCTCTCGAGAACCTTGTTTAAGGGTAGGTATCCAATTACTAAGAGAGGAAGTTTTAGATGTGAGTTGGGGAGAAACCTCACCTGGGTCTGTGACTTACTTAAGCTGACTCGCGTGGGCTCCCTCTTAGATCACGACGGAAAGCCCCCCAGCTGCTTGGGCTGACTCCCTTGACTTAAAATCTCCTTGGTTTTTTACACAACGCAACTATGGCTAATTTGCAAGACAAGTGGACCGAAAGACCCACCCTTGTCTTAGAGAAATGCACATTCGTGTGGCTAAGAATATGAAAAGTTTGGGTAAGTGAAGGTTCTAACAAAGGTTTAAAAGAAAAGAAAACTTGATGAGGGGACAAGACTAGCTTGATAACCGGACAGTAACCGATTCGGAGTGGTAGCAAGATAAGCATGGTACTTAGGCCCAGCATGACCGTAATACTACTCGAAACCGAGGCCAATATGGAGGTGCTAGGCTAGGTGAACCCTTCATAAGATGCGAATAGGAGAGAATGAAGATAACGCATGAGACGACGAAGGAATAGGGTCCTATCGACACTAGACATTGCCACCACCGACCGTGGAGTAGTAGTTTCACGGCCCTGGGATGGCGCTAAACACTACCTATCACAACTTGAATGGGAGCAGGGAACTACAAACGGTGCTAGGCATCACCGTTAGCAACACAAGAAGGCAGCGCGCCTCTGTACAGGCGGCGATAGCTTCTTTTGAAGCATGCAGTGATAGCCGTTTGCGAAGCGTGTAGCGATAATTCTTGTCAGGCTCACAACGATAAGCATGGGGCGCAAGAGGAATGTTGACCAGCATCGAACACACAAAGGAGGCTCGCATACGAGAAGGATGCTCGCGGACGGTGATAAGTATTGTCGAGACCTCTCATGGGTGGTGATAGGGGTGCAGTAGGGGGAGACCCCTGCGGGCAGTAATGGGTTTCACCATCGGTGCTCTTCACTGAGGCTTCAAAGATACGTCTGCAGATGACGATGAGCAGCACTATTTGCAAACCTTGCTAGGAATAAAGATGGACAAACAAAAGGAGAAGGAGGCTTACGTATGCTGCTGCCATCGCCATGCGTGACCGGTGAGACCACAAGAGAGGCATGCACGACACTGCCACTACCGTGCGTGGCCTCTAAGAAGAGCTCAGATGGGGAAGAGGAAGAGAGGGAAGAAGAAAAGAAAAAGAAGAGAGAGAAGAAGAGAAGGAAAAGAAGAGAGAGAAGATTTACCTTGAGCTTAGGGGTACCGGTCAAAAACATTCTCTCACCTTACTCTTTCTCTCCAAATGTGACCCAACAATGTGAAGAAATAGAACCTTTATTCAGTAAAAACTCTCTCTTTTGTAAAGGCTTGAGTCCTCTTATGTACAATGATGGTATGTGTATATATAGAATTTGCCCCAAACATGGGTAGATTGATCAAAATTAAACCTAATTGCTGAAAATTAACATTTAATTGAATTAAAAGAAAATAGAAAATAGGGTGAAAAATGACAGATTTGCCCCTTCTTAGCAACTTGTAGAATTCCATAACAGTCCCTGTGTTACCCTAGAAGATGCATGATTTTTCATGAATGATCCGGGGTCATTCTGATGCCCGCTTGATCGAAAGACAATTTTATTTTCATGTAGGGCTCGGCATGGCGATCGATTTGATACCAACATTGAGCCATGGATCTAGTTTTTATGGCACGATCATGTGTCTTTAAATTTGGATGAATCTTGAAACTTCGGATCGATAGTGTGCTCATTCCTTGGTGCTTTTTTGTGATTTCTTCACTGGATCACACTGAGCCTACCATTACGATCGTGGGGCAACAAACGCAGCTCGATTCCGTGCCTGGACGAGGATTTTGCAACTTTTGAAATTTGTCTAGAATCTGGAATTTCGGCGATAGAATTTGTAGTCATTTTGTCGAATTCGTGTGCAGAATCTGATCGTTCATCATGTACAGGGTTCGGGTCAGAGATAGCTCGAGACCTTACGCACGTGATGAAATTAGTCTTGCATCTATTGCGCTCACGAGGGGCATGATTTGGCCGTTGTAGGGAGGCACGACGCTTTTGAATTTCCTACACACGGATGAACAACTTCTCTCTAGCTTTTCTTCGCGCTTAAGAGTCATCATGGGGCCCGCCATATATCGAAATGCTCGTCTTGACGAGAGGAACTGCTCACCAAATTTTAGCATGATCCAACTTGGGACGGGCGAGATATAAGTTTCAACTATTCGTGATTGTCCCTTTAATGGTGTGGAGTAGCAGGATGGCCACATGTGAATATTGTGCGTCTCCCTCTGTTTCACTCTTTTACCTATACCATCTTCCTAAGATGTCTGTTTAGGCTGAAATTTGACCCCCGGGGTTATCAACCGTACCGGATCCAATAGAGATAGTCCCATAGCAAATTGAGACGCTAAAAATGTAGTTCTAGTTATTTTCAGGGTGCGAGAGGCTGATTCTGTCGAAACTGTTTCTCAGTCTGCACTACCTTAAACATGTAGGAGCATGACGAAACTTGGCAGGAGACTTTTGAGAGTCCTCATGAAAATCTTGACTAGTTCTGAGGCTTTTCTGAGACTGTCGGGATTTCCGCTATTTGTTAGGCTTTTATTGAACGAGGGCCCCATGATGATGGAAAATATCTTCCAACAAGGTTCTCAAGTCAACATGTCTCCATTCTATCACCCAAACAGCCGTGGGTCTAGATGAAGATAGTTGAATGGTTGCCCTGAGCTTTGAGAGTGCATCGGCCTGTGAGTTTAGCCTTTTGGGGATATGACTCAAGGAGAAATCATCGAACTAGGCCATGTAAGATTTGGTCGTGTCATGATAAGGCTTGAGAGTATCCTTCCTCACCTCATAAATCCCTTTAAGCTGCCTAATGACCAACTCAGAGTCACCGAAGATGTTTAGCTCTTCCAGGTCTAGCTCCTGGGCGATCTCCAATTCGATTATGAGGGCTTGATATTCAGCTTCTTTATGAGAAAATGCCTCTGCAAGTGAGGAGGATAAAGGAATCATCCCACCATCGGGAGTCAAGAACACGACTCCGGCACCTCCTTTATCAAATTGGAATGCTCCGTCGAAATACATCTCCCACGACTGAGCTAGTACCGCATAGAAAACTTCTTCATCCTGGAGATCACTTGACAGGGGAGATTTCGAGGAGACTGGGTGGGCCATGAGAAATTTGCTAGGTCTTGACCTTTGACTGCCTTCTGTGGTATGTACATGATGTCGAACTCAACCAGCAATAATGCCCACTCGGTTAGTCATCCTGATAGGCATGGCTGGGTCACAAGGAACTTCACCGGGTCTGCCTTTGAGATTAGTTTGACCTCGTGACCGAGCAAGTAATGGTGGAGATTTTATACCACAAAGATCAAGGCTAGGCACAACTTTTCAATGGGAGGGTAATTCTTCTCGTCTCCCTACATCCTGCGACTGAGATAATAGACCATTGTTTCCTTCCCCCATCATTGTTCTGTGGTAGGAGTGCCCCAAGTGACTCATCAAGGGCGGTCACATATAGGATAAGAGGCCTTTCTAACATTGGCATAGAGAGCATTGGAGGATTCAACAAATACTGCTTGATGTCATCAAGTGCAGCTTGACACACCTCATCCCATATGAAGGGAGTGTCCTTCTTCAGGAGGTGTGAAAAGGGCCTGCATCGTCTTGAAAGGTTTGAGATGAACCTTCAAATGTAGGCCAGCTGTCCTTAGAGAGACCGCAGTTCATGCAGGGTTATAGGTGATGGCATGTCTTGAATTGCCTTGATTTTGACAGGCTCGATCTCCTGTCCACAATACCTCACGATGAACCCCAAGAATTTTTATGAGCGTACGCCAATGGCACATTTCAAGGGATTCATCTTGAGTTGGTGACGCTGCAGCCATTCAAATATCTTTTTAAGGTATTATACGTGAGCGTCCTTTGTTCAGATTTCATCACCAAGTCATCCACATAGCACTTGACCTCCTCGTGGATCATATCCTTGAATATGATCGTCATGGCTTGCTAATACGTGGCATCGGCGTTCTTCAACCCGAAAGGCAACACAATGTAGCAAAAGACACCTTTTGGGATCAAGAATGTAGTGGCCTCTTCATCCTCTGGTGCCTTTTTGATATGATTATAACTAGAATACCCATCCATAAAGGAGAAGATCTGACAATGAGCTGTGGAGTCGATAAGCATCTTTGTGACCGGTAGGGGGAAGTCGTCCTTCAGGCAGGTGGTGTTCAAGTTGAGAAAGTCAATACAAACCTTGATTTGGCCATTTTTCTTCTTGATTGGGACAACATTTGTCAGCCATCTTGGGTATTTAACTTCACCTATAAATCCAGCTTATACACCTCAGCATCGATCTGCATCTTGAGGTTCGGTCTAAACCTTCTTGATTTCTGCTTTATGGGTTTGATGGACGGATCAATGTTGAGACGGTGGAGAGCGATTTGAGGGTCTAGGTCGGGCATCTCATGATAATGTCACGAGAAGATGTCCCGGTTTGCTCGGAGGAGGGAGATATAACTTTCTTTCTCTTATGGGGACATTTTTGCTGAGATGAAAGTTGGCCTTGAGTTTGCCTTATCCCCTAAGTCTATTTCTTTAAGCTCGTTAACTGTGGCCTAACCACATTCTTCCCACTCTTCCAGAGCTTCTTGCAACTCTTCATCTTGTGATTCAAGAGGCTTTTCATCAATCTCGAGTGCAGAGACACACGATCCTGGCATTTCTACCTCTAGGAGGGGCCCTGTGTGAGCGATGATTTTCGATCCCTAGTAGGACCAAGCAATGAAAAGGTTGGCTTTGAACGGGGTGTCCATGAACTCGTGAATGGAGTCACTCAGTACTTGCCTCGAGCTGGGTGACATTTCATGAACTTGAATCATGTGACAGGCCTCGTGGGAACAGGAGCTTGAAGATGGCTCGGTCTTGGCTTGGGTTGACAGGGCGTCAGTAACTGTCAAGAATCTAACCGCCTGGGCCAACATCTTTCTTAGGCGATTTCACTGCAACCTGCTGACGCTGGTGCCCCCGAGCTCCTTGTTTAGAGCATCGAAGTCTGGGTGCTACTGAGCTGCACCTGTGGAAGAAATAGAAGAGGAGGGAGTAGAAGAAGAGTTAGAATGCTCTGAGAAGCTTTTTACGTCATCGCCAGAATTGGACATGTGCAAGGGGGTATTTTAGGTCTTGCCCCATCCTTGACAGTTATGGGGTTCTTTCAGCATCGTCACCCATATTGGATGACTCTCCAGCTGTTGATGACTCAGGGACGTCCATCTTATTTAACGATAAGAAAAGGTGAGCTGCGCCTAGGATAAATTCCTGTAAGGATGGCAATGGAGGAAGGGGCCTAAGAAACTCTTCCTCGACTGGTGGTCGAAGGATGTGCTTCCTTCGACGAGCTGACCCGGGTGCTCGTCTACTTTGGATCCTTGAGGAGGGGTTTGGTTCATTCTAACAGGCTGATGAGTAACCCTGGCTTGGTGGATTACCTCACACTTCAGGGACTTGAGTCTACTTCTCCCATGGTAGACTTCCCAGGAATAAGAAGTCGAGGGCTCTGAAGGGTCCAGTGTATGCTCATAAGGCACTGGTAGTGGGATTTTCTCTTGGACGGGCGTGACGGCTTGGAAGTGCTCTGGGAGAACGGCATAAACGATGTGGCCTTTCTGTACCTTCTGAGTGACTATAGCCGCGAACCCAGAGCATTCCTTCATCTCGTGGCCCCATACTTGGTGATATGGGCACCAAAGGTTTTTCGTACCCTGGGCAAGGTGTTTTGGCTGCCTGGCAGGCATGGGAATGACGAGACCTTGCTGAAAGATTACCTCAAAGAGGGCTTGCAGAGGGTCTAGCTCAGTGCTTCCTGGAACTTGCGCCGGGAGTTCTTCTTGCACTAGTGGAAGAGGGACTTGAGGGTGTCCTTCTGGGTTACCATGAGCTTCCTGACATTGTTGTATCTTCTTTGCCAAGAGTTCATGGAAGCTAGTGCATTCACTCAAGTCATGGCTTTATATCAGGTAATACGAACACTAGAGGTTCTCAATTTTTGAAGGCAGAAACTTGGGTTGCCTTGTCGGCTTTGATGTGATGTGTCCCTCTTCGAGCATTATGGAAAGTAGTGCACGGAGGATGAAAGGTACCCTATCACCCTCTTGGATTGTCACTATGTGAGAGGCCTCAGTTGCCCCAAATGCTTTCATTAACTCTTCGAGCTTTATCTGACCCTTGTTAATAAGGGCTTCGATATTATCATTGAGTTTATAACAGCCCTGAGTGGGGTGGCCTACTTTCCTGTGATAAGCGTAGTACCTCATGTGCGTCTCCTATCCAGCTTGTTCTTCAGTGCTGACCTCCCGCAGCTGGATCATGTTTTGCTCCAGTAGTAGTCGCAGCAATACAGGAATGCACTCCTTATTAAAAGGAAACACCTTGTTCTGGTGCTGAGTCCAGAAGTCACTTCGCTTTATGTTTTTAGAGGGCGGGACCTTATTGTAGGACTGTTGCTTGCCCCCAGGCTGCGACGTTTGTGCCATGTAATGTTGGCGGGCAACTTTGTTAGCGTCAGTAATGGTGACAGCCGCACTGATCACCGCTTTTTACTGGTTTCCCCGATTGTTGGAGCGAAAGTTTGAGCTAGAGGGTTGCTAACGAGTTCTGCCATGATGCTTGGATAGACCTTGAATACGACTGCTTTGGAGATGAGCTATGACATGGAGGGTGGATTAGAGGCCTAGACATGCAAGGCGTTCTCGGGAAGCGTATTTTGTATGCAGGTATGACAGCTTCTTTTTCAGTCATGGGCGTGGCATGAAAGGTTGTCAGCTCTCTTCATCGGGTGATAAACTTGTTAACTGGCTCACCAATGTCTTGAGTCAGAGTGAGGAGCTCGATGGTTTCCATGTTCCTTTGGACTTCCTAGAAGTGTTGTTAAAACAACTTCTCCATTTCCTACCAGGAGTGCACCGAGTTTGGAGGCAGCCGAGCATAACATTAGAAGGCTGGCCCTTTGAGTGTTTCGAAAAATTGATGGAGGAGGAGTCGCCCGTCAGTCGTCGTCTCTCGGTAGGCTCCTTGGAAGTGAGTAGTATGCTGGTGAGGAGACGTAGTACCGTTGAATAGGGGGAGCTTCCCTTTTTGATAGTTCGGGGGAAACGACACTTGGTCGATATACAAGGGGTACAGATTATGGTAAAGCAGGGCCTCTTGCATGCTCGGGATCTTGTTCTTAAGGCTATGAGCCACCATGACATCTATGTCAGTTTAGGAAACCCGGCGAAAAGGAGAGCTGTCTTGGGAGACCAGTGGGGGAGTTTGCCTAGGAACTGTGTTGTCTCATGGTGAGAAGAAGGGGACCTGAAGGCTTCTAGGCGTGCCATCTTTTCGAGGATGGACAACATCATTACCTCGAACCTATTCATCTGCTCTTCTTGAGAGTCATCCGGCTCATTGATCACCCTGACGCTGACTATTTCTTCTGGAGGGTTAGAGCCAAGTGGAGTAGTGTACGGTCGAGATTGGTGAGTCGTGCACGGCAAGTCGGTCTGTAGGAGCTCGGCATTCCTCAATTAGACTCGAGCCTTATACGCCGACCTTGTGAGGACCGGTTCTTGATGGTATTAGGACCGTGGCTTCTTGGCAATGATCATGAAGCAATATTCTTAGACTCGCTTAGGCTCTGGGATTCACAAAGGGAAGAAGGGATTATGAGGCAGGAAGTCACCAAAGGTGGTAACTTCAAGTGCCTTGGGGGCTTCTTTGGTTAGAATCTGCAGACCTTCCTTCTGCTTGATCTTGAGGTGGCTATGGACCTCACTCTAGAACCAAGCCTGAGGCTTGGATTACCCTGTATTTATTGAGCAGGAGAGGGCCGTGTCGATTAGTTGGAGCAAAGAATGGAGTCCAAGGACTGCGGGCAACCTGGGTCGCTGCCTTGGAGGCTACAGACTCCTGTCTGACATCAGGCCATTGCCCTAGATTCCCTTATGGGGACCGAGTGCATGTCTGACATGGGGTGGCTAACTCAAGATGATACTCTTAAGGAAAACCTTTGAGTACCAGGTCTCGAGGTGCTTGCTTAGTGAAAGAGGAGTGACAGAAGAAGGAGCTGGTTCATGACATCGCCTGAGTCGGGTCGGGAAGGAACCTGCAGAGTCGGTGCATGTGCACCTTTAGGGTTAGCCGTTGGGGTGACTTGGGGGTCGGCCCAGGCTTGCTCAATTGGTTCGACCTTAGGAGGTCGAGACCCACAAGCTTGTGTCTATGAGGGACTGGGTAGTAACCTATCTCTCACAGGGTCAGGCTATGTGTGGTGAGAGGGAAGACGAAGTGGTCAACCCTCATGTGCTCGAGCTGATGCCGAACTGGTGCTGCCCCAAGCTGTGGGAAGCATGGCGCACACAGGGTTTGGCCTGAAAAGGCTGAACCTTGAACACGAGTTTGAGGCAGCATGAAAGTTGCCCCGAGGTGTGGCTCAAGTGGTTAGACCACGAGCTTTTAGGTGTGTGCGTGAGGTGGAGACCCCAAGATTCTGCCTCTGTGTCCCGAGCCTCCAAGTGCAGAAGTTCGGGATAGTGAAGGAGTATGGGGGACTGCCTTGCGCCGGCCCTCAAAAGGGATGGCAACTTTTTGCCTTTTACGAGAGTGGATAGGGCAGCCTTCAGGTGTACCTCAACAACATGACTGACAAGGGACTTGCCAGTAGTAGGGTGCGTGTTTTGTGTGGCAGCGGATGTGCTACCAATGCAAGGGGCCTTTGTAAAGGGTCCACCAGGGCAAGGAAGTGGGGAGTTAGGGACCTTTAAGTTCCTTATCACACCAACCCAAGAAAGAATCTGGGAGCCAGATTGTGAGTCCCAACTCAAAAGGAGTGTAGGGAAGGAGGCTTGAGCAGCTCGCTTCCCTGGGACGGTCACGAGTGTGGGGATGAGAAAATCCCCGACTCGGGTGAACGAGTTGAATAACCCAAATGCCATAGAAAGTAGTGCAGAAAGTAAAAGAAGATATTGATCAAATAAGAGCGAACCGACAATGTGGTAATAAGTCCTGAGTGGATTCACCATGTTGGTTAGGTGCCTCGATCTCGCCTCCCAGAATCTAGGTGATCTGGTGACACATGTCTCGGGTTCAGAAGACCCGGGACTTGAGATCGCTTTCTTGAGAACCTTGCTCAAGAACAAGGATAGGTATCTAACTACTAAGCGGCGAATTTTTGATGTGAGGTGGGGACCAACCTCACCTGGGTCGGGTGCCCTCTTAGATCAGGATGGAAAGCCCCCAAGCTGCTTCAGCTAGTTCGGAATCATTTCCATTAACCTACAATCTCCTTATTTTCTGCACAACATTACTATGGTTAAGTTTCATGAAAAGTGGGTCGAAAGACACACGCTTGTCTTAGAGCAATGCACATTCGTATGGCTAAGATGGTGAGAAGTTAGGGTGATGAAGTAGAAGGTTTGAATGAGAGGACAAAAGAAGAGGGAACTCGATACGGGACGAGGCTAGCATGATAGCTTGACTTAGTGCAATGACCGACTCGGAGTGGTAACTGGAAGGGCATTGTACTTTGGACCAGCACGACAACAATACTACTCGAAACCACGGTCGACATGACTATCCTAATCTGGTGTGGCTCCAAGATGGTCATGGTACTTGGGACCAACACGACAGCAATACTACTCGAAGGTCAGACCATTATCGCAACACTAGACTGAGTCCACCCTCAGTGAAGTGAGAAGAGAATGAAGAAAATGCATCAGACGGCGAAGGGATGGGGTCCCGACGGTGCTAAGCATCACCACCCATAATCGTGGAGTAGAAGTGTCACGGCCCTTAGAAGGCGCTAGACACTACTTCTCACGACTAGAGGGTGAATAGTGAACTACGGGCAACGCTAGGCATCGCCATTGACAACACAAGAAGGCAGTGCACCCTTGCGCGGGAGACAATAGCCTCTTTTGAAGCACGCGGTGATAGCCATTTGTAAAGTGCGTGGCAATAGTCCATTCTGAGGCTCACCACGATAGTGTGGGACACAAGACTGAGGCTTCTGAATGATGATAGGCACCGAGCGTACGAAGAAATCTCGTGAATGGCAATAAGAACGGAGCGCACGAAGAAAGCTCACGGACGGCGATAGGCACCGAGGGCACGAAGAAAGCTAGCAGACGGTGAAAGGCACCGAGCGCATGAAGGAAGCTCGCAGACGACGATAGGCACCGAGCGCACAGAGGAAGCTCGTGGATGGTGATAGGCACTGGGCGTGCGAAGGAAGCTCGTGAATAGCGATAAGCACCAAGCCCTAGAAGGAAGCTCACGGACGGCAATAGGCACCGAGTGCGCGAAGGAAGCTCACATATGAAGATAGGTGTTGCCGCAACCTCTCGTGAGCGACGATAGGCTTTACCATCTACGATAGGCGCGCAACAGGGGGAGACCCCTATGGGCGGCAATAGGTTTCACCGTCTGTGCTCTTCACTGAGACGTCGAGGAGATATCTACACACGGCGATGAGCAGCACCGTGTGCAAGCCTCGCTGAGAGATAGAGATGGACGAAGAAAAGGGGGAAAGGAGCTCGTGAATGGCACTGTCATCTCCATGCATGACCTGTGAAGACATAGGAGGGGAAAAAGAAAAGAAAGAGGCATGCACGGCACTGCCACTGCCGTGCATGGCCTCTGAGGGAGGCTCAGATGAAGAAGAAGAAGAAAAGAAAAGCAGAGAGAGAAGATTTACCTTGAGCCTAGGGGTACTTATCCAAAAGTTTTTATCTCCTTACTCTATCTGTCCAAAAGTGTCCCAACAATGAGAAGGAAAGGGAATTCTATTAAGTAACAATTCTCTTTGGTGAAGGGTTCTAGCGTCCTGCATACAATGATGGTACGTGGTATGTATAGAATTATGCCCAAACATGGGTGGATTGATCAAAATTAAACCTAATTGCTGGAAATTAAGATTTAACTGAACTAAAAGAAATTAGAAAATAGGGTGCAAAATGATAGATTTGCCCCTTCCTAACAAGTTGTGGAATTTCAAGACAGTCCTTGTGTTGCCCTGGAACGTGCCTGAGTTTTCATGGATGATCCGGGGTTGTTCTGATGCTTGTTTGATCGAATGTTGATTTATTTATTTTCGTAGGGCTCGGCATGGTGATCGATTTAATACCAACTTCGAGCCTTAGATCATGTTTTTAGGGCACAATCATGTGACTTGAAATTTTAATGAATCTTGAAACTTTGGATCGATTATGTGCTCGTTCCTTGATTGTTTATGTGATTTCCTCATTGGATTACACTAATCATGCCGTCACAATCGCGGGGCATCAAATGCAACACGATTCCATGCCTAGACGAAGATTTTGCAACTTGAGAGTTTTAGCTAGAATTTTAAATTTCGACGTCGGAATTTGTGGTCACTTCGTCAGCTTCATGTGTAGAATCCAACCGTTCATGATATACAGAGTTCGGACTACAGATAGCCTTAGACCTTACGCACGTGATGGAGCTGGTCTCCCATCGATCGGGCTCGCGAGCGACGTGATTTGGTGGATCGAACGAGGCACAATGCTACTGATTTTCCTGCACTTTCTTCACGGATCAATAACTTTTCTCTAGCTTTTCTTCATGCTCGGGCGTCATCATGAGGCATTCCACATATCGAAACGCTCATCTTGACGAGATGAACACACTCATAAATTTAAGCATGATCTGACTTGAGACGAGTGAGATATGAGCATCGAATGTCTCCAGTGGTGACTGCCCCTTTAATGGAGTTGAGTTGCAGGGTGGCCGCATGGGAATAGCATGCGGCTCCTCCTATTTCTCTCTTTTTCTTATAACTTCTTCCTAGAATATCTGTTCAAGCTAAAATTTTACCCCAAGGGATTTTCAATCGTGCTGGATCCAATGGTAGTGGTCCCATAGCAAATTGAGACACTAAAAATGTAGCTCTAGTTATAGGGTCCGTTTCATGGTGCTACAGGCAAATTCTGTTGAAGCTGTTTATCATTCTGCACTGCCTTAGACATGTCGAAATGAGATGAAACTTAGTGGGAGACTTTTGAGAATCCTTATGAAGATCTTGACTAGTTCTGGGGCTACTCTAAGGCTATCAAAATTTCCATTGTTTGCTAGTCTTTATTGACTGGGGACCCATGATGATGAAAAATGTCTTCCAATAATGGTAGTCTTGCTTCATGCACAGCGGTACCCCGAATCACACGTGGCATTAAACCCATGACATTGCTCAACTACGTGTGTGGCGATGCTTCTCTCTCTTCACGCGTGCAGTAACTGCTCACGCGGCATTACGCCTCTCACTTCACGGGCAGCAGCGACTTCTCGTGCGTCGTTACTCCTCGACGTGCACAACATTTCTCGTTTACTCATGCAGCGATGCTCCTCTCTCTTCACGAATGACAACAACTTCTCACGTGGCGTTACTCCTCTCTCTTCACATGCAGCAGCGACTTCTCGTGCGGCGTTACTCCTCGATGCGCACGACGTTTCTCCCTTACGTGCACAATGATGCTCCACTCTCTTCACCCGTGGTAGAGACTTCTCATGCAGTGTTACTCCTCTCTCTTTACACACGGCAGTGACTTCTCACACGGTGTTACTCCTCGACGTGCACAGTGTTTCTCTCATATGTGCGTGAAGATGCTCCTCTCTCTTTGCCCGCGGCAGCGAATTCTCGCGCGGTGTTACTCCTCGATGCGCACTGCATTTCTCCCTTACGCACGGGACGATGCTCATCTCTCTTCAAGCATGGCAATGCCTTCTCGTGCGGCGTTACTCCTCATGGCGCACTGCCTTTCTCCCTGACACGCACGACACTGCTCCCTTCACTTCACAGCCAGCGATGCCTCTCACTACACAAACGATGATGCCTCTCACTACTTGCCGAGCGTGTCCTTTCATTTTCTCTGACTTAAAAAAGTCTTGGGTCGTTACATCATCCCCCCTAAAAAAATATTTTGTCCCCCAAATCATGCTTCGCTTAATTAAACAACTGGGGGTACTTGTTATGGATTTCATCTTCTTGTTCCCATGTTGATTCTTCCTTTGAGTGGTACTGCCATAGAACATGAATTAGAGGGATTTCCTTATCATGCAAAACTTGCAACCCCCTATCCAGAATCTCAATCGGCTGCTCGATATAGGTCAGCTCTTCCTTGATTGTCAACAACTCATACTTCAAAACATGGGACGGGTGTGGCTGATATTTCCTTAACAATGACACATGAAACAAATCAAGAATATTTTCAACTCAAGTGGTAGGGCAAGCGGATAAGCCATAATTCCTACTCTTTCTTGCTGAATCTAATAATACCCTTGGTCAGCAATACTTTCAGGAAAGCACGATCACCAACCTCAAACTCAAGGCTTCTCCTCCGGTTGTCGGTATAACTCTTTTACCGACTCTTAGTAGTTTAATCGTCTCTCGAATAAAGGCGATATTTACTGAGGTCATTTAATCCGTTTCGGGTCCTAAGAACCTTCTTTCACAGGCCTCATTCCAACCCATAGGTGATCGGCACTTCCTTCCATATAACGCTTCAAAAGGTGCCATCTAGATACTAACCTAGAAACAATTGTTATAAGAAAATTCTATCAAAGGCAGTTGATCTTCCCAGCTTCCCTTGAATCAATAACATAGGCTCTTAACATGTCTTCTAAAGTCTGAATAGTTCTTTCTTATTTCCCATCCCTTGAAATCAATAACACAGGCTCTTAACAGTCATAATCATTCAGTAGTTCTATCGATCTTCTTTGTCTCATAGTTAACTCTTTCTGAGAAAACAGTTACTTGAGGCTTTTATGATCTGTAAATATCTTAAATTGGCTCCCATATAAGTATTATTTTCAGATCTTTAAGGAAAATACTACAGCCATAAGATTGGGTAATTTTGCTCATACGGCTTCAACTGTCTGAAGGTATACGCTATAACCTTCCCTCACTACATCAGTGCACATCCAAGCCCTTTATGAGAAGCCTCAGTATAAACCACAAAGTCTTCATCCCCGTTGGGTAAGGTTAGTATTGGAGTCATGATCAGTCTCTTCTTCAGTTCTTAAAAACTTGTCTCACAATCATCTGACCATACAAACTTTACTTCTTTCTGAGTTAAGCAAGTCAGGGGAGCGCTATCTTCGAGAACCCTTCTACAAAGCGTCGGTAATAACCCACCAGTCCCAAAAAACTGCGGACCTTGGACACATTTGTCGGCCTTCCCCACTCTAGAACATCTTCAATTTTACAAGGTCAACTGTGACCCGGTCCTTAAAAATAACATGCCCAAGGAAGGCAACACTTGAAAGTCAAAACTCGCTTTTCCCTAGCTTAGCATATAACTTCTCTATCTTTAGTGTCTGGAGGACCATCCTCAAGTGTTGTTCATGCACTTTTAGATTTCTTGTATATACCAGAATGTCATCTATAAAAACCACTACAAAATCTTCTAAAAAGGGTCTAAACACCCTATTCAGCAAATCCATAAAGACGGTTGGGGCATTAGTTAACCCAAACAACATTATCAAGAACTCATAGTGTCCATATTGGGTCCTGAATGTTGCCACAGGGACATCCTCTTCTTTGACCCGCAGTTGATGATAACCTGACAAAAGGTCAATTTTTTAAAACACTTGAGCCCCTTGAAACTGATCAAAGAGGTCATCAATTCTAAGCAAGGGGTACTTATTCTTTACTGTGACCTGCTTCAGCTGTCTATAATCTATACAAAGTCTTAAGGACCTATCCTTCTCTTTCACAAATAAAACTAGTGCACCCCATGGTGACACACGAGGTCGGAGGAATCCCCTCTCTAATAACTCTTGCAATTGCTTTTTTAGTTCTTTCAATTTGACGAGGGCCATGTTATAAGGGGCTTTAGACATGGGACCACTTCTATATCAAATTCTATCTCCCTAACTGGAGGCAGAGTGGTTAATTCTTCAGGAAAACTTTTGGATACTCCCTCACTGCTGGTATCTCATCCAACTTTGACTAGGCATCCCGATTCTCTACTATGTAAGCCAGATACCCAACACATTATTTGCCAACAAATGGGAAGCCTGAAGGGCTGAGATAAAGTGTATAGGAGAAACATCTTTATTGCCAACAAAATTCAGTTCAAGCTGATTAGGGCGTCTAAAATTTACAGTTTTGTCAGCATAGTGTGCGGACTAGTGTAGGCCCAAAAATCACATCAAAGTTTCGGATGTCTAACAGTATCAAGTCTATAGGTAGAGCACACCCTTTAAGAAAAACCCCACAGTACTTATAAAAAATATCAGTTTCTATAGATTCTCCCATAGGTGTGCTTACAATCAATGTCCAGTCAAGCAGTGCAGGTCTAACATTTATGTGGCATGCAAAGTGAGGTGCAACAAAGGAGTGTGTGGAACTAGGGTCAACCAAAACTTTAGCTTCCATGTTGTAAACAAAAAACATACCTCGAATCATAGAGGTGGATGCCTTGGCCTCTCGTTCTGTAAGGGCGAACATCCAATCTTGAGTCTTTGGTCGGTCTCCTGATCCCTTCACCGGGCAGTCCTTGATCATGTGGCTCGGCTTGCCACATTTGAAACATGTTCCTGTCTTTCTTCAACACTCAGCCGCCAAGTGATTGTCCTTTTTGCAATATGGACATGTCGGGCACTGGTTCTGTCTTATGTCGGCCGAGAAGGATTTGTGAATCTTCTTGCTCCCTTGATTATTATTTCTGCTGAAGCTTCTCTTTGGGGGTGGTCGAGTCTTTCTTTCAAAACTTCTAAACTGAGATGGTCCCATCCTTCCATCTTTTCTGAATAGGGACTCTTCGTCGTCCCTTTCTATTTTCATTGCCAAATCCATTAAAGGGGAGAAGGTATTTAAATTGGCTGATATTACCCTCCCCCTTATTTCTAGCTTGAGGCCTCTTTCAAACTTACTAGCTTTCTGCGCCTCAGTGTTAATGATGTGCGGCACATATCTTGACAATTAGCAAACTTGGCATAATGTTCTACAGACAAACCTCCTTGTTGCATCTTAATAAACTCCACTTCCTTCTTTTCTCGTACTAAGTCAAGGAAGTACTTCTCATTGAAGGCTTCCAAGAAGTTCTCCCAAGTCACTTCTATCCCTGACCTTTCCCATGATTGTTTTACTGAGCCCCACTAGTGTTCAGCATCTCTCTCTAACATGAAGGCCCCTTCTATTCATCACTGCAATGCCACACTCCAAGTATCTTTTCCACTTGCCTTTCCATCATTCTCCTTTTCCTACTACCCCATGCCTTAAGAACGTCGGAGGTCCTAGCCTCCTGAACCTTTCTATTAGTCCACTGTCTGTCTGCTCCGGGGTAGGGGTAGCCGGGGCCGGCATACTATCTTTCATCATCTGAGTCATGGCCCCCACGGTTCTAAAGAATTATCCAAGAGCATTTGTGTTCTTCTTACTGGAACTCGCATTATTAGCACAAGTCCTTAGCATCTTTGTCCTACAACAGGGGCAACCCAGTCACTAGTCTACTCAAAACTACTTTAGGGACACCTTTATCACATTCTAGGCCAAGAATCCTAACCTAACAACTCTGATACCATAATTGCCACGACCCCACCACCTGGCCCCTGTCGTACCTAGCTAATGGGCGACAGGGAGCGGGATCGCGATCAGAGGTCGTGATTGACACTCATGTGGGAGTGGCACAATGCGTATAAACTTTTGGAATCAAAGAAATACAACAAAAGGCCACAAACTCAACAAAATAAAACCATTCCATATAAACATATATATTCAGTCTCAAAAGATTCTTTTACAATAATATCCAAGGCACTATCAGCCTATCCATGAAATTTCATTAATCATCGGAATGACATTGTGCCATCGCCACCAGACACCTATAATCAAAAGATTCCCAGACAGAACTTTGATCTTCAAAAGTCCGCTACCCCCATTCAGCAGTCCACACACGAGCTGATGTTCACTCTACATAGAAGGGAAAAAGAGAGGCATGTGTTAAAATACTAGTAAGTAAATTAGTACCCTTGCATTCCTGCCTAAATGAGGAGATAAGGGATAATAGGCTCACAAATTGTTACAATTCACGTGGTGTTAAAGAACAAGGTCATGCATCAAAGTATACTAGCAGAATAAACATAGTAAAGTTAAGGTATTAAAACTTCACACATTTATATGAGCTAATAGTTACATGAATATTTCTTGAAATCAAACAGTCAGAAACTCAGCTAAAGCATACAGTTCATATGGCCTGAAGCTAGCAATGCCTATTCCTGAAGTAGAAGCCCCATCCATCACGCTAAGCAAGTCCTGTGACTTGAGGCTTCTACCCTCATTCAGTAGGGAGGACAATGGAAAATGGAGGCCCCATTTCGGAATGTCCATACTCACACACACAGTCCCCAGTGTGCTTTGGGGTTTTGATTGGCTGAGGTCCTGCAAGACATGACCATCTCCTTGCGCCTTCAGGCTAGAGGGCGCTACACCACCAATGGAGGACCCAAGGCGTAGTGCCTATAACAGTTTGGGGTGCGCGACCGAAACTGTTATTTACAGTTACCTCCCAATGCCACTCCTATCATTGGAGTCAGGGTTATGTCAGAACTTGCCGGCAGCACAGTATCCACTACCAATGGAGGACCCATTGCGTAGTGGTCATAATTCGCATGTATCAGTTCCATAAAACAAATCACAATATCCATTACCACTGGAGGACCCATTGCATAGTTGCAAGAAATCACATATATCAATTTCATATAACAGAAATCACAGTATTTACTACCAATGGAGGACCCATTGCGTAGTGGCCAGAAATCACATATATCAGTTTCATGTAACAAAAATCACAGTATCCACTACCAATGGAGGACCCATTGCGTAGTGGCTAGAAATCACATATATCAGTTGCACCGTACATAAGCATGCATAACATTCATTCAGACATACTTTACCCTTTTTAAGAGGTCAAGAACATTCAACATTCGTAGGATCACAATCACGCCATTTCGATGTCTTATAACAGAAATTTTAATCACCTTATGAAAGGATTAAGCTATGTTAAAAAACATCGATAAATGACATGTGCATAATTCATATACAACTTAAAAATTCTTATCAATAATGGACATATACAAAATGAATTATGAGGGGAATTCTAACTAAATTCCGATTCCAATTTGCTTGTTGAACATTACTTGAACAATTAAGGGTTCAATATATCGTTTTTAATCTTATTAAATTCTGTCAATATGTTTACAATTCAAATCATAGCTTTCAACCTAGCAGGATTTTTTAAACAATTTTAACATGAAAATTTTAATAGACATTCAGAGCTTTCAAATGGCTGTGGTTTCGAAAAAATTGGACTCCATTTGGTCAGCCAAAATTCATGGCAATAGTGAACGAAAATTTTGAGTTTTTGCGAGATCTGTCAACAGTGACATACTGGAACATTTTTTAGCATAGCTCCCCATTTACACAGAATATGGGCAAGGTTAAAACACAAAAATCATAGAAGATGCATGCATGTATCAAAAGACTGTGTTTTCGTGTTTTTTGGACTTCAATTAGTTAGGGAAACTCTCAGTTCAACTAGAGCAATATTTCTTAAAATTATCACAGTCTTCTAAATCCGGCATATGAGCTGAAAATGCAACACGTGTTCCAAACTATCAAGAATCTCGACTAGACATAAATATCAAACTCAAAGTAAACTCAGAGATATTTCACATGGTGGTGGTTTGAAGTCAATTGGATATCATTTTCTCAATCATAATCTCCTTACAAAAGCATATAAATTCCCTTAAAAATCACATCACAGTCAGGGCACATTCCGAAGACAACTCTGTGATGTCAAATCCATGCAAGATAACAACATGAAACCTTTTCTATCTTAAACTAGACTCATACAAGCATCATTCCATAGAATTTCAGGTCCATCGAAAGGATTTCAATGCTCATTTTAACCATGCAAAAGAAGGCAAACTTTTCGGAGAATGCAGTCATCATTTTAGCACATGCTTATGTTCAAACTATGCTCCAACCATGCTTCATTAATTTTTTCATGCTCATGGGTCTGCAACGTAGTGGGCTACTTACCTTTGTGCCACAATGGTGATCCCAATCTCCTTCCACAGTCCACTTCACCAAATTTCTCAAGCCCTCCAATAATGGCACAAAAGGGCTGAACTTGGGCACCCAAAACATGAGGTGTGGATAGAGAAAGAGAAACTTTATACTCCAAAAGTGGGGAGATGGTACTCTTGGCTTTCCAATTGGCCGTCCAATAGCATGCAGGTTGACAAATCGTGCACACGGTAGCATGCAGTCAACAGGCAGCAGTCTTGCTTCATGCATCGCGGTACCCCAATTCACGCATCGCGTTACACCGGCAGCGATGCTCTTCTCTCTTCACGCACGGCAAAAACGTCTCTCGTGATGTTACTCCTCGACGCACATGGCGTTTCTCCCTTACGTGCATGGCAATGCTTCTGTCTCTTCATACACGGCTGCGACTTCTCATGCACATAACTCCTCTCTCTTCAGGCGCGGCCGCAACTTCTTGTGCGACGTTACTCCTCGACGTGCACGACGTTTCTCCCTTACACATGCGACAGTCCTCCATTCACTTCATAGACGGCGATGCCTCTCACTCCCTGCCGAGCATGTCCTTTCCTTTTCTCTAACTAAAAAATTCTTGGGTCGTTATAGCTAGACTCGATGGGTTTTGATTCAGACTCTGAAATAGGGTAAGCCTAGTATAGCTCTAGAGGCAGCTCTAAGCTAATACCTATGCTCGAAGCTAGATTGAGATCTAGACTAGATGGGTATGAGTCTTTGCTTGGACCAAGAGTGGGTCTAGGTTCGGACCTGGGTATGAATTTGGTTTGAACATGGATTGAGATGGCTACAAGCCTGGGCTTTGATCTAGAAGGTTTTGAAAATCAGACCGGGTGTGGACCCAGATTGGAGCAAGGTTGTGTTAGGCACAAGCCCTAGCTCAAACCAAACGGAGGCCTAGGTTCAGACCTAGGTGTGAACCTGGTTTGACCTAGGCTAGGTTGAGTACAACCCTAGACTTAGACCTAGAGGGTTTCAGTTTGGACCAGAAGCGGATCCTGTCTAAGAACTAAGATTAAATAACTGAGATAAGCAAACACAACACTCGAAAGCTTTTGCCCTAAATTATGGGTGGCTCGGTCTTAGTGGGTTCCTAACTATTGAAATGCAGCTAGGGTGAGTAGGTCCCCACGTAGGTCTTTGCCTCCTGTTATAGGATTTTCACCAGGTCCAACTATATGCAGAGTTGCTTTGAGGCAACAGATTATGGAGGGGGGCTCATAGTTAAAGTTACGTGAATCCCAACCGCCTCAGCTCTCAATTATGGGTTCCCCTCACACAGTTATTGCGAACTTTGGGGGTTTTCAAAAATATTTATTGGCTTACCGGGCATTCCCAGTCTGGTGTGTGCAAAACTGTGTAAAAAAGAACGCAAGAAGAAATAAAGTGGCAAGCAAGTAGGCACACAATGCAAGAAAAAGATAAAGCGAGCGCTTGTCACCAATCGTGTAAAGTGATGCGTTCTTTGAGGCAAAGCTAGCTCAATAGCATAGTAAAGATAGAGGGGTAAGCAACCCCTAAGAAGGTATTTGGTAAAATCAGTGAAACAAAGCACAGTCTGTGCTTAGTCGAGCGTGGCCTAAGTCGAGGGTGGGTCGAACAGGACAGTTTAAAGAGGGTGTAAGCAACCCTCAAAATATATTTTTTTAATTTTGATGAAGCAGGGTTAAACTAAGCATGATAAAGCAGGGAAATCATGATTTCTAACAAAATAAATTAAACTAAAATAAAACCAAAAAGCACAAATAGAACAAACTTGTCTTAAGCAAAATATTTTTATTGTAATTTTTAAAAATTTATTTTGACCTAGAAATTTGTGAGCAACAACAAAAAAGACTTGCTGGAAAAGGGCTGTGGGGTCTCAAGATTTTTATGGGACCTATGAATTTGAGTGGCACAGGGTGTGTTGCCTGGACCTGGGCGGCACAGGTAGTGTCACCCAAGACAACCAGGGTTTCGCAGCAGCGAAAACCATGGGTCTTGGTCATAGCGGAATTTTGGACCTTTTGGACAAAAAATCAATGAAAAATAGTGAACAAAAACACTTATTACGAATCTCGGATCAAGCTCGAACGGCCCCATAGTGGGTGCAAATCAAAGATATCTTACGAGGAAGATCCCCTAGATATAAACACCACAAATTGATTTTAAAAAAAAAAGTGATAGAGATAATGGGGACTATCAAATTCTGATATGAGGTAAGATCTACTCAGAAATGAGCAGATCTACTCTCAGATCAATGGTAGAGCCAGCATAGATCTAAAATAAGAAATACGAATAAAAGTAATAAAACTGATCTAATTCTAATTAAAATGAAATAAAAACAAAAAATAGGTATAAGAAGGGATAAAAAGGTACCAAACCGGCCAGATTGCCCGAGACACTCGAGGCTTCGAGGCCTCACCCGTATCAGAATCGACTGGATTTTATGTCGTGCATCCTCTATGTCTATCTTTCTCCAAGTGTTGACCAAGCCTTGGCTTGCTTGGTTGAATGGTTGTCTTTATCTAAGGGTAGCTTAAGACTAGGGTTTCCTAGGTCTAGGTCAGGTCTCACGACTAGGGTTTCATAATCTCAATTTCTGAACTTTAGGGTTTCAAAAGCTCAACTTAGGGTTTCAAACTCTTAGCCTCTCAAACAACCACTATATCACCTTCTTATAGCCTTATAATCATCTGGGATGGGCAACATGCCATAATCAGCAGATCTCCTAACCTGGACTGCCGTTTTGATGGTCCAAGGCTTGGACGACATCTGGAGCGTCACCCAGCGTAAATGGCTTGGATAGGTTCATTGAACCTGGCAGAAAATGGCTTAGAAAGGTGTGGCATGTAGAAACTGCCATTTTGGAGCATCGCCTTAGCTAGATCTACCCGAAACAGACAGATTCCAATCCAAGGTTGATTTCATGGCTATCAAGGTTCTGCCTACCAAGAATCGACTCATTTCGGTTAGTCTAGGCTTGGGAACATTAGTAGGGTCGCCCAGACCAAATCTCTCAAAATAGGCAGATTCCAAATCAAGGCTGATAGTGGGGTTGTCGACATGCTGCCTGCTAAAAATCAACCAATTTAGGTCAGTCTAGGCTGGGGTGATACTAAGAGCATCGTCAAGACCAAATCCGCTCAAAATGGGCAGATTTCAGTCTAGGGCTGATCTCAAGGCTATCAGGATGCTGCCTGTCAAAAATCAGTGAATTTGGGTCAGTCTGGGTTGGGCGACACTGTGAACATCTCCTGGGCGACACTAGGAGCATCACCCAAACCGAATCTGCCCCAAATAAGTGTTTTTCAAGCCAGGGTTGATCTACGGGCGCTTGTGATACTTCCTACCAAAATTTGGATCAAAATGATGTGCTTAACTATTTTTAGTGATTGGTAAAATAGGGTATTTGGAAGATTGTGGATCACGGGGTAGGCAGTATGGTTCTGGATCACAGGGTATGCAATATGGACTATATAGTGGTTTATGATCTGGGAGTTTTCTTGGATAGTGTTCTCCTATGGGTTTAGGAAAACAACATAATTTGTCAGTTTTAAAATGGGGTGTGTACACCCGCAAAGGGTGCCATGAGTAAAAAAGACAGAGGGGAATGGCCACGAACCCATGAGTAATAGAGTCTTGAGAAAAGAAAAAGCCCGAGCATGGTGAAAACCCGCAAAGGGCACCATGAGTAAAAGCGAAAATCAACGAGTTGACGTGACCTTGAAGTAACGGGTAAAAGTGCACCAATAAAGGATATGCTAAAAACCACTTTGTTGGCACCATATCCACCCGGTTCAGATGAAAACCCGCAAAGGGCTCCTGAATCAAGCCTCCTTCTTCCGGCCTTTAGGCCAAACCTTCTCTTCTCAGGCCCCAATGCCTTTCAAAATTGATCCAAGCCCCAGTGCCTTCAAAAAATAATTTAGGACTCAGTGCCTTCCAAAGAACGATTCAGGCCCCATTGCCTTCCAAAAATGATTCAGCCCCCGTGCCTTCAAAAACAATTCGGGCCCCAGTGCCTTCCAAAAAATTTTAGGTCCCAGTGCCTTCAAAAAAACAATTCAAGCCCCAGTGCCTTCCAGAAAACATTTTAGGCCCCAGTGCCTTCTAAAACATTCCAGACCACAGTGCCATTCAAAGAAATTTTTCAGCCCCAGTGCCACCCTTTTTTCTTATCCCGAGCCTTAGTGCTGCTACGTCAAAAAAAACAAAATGAAAAAAATGAAAAAGAATCTCTCCTTTTCTCTTCCATCAAACTCCTGCAGCCAGGGTGAAGTCCCCTAAAATGGGACCGCCTCAAAGTCCATCCTCCTTTCAAGTCTGGGTAATTCGGTCGATCCCCAACTGGACTTGTAAGATGTAAGCCAAAGAGGTACCTTGCATGTCGTTCTTTTCATCAAACTCCAAAATCCAGAGTGAAGTCCCCTAAAATGCGACCGCCTCAGAGGCCATCCTCCTATCAAGTCTGGGTAATTCCGGTGAACCCAACTGGACCTGTAGGACGTAAGATGAAGAGGTACCTTGTCTGCCTTTTCTTCCTCCATCAAGTTTCAAGCATCCAGGGCGAAGTCCCCTAAAATGGGACTGCCTCGAAGGGCCTCCTCCTTTCAAGTCTAGGTAATTCGGGAGACCCTCAACTGGACCAGTGGGACATAAGCCAAGAGGTACCTTGTTTGCTTCTGGTGTTCTGTTTGGATAGGGATAAAGGACACAAGAAGGACCCTCGCCAACTGGAATGATAGGATCTCCCCAGCCAGAATGGGACAGACCTCACAAGAAGGGCTCCCAATCGCTGGAACATCAGGAGTTCTGTTGTACATCATTTTTGATATACATCCATAAGCCCATGAGAATAAGGAGAGAGCCCACAACAGTCTGGTTTTGCGGGTTCACCAAACACCCGCAGGCCAGGATTGTGCCAAAAAATAAAGCCTCCAGCCTAGTGACCTTGGTGCAGTGCCCTTGCACCAAAGGACCCTCCATTGTGGCTCTATGATAGTGGCTGCAACAGGGCACCAGACCATCGCCATTCTGCCCAGAAATTCGAAAAACCTCTGATGACCAAATTTGGGCTCAATCGGATATCTATAGAAGGGTCTGTGCTCATACGGCCTCGAAACTCGTGGGTTTTACCATAGCGCGATGCGGCTTCACCAAACTGGTTGCGAAAATGGGGACTGCGACTACATTTTCTGGCAGCAACTTCTCCAACCCATGACACCTTTCTCTGAATTCAGATAGAGCTCAAATATTGACATGTTCTAGATCATCGTGGCGTTATCGGGAACCCCCATTTCTCTGAAGAGGAAAGCAGTCGGAGAAACCAAGAAAAAAAAAAGGGGTTCAGCAGGCTCCGGATTCGGTGAAACATGGATCAAAATCCAGGCATCGGATTAATGTGAGGATGAGTTTGAACCAACTCGCACAGAGCTACATTCGGTTATAAGCCTTGCATTCAATCCCCTGTTCAATGGATGCAAGTCCTCAAGTCACCAAAGAAGCAAATCCAGTTTGTTGCTGGAATCCCTTTCTCTGGTAACCTTCCAAATTAGTCGAAGATGCAAATCTGCACCAAATCGGTCCCCAACCTGGTGTAAAATGACTGCAACGACTTCTTCTCTGACTTGCAAGCAAAGCCAGGAGCCAAAACGACACAGCTTGGAGATGCATTGGCAAACAAGTTTCACAAAACTGGCCGGAGTTTCACCCCGGGGAAGATGGCCACCATAACATAATTGAAGGGCACAAAAATGCTCGCAATCAAAAGAAGAATGAATAAATGTTGCTGAAAAAGCCGAACAGTTGCCGCAAGTCGCAGGGCAAGTTTCAAGTTCTTCCTATGACGGAGCAGCCTGCATATGGGGACGGTCTCGTCATTTGGGCAAAGATTGTAAGGACATTTTGGTCATTTGCACCTAAGGTTTTGATTTGTTTTCAATTTATTTAATTGTAATTAAACTTGGCTTTTGAGCATTCACCCCTGTTTGATTAATCCTCTATATTAGCAAGCTTAGTTCATTTGTAAAAGGGTCAGAAAATCGCTCCAAATGGTCCCCTTTTTTGAAGCTCCAATACCCCAAAGATTGGGAAGAATCGAGGCTAGTTTATTCTTGTATTGTCTTATTCTGTGAGCCCATAGTCCATTCAGGAGAGGAGAGAGGAAGAGAGAGAAAACTTTGAGAAGGAGGGTACGCAGTCTCGTGGACATTGTGGTCGCGCGGGTCATCCCACTTCTCTTGAGATGAGTCAATCCTTCTCTCTCTCTCCTCCCACTTTCGCATGCGTGACCCTGCCCACATGGAAGCCTGCACCCTTCCGTGAGCTCACGGATGTGTGCTAACCAGCGGGCCTTTGCCGTCGAATTCTACCCACACCCCCTTTAGCGGCCAGCAAATCCAACTGAAAGGGCATCCAGAGAGGAGGCACAACAGGTTCCTATCATGATAGCACGAAGAGAGTGAAAGGAGAGAGACATTGAGAACCTGAGTAGGGCTCCCCTCCAAATCATGCTGATGAAGAGTCAGAGGGCTTCATAATTGCTCTAAGAGGGCCATTCGCCTTGGCGTGTCCCCGAACCCCAAGCGGAGTAAGAGCGATTCGCGCTCCAGTCACAAGTAAAAGGGCCCGCGCATCCACCATGTGTCGGACCTCTATAGTTGTTCGAGAGAGGGTTTCCTCATCCCTACATGGAGGGAAACCCCACCGACATCAACTGGTGACTCCACTGGGGAGACGTCACCCTGTCGTTGGCTCGAGCTGTCTCAAAGTACCGATCTCTTTTTCCCCTCTTTCCACTTTTGCTATGGGGTTTTCTTATCACTCCTTCCTTTAGGTTGCGGAGTTCTACATCCCCATACCCATGACCACTCCAGGGGAGGGTAAACCACTAGGTCCTCCCTCCCTTGCATGCCCTCTTTACGGCCATGCTGGCCAAACCATCCTAGCCTCGACTGGAAAAGTTCAGGGTACGGACTCTCAGGCACCTTGCCCCTCCTCTACCGATGTTAAAGGGGAACCCCTGAATGCCCGCTGCATGGGCAACTCTACTAACACCCCCTCACTAAAACACTCTGTTTTGGTAGGTACTTCGCCAGCCACAGATCCCACAGTGGCCCTTGTGCCACTACTCTCCCTCACTCAGCTGGTCTTGACAAGACTGTCATCACCGCGGGTAGCCATAAGGTGACCCCGTCGGCTTCACAAAGGGGTGTCGCCAACACTAGCACCCCTGTGCACATACCACCCCCAGGCAATCACCATGACAGCCTGCATGGTTACTCCACCGTGCACACCTATGTCTATATATTCTCTGGTGGCCTGACGGCCATAATAATGAATCGGGGCAAGGGCATCTTACCTCGGCCCCTCAAGCGGTTTCAGGTCACTCTCTGCCCGAATGTGATGCTAGGCCCACGCACATGCAAATCCAAAGAAAACGTCCATTATAGAAAGGACGAGCATCCACCGCTCCGTCCATCACTACAGTGCGACTCACTGCAAGGTACACAAAGAAGTTCCCACCAAGCATCATCCTCCCCGCTCCTCGCCCCGTGTGAATGCGAGTCGACTCCCTGCACATGGCCTTAAAAGACAAACCCTCATTTTTGAAACCGTCCCTTCCCAAGTCTTGCCATGCCAGATCTCATCATCTCTGCTTGTGCATCAACCGAGCGGGCTAGGCAGGAAGAAGGTGAGAGATGCTTTTGGTTCTGGAAGAAGGTCTGTCGCAACCTACACAACAGACAAATGGGACATCCCACTCTCACAGTGGTAGGTAGAAACCACCCCCTCAAACAACATCCCAAAGCATGGTAGGATCGACTCGCCACGCGGTGAGAAGAAGGACAGGGCCTACAACACCGCTCATTGTTGAATGGCTGGCGTACGAAGCGTGATGCCTCGCACGACCAATCCACGACCCCAATGCCGTCTAGAGCTTGATCGACCCGGGGCATACCCTCGGGATCCTCAAATGTTAAAGTCAATGATGGCGCAAGGCCCACGTGCCCCCACACTGGCCCGTAATGTGGCAGGAGTGAAGTTTGACCATTCCTTCCCCCTCAATGGCGAGGCATGTCACAAGCTGGCCATTCACCAAGGATGCGCAACAACCCAAGCGGTCCAAATTCATCTTCGATAGGGGTTAAGGCTAAGGTTCGATCGGAGACCCCTCCATCAAAGACCTTAAAGTACCTAGCACCACCGCTGACCCCTTTCCGTGAGTCAGCCCACTCCCGTGCGGAGTTTGCTCCTCCGCCAAGGCTGTCTCAGGAGCCCCCGACCACTTAGGCTATCACAAAGACTATCCCCTTCCCCGCAGCTAGACCTGCAGAGATTCGATGTTCCCCCACTCCTGCCGCGTCTTCTCCAATTGAGTAGTACAGTCAAATTCCCCCATTAGAGACTGCCAAGGGAGTCGTCGTCCCTTCGAAGTCTGGAGAGAACACCCCTTAGTTAGGGGGCATCCCAGTGGAACCTCCTACCCCTAAGGGGAAGAGACATTAGGAAACAGCCCTGCCTGATGCTGATAAAGTTAAATATAATGTGATTGAACATCTAAGGAAGCTCCTTGCATTCCTAAGAATCTATGATGCCCTTATGTTATCTAAAGATCTCCGAATGGCCTTGGTGCAAGCACTTTCCAGCCTCGAAGTGTATGAAACGGAGGTCGAACGGGTTGAGGTGGACCCTACCATATTCTAGAATTATATGACTATCACATTTTTCGACGATGAATTGCAAGTCAGGGAAAGAGCACAGAACTGTCCATTGTTCGTGTCGGGTGAGCTGCATGCTTGTCCAGTCAATCACATCATGATTGATGGAGGGTCTGTAGTAAACCTGATGCCTAAAAGGATCCTCTCCTGGATCGGCCTGAGTATAGATTAGCTTGAGCTTAATAGTGCAGGGGGTCAATCAGGTTGGCGAGAAGCCGACAGGGACAATATGGCTTAAGCTCAAGATTAGGGATCTGAATGCCACCACCCTTTTCCATGTTATCCACACAGACACCTCGTATAATGTCCTATTGGGCTGTCCCTGGCTCCACAAACACGGCGTGGTCCCATCCACGCTTCACCAGTGCTTCAAATACAGTTGGGATGGGAGTCAGCACGTAGTTTACGCTGACA
Organism: Amborella trichopoda; assembly: GCF_054954075.1. Classification (NCBI taxonomy): domain Eukaryota; kingdom Viridiplantae; phylum Streptophyta; class Magnoliopsida; order Amborellales; family Amborellaceae; genus Amborella; species Amborella trichopoda. The sequence goes on along the minus strand of NC_142344.1, from coordinate 41,467,446 downwards.
AGAGGCCATTACTGATCACCGAAAAACATAATGCGGACGCAAAATACTATTGTTTGAGCCTGTCGCAATCACTGGGGACCGAACTGTTGACAAAATCCCGGACGGATCCCATGCTAAGAGAGACTACTTTGACCTCTCACGAACATGTTGAAGACATGACAAAGTCCCTACATCATCTCTTTCAGGAGGAAAAGAGAGGCAGAACATTTGTCTCTTCAATCTCGGTCAACGAAATCCTTCATGCGCCATCGAAAGAACAACCGGATCTAAGGGATGAGCGAGAAACACTCTTTTCTTCCCCTACTGAGCAAGACGTTCTCCCAATAGAAACCGTAAATGGGTGCAGTGGTAACGCAATCCCGAGAGAAAGCCCGTCGACGCCAATGTCTGCTCACAATCTGGAAGGGATGAAGATCCTATGCATCCCCACCTCCCTTCTTCCTATACCTGCACTAGCACAAAGCGTGGTAGGGATGAAAGCCCTAAGCATCCCCTCCCCCAAAGTGGGGACTGCGTTGATGGCCAAGAAGGAACTGACCACTGGTTTGAAGGTCATAAAACTCCGACCTTTGCTACGAAAGCAGCGTGAGCCACCAAGCCCTCGGGTCGGCAGCCCTCCAAATTACCTCAAGATACTGCAGATACCTAAGGTGCTGCATGTCGAAGGGGCAAAGGTGACTAGTTCCAGCCCTCTACGCTGCACCACCAAGGGTCATGCAAAATCCTATAGATCCCCAAAGCCTTGTCCCTCACCACCGCATGAAAGGAGGGGAGCTCGACCAAACGTTCGACTCTCAAGGCGTGTCGGAGATATCGGCTAGCCTGTCAGGGATTCGACTAGGTCACCGGAAACGAAGAATGGTTCAACTTGCCTTGACCAACCCATGGTACTCGCCCGATGAGATCCAGTACCCCGAGAAAGGGGCAGAATTCGGTTGTGCCTAACCGACCCAAGGTAATGGTGACAGATAAGATGGGAACGAAGGAAGTTGTTCCTTTGAAAACGTCTCCCTCCTCATTACCATGCTTTGTCTCATAATCCCACGGGAGCCCCAATAAGCCAAGCATGAAGAGTGACGCCTTGTCGGAGGCTGTGCTCATGCCCGGATGAGACTTGTATGGATCTAAAGCCCATCTGACCATGAGAAAAATGAACTATGAGCTATCCAGCAATCATGGTCTGAACGATGGAAAATGGATGCTGTCTCCCTTTACCGTAATAGAGGCCGTGTCAGCCAGACACCACCAAAAATAGGCTCTTAGTTACTTAGGGTAACCAGATCCACTGGATCCGTCATTCCCTCTCGAGTTAGGATTTCTCCTTAACGACGGGAAGGCAGAATTCGAAACCAAGATGCAAGAAAAATAAAAAAAGGGAGAAGGAACCTTGGCTCAATACACAGGATAAAAAAAAGAAAAGGGCGGCTTACTTTATTCACATGTGCAAGAGGTTACAATATCTCATTGAGCAGGCCATCAAGGCCCACACAAAAAAAAGAAGAGAGAGGGGAAAGATGGGGAGCACTTCGTGAATCTTCTGTCTCGACGTCAGTGCTTCCTCCAACACTGCCTGCTCATGGAGAGAGACATTCTTCATCACTCGCTCAGACGAGCTAAGGAGCAGCCCCATCTCCAAACTTATGCTTGCAAATTTACGAGACCTCAAAGCCATCGCCTCCCTATGTTGATGACGGTGAGCCCTTAAGGCAACCGCGTGAGCCTGCAAAGAGGAAATCTTGTTCACTATGTCCGCCAGCTGGCAAGAGAGTTCGATCTCTTTTTCAATTGATTGAGCATTCCTAACAACGAGTCGCTCCCTCTCTTCTTTGTACTCCCGCATGAAGGATCTCTTCTTCTCCAACCTCTCTTGTAGGGAAGCTATGCGCGTGTCAAGGACCTTCTACGTGGCAATCCCATTGAAGATGGTTGTTGAGCCCCAGTTGGTGAAATCCCATAGTAACTCCTTCAGCTGGCTAAAGAGCCCCACTCTGGGGTGCACAATCTCTAAGCCAGTTGCGCAGGTTTTAACAACCTCAAGCTCTGTCTTGAGGTCAAAATGGAGACACTCACCACAACACCAGGAGGCCCGCCCGGACCATGAGTTCCATGATCGACTCTTCAGAATCCGACAATGAAGGAGCCAGGCCAATGGGACCCGCATACGAAGAAGGCTGAGTGTCAGACGTCGCCTCTACGTCTACAAGGGTCGAAGGTGTAGGGAGGTCTACATAACCCACGTGCAAGGACTCCCCCATGTCGCCCCATGGTGAAAATGGTTCAAAGCTGGGTGGCACCCGAGCAGCTGCTAGGGGAGGCGACAAGGCTGATAAATCTTCTCCCTTAAGATGCTTCGCTACACAAATAAAAAGCCAAAGGGTCAGATAAAAAATGGCATACTAGCCACACGACTACACCTAAGTAAACAACATTACCTGGTAAAGAAGGAGATGGACTCTTACTAGCCATGATCCCTGCTCAAAAGTGCTGCTTCGAAAAGAGGTGAATGCTAAAAAGGAGACCTGAGCAAAAGGTGCTAAGGGAGTTTGCTTTTACTTGGGATCCAGACCCTGGGTAGGAATGAAAGGCAGACTCCCCTACTTTTATAAAGTTTGGCAGCAGAAGGGCCAATCAACGGGCAACCCCGACAATCGTAAAAGAGCACCAGCGGCACGCGATAAGAAGCATCAGAGGCCAGGCACAGAGGCACCGTCAGCGTGAAAATTGAAGCATCACACGAGCTAGTGCCATGCCCCTTGAAGGTACGGTCGTACAAACAGCATGCCAAATGATGTGCCACACGTGCGGAAGATTACGCTCAGTCCCAAGGAAGCACTAAGGCACATAATGGAACCGTCGTATGACATCGACTCCGTGTCTCCCACTCGGTGTGAACTACTATATGAATGGTGCGCCTATCACCATCCAAACGTTGCCCAGCTCATGCATGTAACTCAACTCCACTCTGCCGACCTACAACAAGGGCCCACTCAGAGCGCCCTGGGTAAGCCTCTATGCCACTATGCTTCATGGGTAAGCAAACCCTGTTCCTTGTCTCGCCCATGTATGGGACCCACTGTAGTCTCCCTCCCGAAAGAAGAAGAAGAAAAAAAGGGGTCTTATGAAAATCAGTAATGACGCACTACCTAAGGGTTGGGATGAAATCCTACGAGGGCATCCAACCGCAATCACACAGCAAGCAGCTATCACCCCATGGGTAGAACGGGAATTCCATTGGACATTCCATATCCCCTTCATCAGCAGGGATTAGGACTACACCAGCCCACAAAAAAAGGAGAGAAACATACGACAATGCAAAACAAGGAAGGAGAATTTAGTGTAAAAGGGGATTTCATCTCATAACTCAAAAAATATTACATGATTTTTGTTACAATACAATCTGTAATATGAAAAAAAACATCTGTTCTAAAGTGGCTTCGTCCCCTCCGAGTGTCAATCACTTTCTCACAGTGGTGGTAACTGCCAGGGGGCCACACCCATCTTTTCAAGCAGAACTTGAAGAAGGCATGGAGAGCCTCCTCCTCCAACTCATCCTCTGATGAGGATGACAGGCCCCCAACGCCTCAAACATTACTGCGGGCCTCATGCGATGGGTCCTGCACAAACAGAGGAGCTCCGAAGCAACAAGCTTGCCTTCTGTCAAAGGTCCATCGTCACCTCTGCATGGGCAAAAATCTTCCCAAGGATGCACAATGCCCGTGCGCACCACAAAGGTTGGTGTCAAGAAGTTATCCCCTGCAGTGGACATCGCTCATCGATCAAGCTCTTTAAAGAAAATGAAGTCTCCACACTGCCTCCACACAAAGGTGAATCAAAAAAAGTGGAACTTCATCACAAAGGGGAAAATCTACCCTCATGCTCTCCTACCTAGCCCCCTTTCAAAAGGCCTAGGCTCATCAAAGCTTGTAGCTTCCCGAGCACCCTGCCGCCCAGTTGCTCGCCCACATGTCACCACAATAGCACCTTGTTGACCGTGACATTTAAACCTTCTCACGCCTCACCTCCTAGGCGATGTTCACGAAGCATCACGGTCAAATCTCGTGTTGGCATACTACCATCCTGGTGTTATCAACAGATCGCTCAAGCAAATCTTGCACCAAGGCCCTGCCACCACATGGCATTCTCCATCTGACCTCTCCCAGCATGCAGGCGCCTCGTCAGCCAAACTCCACCTCTATAAACTTTGTCTCATCGGGGCATCTATTCACTTTACCTCGCTTCATCATTGCACTCCCCGCAGGTGCCATCTTCATTCGACCTGCCACGAGTACTCTCTTCACCACCCCCCGCGGGTGTCGTCTTCATTCCACGCCCCGGTAGGTGCCCTCTTCACCACACCTCACGGGTGCCATATCCACACACCCCGCAGGTTCCATCTCCACACACCTCGCGGGTGCCATCTCCACACATCCCACAGGTGCCATCTCCACACACCCCGCGGGTGCCATCTCCACACCCCCCGTGGGTGCCTCTTCATTCCACGCCCCGTGGGTGCCCTCTTCACCAAGCCCCTCGGGTCACCAGCTCCCCACGGGTGCCCTCTTCACCACACCCCAAGAGTGTCATCTTCATTCCACACCCCCCTGTGGGTGCCTCTTGACTCTCTGTGGGTGCCTCTTCATTCCACCCCCCGCGGGTGCTCTCGTCACTACACCCCGCAGGTGTCATCTTCATTCCACACCCCTCGGGTTCCATCTCCACACCCCGCGGCGAGCACCTCCATCACTCTACCTCCTCGCATGTACTTTAACATCCACCACCACAGGCACCATTCGGCACCTCCCACTGAAACCTCCATTATCGACCCCACATGGGCACAAACCGCCTAGGTCATCATAAAACTACTCTTCTGGGCAATGCTCCACAAGGTGAAAAGACATCCTACAGTGGCCCCCAGCCGCTACAGTCAACCGGGGGCAAGGCCACACCCTCAAGACTCTCAAAACTCCTCCGTTGAGGTTTACTATATTGGTGGTCTTTTTGTTTCCCCTAAAAAAACAAAAGACAAGTCAGGCGCGATGAAAAGCATCGTTAGTAAAAGAAAAAGTGCTTCAGGTGGACATAGCCCAAAAAAGGGGTTATGGGTAAAACCGCCCAAAGAAAAAAAAAACAGGGGCATGGTGAATACCTGCAAGGGGAACCAGGAGTAAAAATGACAAGAGAGCATGGCCATGAAGCCATGAGTTAAAGAGTTAGGAGAAAAAAATCTAGGCATGGTGAAAACCTGCAAAGGGGGCCATGAGTAAAAGCAGAAACTAATGGGTAGACGTGACCTTGAAGTCACCAGTAAAAGCACCCCAACAAAGGATATGATGAAAACCACCATGCTGGCACCATATCCCCTAGGTCCTAGTGAAAACCAGTAATGGGCACCTGGTCCGAACCTCCTGTTATCGGCCTTCGGGCCAAATCTCCTCATTCCGGCCCCAGAGCCTTCCAAAAAAACTCTCCTGTGCCTTCCAAAAAAATCTGGCCCCAGTGCCTTCCAAAATAAAAACTCTAGCCCTTGTGCCTTCTAATAGAAAAACTCCGGCCCCTGTGCCTATAAAAAAAAAAACTTCAACCTTAGAGCCTTTCAAAGAAAACACTCTCTGGCCCTAGTGCCTTCTAAAAAAAAATCTGTGGCTCCAATAGCTAAAAAGAAAAAAAGCAGAAAAACTCCGGCCCAGTGCCTTAAAAAAACAAACAACAAAAACTGCAATCCCAGTTCCTTTAAAAAACTTTTCGGCCCCAGTGCCACCTTTTTTTATCCCAAGCTTTAGTGCCGCCTTCCTTTATTCGGCACTGTAGCCTTAGTGCTCATGTGCCACCCTTTAATCCTAGGCCTTAGTCCTACCTTGTTATTTTCAGCATCGGAGCCTTAGTGCTCCGGTGCCACCCTTTCATCCCAACCCTTAGTGTCGCCTTCCTATTTTCAGCACTGGAGCCTTAATGCTCCGATGCCTTACTTTTATCCTGAGCCTTAGTGCGGCCTTACTTTTCGACATTGGAGCCTTAGAGCTCTGGTGAAGTCCCCTAATATGGGACAACCTCGAAGGCCAGCCTCCTTTCATGTCTGGTTAATTCGAGAGACCCTAACGGGACCTGTAGTACTTAAACCAAGAGGTACCTTATTTGCTCGTGGCATTTCTGTTTGGATTGGGATAAAGCTCACAAGAAGGGCCTCCACCAACTGGAATGTACGGACCTCCCCGGCCATAATGGAATAAAGCTCATAAGAGGATCCCCACTGGCAGGAAAATCGAGAGTCCACGTTGAGAAGTCGTAAGCCCGCCAATGGAAGAATATCAACGTGATCTCCCAAAAAGGAAAATGGATTTTGGTGGGACTCGGAGAAAGCCCCTCAACAAGGCCCCAGACCACTGTAAACCACTTTGGTCGAGCCCCGGTCAAGGGAAAGCTCAGCAAAGTCTACCCCTCGAGGATTGCGTTGTACCGGTGATCAAGAAAAACAAAATTATCGAGAGACAATAAACACATCTTGGAAAGGAGTTGTCAAAGGCGCTACGACGTTAAATTTTTCTGAATGTTACACTTCTCACTTTTCTCAAAGCGCAACATCCGACGGGGCAAGTTGTTATACGTCATTTTTGATGTGCCTCCATGAGCCCATGCCAATAAGGAGAGAGCCAGTGACAGTCTGGTCTCGCGGGTTTAAGAAACACCCACAGGTCAGGATTGTACCAAAAAATAAGGCCTCCAGCCTAGTGACCTGGGTGATCAAAGAAGGACCCTCCACTGTAGCCCTATTTTAGTGGCTACAACAGGGCACGAGACCATAGGCATTGTGCTTAGAATGTAGAAAAACCCCTGGGGACCAAATTTGGGTTCAATCGGACCCCTCTAGAAGGGTCTTTGCTCATGCGGCCTCAAAACTCATGGGTTTTACCGTAACAAGATCCGGCTTCACCAAACTAGTCCCAAAAATGGGGACTGTGATAACGTTTTTTGGCAGCAACGTCTTCAACTTATGATGCCTTACACTGAAATCAGATAGATCTCAAATGTTCACATGTTCTAGATCATGCCAGCCCCATCATTTTGACTTAAGGCACTCACTGTAGCATGATTGGGGGCCCCCATTGCTCTGAAGAGGAAAGCAATCAGAGAAACAAAAAAATAAAAAGGGTTCAGCAGGCTTCGGCTTTGGTGAAGCATAGCTCAAAATCCAGGCCATGGATTGACGTGAGGATGAGTTCAAAAGACCCACCTCGCACAAAGCTACATTCTTGTATAAACTTTGCATTCAATCTCTTGCTTAATGGGTGCATGTCCTCAGGTCACCAAAGAAGCAAATCTAATCGGTTGCCGGAATCCCTTTCTATGGTAACCTTCAAAATTAGTCGAAGACGTAAATTTGCACCAAATATGGCCCAACCTAGTACAAAACGACTACAATGACCTTCTCTCTGACTTCCAAGCATAGCCAGGAGCTAAAATGACGTAGTTCGGAGATACATTAGCAAACAAAGTTCGCAAAACTAGCCGAACTTTCACCCCAAGGAGGAAGGCCACCACAACAAGATTAAAGGGCATCAAAGTGCTCACAATCAAAAGAGGAACAAAGATATGTTGCTGAAAAAGCCGAACAGTTGCCGCAACTTGCAAGACCAGCTTCTAAGGTTTTCCAATGGTGGAGCATCCTGCAAGCAGGGATAGTGTTATCATTAGGGTAAAAGATTGTAGGGAAATTTTTGTCATTTGCACCTAATTTTTTATTTTATTTTCAATTTCTTTATTTGTAATTAAGCTTGGCTTTTGAGTGTTCACCCCTGTTTGATGAATCCTCTTATAAGCAAGCTTAGCTCATTTGAAAAAGGGCAAGAATATCGCTCCAAATGTCCCCTTTTTAGAAGCTCCAATACCCTGAAGGCTGGGAAGAATCGAGGCCATTTTATTGTTGTCTTGTCTTATTCTATGAACCTCTCCCAAGCCTTCGAGGGCTCACCAGTATCAAAATCGGTTGCTTTTGCCCTTGTGGTCAAGATGTAGATCAGCATGTCTCTGATAGTAATAGGGTGGTTGTGCGGTAGAAATGGTTTAGATCTGGGGTTGTTGTGCCCTAGGTCTAGGTTTACTTAAGCTTAAGATGAGGGTTAGGGTTTTCTCAAGGAAAGTCTCTCTATTCTCCTAGGGTTTCTCTTTCAGCATAAAGTTTCTAAAAGTCTCGTCCCTATCAACCCTCTTGTTTTTCATCCTTTCATGGTCACCCAAAATGAGTTCATCTAAATGAGGGATTTGTTGTGGCAGAGTTATCTCGTAACCATCAAATCCTTTGATCAAACCAATATTTAATTTTTTAAAAGTTGGATTTGACCGATGTGGATAGCAACATGCGACAAAACCACCCACAATATAACCCTAAATACACAAAAAATACGTAAAATTTGTTCCGGCCAAAACGCGGTTGGGTGGCACGAGTCGTGTCAGACAAATAAAAAATGCTCCAAATTGAAATTTTTATTTTCAGTGCCTCTTGTGAAGCTACCTGAAAAACTTTGGGTCAAAATGGATTGTTTTACTATTTTTAATTTTTTTTTTAGGAAAATAGGGCATTTGTAGGATGAGTTGGGCGGCACGTCCTATGTTGCCTGGGCGGCTCACCCCGTGTTGCACGAACCAAAACTTGTCCAATTTGATGTATTCTAATTTAGGTGTCTTCCTCAGCCTTTTGTGAAGCTCTCAGAGAAAATTTGGGTCAAAATATATTTGTTTACTATTTTTAATGATTTATTTTGTAAAATAGGGCATTTGCAAGAAGACTTGGGCGACACGCCCTGTGTAGCCTTGGCGGCATGCCCCATGTCGCCCAAACCAAAACTTCTCCAAATTGATTTTTTTTTTAATTTGTCTTCCTCCACGTCTTGTGAAGCTCTCAGAGAAAATTTTGGTCAAAAAGGATTTTTTTACTATTTTTAATGATTGTTTTTATAAAACAACGCGTTTATTAGATTCTAGGCTGGCAGAATGCTTCCAGACTCACAGGGTAAATTGTGTGACCTATGGATTTTGGGGTTACTAGGCCAATTTGCTCCTAAGGGTCTAAGAAGACCACATAACTTGACAGATTTAAAGCTAGTGTCTACACAACCTACCCACATCTACTTTAGCAGCCAACAAATCCTTTACAAAGGGCATCCAGGGAAGAGGGACATCAATATCCTATCCCGATAGCACCGAGAGAGTGAAATGAAAGGGAGGTTGAGAACCTGAGGAGGGCTCCCATCCAAACGGTGCTGACGAACAGCCAGAGGACTTCATAATTTCTCTAAGAGGGCCATCCGCATGGGCATGTCCCCGAACCCCCAAGCGGTGTAAGAACGATTCGTGCTCCTGTTGCAAAAATCTCTCTCACTGTCGACTTCCTATTAGAAAGTAAGAGGGCCCATGCGTCCACCTCGTGCCGGACCTCCACAGTTGTTCGATAGATTTCCTCATCCCCCGCACGGAGGGAAACCCGGACCCCACCGACATCAAGTTCATGTTGGGAAAAAATTCGTAAGCCCGTCGAAGGCAGACCATCAGCGTGACTGGTTAGGTGCCTCAATCTCGCCCTCTAGGTCGGGTGGACCTGGTGGCGTGGTTTCGAGTTCGAGATGGACCTAGGACCTGAGATCGTTCTCTCGGGAACTGCATGAAGAATATGCATGCAGGAATACCAACCTTTGAGAGAGGAATTAAGATCACAAGGCGGGACTCACCTCATGTGGGTCCATGACACGCTGGAGCTTACTCTCGTGGGTGCCCTCTTAGATAACGAAGAATGCCTCCTAGCCTGTGGCTGGTTCGAAATTGCCTCCCTTTACCAGTTTTTTTCTTACATGGAAAAGACACACACGCATTAGACTAAAGATAAGTGGGTCTGAGGACCCCACCGTATCATAGGATCAACACACACATGCATGTGTGCTTGAGGAGAAGTGAAAGAAATAGCATAAGAGAGTTCATGTCAATTTGACAGCCTTACAACATCTCCTTGAGGAGGGACTTTTGGTAAGATCCTATAGTAAGGATAGAAAGAAAGGGTGTGATAGAGGAATTGACAGAGAAAGGAAGAAGAGTTTGAAGGCTAGTACGTCTTTCAACTAATCCTTCAGAGAAAAGTGGGATGGAGATTGGTTTGGATATCACCCACCTCTTCAGAGGCAAAGAAGAGAGATTTTTGTGGAGAGAAGAAGAAGAAGAATGAGAGGAATGAGGAAGGTCAGCTTAGCTCTCGCTAAACCTTTGAATGAAGTTGTTTGACTAGACAGCTAGACGGGTGTAGTGACAAGACTAGCAAGACGACTGGTCTGGCGTGGCAGCTAGATGGGCATGGTAACTGGACCGACACAATGGCTAAACTACTAATAACAAGATGGGCACAACGACTAATTTGACACAATGGCTGGTCTTGTGTGCTAGTTAGACGGGCACGGTAACTAAACCAGCACAATGACTAAACTATTCGACAACAAGACTAGCACGACGAATGTCCTGGCATGGTGATTAGTTTGGCACAACAGCTAGATGGGCACGGTAACTAGTCTGGCACAATAGTTAAACTACTCGACATTAGGATTGGCATGGCAGTGCAAGGCTGAACCAGCCCTCTGGTCAAATAAGAAAAAGGAGATGAGAGAGAAGGGAAATCGTGCCCAGCAGTGTGTGCTGCTGTGTAGGGTGGAAAGTGGGAAGGAAGAAAGATCACGATAATGTTCACTGTCGTGCGCAACAGTTAGAGAGAAAGAAGGGAAAATCAAGCTCGACAGTATGCGACGTTGCACGCAACAGATAGAGGGAGAAGTGAACATCATGCTCGGCAGTATGCACTGCCATGTGAAATAGATAGAGAGAGAATAAGAGAGCACCCACGCGAGCCAGCCCATGTAAGTCTCGAACCCACCTTAAATTCCTCTCTCATCGATTGGTGAACGAGATTCTTGAGAGAGCGATCTCAAAGTCATGGGTTCCCCCGAAACTTGAGACGCGTGTCACTAGATCATCCGGATCGGGAGGGCGAGATCAAGGCACCTTACCAGAGCTCTGTACTACCATCGATAGGGAAGAGATCCTAAGGACATCTGCATAAGTCTGAAGCACTTCTAGAGTCCAAGAGGTATATCCCTTCAAGAACTGATGCTCCCCTTGCATCCGAAGCCCAGTTGGGGACCATATTAACCCCTCCATCTTTGCCATCCTCGGAAGATCCTCACCCGAGGCCAACGCCTGGTGCAAGAAGTGAAGTAGCGCCATCGTCAATTTCCCCAATGTGGAGGTGCACAGGCTTACCAGCAAAGGTGATGCTGAGGGGCCACTGGGACTCACATCAAGTCTTCATCAACGAAACGAGTTCTCCCTTGACTAAGCTGCCATCCATGACGGTGCCAGTCCCAAGCTCCCCAGCCCTTGGAATATTTTTTACTCGAGGGAATGCACTCAAACCCTCATTCGCTCGAGATCCTAGCCATTTTATGTGCGCCTTCTCTTCCACAAGGCTTTCAAGCCATCGTGCCCCCCCTTCTCTCTCTCAAACTATCGCACGCACTCTTTGAGCATTATTATTTAAGCCACCGTGCAGCCCCCTCTCTGTCACTGGCCGTCGTTCGTGTCTCTTTGCTAAGGCTACCATGCACATCGTTATGAACTGACCGTTGTCTGCTCTTTTTTAATCCACCATCACTCTTTTGTGCGTGAGCGTCCCTCTGACACGGCCATCCGAATTGTTGTGTGGAACCCCGCCGCATCGCTCCCTTACATGTGCCACACATGCTCACTCTTTCAAAGCTGTCGTGCGCTTTGATGTGTCCCTTCACGTGTGCAACGTATGCTCGCACATGTGGGCCTTTCACACAATAACACACGTCGCCCTATCTCTTATGCATGCATCCCTTCGCACATGCGTCTGTACAAACCCTTCATCTCCCTTGCGACCCCTTGCCTTCTGTGCGACCCTTCAGCTCCCGTTGAAAAACCTTCATCTTCGGCTTACCACCGGCCAGAATCTCCCTGAAACTTCTCCCCGGACCCCTCTCTCCTTGCGGTTTCCCTGTCGGAGTATCTCCGTGCACTCATGGCTGAAACTCCTGTACCCCGACACCTCACCGACACACCCTCGCTAGAAAGCCTGTTGCAACCTGTCGAAACGCTCAGCCTCCTTGCACTCTTCCCTCATCTCACCTGAAAATTCTCCAACAAGCTCCTTGCTGGAACTCCCACCCGAAAACCTCGGTGAAACCCCTGCAACCCACCAGAGCTCCTTTGCAACTACTTGAAATTCCTGCTTCTGCCGGAAAACACCCAGCGAAGCACTTGCCTGGACCACTCCCACTCCTTCCCTTACCGGTACGCTCTTCGCAGCTGGCTGGAATTCTCTAGTAACATTGGAAAACCTCTGCTCTGTTTCTCACCAAAGTGCCTTAAACCTTACGTTTTTACCTTAGTTAGATAAAAAGTGAAACTGGTTTTACCCCCTTTTATACTAAACACTTACCAATCTTGCCCCTCACAAAAGGGCAAATACTGCCCAAGAAAACAAGTGATGCCGTGCCATTTTTTAAAAGGCCAACAACACTTCTTGAAGCCAAGCATAATTGAAGTTCAAAAAGAAATGGGCTGGACCGAGTCGGGCTACCCCCCGACCCCGAGCCCCGGATGTTCCCTTCCAGCCACCGTTCCCCCTCGAGTTGCAATAGACTAGGCAAGCCGGGTCTAGAACCTGAGAACGAGCCCAAGATCTCGCATCCTAGCCACCAATTTCCATTTACAGTCGTCTCCAGCCACTCTCCCACCCGTGTGCACCCACATACATGCCTGCAATCGTCATTTGCGGGCCCTTCCTTCATATGTACATTTTGCACGTATGACATAGCCACCGCGCGAGTCTCCCTTCCTTGAAATGCCACCTATAGACCCTTGCGCATGTGCTCCTCGCAAGTCCACGCCAAGCCGCTGTACGCACCTGTATTCCTCAGGCCATCACTCGTAGAACTACATAGCGAGTGTCCCTCACCCATGCGCATCCAAGCCACCATGTGCACTCGATAGACTCCTCAGCTGCCAAGCGCACGAGTGCACATCCTCTGATGAATGCTTTTTCCCTTGGTCGCCGTGTGCACCTTCCTGCTCACATCGCCGAACGCAACTTTTTAACCCCTCACGGCACCTCTTCCCTTAACATGAGCCTCTCGTGTGGGCTTATCCCCCTCCCCGATGGATCAGGTTAAGCCCTCTTTGAAGTGTGCCATCACCAAGGAGCATGCATTCCCCACAGTCCGTGCTGCAACACCCTAAACTGCCTAGCCACGGTTCGTGTTCAAGACCCTAAACTGCCTAGCAACAGTCTGTGTTGCAAGATCCCATATTTCCTATCAACGGTCCATGTTGCAAGACCCAAAACTGCCTAGCCATGGTCCAAGTTAGACAACCTTAAACTACAGCACAAGTCCTAACCACATGACTTTAAACTGCTTTGCACATTAGTCAAAGCTATACGACCTAAACTATAGCACATGTCCTGGCCGCATGATGTTAAACTACTTTGCACACAGGTTGAGGCTATACGACCTTAAACTATAGCACATGTCTTGGCTGCATGACGTTAAGCTATTGCGCACCACGGTTCGAGATATATGACCCTAAACCATAGCTAGGCCCCAGTAGCATGACCGTAACATGCCTCCATAAAAAACAACGGGCATGGTGAAAACACAAAACGGGCACCATGAGTCAAACAATGGACGAGCATGGTCATGAAGCCATGAGTAAGAGTGTTCTATAAATAAAAATCGGGCACGGTGAAAAACTCGAAAGGGCATCATGAGTAAAAATAGAAAAGGGTGGACATGATGGGGAGGTCATGGGTAAAAGAGCCCGATAAAAAGAAAGGAAGTTGGTGAAAACCGCTCTGCGATGCCACTTCCCGTGTTCAGATGAAAACCTGAAAGGGCATCTGAACCAATAAGCTGGTTGATGCAGTGCTCACCTCTATAGGCCGCTTCAGCCAGCATTTCAAGAAAAATTCCCAGTATCAAATACCCTGCTATCGGGACCCAAAAAGAACCTTAAGAAAAAAATCCAACGGCCTGAGTCCGTTCATGAAATTACCCAGGAATCAAAAGAATTGCTTAGACGAAAAATCGGCGTTCCATGCTAAAGGACCCCATCCTCAAGAAGTCAACCAAAAACAAGAAGGCCACGAAAGAAAGCTAAAGACATCCGAAAACCCCTGAGTACCAGGTTTCGGCTTATTCAGATTTCCTGGACTAATCTATGTCCAACTTATCAAAAATGGGTAGGTCACATGCAATCCTGGTGCACCCTCAGAGAACCAGTTTCCTCTTATAGAAACTGTATTTTCTAATTTCAGACTAAACTTTCCATGGCCGTATCTCCTTCATTCTGAGTCAGAATGAGCCCAAATTTTGGAAGGATTTGGTCTCATCGGCCCGATCGTTTTGATATACGACACACTTGATGACATGGTACAAGCTGAGAGAAATCGAAGAGAGAAGATCGCCATGGAAAAGTAAAAGTTGCAAGAATTTTTAAGAAGAAGGTCCCCTTGATCAAACAACCACATCATAGCACCTGAATACCCGATCAGCCTGAAAATGAATACATTGTGGCCACAACTCCGAGGACTCCATTTGGGCCAAACCTCGCATGTGATGAACTAGTGGATTTTCTGTATTTCAGGGACAAAGAAGAGGAAATTTTTGGCCACCGAAATCCCAATTCTAACAAAAATTTCCCAATTGAGAAAGTGGTCATTCGGGTACCAAATCGAGCCATTCTTCGTGCAAAATGATCATGGCGACTTGCTTATCAAACTACAATAACGAAATCAAGGAAAACAATCAATAAATGGGTGAGATCTTGAATCTAAAATTGTAAGCTTCTCATAATTCTCCCGCTTCAAGTCAGTGCCCAAAAACCTCGATCCATGGCTAAAATTATGTACCAAAATGACCACAACACCGAGCTCTACATGTTTTCGATATTATTTTGACTAGACAATAGTTAGAAGGACCACATGAAAGCCAAAAGAAGTTCATGTGAATTCATGGCCATGGTCGGGACTGCTATGAAATTACTCATTTTGTTGTGGGCGAGGGGAAAAATCATCATTTTGCCCATAATTTTTGACATTTTTTAATTAAAATGTCTATTTTTTAGCTATTAGGTTAGGTTTTGGGCATCCACCCATGTTTCTAATGGTTGCCCATATATATCCAACATGTAATAACTCATTAATTGGGCTCCAATTAATTCATATTATTGAGCTTTTCTCCTTGATTATTTTTGTGTGTGGTCAAATACCTCGATCTCACCTCCCCAGATCTAGGTGATTGGGTGACACGTGTCTGGAGTTTAGAAGACCCGGGATCTGAGACCGCTCTCTCGGGAACCTTGTTCACAAAACAAGAGTCGGTGCCGAACTAGTGAGAAAGGAATTTAAAATGTGAGGTGCGGACAAACCTCACTTGGGTCAGTGACTTAGTCGGGGTGACTCGCGCCGGCGCCCTCTTAGATCACGATGGACAGCCCCCCAGCTGCTTCAACTGGTTCAAACTCGCCTCCCTTGACCTACAATCTCCTTGTTTTTTCTGCACAACACTAACATGGTTAATTTGCAAGACAAGTGGGCTGAAGGAGCCACCCTTGTCTTAGCATGATGTACATTCATAAAGAAGATGGGAAAGTAGGGTGACGAATAAGAGGAGAAAAGAGAAGACGACGTGATAAGGGGACGAGATTAGCATGAAAGCTGGACAAGTATAGTGATTTAGAGTGGTACCAAGGCAGGCACGGTAACTCAGATTGACGCGATGACAATACTATTCGCAACCAAGGTCGATGTGACCGTCTTAATCTAGTGTGGCAGCAAGACGAGCATGGTACTCTTGACCAGCACGACGACAATACTGCTCAACAGCAAGACCACTATGACAGTGCTAGACTGAGTCTATCCTTTAGTCAAGCGAGAAGAGAAGAAAAGAGAAGAGAAGAAAGTGGAGAGAAGACGTCAGACAAGGGGAGACAAGGTCCCAGACAACATTATGCATCATCGTCCATAGCCGTGGAGTAATTGTGTCATGGCCCTTGGGCTACAATGGGCACTGTTGCTCGCGACGAAAGAGAGAGTAGTGAATTGCAAATGGTGTTAGCCATCGCCGTCGATAACACGAGAAGGTAGCATGACCCTTCGCAGGCACAAAAGAAGCTTGCAGGCGGTGATAGTCATTACTGCAACCCTTCATAGGTGGAGATAGGCAAAGCCATCTGTGATAGACACAGGGTGCAAGAGAAGCCTGCGAAAAGTGTTACGCATCACCACGACCCTTTGTGGGTAGCAATAGGCATCGCCGTCTACGATAGGCATAGGGCGCAAGAGAAGCCTGTGGATGGCATTACGCATCGCCGTGACCCTTCGCGGGTAGTGGTAGGCATCGCCGTTTGCCACCCGTAAGAGGAAGAAAGATAGTCTGCAGTGGGCGATGCACGTCATTGTGCATGATACCAATTCTGAAACCGCAACAGGAGCCTGACCAGCCGCTTGAGCGTAACCCCGCTCACCATGTGCTCCTTCAGACGGTGTTACGCACAACGATGACTAATGTCATGCGCAAACCATGTTGAAGAAAAGAAACGAACAAAGAGAGAGAGGGAGTAGCTCCCGCATGGCACTGCTAACACCATGCACGACCTGCAAAGTCACAGGAGGAGGAAGAGAGAAAGAGGCATTCACGACACTGCCACTGTCATGCATGGCACTGCCACTGCCACTGCCATGCATGGCCTCTGAGAAAGACTCAGCAAAGGAGACGAAGATGAAGGAGAAGAAGAGAGGAAAAGAAAATCCGAGAGAGAAGAAAGGAAGAGAGAGAAAATTCCATAAAGGTGGGAGGGTTACCGCTCTAAAATTTCTCTCTCCTCTCTCTCTCTTTAAGATGCACTCACGAATTCAAAGAAGAATGTCAAATTTTTATTCCTCAACATAGAGAATGAAAGGGGGGCCCTTTACAATAATTTTTTCAGTCTCTTCTGAGTGAGTGATAGCATCTATTTATAAATGATAAATAAGGTTTATTTGAATTAAAAGAAATAAGAAAATAGGGTGCAAATTGACTAATTTTCCTCTGCCTAAAAATTCATCGAATTCTAAAATAGTCCCTGCTGCTGCCCTAGAATGAGCATGATATTCCGTGATGATCTGGGGTTGCTTGGTGCTCGTTTGTCTGAAAGATGATTGTTTTCTTGTATGGCTTAGCATGGTGATCGATTTGATACCAACTTCGAGCTACGGATCATGTTTTTAAACCATGATCATGTGACGTGAAGTTTGGACGAATCTTAAAAACTTCGAATCGATAGTGTGCTCGTTTCTTGATGTCTTTTTGTGATTTCATCACTGAATCACACTGAGCATGCCATCATGATCATGTGGCAACAAACATAGCTTGATTTTGTGCTCGGACGAAGATTTCGTAACTTTTGTGTTTTGGCCGAAATTTGGAATTTCGATGCCAAAATTTACAGTCACTTTATTGACTTCGTGTATGAAATCCGATCGTTCATCACGTACAGGGTTCAGACTAGTGACAGCCCTAGACCTTACTCATATGATGAAACTGGTCTCATGTCAATCTGATGTGCGAGCCCCGTGATTTGGTTGCTCAAGCGAGGTGTGTCGCTGCTGATTTTCCTGCAACTTTCTTTCCTGATCGGCAATTTCTCTCTGGCTTTAATCCTTGTTCAGGCATCGTCATAAAGCATGCCACATATCGAAATGCTCGTCTTGACAAGACGAACATGGTCTCAAAATTTGAGCACGATCTATCTTAGGACGAATGACTTCTCTTGTTTTGGCCTTTCACCCATAACTTCTTCTTGGAGTGTCCCTTGAGGATGAAATTTGACCCCTGGGGGTTTTCAATCGTGCTGGATCCAATGGCAGTGGTCCCATAATAATTTTTTTCTCCAAGAGTAGAGTTTTAATTATAGGGATCTGTTTCAAAGTGTTAGAGACTAATTCTGCTGAAACTGTTACTTGTTTGCACTCGTTACGTGCGTCAATCTCGCTCTCAGGGTCAAGATGATTAGGCGACACTCGTCTCAAGTTTTGGAGAGACCCGGGACTTTTTGAGATCACTCTCTCGAGAACCTTGTTCAAGAACAAGGGTAGGTATTACCAATCGATGAGAGATGAATTTAAGGTGGCCTCGAGACTTACACAGGCTAGCTCATGTGGGCACACTCTTAGATCACGAAGAAAGCCCCTTAGTAGTAAAACTAGTTCGAAATCGCCTCCCTTGGCTTGTAGTCTTCTATTTCTGTAAGCACACATGTATGACAACTATTACAAGACAGGAGCGTCAAGGGGCCACACCTTGCCTTCAGGTGAATGTACACAGGCATACACATTCAAAGGATGAGAAGAATGGGAAAATGAAGATTGGGGTAAGAAGCATTTGATCGAGTGGTGAGACTGACACAATAACCTGACTAATTAGTAATTGACCTATCGTGATAGTAAAACTGGCTCGAGGACTTAGATGGGCTCAACAGAGTTACTATTAGACTATTGTACCAATACCGACTAGCTAAACACAATGACTTGTCTGTCTTGACAATAAAGCGAGCACAGTAACTATGATCGGCACAACATTACAACTAAACGACAGGACTACCATTAAAGGTCAATCTTAACCATTCTTGATCAAACGAGAGAGTAAAAGAAAGAAGAGAGATCAGAGAGAGAAGGAAAAGAAGAGAGAGATGAGGAGAGAGAAAAGAAGAAGATAAAAGAGAAGAAAAAATAGAGTAAGATAGAAAACCATGAGAGAAGAAGAAGAGAGAGAAGGGAAGGAAAGGAGGAGGAGGAGGATGCTGACGAGAATGAGAGGGAAAACTCAAACAATGATGGCTTCCACTAGCTGTGAAATAAAAAAAGAGGAGAGAGAAAGCATGCAAGTGATGACTCTCATCGATCATGAAAGAAGAAAAGAAAGAGGGAGAAAACACAATCGTTGATACGCTCATGCCAGCTGTGACAAAGGAGAAGAAAAAGAGAGGAACTTAGCCGGCACTAGACTTGGGTCGGTTGTGATAAAAGAGAAAAAAGATTGATAGGCTTGCACCGGTTGTGACAGAAGAGAAGAAAGAGAGAGAAATCCTAGCCGGCAATAGGCTTGCATTGATTGTGACAGCAGAGAAGAAAGAGAGAGAAAACCTTGCAGGTGAAAGACATGCCCCGCTTGTGACCGAAGAGAAGAAATAGAGAGAAAACTCGACCGGCACTAGGATTGTGTCGGTTGGGCAAAGGCTTGGCTCGCTGTTCATTTCTCAGGAGCAGGAAGGCATCACACCAGGCGATAGGCCGGCCATACATGAATGGAGAAAGAGAAGGGGGTAATGAGGGGCTTGATAGATGCACCCATGAAGTCAAGCAATAAGTGAAATTTATTGAATCAATGAAAGTTGAACCGAAGGGTATTTTTTTATACTGAAGCTTTGCATGTTTATATGGAACTGGACCCAAACATGGGTGGACTCCCAAAAACTACCCAAAAATGAAGATAATTAAAAATTAATTGAATTAAAAGAAATTAAAAAATGGGTGCAAAATGACTATTTATCTCTTGTCTAACAATGTGTGAAATTCCAGAGTAGCCCCTGCTGCTGCCCGAGAACTTGTGTAATCTTCCGTGAGTGATCCGGGGATGTTCTGATACCTGTTTGATCGTAAAATGGTTGTCTTCATGTAGGGCTCGGCATGGCGATATGTTTGATACCAACTTCTAGCCATGAATCATGTTTTTGAGTCATGATCATGAGATTTTAATTTTGGATGAATCTTGAAAACTTTGGATCGATTATGAGCTCTTTCCTTGATGTTTTTCTTCCGTTTCTTCATTGAATCACACTGAGCATGCTGTCACAATCACGTTGTAGTAAGCGCGACTCAATTTTGTATCCAAATGAAAATTTTGTCGTATTGAGTTTTTTATCGGAGTCTTGAAATCTGGTGGTCGGAATTTTCAACAGCTTTGATGGCCTCATGTGTGAGATCCAACCGTTCATCGTTCACAAGGTTCGGACCAGAGATAGCCCCTTACAAACATAATGCAATTGTTTTTGTGTCAATTGGGTATGCGAGCATCGTGATTTGGTCGTCGGAGTGAAGCGTGCTGCTGCTCAATTTTTTACAACTTTCTTCACGGATCAGCAAATTTTTTCTAGTTTTTCTCCCTGCTAAGTCATCGTCACAGAGCATACCACCTATTAAAACGCTCGTCTTGACGAGATGAATACGCTCACAAATTTTGAGCGTGATCCGATTGAGATCGAGTGAGATACAAGATTCGAAAGTCACTACCCATGACTGTAAAAACAGCTACCTTTAATGGTGTTTTGGTGCAGAGTGGCCACACGAGAATAATGTGCGGCCTACTTATTTTCGGTATTTTACCCATAACTTTGTCCTGGAGTGCGTGATTAAGCCGAAACTTGACCCATAAGATTTTGCATTCATACCGCATCTGATGGCTGTTGTCCCACAACAATTTGATAGACCAAAACTATAGTTCTAGTTGCAGGGTCCATTTTAGGGCAGTAGAGGTCAATTTTTCTGAAATTATTTCTTTGTGTTCACTGCCTTAGACATATCTGGTCATGATAAAACTTGGCAGGTAGCCTTTTGGAGTACTTATGAAGATCTTGACCAATTCTTGGACCATTTTAAGACTATCAAAATTTCCATTATTTTGTAGGCTTTATTGACCTGCTTCCTCTTTATCCGCCATCAAGGACCAAGGTGCTAAAAAATGTGTTTAAACAACTTCCCCCATCGAATGCCATGCTTCGAGAGAAGCAAGAAGGACAAAATTTGGAAAACTTAATTAAGCTTTATTACGTTTTTCCTCCTAGCCACAAGACCACGTGAAAGCTGAGGAGATTCACGCAATGGTGTAACTAGGACGCTATGACGTAGGGATGCAATGTTCACGGGTCCGTCCGTGGAGACTTTAAGCGGAGAAGAGACTTTTATAAGAGATCTTATCGCAGTCCTCACCCTTGTGTGGACTGTTTTTTATTCTGAAGCTGAGGATTTTGTACGAACCTCGTAAGTCAGAATCAGGCTCGTTTGGCAATTGAGTTCCGTGTGGAACGACATTGTTCCCATTTGGTGTGGCTTTGTTTGTCTTAGTTACACATCAAAAGAGCCTTAGGTAGGCGCTTGTCTGCATCGTGCACTAGTTGTTCCTTGGCGAGTAGGGTACCTCAGTTTAAAGAGGTGATCAGCTTTGGGTATGACCCTTACCCAATGCTTAGCAGGTCGTTCCATAGCAGTTCCAAAGTCATGGCTGACTTAGCCTTCTTGAGGCACCTTTTGGCTGGTCGAAATGATTTTGTCGATGATTTGCTGAAGAGCCTTTGGCTAGCGTTGTTTGTTGCTACATCAGGTTTGCTTTTGACAGTCAGAATACCTCTATGGTTCCCATCTACCGGGTCCAGTCGAGGGAATATTATAGTCGGTCCCGAAAGTCTGGTCCTATCGGCTAGAGGGAATTGTGGCGAGGCAGATTGAAGTCTCTGACAGGTTCATCCTTGCTTTGTCAGTTTCCTACCTTTGTAGTGGCCTTTAGCATTTTTAGAGTGGGTTTGTGACCTCGTGGGAATAATATTCTTCCTCATGAGACTTGTCTTGCCGTCGGGGCAAGTATTCTGTCTTTCGAGTCCTTTTTGCCAATAGACTTAGGCTGTTTATTGGTCCAAGCGTCCTTTGTGGATTTTCACTTGAACTTGAGAAGCAGCGTTGTAGATACGGTTTTCACAAACTTCCTTTTTATTTGAGGTTCTTTTACCATGACCTTTCGACCATGTCCACCTTTATTCTTCCATTTTTAATCATTGTGCCCTTTTCTGGTTTTCACCGTGCTCGGGTTTTTATTTGCACAAAACTCTTTTACTCATAGTTTCATGACAATGCCCGTCTGTCATTTTTATTCATGGCGTTCCCTTATTTAAGGTATACATTATGCCTGTGATTTCATTCACTTTTTTTTTATCAAGGCGTGTTTAAGGTCATGCCTTCGGGACCTG
The DNA here is from genome assembly GCF_054954075.1 of Amborella trichopoda. NCBI lineage: Eukaryota > Viridiplantae > Streptophyta > Magnoliopsida > Amborellales > Amborellaceae > Amborella > Amborella trichopoda. The sequence goes on along the minus strand of NC_142344.1, from coordinate 41,445,342 downwards.
TGTAAAGCAGTTTTACCATCATGCGAGGACATGCACTATGGTTTTAAGGTCACACAACTGGACTGTTGTGGTGATGAATGACAGTCTATGAAGGCCATGGAGTGAGTATGGTGGTGGTTTTCGCTCACTTTTGGGGAGATGGCAGAAGTTTACCTATGAAACATGAAAGATGTACGAATGGTGGGTGATAAAACAGTGACCAGTCAGTGGGCGCTGGAGTTGTTAAAAACACGGCCGACGTTGAGGATAGCCCGTGCTATTTCTTGAACATAATCGGCACTGTGTTGCTGAGCACACAGCTGATGTTGGGTTGCAGAGCACACAGTCAGAGCTAAAGTTACTAACACAGCCGACGCTGAAGTAACTAACAACACTACCGGCGCTGATTCTTTTAGATAACATAGCTGGCGCTGGGTGTGGGCTAGTATTTGGGCTCCAACCCGAGCCCAACCCGGTCTTGGCTTTTGTTGGAATGGGACTTTTCAGGGGCGATGAGACTTTCCCCGAACCGGCCCATCGTCGTTTGGGTTTCCTTGGACGCGGCTGAGATTCCAATTTGTGAGGGAGGATTGGCTATATAAAGGGGTAAATCCTCATTTCACTGCTTCTCACTGAAGGTAAAAATGACTTAAGAAAACATTTAACAATGAGAAGAGGGTTCCCAGTGGAAGCTCTAGTAAACAGTTGGTGTTTCAAAAAGGGTTAGTAAGAGGTTTGCTAGAAAGCAGGGGAGGTTTCAATCGAAAAGGAGACGCTGGCAGAGAAAGGAGGGAGGTTCAGTTGAAGTTGCAGGAGCTTCACGGTCGACACAGCGGGTTTTTCAAGGAAACATCAGCTATTCTTTTTTTAGGGCTCTGGTGAAGGAAGAAAGAGATGGAAGTTGCAGCAGTAGGCTGCTAAAGCATTTCCGCTAGTTTTAGCAGTGTTCCGACAGGTGCGCATGGTTTTCTGATGTTTTGGGGAAGAGTTGCAGAGGTTTTCTGACAGTGGAAGGGGAGTTCCGACAAGAAATTGAAGAGTCAGGGAAATGGACCATCACTGAAGGTGGAAGGTTGCGCTTGGAAGGTGTGCAATTATCAAGGAGATGAATGGTTGCCATCCACGTGCGAGACGGGTGTCAGGCGATGTAGCAGAATGTGGCGACAGTCATCATGCGCTGTGGCAAGGTTCGATGTGTCACGCAAAAAATCTTTGGCACGTGTGAGAGATTTGAACACTATCGGTGCTAGACATTGGCAAACACAACTGGCGCTAGCCATTCATAGACATAACCCGCACTAAGTGTTAGCAGACACAACCGGCGCTAAGCTTTGGCAAGCATAGTCAGCGTTAAGCTTTGAGTGCACAGCCGGCGCTAAGCATTAGCACACACTGCTGGCACTGGGTCTTTTAAAAACATAGCTGACGCTCAGTTTTTGAAATCACATCCGGCGATAAGCCCTCGTAAGCAAAACTAGCGCTAGCCTTATGGAAACTCAGCCAGTGCTAGGTTTCTGTCGTTACAGTTGGTACTCAGCCATTGGAGACACAGTCGTCGCTTATCAGTTTTGATTTGAGAGTGAATCATTAAGCCCTTTTATAATGGCTGAATCTTCTTACCGAATTCCTGATGTAGAGAACCTTACATGAGGATGAGAGGTCAGTATTGATAACTTTACTGGCGATGCTTTAATAAGGGGGGAGCCCATTTGGTTGACAAGGCCAATATGTAAACAAGAGTGGCGTGTCACTATCACTTTTATTACTGACCCTGTTTGTTTTGAAGTCCGTGAGGGCAATGACAACAACATCGGTATCGAAGAAGGGGTGGAGCTCCTTCATTGTATGAGTAGGAATATAGCTTCTAGGGAGAACTTTCTCACAAAGGGATTAATTTGGTCAGGGAGGGGCCTTCAAATATAGGGGGAGCACCAATATTTGAAGGGATACTCTTCCTAGACCACCAAGGTGTTGGTGTTTCACAGAAGCATTCTTGAACGTGTTTCTCTGCTTGCTGCGGTCCAGTGTTCGGCCAGCTACTATGATCGGGGCTCCAATACGGTCAAGGTACTTTTGGAGACATGGAGTCACGTCAGCAATACCTGGCTTCTTGGGCATGGGGAAGCAGGAATCTCTTTGCTAGATCTTCATTTTATTGGGGGCCATCCGATGATCGAGACCATGTATGACGAGTTCGTTCCCTCGAACTCTAACAACTTTAGTGGTGCAAGCTTGGGGAGGAAGAGCCGCCTGCCAGTCTTCAAAATATTTTTGAGGCTTACCAATTAGTTCGTGCCAAGTCTAGCAATAGTCGGGTAACCTTCACCGAATGGGTGAAATTCTTCTGTGGGGACTATCCTGATGGTGATCAAAGTACTCCAAGATGGAAAGGTTAGGCAGTTGTAAAGGGGACGCCTCCCGTGTATCAATCCGAGACCAGCGATGACTATGTCTTTTTGGCTACATATTTGGCCTTATTTTTTTGCAAGTTCGTGCCCTCAGGATGGGCAGACGACATTCGTCCAGGCGCATTCTATGTAGCTTGTGACATGGCACGAGGGCATGAGTATGCCCTTGCTCAACCAGTCTAGTGCAATATTTACCATGGCTTGGGGGCCATCTCCCATGGAAAGGCTTACAAAGAAAAATAGGGAGGGAATGATATGGTTGGAGGAGAGGCATTTCCTGGGGATTTTAAGACTTAAGTCTCCATCCATTATGTAAACGGGTGGCTAGGGGTCTATTTCCCCGATACCTATGTTAGGAACCAGGGCATTGGGAACAAACTGTGGCCCTTCTTAATGAGGATTGTCAACAAAAAGGCTATCTTCCATTACCCTGGGGAAGCTCAGAGTTTATTTGGGAATGACTCCTTAAACATGTGGACGGTCCCATTTAAGGTTCGGAGCTTCACCGATCGTGCTTTCATTGATGAATTGGGGAAGGAGCTAGACGACACTCTAACCACCATTAGGAAACTCATGTTCATCCTGAGCATTAGAAGAGGAGTTCCACCTTATCGTACTCCACACAGTGCAAAATTAAAAGGGTATTTCCCCCACCACTTCGCCTGTCATCATGGGCTTGATCTGAGCTGCCCCTTCTCCGTGTCTTTCAAAAAGCGTCGGGGCAAGGTGAACATGGGGAAAATGGAAGAGCTTGATACTCTCTGCAAGTGCTGGTTTCCAGAACACCTACGGACCCCTTGGTCCACATGTCTAGAAATGACAAAGATCAGCAAGTATGTGTTACCTCACGTCAGCAGGAGGGTTCAAATGTCTGAGCCTTATGTAAACTGGTGGACAATTACCAACAAAGGATATTGGGATAATGATCACCCCTAGAAAGGGGACAACGATAATTGGCATCAGGATACCAGGCAGAGGAGACTGGTGGATTCTCCTGCTCTTGGTGAAGTTTTTGTCTTGGAATATGCCTCTAACTGGCAAGCTTTAGAGATTCCTTGAGAGATAGCTGCCGATGACACGTCGTCAAATTTTCTTGTGATGAAGATGAGAACTGGGAGCATTTTTTGTAATCTTAGTTCAATCTTCAAGTGTAATGAGGGTCGAAACATCCCAGGTTATGTGGTGCGTCCCCTTCAGGACTTGAATGCACTGATCGGGAGTGGTCCTCATAGCAGGCTGGCTGGAGGACCTTCTCAAGGAGGGAGTTCTGACGCTGATGTTCCTCCTCCAGCAGGGGGTAAGTAAAGGAAACGCTCTGCCCCTATCGGCACTCATGCATAGGGTCAAGTTAATGGGCGTACTAAGAGGCGTAGGGGTGTCAAACTTCCTGTGATCTCGAAACCAGGAGGTAGCTCTTCCTCCTCTGATTATTTAACAACTACCCCAATGTCACCTTCTGCACTTTCACCACCATCTTCTGTCTCACCTGAACTGTTTTCTTCCTCTTCAGAGACTTAAGTAAACGACTCCAGCCCTTCTGAGCCCATTGTTATTGCGTCTAACTGGGAAATGACTCCAGATCTTGGGGAGGCGTCTCTAAGTCCAAGGGTAGCTTCTGAGTCAGAGCCCGCTTTGATGGAGGCTGACGAGGCTGAAGGCCTCGAAGCAAATGCTCTTGGGAGGGAATCTGATGATGATGTGGCCTCTGTGTTTTAGGGGTGTAGTGCCCCGACAGAGACAGGGATGATGGTTCAAGAAGAAGGGCCCATGGTTCATGATGCCCCTGAGTACCAAGAGGCTACTGCCCACGAGGGCACAAATCGTGAGGATGAAAGGGTTGAGCTTTTTATGACCAAGGTTCTGGCTATTGAGGGCACAAGCCAGATGGAAGAAATCGTGGCTGAGGCTAAACCGGTGAATGGCGACGGCCAAAGGGAAGGGGCAATTCTTAAACATGCTCATAATTACGTGGCAGTTCAGGAGGGTGAGAAGCAAGGGGAACATATTTCTTCAGAGCCTGCTAGGACAGAAGTGGAGGCCCCCATAAGTGAGGGTCAAGGCGGTAAGACTGGTGTTGAAGAATACAGGCAGGTCGAGGCTGGGGCTATCTCGAGGTTTGAGGGGCAAGAAGCTCTAGACTTTGAGGTAGTTTTAGAGGAGCTAGTGGCTTAGATGGCTACCACTTCGACAAGCCCTGCCCTTGAAGCCGAAGTGTCTTCAGTAATAGTCATCCCAACAACATCATCCAGGCCCATTTTTAACGAGGTTTCTGGTATGATTGCAGGCATGCTTCGTGCAGGCCTTCGAGGTCTAAAGGAGCTGCCTTTCAATGAGTTGGGCAAGGCTTTAGCCAAGCTTAGGGAATTATTTGCCGTGACTACTGTGGTTGGGAGTCTGTTAAAAGTCCTTTCCCAATTTGATGAAACGCTAAATGAGCTAGAGAGTTGGCTATCAGGAATATTGCATCATGAAGCAGAGATCAGTAGGTTAGCCTCCTTCATGGCGTTCATCTCGCGTCGTCGTGAGGAAATAGATACCTGCAATGAAAAGAAGGCCACTATCACTGGCCGTCAGTAGGATCTCAAGAGGGAGGCGCAAGGCAGCTATAAGAGGATGATCGAAATAAGAGAAGAGATGTGAATATTAAGGCAGGAATTCGCTGGTCTTGAGACGAAGATGATTCATAGGAGGGCTTTGAAGGCCTCTTTGGTTGTGAATTTATCCGACCTCACTCGCACCATTGAGTCCGATACTATGGCGATGTAGGAGGAGACGCAAATGGTGATTGAACTGAAGGAGCGTGCCCAGGGTACCGAGACTTCTCCTACAATAGGCAGCACAGAGATCAATAAGATAATTGGTCACTTTTGAAAAATGTCTTCTCTTTTACCAGCACTTGTAAAAAGTTTGTACTCATGAATAAGATGCTTCTTTTTCTTTTCTGGCTGACTTTGCTGCATGATTTCACTCTCCTCTTACTTTGCTGCACCTCATGTGAATTTTTTTTATTGAATACCTCTCGACATATTTATTGTCTCCAAGAGCTAAATATCTTAGGCCTTGCTTAGTCCCATGACGGACTACCGTGGCTTGGATAGCTTCGAAATGGGGAGTCATTGCATTTCTACTCTTAATGTTTGATTGGCCAAGGGCTCATAGTTCATTTTCCTCATCATTTGATGGCCTTATTCACTATAGATAGTCCAGTCAGCAGGGGCTTTGACCTCTTTTAGTGGTGCATTCACTTCAAAACCATCATAGATTTTAGTCTCGGGCACAAACTCCTTGAGATGTTTTGAAGCAATACGCATAACCTCCAATTGGCTCTAGAGACTGCGAACTTTGCTTCTTAAGTTTGCCAGGGGATCCTGCTCTTGAGGGGAAGAAGATTGACCTTTATCAAACTGCTCTCCTCCCACCAAACCAGGGAAGAGTAGAACTTGCTGCTGGTCACTGTTCCGAGGAGCATCCTCTATGCTTATAGCACCCAGAGTTTGAAAACTCTTTCGCGACGGTTGGCGTACTACTTCTGCTTTCAAAAGTGAAATAGGGAAATGCAGAACGTTTTGAAGGTCCGGCATATAGGTGATCTTTTGAGCTAAGAATTCTATCCCCATGACTTGTTCAACCATAGGAATGACTTCTGGTTCATCTTCTGGCCAAGATGACCTAGAACTTGGGGTAGAGGGCAAAGACACCTCTTTAAGTGATGCAAGAATTTCTTTGGGGATGATGGTGGGGATGCTAAAATGAATAGGGGTTAAAGGGAGAGTTTTCCCTTTCTTCCTCTTTGAACATGATTATCAATGTTCTCGCCATGTCCTCAACATCTTCATAGGGTGAAGATCGCATCTTTGTTGTACACTTGTGATCCCCCTCATTCAGCTTCTGAGGCAACACTAGATCTGTGAAGTAATATTTAGCATCATCATAGTGAGTTTTGGCTACAAGGAACGATCTTTTGTCAGCATAGACTGCATGTTGTCTCCCATCTCGACTATACTTGAAGCACTGGTGCAATGTCAATGGAACCAACCCCCGGTCATGGAGCCATGACCGATCGAGGAGAATGTTGTAAGAAGTGTTGGTGTCGATTACATGAAACTGGGCGTAATCGTTCCGCTCACCGATCTTAAAGCAAAGGTGAACCATGCCAACTAACTCCTTTTCTGACTGGTTGAACCCTTGGACTGTGACGTGGGTCGGAGTAAGATCTTCGGACCCTAAGGCTAATCGAGTAAGGATCCTCCTTAGAATAAGGTTAACAACGTCCATCTAACATAATTCTGTTGATGGGCCATGCATGTATTTTGCCAGTCACAAAGAGAGGGTGATTGTGAAACTTTTCTCTCAACTGCAGATCGTTCTCTGAAAAGGTGATTGACATACATCCTTTTAAAACCATTGGGTCCACTTCAATAGGTTCTACTTCGGTCTCATACACCTCAAGGTTAGAGAAAGCCTAAACCAAAGCTATCTTATAATCCTTCGAGAGCATGAGGGTGTTGTAGATACTGAGGAGAGCTGGAAGCTTCCGTAGATGCCCTATCACATCATATTTGACCTTTTCTTGGAAAAGGCTTTATGCTCCTAGTTCTGCCACTGATTTGGGTGGTACGTTGTGTTGAGGAGCAGCTTTGAGTGGAAGAGGTTTATTTTGGCCCGTTGGCTGACTCAATTGCACAGCAGGCTTGGATGGGGTGATGGACCTTTGAGGGAATTGGAGAATAGGTGGATTGTTTGAGGTATTGAGATTAGGAAGTAGTCCAGGGGAGGATAGGCAGACTGGAATTTGGATTAGGGAATAGTGGCGAACTAGGAAACTTCAAGGTGCCTGACTTCTGAGGTGGAGGCTGCAGTGTTGTCCCAGATCTTAGGCTTATTTGTCTCATGCTGGGTGATGGTCCTGAGATTTGCACCATATGATAAGCCTCTTGATCATGGAGGCTCTGCCCTCTTGATTCTATTAATCTTTGTTCGAAGTCAGGCTCAGTGGACCACTGGGGTTTCTTCGATTTTGACTTTTTCGGCTTCTTTGAAGAAGATGGCTCTGCTTTAGCTTTAGCTGCTAGGGCATCAGCAACTGTTAAGAATCCAGCTGCTTATGTCAGAGTCTTTCTCAATCACTTTCGTTGCATCCTGCTTATGTTGATTCCTTCGAATTCTCTGTCAAGAGCCTCGAAGTCCAGACATTTCAAGCTTGTACCTGCAGGAGACATAGGAGAAGAAAGCTGAGAAGTAGAAGAAGAAGAAGGAGAAGGGTTAGAAGGTGGGGGACTTTTAAGGTCGTTCCCCTCGTCAGACCGATCCAGGCGGCTTTTTACATCATCACCAGGGGGACATGTGCAGGGGGTATTTTAGGCCGTTCCCTTGCTTAGAACATTAGGGAGTGCTTTTAACATCGTCACCCTCATTGGACATGCTCTGAGGAGTGAATGACTCAGGGATGTCTTCTCGATGGGATGAAGAAGGAAGAAGGATCGCACCGGGGATAAAGTCCAATAAAGTTGGCAGTGGGGGAAGGGGCATTAGAAATTCATGCTCAACTGGAGGTTGAGCCATCTCGTTTCTCCGGTGAGTAGCCCTTGGTGCCTATTTCCTTCCAGTTTTTTGAGGTGGTGTTTGATTTGTCTTACTGGGCTTTTGAACAGCCTTAGCTTGGTGGACTGCGTCTCGTCTTAAGGACTTGAGTCTACTTTGCCCATGGTGGACTATCCATGGCAGGGAAATCGAGGGTTCAGCAGAGTCTGAATCATTAATAGGAAAGTCTTGTGTTGGGAGATCCTCTTGCATTGGTGGAGGAGTGGCATGGGGATCATCTACTGGGACGTTGTAAAACTCCTGACATTCCCTCATTTTCTTTGCGAATATAAGATGGAAAATGGTGCATTCTCACAGGTAGTGGCTCCATATCTGATGGTACGGGCACCAATGGTCCTTAGTCCCCTGAGTGAGGAGTTGAGGTTACCTTGCCTGTTGTGATGTGATTAGACCTTCTTAAAGCATTATAACAAAGAAGGCGTGAAGGATACTCGGGGCTTCATCTTCCTCTTGGACGGTTACTGCATGGGAGGCTTCTACTGCACCGAATACCTTCTTTTAGTCCTCAATCTTTATCAGACCTTTATGAATCAGAGCCTCAATGATATCTTTTAGCGTGAAGCAGTCATATGTGGGGTAATTGATCCTTCTATGGTAAGCACAATAATTTGCCTGAGTATCGAGCCCAACTTGCTCGAGGAACTTGGCTTCTAGAAGCTTGATCATTTTTTTTTCCAACAATAATTAGAACATCACAGAAACCCATTCCTTCTCAAAGGGGTAGACCTTATTCCTATGTCTGGTGAAATATTCATCCCGATTAAGATTCACTGGCAAGGGTACTTGGTTATACGATTGTTGTTGCTTTCCTGTTGTAGGAGTTGTCCTCACCCCTTTGGAGAGGTCCAAAGTTTGGGAGGGAGCCTTCTTTAGATCACTGACCGTGACAACTGCACTGGTTACTCCTATTTGTTGGCTGCCCCAGGTGTTAGTCCGAGAGCTATCATTGCCCCAGTTGATCCTTGAGCTTACAGATGGTTGTCGTGGCCTGCCGTGGTGCCGTGATAGGCTTTCTATGCAAACTGATTTGGAAATTAGCTCTGACATGGATGTCGGATTAGAGGCTTCAACGTATAGAGCCAGGTTGCATGTTCCACACGCAAGGTTGGACTACTTCCATCTCAGGCATGGAATTGGGATGTCGAGCAGCTAAATTTCTCCATCTTGATATGAACTGGTCCATGGACTCATCGGGGTCTTGGGTCAAGGTGAGAATCTCGATAGTTTGAACCTCTCTCTGGACCTCATAGAAATGCTGGTGGAGCAGCTTCTCCATTTTCTCCCAAGTATGCACTGAGTTCGGGAGAAGTCAAAAAGCTGAGTCGTCAAGGGTTTCAACAAACTGACGGAAAAGAAGTATCCCATCAGCCATTGTTTTTCAACATGCTGCTTGGAAGTGGGCAATATGTTGGTTCGAGGATGTGGTTCTGTTGAATTAGGGAAACTTCCCTTTCTTGTAATCTGAGCGTAATGGGACCTGGGCAATGTATGAAGGGTACGACCTTTGATAAGGCGTTGCACCTTGTATCCTCATAATTTGTCTATTCTCTAAGCTATGGTAACCATAACATCGATGTCTGACTGTGAGATGGGGTGAGGGATAAAATTGTCCTATGAAGCAGAGGGAAGGGGCTGCTTTGAAGGTGCATCGTCTTGGTTGTGGGGATTAACCTCATGGTCAGCTGATTATCGAGCGGTGTCTATACCATCAATCTTTTCCATCATCACGAGCACCATGTCTTCAAACTTGTTCTCATGATCTTCCTGTGAGTCACCAGGCTCGGTCACAAACATCACACTGACTTTTCCTTTAGGGAGGTTGGCTTTAATTGCAGTTGAGGGCTTACAAACTTGACGGGTCGCACACAGCAGATCGGTTAGCAGGGGGTCGGCATGCCCCTACTGGACTCGGCTTTTGTATACAGATAGCGTGAGGACAGGTTCTTGATGATCTTGGGACCGTGGCTGCTGAAGGGCTGGGTTTTCTTCTACGACACTTACAACAGTACACGGCTCTTGGAGCTTTTCTTTAGGCTTCAATGTCTGACGAGGGTAGAAGGGTTTCAGGTGAAGAGGGTCATCAGAGTTGGTTACTCCGACTGCCTTCGTCACTTTCTTGGTGAGAATTTGTAGACCCCTATTGCATTTAGCTTTGAGGTTTCGATGGACCTCGCCAAAACTATGATTGAGCCTGCAGCTGGTTAGCTCTTCTTGCACAAGAGAGGGTTGTCCCTATCAAGTGCAGCAAAGGATGAGGGTCAGGGACTAGAGTCATCTTGGGCTAGGGAGGATGAAGGATTTGATCTTCCATCAGGCCTTTGCCTCGAGCTCTCTTATGGACTCTGGAGACATGACCAAAATGATGGGGCTGGTTCAGGATGGTACTCTTGGGGAAGGTCTTTGAGTACCATGACTGGTGGTGCTTGGTGGAGGGCAAAGGAGCTAGCAACTGCAAGGTTGACTCCTGAGGACACCTGCGTAGAAGATAAGGGGATATCTGTGATGGCGACGTGTGTGTGCTCCACGAAGAAGGATCACGAGTGACCTAGGGGTCTGGTCGGGCTCAAGCAAGTGATCTGGCTTTCGAAGGCCAAGAACTGCGAGCAAGTGTTTACAAGAGAACAGGTGCAAGCCTACCCCGTACAAGGTGTGCTTTTGTGTGATGAGTAGGAGGATGAGAAGATCGTCTCCTGTGTACTCAAGTTAGCGCATTGATGGCGTTGCCCCAAGCAATGGGATGCACATGAGCAGCGTATGCAGGACTCGACCTTGGGAGGTCTGATCCTAGAAGCTGACTCTAGGGAACGTAAGGGTTGCCGCTAGGTATGACTTGAGTGGGTGACCCACGAGCCTTATGGTGTGTGCGAGGGGTGGAGGCTGCAAGATCTCGACCTCGATGTGTTTGGCCTCTAGGGATAGAGACATGTAGTGGTGCAGGAATGTGGGGAGTAGCCTTGCGGCAATCCACAGGAGCAACGACAACTTGTTTTCCTTTTGCAGAGAGAGACTGGCCAGCCTTCCTTAGTGTCGGGGTGCATGCTGTGTTGGGCAATAGATGTGTTGCCGATGCAAGGTGCTTTGGTGGAGGTTCCACCAGAACTAGGAGATGGGGAGTTAGAGACTTTTAGGTCCCTCCAAACGCCAATCTAGGTTAAAACCAGGGAGCTAGACGTGGGGTCTTTGCTCAAAAGAAAGGCAGGGAAAAAAATTGAAGGAACCGCTTCCCTGGGGACACTCACGAATGCGAGGATGAGAAAATCCTCGATCCGGATGAATGGGTTAAAAAACCAGCAGCCATAAGTGCAGATATAGAAAATAAAAGAAGAAACTTAATCAAACAAGTATGATCCAACTAAGGGTTAGTAAGTCCCCAGTGGAGTCGCCAAGCTGGTTCGGTGCCTCGATCTCACCTTTCAGATCAGGATGATTGGGCGGTACGCGTCTCGAGTTTCGACGAGACCCGGGACTTTTTGAGATCACTCTCTCGAGAAAATCATTCGAGAATTACTCGGGCTGGCTCGTGTGGGCGCCCTCAAAGATCATAAAGAAAGCCCCCCAGTAATACAACTGGTTCGAAATCACACACATATGGAAAATGATACAAGACAGGTGGGTCATGGGACCACACCTTTCCTTCAGGTGAATGTACACAGGCGTGCAAATTCAAAGGAATAGAAGAATGGGAAAATGAAGATTGGGGTAAAAAATATTCGATCGAGTGATGAGATCGACGCAATGACTTGACTAGTTGGTAGCTCAGACCGACTCAACAGAGTTACTATTAGACGACTGTACCAATACCAACAAGCTAGACACAATGACTTGTATGTTGTGACAATACAGCGGGCATAGTAACTATGACCGGCATAATCAACATTACAGCTAAACGACATGGCTACCATTGAAGCCCAATCTCAACCATTATTGATCAAATGAGAGAGTAAAAGAAGGAAGAAAGATCAGAGAGAGAAAGAAAATAAGGGAGAGATGAGGAGAGAGAAAAGTAGAAGATAAAAGATAAGAAGAAATAGAGTAGAATAGAAAACCATGCAAGAAGAAGAAGAGAGAGGGGGGAAGGAAAGGAGAAGGAGGGTGTAGACGAAAATGAGAGCAAAAACGCAAACAATGATGGCTTCTGCTGCCTGTGAAAATAAAGAAAGAGGAGAGAGAAAGCATCTAGACGGTAAAGGGCATGCGCCAGCTGTGCCATAAGAAAGAGGAGAGAGAAAGCATGTAGGCGATGGTTTCTGTCAACTGTGAAAGAAGAAAAGAAGGGGAGAGAAAACCCATCTGACGATAGGCTTGCGTCGGCTGTGACAATGGAAAAGAAAAAGAGAGGAACCTAGCCGACATTAGGCCTGCGCTAGTTGTGACAGAAGAGAAGAAAGAGAGTGAAAACCCAGTCAGTGATAGGCTTACGCCGATTGTGATAGAAGAGAAGAAAAAGAGAGAAAACCCAATCGACGATAGGCTTGCACCGGTTGTGGTAAAAGAGAAGAAAGAGAGAGGAAACCCAACCAGTGATAGGCTTCTGCTGGTTCTGATAGAAGAGAAGAAAGAGAGAGAAAATGCAGGAGGCACTAGGCTTGTGTCGATTGGGCTAAAGCTTGACTCACTGTTCATGTCTCAAGTGCAGGAAGGCATTACACCAGGCGATAGGTCCACCATAAGTGAATGGAGAAAGAGAAGAAGGTAATGAGGGACATGATAGACCAGAGGAGGAAGAGAGAGAGAGATAAAGATGAAAAGAAGAGAAAAAAAGAAAGATAAAGAGGGGAAAAGGGGGGAGAGAGAAAGATAGAGATGAGAAAAGAGGAGAGAGAAAGTGAGAAGGAGAGAGAAAAGAGGAGGATAGAGAAAATTACCTTATCGAAGGGAACCGACCCTTTTCTTCTCTCTCTTCTTTCTCTCTCCAAGATACACCCACGAACTCAAGCAAAAAGCAAAATTTTATTGAATCAATGAAAGTTGAACTAAAGGGTCTTTTTTTTCAATGAAGCCTTGCATGTTTATAAAGAATTGGGCCTAAACATGGGTGGACGCCAAAAAACTACAAAAAATTGAAGGCAATTACAATTTAATTGAATTAAGAAAAATTCTAAAAATGGATGGAAAAGGATTGTTTTGCCCCTACCTAACAAAGTGTGGAATTTCATAACAGTCCCTGCTACTGCAAGAGAACTTATGTGATATTTCATGACTAATCCAGGGCTGTTTTGATGCCCGTCTGATAAAAAACTGATTGTTTTCTTGTAGGGCTCGGTATGGCGATCGATTTGATACCAACTTCAAGCCATGAATCATGTTTTTGAGCCATGATCATGAGACTTGAATTTTTTATGAATCTTGAAATCTTTGGATCGATTGTGTGCTCGTTCCTTGATGTTTTTCTTCTGTTTATTCACTAAATCACACTGAGCATGCCACCATGATCATGTTGTAATGCGTGCAGCTCGATTTCATGTCCAAATGAAACTTTTGTTGTCTTGAGTTTTTTGTCGGAATCTTGAAGTCTGTCGACCAAAATTTATAGCAGCTTCGTTGCCTTCATGTGTGAAATCAATCCGTTCATCCTATGTGAGGTTTAGATCAGAGATAGCCACAGACCTTATGCACATAATGGAATTGGTTTCATGTCGATCGGGTCCGCGAGTGTCGTGATTTGACAGTCAGAGTGAGACGTGTTGCTGGTGAACTTTTTGCAACTTTCTTCGCAGATCAGCAATTTCTATCTAGTTTTTCTCCTTATTCAAGCATCGTCACAGAGCCTACCATCTATCGAAGTGCTCGTCTTGACGAGACGAACACGTTCACAAAGTTTGAGCACGATCAGACTCGGATCGAGTGAGAAATAGGCCCCAAAACTCTCTGCTCGTAACTGTGAAAACAGCCACCTTTAATGGTGTTTTGGTACAGGATGGCCACACGGGAATAGTGTGTAGCCTACCCCTTTTCGATATTTTACACATAACAATCTCTTGGAGTGCCCGATTAAGATGAAACTTGATCCATAGAGGTGTTCGACCGTGTCAGATCCAATTGCAGTGGTCCCATAACAATTTGATGCACTGAAAAATATAATTCTAGTTACAGGGTCTATTTCAGGGTGCTAGAGGCCAATTTTTCGAAAATTATTTCTTTGTGTTCACTACCTTAGACATATTTGATCACGATAAAACTTGGCAGGTGGCCTTTTGGAGTACTGATGAAGATGTTCACCAATTTGGGGCCATTCTGAGACTATCAAAATTTCCACTATTTTGTAAGCTTTATTGACTTGCTTCCTCTTTATTTGGTATCAGAGGCCAAGGTGCTGAAAAATACGTTCAAACATGCACTTCCTTAAAGATGACAGAATGTGATGAAACTTTGCAGGAGGCATTTTGGTGACCTTATGAAGATCTTGACAAATTTGGGCCCATTTCGAGACTGTGAAAATTTCCACCATTTGTCAGGCTTTATTGACTAGCTTCTCTTTCTTATTCCGCATCGAGGACCCATGGTGCTGAAAAATGTCTTCAAATACCATGCCCCGCTGAATGTTTATCTTTGAGAGAAGCGAGAAGGAAAACATTTAGAAAATTTCCTCTGACTTGATTTCTTTTTTCTTCCTAGCCACAGGAGCACGTGAACGTCGAGGAGATTCATGCAATGCTGCAACTAGGATGCTCAAACGTTTGGATGGATTATACAGGTCCATCCGTGGAGACTTTAGGGGGACAAGAGACTTTGAGGGATCTTGTCGTGGTCCTCACCCTCACGGAACCGTAAGGTTTAGTTTTTAATGTCTTCACCTTGTCAGACGAGTTTGCAACATGGAAAGATTGGTATTTGCAGTCCTCACTCTATCAGATAGTACCTTTGAGGGCCATTTTGTGTTTTTAAGGGATTTTTTGGTTATCGTCCTAAACCTAAAGGAGGTTTTTTTTTTTAAGGGATCTTTCAGTCATCGTCCTCACCCTGAAGGACTCTTTTTAATTTTAGAGGGACCTTTCGATCAACGTCCTCAACCTCAAGGACTCTGCTTGTTTTTGGAGGGATCTTTTGGTCAACGTCATCACCCTGAACGACTATCTTTTGTTTTTTGAGGGATCTTTTGGTCATCGTTCTTACCCTCAAAGACTCTTTTTAACTTTAGAGGAATATTTTGATCAACATCCTCACACTCAAGGACTCTTTTTGTTTTTGGAGGGATCATTCAGTCATCGTCCTCGCCCTCAAGGACTCTTTTTGTTTTTGGAGGGATCTTTAAATCAACGTCCTCACCCTCAAGGATTCTTCTTGATTTTGGAGGGATCTTTCGGTCAACGTCCTCACCCTCAAGGACTCTTTTTTGTTGTTGTTTGGGATATCTTGTGAGGCTCTCACTCTCAAGTGAGCCATCTTATGTCTTTTGATTGGATCCTGACAATTATTTTCGTTTTTGTAAAGGCGTGTTTATGGTCATGCCTTCGGGACCCGCGCAAAGCCTTTTAACATCATGCGGCCAGGACGTGCACTACAGTTTAAGATCATATAACTAGACCATGGTGGTGATGGGCGGCAGTCTGTTGAGGTAATGGAGTGACTATGGTCGTGGTTTTGACTCACTTTGGCGAGAAGGCACGAGGGTGTCTGCAAGGGATGGATGATGTATGGATGGAAGGTGAAAAGTGGTGACCCACTAGCTGACAGCTAGTATGGGTGAAAGGATGGTTCCGTATTTTGTGAGCATGGGTGAGACTCACTAGGGAATGATGAGTGGTAATGGAGGAAGATGGATTTACTGGGGAGGTGCTGAAGCTGGTGCGCACACAGACGGGTAGGTTAGGGACGGCATAAGTGAATACGCATGTAAAGGGCATGTGCGCATGTGTGGGGGTGAGTTTAAGGTTATGCTTCCTAAACCATTGGAAAACAGTTTAACATCATGCGGCCAGGACATGCACTAGAGGTTAAGGTCATATAGCTTGGACCATGGCTATGTAGTTTAAAGTCATGTGGCTAGGACTATGCAGTTTAAGGTCATGGAACTGGACCTTCGCTACAGTTTAAGGTCATATA
Source organism: Amborella trichopoda (assembly GCF_054954075.1). NCBI lineage: Eukaryota > Viridiplantae > Streptophyta > Magnoliopsida > Amborellales > Amborellaceae > Amborella > Amborella trichopoda. The sequence continues at coordinate 41,429,311 of NC_142344.1, read as the reverse complement.
GTTTGGACCATGGCTAATTTAGAGTCATCCAGCTAAGACTATGCAGTTGAAGGTCGTGCAACTTGACCTCCGCTATAGGTTAAGGTCATATTGTCTGGACCATGCAGTTTAGGGTCGTGCATCTAAACCATGACTGTAAAAATTAAGGTCATGCAGCACAAACTATGGCTGTGTAGTTTAAGGTCATGCAGCACGGACCATGGCTATGCAGTTTAAGGTCATGCAGCACGAAACATTGTTTCCGTCACCGTGTAAGTAAAGCTCCGTGGGGGATTAGAGTGGTTTGGTGAGAAGCGGATGCACTGGGGATTAGTGGGTTAAATATGACTCCACAGGGTAATGAGCAATGGTATGCATGTAACTCCACTGAGAATGGCAGACTGGAGCATAGATGTAACCCCACTGGGGATTGAAGAGATAAAAGAATGACCCTAACTCCACTAGGGATAATGGGTTGCAGTGCGGATGTGAATCGTACTGGGGATGAGGGACAGTGGCCTACGTGTAGCTCCACTGGGAATGACAGTCCAGAGCACAGGTGAAACCCCACTATGGATAGTGATAAAATACATCCGGTGGAGAGGTGTATCCATTTCACAGTTTAAAGTCATGTGCATGGACTATTTGTCGCACCATTTAATGTCTTATGATAGAGACGTGCATTACGGTTTTAAGGTCTTGTAGCTCGGACCATGGTTATGCAATTTAAAGTCATGTGGCTAGGACCATGCAGTTTAAGGTCGTGCAACTAGACATCCACTAGAGTTTAAGGTCATATAGTTTGGATCAAAGCTGTGCAGTTTAAAGTCATGCAACTGGAACCATGCAGTTTACGGTCATGCAACTAAACTACCGTTATAGTTTAAGGTCATATAGTTTGGACAATGCAGTTTAGGGTTGTGCATCTAGACTGTTTAGGTGGTAAGGAAATGTGGTTCCATGGGGAGCAGAGACGTAATTGAAGAGTCCCTAGGGATGCAGAATGGTGCTCATGCGCACGGCACTGCACTAGGCCTTGATAATGTGCACGACGATAGGCCTTTGGTGAATCAAGTGGTGATACTTCTAGTGAAGTGCATGACGATAGATTCTTGTGAAGCGCAAGACAATAGCTTATTGTGAATCTCACGACTATAGCTTCTTGTGAAGTGCACGACGATAACATTTTGTGAAGTGCACAACGATAGCCTCTTTAGTAAAGTACGTAGTGTTAACATCACAAGGCATAGACGATAGCAGGTTCATGAAGCACAGGCGGTAGCGACTCGCATTCAGGCCTCGGGCTTGACCCGCCCCAGCCTGGACTTATCGCCATTTGGAGATGAGGGCTGGAGTGTCTTTTTGAATTTGTTAGGGGTACTACGAGTAACCCTTGTCTATAAAAGAGGGCAAAACCCCATTTTACTGTTTCACTTTCGATAAAACAGTGTGAGAGTTTTAGAGCAAGAGAGGAGTCTCGGGAAGAGCTTTCGGCGAGAATCATAGTGTGTAGAGACTTCACCAACAACACTTCAGTGAGTTTGAAGGTATTCGCAGAGTAGTTACGAGTATTTTCTAAAAGTGCCACAACATCTGGAGAGGGTAACAGTGGCTTTGTGGGGATCGTCCGAGACTTTTTTGGTGAAGAATGATAGTCATTGGAGCTTCTATGCAAGAACAGTGGTGCCATTAGGTTGCGACACAATTTTCGATGTGCATAAGGAGTCTTTGGTGGACTTCTGGCAGTCTTGCGATCACTGGCTGGCTGCAGAGGCCTCGGGTACACCAGGGAGGACAACAAGGACTGCTGGCACTTGCACAAGGCTTTCCGGTGACTTCCCGATGTCCTTGTGATTATTATCAAGAAGAGCAGAGCTCGAACAGTGGTTCTGCCAGAAGGTCTATGCAAATAAGGGAGAAGGAAACCCACTAGGTCACAGGGGAGCTTCTACAGAGGTTCTGGTGATCTCCTGGTATTCTCGACTGTCAGTAGGGGGAAAGAACAGGCTCAGATGGGGGTCCCCAGTGGTGGAGAAATATTTTCAATGAGAAGAGGAAACGTTGGTAGGGGACTGAAGGGTCACAAGCATGTAATGGTTGGGGAGGCGAAGCGTCGTGAGATGGCGAACGGTCACCCTCCGCACACGCGGTGACAGGCCACATCATGAGTGTCAGGTGGCGTGCCCAGATTTCGAGGGACATGGTGTGCCGCACATGTGACCCATGTGAACAGCTTGAGCATAGCTGGTACTATACATAGACAGTGTTAGCCCACCTTTAATCGTTAGACGGTGATAACCCCTTTAGTCGTGAGACCACGATTAGCTTCTTTAGTCGTGAGACGATGATGGCCCTGCGTTCTGCGCACGGTGATAGCCGTGCAACAACGATGGCCTTGCCTTCTGCGCACAATGATAGCCTCTTTAGTCAAGCGACGATGACAACCCCTTTAGTTGTGAGATAGCGATAGCCTTTCCTTCTGCACATAGTGATAGTCTTGCCTTTTGCGCACGGCGATAGCCTTGGCTTCTGTAGAGGACAATAACACTGCCTCTTAGGGACTTAGATATGGTAGTGAAGGCTTTGCTCTAGCTTCATGACCCAGCCTTCAGGCGCCATTCCTGACGTGAAGAACCTGCCACGAGTAGGGGATCTTGACACAAATGAATTCACCGAAGAAAGCTTGGTGGGGGGTGAGCGAATCTGGCTTACCAAGGCTTTGTGTGAACCATGGTTGCCTTTGAGCATCACCTTTGCTAGTGACCCCGTCCTCTTTGAGGTTAGAGAAGACATCAACGGGAATGTAAAAATAGAAGAAGGGATAGGCCTCCGCCATTTTTTGCATAGGAATATAGCCTCAAGCGAGGACTTGCCAACCCTAGGCAAGAGAATGGTGAATACCCTGGGCCTGAAGTGGTTTTCTGCAAGCCTCCAGGTACAAGGGGAGCACCAGTACCTGTAAGGGTACTCTTCCTGAACTATAAGGGTGCTGAATCGATACAGGGATATTCTGAAGAGCACTTCCCTGCAAGCCGCCATTCAGTGCTCGGCAGGATACTATGACCGTTGCTCGAATACGATCAAGGTATTGTTTGAAACTTGGAGCCATGCCAATAACACATGGCTGCTTGGTCATGGGGAAGCAGGGATGTCTCCACTAGACCTATGTTTTATCAGTGGGGTCCCACTCATCGGTGCTATATATGATGAGTTCGTGCCCCCGAACTCGGTCATTTTTGAAGGTGAACGGGTCGGGAAGGAAGACCCACTAGCTGGATTGCAAAAGTTATTCAGGATTTACTAGCTGCTCGGCTCAGAGTCCAAGAAAGGACATGTCTCCTTCACCCAGTGGGTGACATTCTCCTATGGAAACTTTGATGATGAGATCGGTCCAAGCCCAAGAAGAAAGGGGAAGGCATCCAAGGAGGGAACCCTCCAGTCTTTTAACTTCACAGCGAGAACGGCCTCATCTTCTTGGCTGTGTACCTAGTACTTTTTCTGTGTAAGGTTTCTCTCCCCGAAGGAGCAGAAATTATATGTCCAGGCACATTCTATGTAGCTTGTGACATGGGGAGGGGGCGAGAGTACGCTCTCGCACAGTCGGTCTTATGTGACATCTACTTGTTTATAGCAAAGAATCGAGCAATCTAACGATGTAGATCTCTCAGATCTGACACTTTTAACTGATAAAAATAAATGAAAAAGCAATGATAGAGAATGTGGGAACAATCGGATTCATATCTGAGATTAGATCTGCCCAGAAACGAGCAGATCTGCTCTCAGATGTGTGGCGGCTAGTGTGATCCAACGCATTTCAAAACACAATTGTCAATAAGAATGAATGAAAGCCAGAGTAAAATAAATACAATAAAAGAAAAGAGGAAATGAAGGTGAAGAAAATACCGAACCAGGATGGCCCGGGCTTCTTAAGCCTTCGAGGGCTCACCCGTATCAGAACAGGTACCTTTTGTCGTTGTGGTCCAAATGTCGATCAGCAAGTCTCTGGTAGTAGTACGGTAGTTGTGCCCTAGAAATGGTTTAGATCTAGGGTTGTTGTGCCCTAGGTCTAGGTTTTCTCAGGCTTAAGATAAGGGTTAGGGTTTTCTCATGGAAGGTGTCTCTACTCTCCTAGGGTTTCTCTTCCGGCCTAAAGTTTCTAAAAGTCTCGTCCCTCTCAACCCTCTCATTTTTCATCCTTTTATGGTCACCCAAAGTGACTTCATCTGAATGAGGGATTTGTTGGGGCAGAGTTATCCCGTAACCAACAAATCCCTTTGTCAAACCAATCTTCAAATTTTTAAATTTCGAATTTGACCAATGTGGATAGCATCACATAGCCAAACCACCCAAAAGATGACCATAACAACATGAAAAATGATAAAAACGTGTTTGGCAGAAAACGCGACTGGGCGGCACGAGTCGTGTCACCTAGGTAGCATGCCCCATGTCGCATCAATAAAAAATACTCCAAATTGAAAATTCAAGTGTGCTCCTTAGCCTCTTATGAAACTACCAAAAACCTTTCTGTCAAAATGGAGGTTTTTACTATTTTTAATGATTTTTCTGGTAAAATAGCACGTTTACTGGATTCTAAGTAAAAATAGGCACTTGTTGGGTTCTGGGCTGGCAGAATTGTTCCCGCTCACATGGTAAATTGTGTGACCTACGGATTTTGGGTTCACTTGGCCAATTTGATCCTAAGGGTCTAAGAAAACCACAGAACTTGCGATATTTAAAGTAGGTGTCTACAGTTGCCCCTCTTTAGTACTCCCTATCCTTCGAGGGATAGGAGAGTGGCAAAGAAGTGGACACGCTATCATTCCCTGTCCTTTTAGGGGCAGACGAATGCGCACTCCCTATCCTTCGAGGAACAGGTGAGTAGCAATAGTAGACTCTCCGAAGCCCCCTCTCCTTTGAGGGGCAAGAGAATGTCAAAGATGAATGTCATCCCGACGTCACTTGGGCAGAAGGCACACTAACTATCTCTCTAAGTCATTGGACTCCCATGCTCACTCACCTAAGGCATTTTCATCCTTGGGGTTTTCGGCATGACGTGTTAGTGAGTTACGTTAGCTTGAAACTCGAGATGGATTTTACCGCCATGTCACTTGACCTCAAGGTTTTCTTAGTTTGAAAATTTTAACCCTGGCAATTTCTTTGATTTCCTTAAGGGTTTCCAAATATTGCCTATAAGGAAAGGATTTCTATACGAAGAGACTTGTCTGATCAATTTCGAATAGCAAGACGACACAACAACTTGGTAATCGTGGCAACGCGGTGTTCATCATATACGAGTGTCCAAACTCCTTCATTTTTACAAGTCTTTTTAGAAATTTTGAAAGTAGGGGGAGATTTGAAATAGAACCCAGAGCAGGGTCAGCTTACAATTTTAACAAAGAAATTAAACAAAAAACACAAGACATATAATGAAAAATTTGAAAAGAGAAAGATATTTGAAAAACATAGTTGGTCAGCAGTTTTAACACTTGCAACCATAGAGCCCTCTAAGCAGTTTAACATCATGCAATGGTGGACCACACACCCGACCTTTTACATCATATGGGGATAGACAGTACCTATCTCGGCTCTTTTACGTCGCACAAGTTTGACATTGAACTAGATAACCCGACCTTTTCCATCATATGGGTCTACAAGTTACCTATCTAAGCTCTTTTACGTCGCACGAGTTTGATGTATTAGCACGGTTTTTTTAACGTCGCACGAGTTTGACGTGTTAGCTCGGTTTTTTAACGTCGCACGAGTTTGACATGTCAGCTCAGCTTTTAACGTCGCACGACTTTGACGTGTTTGCTCGATTGTTTAATGTCGCACGAATTTGTCGTGTTAGCTCGATTTTTTAATGTCGCACGAGTATAATGTGTTAGCTCAGTTTTTTAACGTCGCACAAGTTTGACGATCTGAATCCTACTTCGCAATTTTTTACTGCAGAGCAAAAGATTTTCTGAAATTGGTTGGCAATTTAGACTCATGCCACGGAGGAGCAAAATATTTTGAAGCTGGTTGGCAGTTTAGGCTCATGCCACCGAGGAGCAAATTATTTTGAAATCGTTTGGCAGTTTAGCTTCATGCCACCAAGTGGTCTTTGAAAATTTTTGAATTTTTTTGTTTTTTTGTTTTTTGTTTTTTTTTAAATTGGTTGGCAATTTAGGCTCATACAATCAATGAGCACATGTAATTTTTTGAAACTTTTTATTTATTTGGGAAGATTGGTTTAATTGAAAAAAAGGTTTTTGGTAAAAATAATGAGCGACATGAGTGGTGTCGCCCTCACAGGCTTGGCGACACCAGGCGTGTTGCCCATTTCAATATTTTTTTATTTCTTCTATTTAATTATTTTATATATATTTTATTATGTTTTTGTTGGGTGACACCAGGTGTGTTGTCCATAAAACCATTTTCTATTATTATTATTTTATTTTTTTATTAAGTGTTGCTACCTCTATTGTGAGGTCTTTCTCAACTTTGCCCCTATTATGGGAAGTTTGACATTTGTTTTTTATTTTTTTATTTTTTTATTTTTTATATTGCCCTTGTTGGGGGGTTTTTGCTAAGCTTGCCCTTAGAAGTGTGCAATTTTATTCATCGAAGCATAGTAGAACACTTTCTTTGCACATACTTTTCCAACTGAATATTTACAAACTCAGCCCCCTAGTTGTAGGGTTTTTGTCTCGAATTTTTGACAATTGGGTCGTTGTATGCACACACAGGGATGAGCTTGCCCAATTTTTCCTCACGGGATCAAGTTGAGAGAAAAACACTCCTAGACTAGCCAATTTTGTCATTGGCGAGTTTCACCTATCTCCTATATGTGGTAGTTGGTAGTTATCCTCATACAACCATGGAGTGCCTGGCTAGTTTCTAGCCTTCGTAACAGGCATAGGAAATTGGCTTCGAGCACGAGGCTAAATGACTGACAGTTTAACCTCTCGTAGTGATGGAGGAAGTCCCTTATAAAAGGAGAAAGCTTTTTGAAAATGGATGATTTTAACAATCAAATTGAAACAACATTTTCAAAAGGGATGGGCCTTACAGTTTTGCCACCTGTGGCCCTTTGGTGGTGATTTTCTTTCTTATATTTTACCCAAAGATGATGAAAGGATTCCCTTGCAGGATCGTCAGAACTCAAAAATCACAAAGTTATCCTTTTACCTTTGGAGCTTTCATCCTCTGCTTCGCGGATCCATGAAGAGTCCTCTGGATTCTTGTCGGGCTTCCATCTCGGAGGGTCTCCACGTTTTCCAGGGTTCCTCAAAATCACTTCAGTTTTCCATTCATGTAACCCTCCTACATCTTTCTGAGTTGGTTGTATTGGGAACCTGTAGGGTTTAGGAGGAGTCTTCATCCTCAGGGTCTGTATGTGTAGTATTATTGAAACTTGCAAGTACTTGTTTGTACTTGAGTGTTTTGCATCGAAAGCTCCTTCTTTGAGATTTTATTCTGTCTTTTACCCATAGTGCCTTTTCAGGGTTTCACCACATCCATTTTTTTGTTTTTTTATTTTTTTATTTTTGTTAATTGTTTTTTCTTATTTTTCTTTGTATTGCCTTTTCAGGTTTTTCACCACGTTTTTCAGCCATGGTGGTCAAGTAATAGCCTTGGTGCCTGATTTTCTGAGATAAGGAGGCTGCCCCAGAATGACCTCCTTCATTGTGCAAATCTGTTAGTACTTGGTCAGTTTTTGGTTGATCGAAGCACTGTAGAATGATGCCATCGAAGGACTTTTTGAGAAGGAGATCAACTCTTACTAAGAATCCCATAGAAAACCTTCAAAGGGCTTCTTTATCCTTTTTGGTGGCTCCTTCGCGGTATAACCCATCTTTTAGCAGGGACAGAACATCGTGGAAGCATGGTTTTGTTGTAACTAACGCATCTGAAGCCACGGGAGATACTTCCCCATTGTTCTCCTTTACTTGCTCCATTTCTTTTTTGATCCTTAGTGGGGAAGGGTCATGTTTGTTCCAGATGTAGAAAGGCAATGTGGTGATTTTTGGAGGAATATCAACCATCGAAGCAAGGGTTGTAAGGGTGTTTGCGAACCGATTATTTTCCCTAGTTACATGCTGGAAGGTGATTTTATTAAAATATGGAATCATCTTTTCCACCTTTTCTTGATAAGGTTTGAGCTTTTCTTTTTTCACCTTCCAAATCCCTTGAACTTGGTTTATGACGAGTAAGGAGTCACCAATCACTCGTATTTGCTAGGTTTTCATTCCCATGGCATTCTCGAGCCCAGCTATCAAGGCTACATATTTAGCAATGTTATTGGTACATGGGAAATTCAACCTAATGGCTGTTGACATTAAATTCTCCTCGAGTGAGCATAGTATGACTCTTATACCTGACTTGTATTCGTTCCTTGCACCATCGAAGTATAGCTTCCAAATCAAGTCCTCAATTGTGAAGAGGTTCTCATCAGGGAGATCCATGTTAACATGAGTGTTATCTGGCAGTGCGTGTTCAGCTAAGTGGTTAGCAATGACTTGTCCTTTACCCGATTTTTGAGTGACATACTCGATCTCGAACTCGCTCAATAGCATTCTCCACTTCGCCAAACGTCCGTTGAGGACGGGCCTCTCCAATAGGTACTTGAGTGGGTCAATTTTTAATATGAGCTTGACAAAATGAGATAAGACATAATGTCTTAATTTTTGCATGGCCCGCATAAGTGTTAAGCAGTGTTTCTGCACTTCCATGTATCTTGTCTCATAATCGACCATGGTTTTACTGATGTAGTATATCATTTGTTCTTTTCCATGGTCGTCGTATTGTCCTAACATTGCCCCCATGGTCTCATCTTTTATAAATATGTATAGGAATAGGGGTTTATCTGGACTAAGAGGACTAAGGACGAGAGGTTTTGGTGAAGTACTCCTTGATTTGATCGAACTCTTATTGGAATTCATCATCCCATATGAATGGGGTATCCTTCTTAATGAGCCTATTGAAAGGCACACATATGTCTGCCAGTTGTGAAATAAAACGCCTTATGGCTTGCATGCGACCATGAAGCGCACAGATTTCTCTGATGTTCCGGTTAGGAGGCATTTCAGTGATGGCTGGTTATTTTGGACGGGTCCACCTCAATGCCTGTTTGGCTTACTATAAAGCCTAGTAATTTGTCAGATCCAACTCCAAAGGCACATTTCTGTGGATTGAGCCTTAGTTGATGTTTTTTGAGTCTTTCGAACATGGTTCTCAGGTTGGTGAGATGATCAGACCTGGTCTTCGACTTGACTAGAATATCGTCGATATAGTCTTTCATTATGGTATGCATTAGATCGGGGAAGATGCTATTCATTGCCCGTTGATAAGTTTCTCTTGCGTTTTTTAGACTGAATGGCATGACTTTGTAACAGTAGGTTCCCCATTGCGTTATGAATGAGGCCTTGGTTTGGTTTTCTTATGCCATGAGGATTTGGTTGTAACTCGAGGAGCTGTCTATGAATGACAACATCTCGTGACCCGCAGTGTTTTCGACCAAGGCATTTATGTTTGGTAATGGAAAATTGTCTTTGGGACATGCCTTATTGAGGTCTCTGTAATCGACACGCACTCGGATTCTCCCGTCTTTTTTGGGTACGACCATTATGTTGGCCAACCATTCTGAGTAATCGACGGGGGTAATGAACTTTGCCTTGAGTAGTTTATCGATTTATTTCTTGATTTTGAGCTCGAGGTGGGTCTTTTGACGTCAAAGTTTTTGCCTTGCAGGCTTTGCCCCTTTGTTGAATAATAGGTGATGTTGCACCAATTTGGGATCTAGTCCTGACATATCCTTATATGACTAGGCGAAGACATCGCAATATTCCTTGAGAAAGGAAATCACATCTTCCCGCTCCTCAGAAGCTAAGGAGGTTCCAATCTTGGTTAACCTTAGGTCCTTCTCAGTTCCTAGGTTTACGTCAATTGTCTCTTCGATGATAGTCGTTGGGTCAGCATAGAACCTCTTCTTTAACTGCTCAGCAAGGGAAGGGAGCTCCTCAGGTTGAGGGATTTCTTCAGACTCTTGAATCTCTTGATCTTGATCTTGGTCGTCCAATTCATCGCCTTGGGTATTATGCACTATTATTGAGCTTTATCATGTTTTGAATTTTTCACAGTTTTGAAATGTCACAAGCGGTGTCCCTTATGGGACTGGCGAGAGAAATGTTGGGAACCGGACTCGTAGGGTGGTTAGCTGGCCACCCTGCACCTATTCGTTTTTTAGCATCGGGACTTGAAGGTGCCGTTGGTACGCTTCCAGCGATTCTCGAGATAGAGGAGTGATTGACCAATTTTGTTCCTAAGTTTGAATAGGCGGATGAGCACGCTTAGCTGTGTTAGAGCCGATTGTGCATACCTTCAAATCCAGGTCAGCGAAAAGGTCTTCATTTCCCAGTTCTTGTGTGTGCTGAGATGTGGAAGAAGAATTATTCTCTGTTGGGGAATCAAGGATCACCTTTGATCGTTTTGAAGGATGGGCATTGAGAGGATCAAGGCTTTGAATGCCCCCTGATATGAAGCATGAAGGGCTTGAAGGCTTTATCCGACTTTGAAATAGAGTGAGAGTACACCCGATGCCTCTCGATCCCCTTTTCTAGTTTTGGCTTCAGGTGATTCAGAAATCGCTTCCTTTAAGCCTTGCACTTGACTTCCCAAACCATAGTCACGTTGGAAGCCTTGGGAGAGGAGCATGTGCCAGGCTCTGAGGGATCTGAAGCCATATCGATGTTAGCATTGGATAATCTCCTCCATTGATATGAAAGTTTGCAAAATTTGAAGAACGAGGTTGCTAGCTTGTAGGCATAAAGTAGCATAATCACCTTACTTGAAGGAAGCGAGCGGGATTTCCCCAAGCTTGACCCCTACGGCTAGCTTTCCACTATGTGTGCTGAAATTGGAATAGGAAGGGGGGTCAGCACAAACCTTTGCAACGCCATTTTTGGTTGGAAATTTTAGGCATTGATGTAGCGTTGAGGCCACCATGAGGGTTTCGTGGAGCCAGGGTCTTCCCAGCAGCATGTTGAAAGAAGGTTTTATGTTCAAGACATAAAATTTTACTGGCTGAATGGTGGGGACAATCTTGAGTGTGAGAGGTAATATGCCCTCAGCCTGGCTCATGGTCCCATCATATGCAGCGATGGTTAACTGATACGGTTCGAAGACATCCGGGCTTTTACCTATCTGCTTCACCATTTTCATAGGGCATGTCACCATTTTCATAGGGCATGCATTCAAAGATTCCCCATTATCAACCAGCACTCTCCTTATCTCATACCCTTTCATGAAAATAGTGATATGAAGAGGCTGAATGTGAAAGCGATTGACATTAGCCGGGATGTCATCATCCGTGAATATGATTGGCGTTGGTACCATTAGTTGGTTGATCATCTTGCACAACTCATCCGGTTGTGTGTTGCTCGGGATGTGGGTCTGAGCAAGAACCTTTTCAATTTGCACTCTATGTGCTAGTGAATTTGCAAGAAGCTCCAAGATGGAGATTTAAGCCTAGATCATCTCGAGATGAGTTGGTAGATCATAGGTGGTTGCTGATCCTTGAGTTCTTTTATTAGGTTCATGATCTGCATTCCCTGCTAGTGGTTTGGCTGTTGAAGTGGCTCCCATTCTTTCATCAAGAGTGTCCGCAATCAATTGGATGGGTTTGAACACTCGACCTCTTTGGGTTAAGGAATCTACTTCACCAGCCTAGAGCTCAATTGAGCCAATCCTATCGAGAGTAATGGGAGACCTTGGGGTGTTGGCCCCTTATTTGGAAGATGATCCCTTTTCATCAGCCTGGACCATGTCAATATCGAGGGCATCATCTTCGTTATATTGGTCCCACTTAGGAGGATCATCAAAGTTCGGGGACGAAGATTTTCCTCTAAGAAGACTCAAAATATCTTCTTCAACTTCTTGGAGATGATGATCACAAGCAAATATGAATTAGCAGGGATCATCTTCTTCGTCTTCATTTTCAATCATGTGAATGATAACATCCTCCTTTGGTTTACTTGGAGCTCCCGTTTCTTCGATTGTTGTGGCCGTATTTTTGGGGAGAGGGTTTGTGAAGGTACCCATCTTTTGATTAGGTTCTTCAACGGGTTGATTTCTAGGTCTGACAGTGATGTCACCCCTATTAATCAACCCTTGAATCACCCGCTTCAAGTAGAAACAATTTTGGGTATCATGGGCATGGTTTCTATGCCACTTGCACCATCTGTTCTTATCCTTAACCTCAAATGGTGGTTCAGATGGTGGCAGGAGTTGAATCATGTTTTTCTTCAAGAGTAACTCCAACACTTTTTCTAAAAGGTCTTTGAGAGGAGTGAAGTTGTCTTCTCACCTTCGATTGTTATTTTGAGCGTTAACTTTAGGAAGACCCCTTCAATTTTGAGTCTTATTATTGTGCTGGGTGGATGAACCATGAGCTAGTCCGTTAACGAAAATTTTGTTAACCTGACCGGATGCTTTCCCCTTGTCGTTGCTCTTACTTTTATTCTGGGGAATCGTGATGGATTTGTTATCCAGCCGAGTGCTGAGGGGTTTCCCTCTCGCCCTTTCATGTCGCGCCACCCGCTCGATCATAGAGTTGGAAAAGTGGGGAATAAGTCCCTGACTAAAGAAGGTCTTCTATTCAAGAGCTGCATTTTCTAAGGCCATGGAGATTTTAGCTGGGTCCATAAGTGGACATTCGATGACCTGCATCGCCGCCTCGCAGAATTGACCGAAAAAATGCTCAAAGGATTCTCCTGGGCTTTGTTTAGTTGCACTGATTTCCCAGGGAAAGAGATCTTCGTGTCGACCCACGGTAATGAGAGACGAACTGATTGAACATTTCTTATGGAGTTATGTGTGGATGAGCGGTCATTATTCTCCGATGCCATTTTAAAGCCTCACTAGTCAAAGTTTGTGAAAATAGGGCCTTCAGTTGGCTAGGCCTGTCTCGTAAGGCTCGGACGGAGAGGAGGTACGAATTGACGTGAATATCTGGGTCACACTTCCCATTGAATTTTTTTTTAAACTCTAGGATGACAAACCCAGGGGGAAGGTCTTCCATGCCTCCAAGGGTCTCACGAACATAGACCTTTGGGGGTAGGATTTTACGCATACCCATCCTTACGAGCATAACTTGTATCACTTTTAGAGTGCCTTCTTATTGAGTATTTTGCGTGAGAGTAGGCCCACTGGTCGGTGGGCTCCCAAGCATAGACTGATGAGTTGACACTTGGGGTAGATGTTGGCATGCTTGGGCCTGTGATGGATGAGCCATGGTTACCGTGGTGATTTGACACATTTGTTCCTGAGGGGCGTACTGAAACTTGCAGAAGCAAAAGCATAAGACTTTTTGATGAAATAAAATTAAAACGAAGTGAAACAGAAGAATAACAGATGGAACTGACCTATATCAAGAAATATATTTTTTGGCATTTTTAAAAATTTTATTTTGCTCCAAAACTTTTTGAACACTCACAAGAAAGTCCTAAGACCCAGCCTACAAATTTTAAAAAATTTCTAAGTTGGGCGACAGGGCGAACCAAAGAGTCTGTCACCCTAGACTTGGACGGCACCATCCGTGTCGCCTGGGCGATACGCCCTGTGTTGCCCAAAAAGTTGTTTTTTTTATTTTTTTATATTTGTTTCTTGTATATTGACAAAATAAGCTTACTATAAACTTGAAGAAACAACAGTTAAACTGTTTTTTGATGAAAATAAATTAAATTGCAGCGACAACAGATCTAGTAGAAAAATATGTTTCTCTATTTTTAAATATTTTATTTTGACCTAAAACTTTGGGAAAAATAACAAAATGGTGCCTAGAACATGGCTCAAATGTTTCAAAAGAGTCTAAGGTATTGAAATTTGGATGCTTGGATCACGCTCGATTTGCCCCACGATGGGTGCCAAACTATATAGAGCGCAGAATCGAGTGATCGAATGATGTAGATCTCTCAGATTTGACACTTTCAACAGATAAAAAATAAATGAAAAAGCAATGGTAGAGAAAGTGGGAACAATATAATTCAAATATGAGATCAGATCTGCCCAGAAAGGAGCAGATCTGCTCTCAGATCTATGGCGGAGACAGCGTGATCCGAAGCAATTCAAAACACAATTTTCAATAAGAATGAATCAAAGCCAGATAAAATAAAATAAATACAATAAAAGAAAAGAAGAAATTAAGGAGAAGAAAATATCGAACTGGGCCAGATGGCCCGAGCTTCCCGAGCCTTTTAGGGCTTGCCCGTATCAAAAGCCGTTCCTTTTGCCCTTGTGGTCTAGATGGTTGTTCCTTAGAACGGTTTAGATCTAGGGTTGTTGCGCCCTAGGTCTAGGTTTACTCAGGCTTAAGATGAGGGTTAGGGTTTTCTCAAGAAAGGTCTCTCTACTCTCCTAGGGTTTCCCTTCCAGCCTAAAGTTCTAAAAGTCTCGTCCTTCCTAAACACTCTCATTTTTCATCCTTTTATGGCCACCCAAAGTGAGTTCATCTGAACGAGGGATTTGTTGGGGCAGAGTTTTCCTGTAACCAACAAATCCTTGGTCAAACCAATCCTTAATTTTTTAAAATTCAGATTTGACTGACGCGGATAGCATCATGCTGCCAAACCACCCACAAGATAACCCTAAAAACATGAAAAATACGTAAAAATTGTTTGGGACAAATGTGGCTGGGCGGCATGAGTCATGTCACCTGGGCGGTACACCCTGTGTCGCACAAATAAAAAATCCTCCAAATTGAAATTTGAGTGTGTTCCTTAGCCTCTTTTGAAGCTACCAAAAAAAATTTGGGTCTACACTGAGTTTTTTACTATTTTTTATTAGCTTTTAGTAAAATAAGGCATTTGCAAGATGATTTGGGTGACACGCCCTATGTCGCCTTGGCGGCACGCCCTGTGTCGCCCAAACCAAACTTTGTCCAAATTGATGTTTTTCCATTTAGGTGTCTTCCTCTGCCTCTTGTGAATCTCTCAGAGAAAATTTGGGTCAAAACGAATTTTTATACTATTTTTAGTGCTTGTTTTTTGTATATTAGCGCGTTTAATGGATTTTGGGTCAAAACAGGCATCTGTTGGGTTCTGGGCTGGCAGAATGGTTCCAGCTCACATAGTCAATTGTGTGCCGTATGAATTTTGGGTTTATTAGGCCAATTTTTTCCTAACGGTCTAAGAAATCCACAGAACTTGCCAGATTTAAACCGGGTATCTACACTACTACGGGTTGGGAGCCATGTCCAGGGGGAAAGCCTATTAGGGCGATGAAGGAGGGAATGACATAGTGGACAACAAAGCCTTCCCAGGGGACTTCAAGATCCCTTTCCCCATCCACTATGTCTATGGCTGGCTTGGGGCATATTTCCTCAACACCTGTCTCAGAAATAGGGTGTTGGATGAGATAATGTGCCCATTTCTCTTGAGGATTGCTGGGTAGAAAGTAATCTTCCACACTCCTGATCATGCACGTAGCTTGTTCGACAATGACCACCTTCATATGAGTAGACCCGCCTTCTTGGTTGGAAACCTCACGGATCGCACTTTTCTCGATTAGCTGGGCCAGAGCCTGAATGGTGCTCCTACTACTCATAAGGAGCTCATGTTCATGTTGAGCAACAGAGGCGGAGTTTTACCTTACCGCACCATCCGTAGTACGAAACCCAAGGGGTATTTCCCTCATAGATTTGCCCGATAGCATGGAATAGACCAGCGATGCCCATTCTCGATATTCTTTGAGAAGCGGTATAGCAAAGTCAACCACAGGAAGAAAGATCAGCTGAGGACCCATCTTGGGACCTGGCTTCCGAGGCACATTCACACAGCTTGGGCCACGTGCTTGGAGTTCATCGAGATAAACAAGTACTTGCTGCCATATTTTGGGAGAACGGTGCACGTCACAGAGACCCACAAACGCTGGTGGCGGATCATTAGTTAAGGGTATTGGGACGCCAGCCACCTTTGGAAAAGGGAGAACTCCCGCTGAAGTGGGGACATGCAGTAGAGGAAAATGGCAAGGACTCCTCAATTGGGGGAGATATTCACCCTGGGCTTCCCTTGGAACTGGTGAGACGTTCGGCGGCCCCACCAAATTGTCATGGACAAGTCTCTACCACGGTTTCTCGTTATGGAGAAGAAGACAGAGAGCATTTTTGACAATCTCCCTGCTGATTTGAAATGGAAGGCGGGCGGCAAGGTTCTGGGGTATGAAGAGAGCCTAATCAAGGATTTGAAGAAGTTGATAGGCAGCAGCCCTCACAACAAACTTATAGCTGGCTCTTCTCAAAAGGCTGCTTTTGAGACTGCTGCGCCTTCTCAAGTGAACGGGAAGAAGAGAAAGCGGGCTGCTCCAGCCGTTCCTCATGCACCAGCTCGTCGGGTTTCGAAGCGTAAGGGGCTCAAACGTCCAGTGGTTCAGAAGCCGAAAGATTGCTCTTCACCGGCTGCCTCTTCAGAGTCTTAGAAGTCTCCTACTATTTTTGTATCTTCCTTTACACTTGAGGACTCGTCTTCCTCCTCTAGCTCTTTAAAGACTCAGGCCGATGCCTCAGATCCCACTCCACCATTCGAAATTGCTTCGGACCAGGAAGTGACGTCCGTGGATAAAGGGGAGGGCCTAGTCCCTATGGAGATGAACGAGGTTGATGAGGCCAGCCTTGATGAGGCAGCCGAGGTGAAGAGGACCTCTGAGGCCCAGGAGGTTGCTGCATTTATGGGGAAAGGGAAACCCCAGTTGAGCTAGTGGTCGTAGAGGAGGTTAGTGCCTCAAGGACTGAAGAGGGCTTATTCGAGTAGTAGAAAGTTGCTGCTTCAAGCGATGTAGTTGTAAGTGATGCACAGACAGGACATCCTCAAGGGGCTGATCTTATGGGCCCAGAGAAAGTAGCCCCAGCAGGCGATGAAGGGGTGGAGGGATTCATATCCACAAAAGCGGGAAACCCAGCTGAAGAAGCGGTAGCTGAAGTGGTTGCCCTTGAGAATAAGGGTGCAGAAGAAGAGGGGCAGGTGTTGAACCTGCTGAGGAGGATATGGTGGCTCAAGAAGAGAGGGGTTAGGGGTTGGCCCTGAAAGGATCAAGCCTGTTAATGGTGAGGTTGAAAAACCAAGTGAGGAGGTTGATATTGTGAAGGCCGACCAGGTTGAGACTAGGGCCCCAAATGACGAAAGTTTGGGCCTCGTAGTCCCTCAAGAAGAGCCAACATCTCACATCGGTACCATTCCCTTGGGCCCTACCATGGAAACTGATGCTCCTTCCTTTGCAGTGGCCCTAGCAACATTGCCTAGGCCTAGCTTGTGTGGGATGCCTGGCATAATTATGAACATGCTTCATTTGAGTGTGCCAAGACTGAAGGGTCTACCTCTTCCTGAACTTAACAATGCAGTACAACAGTTAAGGCAGGTCTCCCTTGTAGGGGGTGCACCTGAGGTCCTTCCTTACTTCGATGGTGTCATAAACGAGCTGAAAGGGTGGAGAACAAGGGCCTGGAATGAAGAAGCAACTGCACTATGGCTGGAGAGTTCGCGATTGCCTCCTTTGGAGTCCTCACTCATGCATCTTCATGAACTAGTAGAAGCTTAATTGTAGCAAAAGGATGCTGCAATCTCTTAGAGGTCGGACCTTACTAAGGAGGCCATCACCCGCCATCACAGGGTGATGACCTTGCGGACGAAGATATTACAGTTGACGTAAAATCTTGACAAGTTGGAGAAGGAGACTCCGTCTGGGGAAGCAAAGGACAAGGTGCATGCCGATAATAGTTTTTCCCTTGAATACTCCTTGCAAGAAGGGGCCACATTGATGGAGCATGAGGCTGAACTGATGGCCGAACTGAGAGGCGACATCTAGCCGGCGAGGGCTTCGATCGAAGAGTGCAGGGGAAAGATCAATGTGATCTTTATCAGTGCTTTCCTTTTGTTTTTCTTTTCATTTCTTCTATTGTAATAAAAAGAACACTTGTAATAGCCTTTTTATTTACGAATGAAACAATTATTTTCTCTTTCTGACTGATGCATGTCTTTTATTCCTCCTTCTCTTTGTGCTTCATTGTTTCCCCTTTCACAGTTTGAGACAAAAAAGAATAGCTCATTCCTTGCTTTTCCCTATGACAGCTCATTGTGGCTTCAAAGACCATGAATGGGGGATCAGTTGCTTCCTCACCCCTCAGTGGTTGATTGGACAAGGGATCATGATCCATGGTTCTCATGATTTGGTGAGCCTGTTCACTGTAAATACTCCAATCTGGGGGAGCCTTGGCTTTGATTCAGGGTTCATTGCTCTTGACCTCATCATAGGTCTTCGTCTCAGGGATGAACGCTTTTAAGTTCCTTGAAGGGACACACATAACCTCCAATTGGCTCTGGATGCTGCGAACCGAACTTCTTAGCTCTACCATGGGGTCCTGTTCCTGAGAGCTGGAGGGCTGACTTTTGTGTACTTGTCCTTCTTCGCGAGCATATGAGAATTTTAAGACCTTCTTTTAGCTGCTGGTGATCTCCTTATTCAAGGAGGATGGGATTTGGAGTACCTTCCTTGGTGGTTGGTATGTCAATTCTGCTTCTAGGAGAGCAATGGGAACATGCAGGACTTTTTGTTGGTCTAGCGTATAGGTAACCCTCAGCGCTGGAAGGTCTACCTCTATGCTTCCTCAACCTCAAGAGTTTCTTCTAGCTCATCATTTTATTCTGGCAAACTAGAAGTAGAGGTAGAGGGGGAGGCTTCATCTTCTGGGGATGTTACCCTGACCTCAGAGATGTGGCAAGGTATACTTGGGTAAATGGGAATCAAGGGGAGGATCTAGCCTTGTCTTTTCTCCTCTTTGAACATGTCCATAATCATTTGCCCAAGGTCTTCGACATCATCATGAGACGAGGGTCCTGAATCTCTCACAAGCTTCCAATCATCATCCTTTGGCTTTTCTGGTGTTGGAAGATTCTTGAAATAATATTTAGCGTCAGCATAATGAGTCTCGGTTATGGGGAATAGTCTCTTATCTGCATAGACCGTGTGCTATCTCCCATCTCGACTGTACTTGAGGCACTGATGGAGCGTGAAAGGAACGAAGCCCTTATTGTGGAGCCAAGGGCAGCCAAGCAGGACATTGTAAGAGGTTTCGCTGTTGATTATGTAGAATTGAGCGTAATCATCACCGATCTTGAGGCTAAGGCGCATCGTGTCGGTTGGTTTTTCTCTTGATTAGTTGAACCCCTGCATTATAATGTGGGTAGGTGTGAGGTCCTCAGATCCTAATCCCAATCGTGTGAGGATCCTTATTGGGATCAGGTTGACTGCTGACCCTACATCCAGTATAATCCGATTGATAGCGCAGACATGTAGTTAATCAGTCACGAAGAGGGGGCGATTGTGAAACTTGCCTTCCAACTGAAGGTCAACCTCAAAAATGGTGATCGCCAAGCACCCACTCAGGATGGTTGAGTCCACCTCAATAGGCTCCACCTCAGTTTCATACACCTTGGGTTAGAAAGGGCTTAAACCAGAGCCATACAGTAATCTCTAGAGAGCAGAAGGGCGTCATAGATACTTAAAAGGGCTGGAATCGTTTTCAAATGCCCAACTACGTCATATTCCACCTTAACCTCATCGGCCTTCTGTGCTCCTGATCCTGTCACTGGTTTAGGTGGTAGGGTGGGTTTAGGAGAAGGTTTTGGTTGAGCTTTGGTTTGTGACACTCGCTGACTTTGCAGTTCAACTGGTGCAGTCTTGGTTGATGGGGGGGTAATAGGGATTTGTATTAGGGTTGAGGAGGTTTGAGGTCGAGGCATAGGGAAAAGTGAAGGATTAAGAAACTTGAGGACTTTGAGCTTCTGAGGTGTGGGTTGTAGCTTCTTCCCTAATTTAGGCTCATGTGCCTTATGCTGGGTGATACTTTTGAGATCTGCACCATATGGGAGGCCTCTTTGGAACGGGAGCTTAAAGATGCCTTGGTCTTGGCCTGGGCTGCCAGGGCATCGGCGACGGTTAAGAATCCAGCCGCTTGGGCTGGCATCTTTTTTAAGATTGTCCGATGCAAGGTGCCTTTGAGCTCTCTATTTAGAGCGTCGAAATCTGGGCACTATCGAACTGCACTAGTGAAAGAGATAGAAGAAGAAGGAGGAGAAGAAGTTCTGGGCTACTTTTCACATCGTCACCAGAATTGGACGTGTACAAGGGGTATTTTAGGTCTTGCCTCTGCTCTGACTGCTGGGAGATTCTTTTACCATCGTCACCGATAATGGATGTGCCCTGAGCAGTTGATGACTCAGGGATGCCCGCCTGATTGAACAAAGGGATAAGGTGAGTTGTGCCTGGGATGAAATCTTGTAAGGTCGAGAGTAGAGGAAGGGGCTTGAGAAATTCTTCCTCGACTGGTGGCTGAGGAATATGATTCCTTCGGCCATTTGATCTGGGTGCTCATCTCCTTTCGGATCCCTTGGGAGATCTTTGGTGTGTCCTATCGAGCTGATGAGTAGCCCTAGCTTGGCGAACTGCCTCATGCTTCAGGGACTTGAGCCTACTTTGTCTGTGGTAGACTTCCTAAGGCTGAGAAGTCGAGGGCTCTGAATGGTCTAGTGTAGGCTCTTAGGGGACCTGTAGTGGGATTTCCTCTTAAACGGGAGTGACAGCTTGGAAGCTTTTTGGGAGAATGGCGCAAACAATGCGGCTCTTCTGTACTTGTTCCACGACTATAGCTTCGAACTCAGAGCATTCCTTCACCTCATGACCCCACACCTGGTGATATGAGCACCATAGATTTTTCGTACCTTGAGCAAGACGCCTTGGTTGCCTGGCGGGCTTGGGATGACGAGACCCTATTGGAGCATTGCCTCGAAGAGGGCCTATAGAGGACTTCGCTTGGCACTTCCCTAAGCTTGTGGAGAGAGGTCTGCTTACATTGGTGGAGCAAGGACTTGAGAGTGTCCTTCTGGGTTACCATGAACTTCTTGGTGCTGCTGCATCTTCTTTGCCAAGAGCTCGTGGAAGCCAGTGCATTCGCTTTGGTCATAGCCTCGTATCAGATGATACGGACACCAAAGGTTCTCAGTTCCTAGAGGCAAGAACTTGGGCTGCCTTGTCGACTTCGACATGTTGAGACCTTCTTCGATCAGTTGCCCCGAATGCTTTATTTAACCCTTTGAGCTTTATCTGACTCTTGTTAATAAGGGCTTCAAAAATGTCTTTGAGTGTATAGAGCTCTTGAGTGGGGTGGCCTACTCTCCGGTGATATGCATAGTATCTCTCATGTATCTCCTATCCAAGCTACTAGTGTGATTTAGCCTTCAGCAACTGGATCATGTTTTTCTCTAGTAATAACCGAAGCAGCGCAAGACACTCCTTCTCGATGGGGTACACCTTGTTCTGGTGCTTTATCCAATAGTCACTTCCATTTATATATTTGGTGGACGGGACCTTGTTATAGGACTGTTGTGCTATATATGCCTTGGTTGTGACTACCCCTTTTTAGAGGTCCAAGGTTTGAGGGGCGGCTTTCTTGGTGTCAGTCACAGTGATAGCCATGTTAATCACCCCTTTTTGCTGGTTGCCCTGATTATTGGAGCGATTATTGCCATTGCCCCAACCGTTTCCCAAGTTGTAGGGCTGCTGGTGAGACAACCATGGTGCTGGGACAGACCTTTTATACGAACTGCTTTAGAGATGAGCTTTGACATGGTGGGTGGATGAGAGGCCTCAACATGCAGGGAAATCTCAGGCAACATATTTTGTTTGCAGGTCTGAACTGCTTCTCTTTCAATCATGTGAAACTCTCTCAATCAAGCAATGAACTTATCGAATGGCTCATCAGGCTCTTGAGTCAGAGTAAGGAGTTCGATGGTTTCCACATTTCTCTGGACTTCATAGAAGCGCTAGTAAAATAATTCCTCCATTTCCTGCGATGTGTGCACCGATCTTGGAGGTAGCCGACCATACCACTAGAAGGCTGGCCCTTCGAGAGTCTCAATGAACTGATGGAGGAGGAGTCGCCCGTCAGTTGCCATCTCTTGACAAGCCGCTTGGAAGTGAGTAGTATGTTGGTGTGGGGATGTAGTACCATTAAACATGGGGAGCTTCACCTTTTGATAGTTTGGGGGAAACGGCACCTGGTTAATATACAAGGGGTACAACGTTTAGTAAAGTGGTGCCCCTTGCATGCTCGGGATCTTACTCTTGAGACTGTGGGTCGCCATGGCATCTACATCGACTTGAGAAACTGTGGGGGGAGCAGAGCTGTCTTGGGAGGCTGGTGGGGGAGTTTGCTTGGGAGTTGTATCCTCTTCAGGCTGGGAATTGGCCTCATGGTGAGGAGGAGAAGTAGGGAGCTTGAAGGCCTCCATGCGATCCATCTTTTCAAGAGTGGACTGCATCATCACCTCGAACCTGTTCATCTACTCTTCTTGAGCGTAACTCAGCTCGTTGATCACCATGACGTTGACCTTCTCTTCTGGAGGGTTAGAGCCAGGTGGAGTAGTGGACTACAGGGGTTGGCGAGTCTTATGTGGCAAGTGGGTCTGTAAGGGCTCAACATGCCCCGACTGGACTCGAGTCTTTTACACGGACCCTGTGAGGACCGGTTCTTGACGATCGTAGGACCGTGACTTCTTGGCAGCTCGGTATTCTCTTTTGACGGTAACCACCAAGCAATGTCCTTGGACCTCTTGTTCAGGATCTAGAATCCAAAGAGAGAAGAAGGGGTTGTGAGGCAAGAGGTCATTAAGAGTGGTAAGCTCGACTGCCTTAGGGGCCTTTCTAATCAGGAACTATATGCCTGTCTTCTGCTTAATCTTGAGGCTGCAATTGACTCCACTCCAAAATTGCGCTTGAGATTTGGACTGCCCCATCTTTCTTGAGCATGCGAGGGCTGTGTCCATTAGCTAGAGCAAAGAGTGAGATCCAATGACAAAGGGCAATCTGGGCTGCTAATTTGGAGGTTGTAGGCTTCTATCTGCCATCACACTTTTGCCCGAAATTCCTTGTGAGGTCTAGGTGCATGGTTAACCTGAGGTGGCTGACTCAACATGGTACTCTTAGGGAAAACCTTTCAGTACCAGGTCTCGAGGTGTTTTCTAGGTGAAGGAAGGGTGACGCAAGAAGGAACTAGCTCGCGACTCCACCTGAGTCATGATCGAGGAGGCAGTTGTGAAGTTGGTGGACCTCGTGTTTGTGAGGGACTGAGTAGGAACCCATCTCTCACAGGGTGAAGCCATATCTGTTGAAAGGGAGAAAGAAGTGGTCGACCCCCGTGTGCTCGAGATGGCACAGAATTGGTGCTCCCCCGAGCTGTGGAATGCAGATGCATGGTGTGTGCAGGGTTTAGCCCAAGAAGGCCTAGCCATGGAAGCGAGCTCAAGGCAGCATGAAAGTTGCACAGAGGTGTGGCTCGAGTGGACGGACCACAATCCTTTAAGTGTGTGCGAGAGGTGGAGGCCCCAGGGTCTCCTCCATGGTTTGGCGAGCCTCTAGGCGCAGAGGTTGGGGGTGGTGAAGGAGTATCGGGGATGGCCTTGCAGTGACCCTCAGGAGTGATGGAAACCTACTTGCCTTTTGCGAAAGTGGACAGAGCAGCCTTTTGGTGTACCTTAGTAGTGTGACTGACAAGGGACTTGCAAGTAGCAGGGTGCGTGCTGTGGGGGGTAGCAAATGTGCTACCCATGCGAAGGGCCTCTAGGACTAGAAAGTGGGGAGCTAGGGACCTTCAGATCCCTTCTCGCACCAATCCCGGAAAGAACCTGAGAGTTGAACTGTGAATCAAAAGGAGTGTAAGGAATGAGGCTGAGACGCTTGCTTCCCTGGGATAGTCACGAGTGTGGGGATGAGAAAATCCCCAACTCAGATGAACGTGTTCAATAACCCAGATGCCATGGAATGCAGTGTAGAAATAAAAGGTGATTCCGATCAAGCAAGAACGAACTGACAAAGGGGTAGCAACTCCCCAGTGGAGTCGCCAAGCTGGCCGGATGCCTCGACCTCGCCTCCTCGAATCTAGGTGGTCGGGTGACACATGTCTCGGGTTTCGAAGACCGGGGACCTGAGACTGCTCTCTCAGGAACCTTGTTCACAGAACCAGGGCAGGTGCCCAACTGGTGAGAGAGGAATTTAAAATGTGAGGTGGGGACCATTCTCACTTGGGTTCGTGACTTACTGGGGCTAACTCCCACGAGCGCCCTCTTAGATCACGAAGGAATGTCCCTCCAGCTGCTTCAACTAGTTCGGACTCACCTCCCTTGACCTGCAATATCAATGTTTTTTGTACAACACTAACATGGCTAATTTGCAAGATAAGTGGGCCGAAGGACCCACCCTTGTCTTCAAACAGTGCACATTCATAGAGAAGATGAGAAATTAGGGTGATAAATAGGAGGAGAAAAGAGAAGAGGACTCGACAAGGGGACAAGACTAGCATGATAGCTGGACAAGTACTGTGACTCGGAGTGATAGCAAGACATGCACGTTTACTCAGATTAGTATGATGACCATACTACTCGAAACCAAGGCCGATGTGATCGTCTTAATCTGATGTGGTAGTAAGACGAGCATGGTACTCTGGACCAGTACAGCGGCAATACTGCTCGACAGTCAGGCCGCTATGACAGTGCTGACTGAGTCTATCCTTTAATCAATCGAGAAGAGAAGAAAAGAGAAAATAAGAGAGCGAAGAGAAGATGAGAGACAAGGGGAGAGAAGGTCTATGACGACATTAGGCACCATCGTCCACGGTCGTGGAGTAACAGTGTCGTGGCTTCAGGGTAGGGATGGGCACTGCTTCTCACGGTGAAAGGGAAATTAGTGAATTGCAGATGGAGTTAGCCATCGCCGCCGGCAACACGAGAAGGCAGCATGACCCTTCATAGGCAGCGCTAGGCATAGAGCGTACATAAGAAGCTTGTGGACGACGATAGTCATTGTCGTGACCTTTCGTGGGCGACGATAGGCATCGTCGTCTGCGATGGGCGCAAGGTGCACGAGAAGGCTGCAGACGGCATTACGCATCGCCGTGAACCTTTGTGGGAGGCGATAGACATCACCATCTGCGACAAGCACAGGACACAAGAGAATGGTGCAGACGACATTACGCATCGCCGTGACCCTTCACCAGCAGCGATAGTCATCGCCATCTGCGACCCGTAAGACGAAGAAAGATAGTTTGCGGTTGATGAAACACATCGCAGTGTGTGACACCAATTCTGGAACCGAAATAGGAGCCTGACCCGCTACATAAGCGCAGCCTGGCTCACCATGTGCTCCTTCAGACGGCGTTACGCACAATGATGACTAATGTCGTGCATGAACCATGTTGAAGAAAAGAAACGAATGAAGAGATAGCGGGAGCAGCTCATGCATGGTACTGCCATCGCCATGCATGACTTGTGAAGTCAGCCAAAACTAACCCTAATTGATGATAATTAAGGTTATTTGAATTAAAAGAAATAAAAAAATAGGGTAGAAAATGTTTGATTTGCCCTTGGCTAACAGGAATTTCAAAATAGTCCCTGCTGCTGCCTTAGAACGTGCGTGATCTTCCATGGTTATCCACGTTGCTCTGGTGCCCATTTATCTGAAAGATGATTGTTTTCTTATAGGGCTTAGCATGGCGATTGATTTGATACCAGCTTCAAGCCACGGATCGTGTTTTTAAATCATGATCATGCAACTTGAAGTTTGGATGAATCTTGAAAACTTCGGATTCATAGTGTGCTCATTTCTTGATGTTTTTCGGTGATTTCTTTGTTGGGTCACACTGAGCATGCTGTCACGATCGAGTGGTTACAAACGCTGCTCGATTTCGTGCCCGGACAAAGATTTCACAACTTTTGGGTTTTGGCTAGAATCTGAAATTTCGATGACAGAATTTACAGTCACTTTATTGGTTTAGTGTACGAAATCCGACTGTTCATCATATACAAGGTCTGAACCAGAGATAACCCTTGACCTTAGGCATTATATGGAGCTAGTCTCGTGTCAATCCGATGTGTGAGCCGTGATTTGGCCACTTGAGCGAGGAGTCTCGCTGCTAATTTTCCTGCAACTTTCTTCACGGATTAGCAACTTCTCTCTGACTTTTCTCCTTGTTCGGGAGTCGTCACGGGACATATCATATATTAAAATGCTTGTCTTAACGAGACAAACACGCTCACATAATTTCAACGCGATCCTATTTAGGACGAATGAGATATGGACCCCGAAAGTCACTATTCGAGATTGTCTTTTTAATGGAGATTACTTGCAGGGTGGCCCATGGGAATAGTGTGCGACTCCTCCTTTTTCGGTCTTTTACCCATAACTTCTTCCTGGGGTGTCCATTTAAGCTGAAATTGAACCCCTGTCAGCTGGGTCTTCTCGACCCGACCCGCATGATTGAGGCACCCAACCAACGATTTGCTAAGGCAACTCCATGAGCGAGATCGAAACTGTCCAAACATGTATTAGGAACATGAGGAAAGAAATCTCCTTACATGTTGAAGACTCCAACCCTGTCTCTTTCTTCGAAATGATTAATAAAGCGGCTAAGGTCGAAAGCTTGCTGAAACATCATGGAGGAAATCAAGCGCAAATCCATGGGGGAGGATAGGCTTAGAGCGCAAGAACCAACCCTCGCGCTGTTTAACCGTGGAACTTGATCTGCACGGCAGTCAAAACCACCTCCCAGCCTGTGTCCAATGTGGCTCCCCTGCCGACATTAGATACCTCCCAGGGGACTACAACCAAGGATTCTGAAGGCGGCACAACAGCAGCTGCCCAAAAAACAAGCTTATAACAGGGTGCCTCTGCCACAAAGCTACCACAGGGTCGAGGAGTTCGGGCGAAAAATCAATCGGCAATGCACCTTGGACAAGACATGGGTGCCAACCCTCTTAAGGATGCTGATCGAGCAAGACATGGTTTTTCTTCCCCGCAGCAAACAGCCGAATCAAGAAGAGTGGGTCAATCACGCCAACTACTGTTCCTACCACCAGATGTTAGGCCATTTAGTATAAGACTGCTTCCAACTCAAGGACCACATTGAGGACTTAATCCATAAGGGGCAAATCAACCTCGAGGACCTCAAAAAGGCTTTCAAAACCCTCGAAGCCTCCCATATGGTCACACTTCATGAGGAATCAGACGATGAGATCCCCGCGATCGAACTTCCTCCCTGCTAGCTCCCCACCCTTTTTGACATGCACGAGATGATAGTGTATTGCAGCCCAAAGAAGCAAGGATGAACTGCCGGTAAAGACCGAAGCCTTTGGTGCCGCTACCATCAGCTGAACGGTCACGGCTTATGCCACTGCCACGGGTTTTGATCCATCCTCCAAGGATATCTCAAAAGGCAGTTGGATAGTCCTAACCGGTAGGCAGCCTTTGCTTGTGGGTAGAATGCCTGATGAAGGGCCCCAATCTCATCAGAGGACGGGTGGTTCAAAGCTCCTTCCCTAGCACTTCGAAAACCAGCACCTCCTACACCCCAGCAGAGGTGCCAACACCATGGGAGGTGTGTCCTCACCGAGAAAGGGTGTGGAACATTAAAAGAGACACAGCTCACCAGGCAGATATGGTGCTCACACCCCTAGTTCACGATCCCCAACAGCCTAGCGAAAATAGGGAAAACCGAAAAAGTCCAGCGGCCTAGACCCACAACTTCGAGCCTCCTCTCACCCTTTTTTTACCTTGTATGACTTCGTCCCAAGGAATATTATCTTAGTCGAGGGAAGTCAATACATGACTATAACGACCACTTGGGGTATACTCCATGTGGGAAAGAGGTTATAAAAATGCACTCTACTCGTTGTCTCTAAGGCAAGACTTTATACTCGCCTCCCTACAGTCACTGCTGTATGACTCTAAAACTCCTCAGAAAAAAATACTGATAAAATGAAAACGTCTTAAACGAAAACCCTAGCGGGCATTCACGACAAACATGAGGGTACTCAAATGCCTTCTCAATAGGCTTTTGGGTTCATCCCCTTGTTTCCTTAAAGACAGAGACAAAAATCGAAGCAAGAGCGTGGAAGCAAAACCTCTGCGAATTGAGCATCAAGAATAAGAAAAAAAAAATGGCCATCTTATTAACATACAAAGAAGTTACAAAACTTTAGCGGGCTTCGAAAGCCCACAGACAAGAAAAAAAAGGGAGACCATCAAAAGTGGTCAAGCGCCTCGCCCATCTTCGGCTTCAGCCCCTACACCCATTCCAAAGAAGTCTCACAAACTCTATAAAAGGTGAAGAATCTTGCCCTCTCAGTCTTCAACATCGGCCATGACCGTGCCTCCACGCACGATGAGTCTTTTTACCTCGACCAGACAACCTTCGAGGTCTCTCAAAGTTGTGAGATTGGTCAGGTACTCTCGCCGCCACTTGATCAGCTCGACGCTCCTCTCACAATAACTAAACACCAAAGCGTTGAGTAGCACCACCATGGCCACCGACTCCCACCTAATCAGCTCGGCGTGCCTCCTACGGTACCTAGAGACCAAAGCGTTGATCGTTGCCAGCAAAGTCAAAAGCTTGGGGGTATGAGCCTTAACGGAAGATGAAAGGAGGGAGTTCCACTCTTACACTTCACCTTTCAGATGAGTGAAGGCGGCTTCTAAAGCTTCTAGTTGTGCACGTCTCTCCTCAATAGGAGATTGCAGAGAAGCCTCTTGCTCTTGCGCCATGAACAAATGAGGAGAAGGATTAGCACAGGAAAAGGCAAAAAGACACTCCCTTAAGCGATCAACATAAGATCCAAGTGAGAAGAGGAAGTGGAGCTGGTGTCAGCCATCGTCCACAAAAGCGCTAAGCGCGACAAGAAATGCTGCTCCAAAGACATACGACGAAAAGGAGGCCTTAGCAGAAGGCACAAGAGGTGCTAGGTTCTTAGTTGGAATAAAGGTCCTGGGCAAGCACAGAGAGTAGCCCCCTTCTTTTTGTAAAGCCAGAGAGGAGAAAAGGAAGGCGTATCTCGCAGAAGCTGATGATATGATGCATGGCCCAACCAAGACAGAACGCCAATGGCACACATGCCAAAGTGTCGAAAACGGGACACCGAAGCATCACTGGCACGTGAATTAAAGCATCACACAAGTGGAATGTCGCGTGACTCAGAGGTATGAAAGTAAGAATATTACGCGAGGCGACGTTCCACACTTGCGGAAGATCACGCTCCGTCTAGGGGAAGGGATGAGGCCACGTAATCATGTTGTCATACCGCGCCAACCCAACTCTATCTTTTACTGCTCTACATGTATGACATGGCTCACCAAAAATGGTGTACCTACTGTCGAAAACATGCCTCTAGAGTGTGTGACTCCTCCCCTCTTGGCCTGTACAAATCCGAGCCCACTCAAAAGCTCAGTGCACACTCACGCACCACTACACTCGGTGGGCAAGCGGACTTCGTTCCTTGTCCTGCCTACACACATATAGAACCCTCTGTGGCCCAAAAAAAAAAAAAATTAGAGAAAGTGATATGGGGCCTTGCGAAAATCAGAAATGACGCGTACCCCAAGGGTTGGGGTGAAAACCAGTAAGGGTGTTCCAACCACCGTGACGGTAGTTGCTCCATTGGCAAGACGAGCATTCCATCAGCCATTTCTTATCCTTATCATCAGTAGGGATAAGAACTGAGCCAAGAAAGAAAAGCTGTATGTTGGCCGCACACATAGGCACATAAGGGAAAGAAGGAGAATTCAACACGAACGAGGATTTTATTTCATGAACAAAAAGGATTATAACATTCAGATTACAATAAAATTTGTAACTTCAAGAAAAAAGTACATCCTTTCTGAAAGCAATGAATTCCCTTAAAAATCTCTGCTGCCTTCTCACAGTGGTGGTGCCTTCAAAGAGGTTGCGTCCATCTCTTCAAGCAATGCATGACCAAAAACGACGAGCGCCACTTCCTTCTGCGTCCTTTGGCAAGGGCGAGCTGCTGGAAGTTGGTTTCCAGAGCAGCAACAAGCAAAGACCTGAGAAACAACAACCTTGCTCATAGTATCAACAGTTCACCCAAGCACCGAACCAACAAGCCGATCCTAACCCCCGATATATCGGCTGACGCCGAAAAGATAATGAGCCATCCACCCCCTACAATTTACCATCATATCTGAAGAGGTATGACGAGATTCGGGGTGGTCGACCCTACATATCTTGCACATGGCCATGAACCTTACGCCATGGATTTCAGACAAACGGAGGGGCCCTGAAGCCACAGGCCCACCATCTAGCACGGATCCACTATCGCCTTCCGCTGGGTCAAATGTATTCACCCAGACACCTAACGCTCGAACGCACTCCAAATGCTGGGACCTGATAGCCAGCCCCAACATAAGCCCTGGCCTCCCGACGAAACACAAAAGATAGAAAAGTCTCCACACGTCCTCCATCTAGAGGAGTTGCAAGAAAGGGACTTTACAAAGATAAGAGGAAGAGCTGCCCTCATGCTCTCTGGCCAAGGCCCTTTTTATAGCAGCCATAGGCCCATCATCAAAGCTCACCGCTTCTCGAGCAGCACGTCGTCAGACTACAGGGACACCTGTCATCGCAACGGTGCCTCGTTCTACGGCCATTTAAACCATCTGACGTTTCACCTCCCAAGCAAGATTATCAAATCGTCACAGTCAAATCTTTCGCCACCCTGCTGCATATAAAACATCATCGACAGATCGCACGTAAAATCCCTTTCGCCGCTCTTTCATCCAAGTGTCACTCTCTCTCTGCCCTTGCGTCCGACTGTAAGCTCTTCTTCAATTGTGATTTGTCTTCGTAAAGACACACCGCGGGCATCAACACATCCCCCCCACGGGCATCAACACCTCACCCCCTCGTAGGCATCAACAGGGAATCAACACCTCACCCTCCATGCGCATCAACACCTCACCCCCCCACGGCCTCAACAGCTCACCCCCGTGGTCTCCAACACTCTACCCTGCATGGGCACATCTCGCCTGGGTAAAAATCTGCTCCCACAGGCACCAACACTCTACTCAGCGTGGTCACATCTCGCTAGGGTCACAAGATCCCACCCCTCGAGGCAACACCGCACCTCGCCTCGGTCACATCAACCGGCAGCTCAGTCGTACAATCATACCACATCTGCAAGGTTTTACTGTTTAAGTGAGCCCCTAAAAAAAAAGAGAAGCTAGGTGCGGTGACAACCATCGCGAGTAAGAGAAAAAGAGCTTCAGGTGCCAATAGCCACCAAGGTTATGGGTAAAATCACCTAAAATTAAAAAAATGGGCACGAGGAAAACCCATAAGGGAGTCGTGAGTAAAAATGACAGGTGGCCATGGCCATGTAGCCATGAGTAAAAGAGTCCTGAAATAAAGAAAATCGAGCTTAGATAAAACTCGTAAGGGCGTCATGAGTAAAAATGGAGATCAAACGAGCGGACGTGACTTGTGAAAAGCTGTAAGGGCATCATGAGTAAAAATGGAAATCAAAATGGCGAACGTGTCCTCGAAGTCACGCGTAAAATCGCATCAACAAAAGTACTTGGTGAAAACCATTCTTGTGGCACCACTCCCACATAGTTCAAGTGAAAACCCATATGGGTGCTTGAAATTGAAAAATAATTCCAGCCCCTGTGCCATAAAAAATTCTGACCCCTGTGCCACCTTCAAAAATTTCGGCGCCTGTGCCATCAAAAATTTCGGCGCCTGTGCCATCAAAGCATCCGATCTCCGCGAGGACGAGTTCAATGCAACCACCTCGCAAAGAGCTACAAATTGGTATAACTCTTGCATAAAATCCAAGGTCTGATGAGTGCAAGTCCCTAGGTCACAGAATAAGTAAATCTGCTCCGTCGTCGGAATCCCTTTTTTCGGTGACCACCCAAATTAGGAAAAAATGGAAACCGAAACAGAATCAGCTCAAACTTGGTGCAAAATTACTGCGATTGTCTCCTATCTTGTTTGCAAGCAGATCAAAGAGCCAGAACATCACGAGTAGAACTGCATTGGTGAATAAAGTTCACAAATCTGGCTGAACTCCCACTCTGTGGCAATAGGCCACCACAACAAGACTAAAGGGCATCAAAATGCTCAGAGTCGTAAGGACATTGAAGATATGCTCACGAATCATCTAAACCATTGTTGCAAATTGCACAAAAAGCTTCCAAGATGTGACCATGGCGAAACAACCTGCATACAGGGATGGTTTTGTCATTAGAGGAAAAGATCTTAAGGACATTTTGGTCATTACGCCTAATTTCGAGATTTATTCCAAATTTCTTAAATTTTAATTAAGCTTTGGTTTTTAGAATTCACCTCTATTTGGTGAATCCTTTATATAAACAGGCTTAAGTCATTTGTAAACAAGGCTGGAAAAATCCTTCGGCCAGGGCATTTACCCATTATAAAAAAGAGGCATTACATTTATTGTTTTCTTTTGAGTCCTTAGTTCTGTCGAGAGGAGAGAGAAAACTTTGAGAGAGAGAAAAATACCCCTGAGCACACAAACTCCTTTCTCTCTCCTAAACTGGGTCACACCCTGAACCCTCCCTCACTCTCTCTCACCCCCCTTTACGCAACACATCGTGCCTCGTGCACCCGCATGTACCCCTCACAAGTGTGCGCCCTCATCTCCTTACTCAAGCGACCTCGCGACTGTCCGAGAGAGGGTTTTGTTACCGACCCCCTGAGAACCAGGTCTGACCACTCCACTGGATCCAAGAATTAGAAGCCAAATCGAGTAAACGAAAGCTAATGCCTCAATTTCATCAACGAATAATCCAACCCTTTTATAATTTACCTAAGCTTGTTTATATAGCTCAACCCCTAAATATGGGTGGAACACTCCAAACTAAGCTAAATTGCTGAAAATTACACACTAAATGAATTAAAGTAAAATCCCATTTCAGAGAAAATGACCAAAATACCCCATATATTGTTTGGGCTAATTACCAAACCATCCCCGCTTAAGGGGCCTCTCATCGTTGCCAGTCTTTGGGAGATTTTTTAAACTCTTGTTGCAGTGGTTGAGATGATCCACTACGGTAGAATTGATGCTTGATCGATTCTGAACATTTTGATGTCCTTTGATCACCTTGAAACCAACTTTTCCCTAAGGGTGAAAATTCGGCCATCGTCAATGTAGTGCAACCCATGGTGTTCCAAATCCTCTTCTTGATCTTGATTTGAAGATGACATTGTCATGATCATTTTACATTAATTTTTGTCTGATTTGATCTTCATTTGAGTACATTCCAAATCTGTGAAGTCACTGAAAAATGCTATTCCGACGACTGGGAAATTCTTATCATCTTCAACCTTGAATTTGAGTTATTCGGCCTTTAGTTGAACACAAATATTATACCAAACTGTACCTCTTCGTGATGCGGTCGCAACGGACCCTTATATGCATCCATCAAATACTCAGATCTCATGTTATGTCTTATCGAAGTTCAAGATGTCCCTTTTTCAAAGTCTAATTTTCATGCTTTTGGGCTCACCTTCCCTCTAGAAGTTATCTCATTTCGGGCCATGCCATGAAACATGCCGTATGTCAAGATGGCCGGGTCGTCAAGGTTTCGCTCGTGACCGATTTTGAGCATGTTCAATTCCAAACGAGCGAGCTTTGACCACTTGAAAATCATTCTGAGGAAAACATAGTTTCAAGAAATGGTAATTGGCTCACTGAGAACACACTAGAATAGTATGAAACCTACCCATTTGTGGTAATTTGGGCATAGAATGGTCCAAGAAGGTCCGATCGAGCTCAAATTTGATCTTTGGGGGTGTTCCGACCCTGTGGATCTGATGGTGGTTTTCTTGTATTGTTTTAATGCCCAAAAAATGGGGTTGTAGTTATGAGGTCTCTTTTTAACATGATAGGTGCTGAATTTGATAATTGAGTTTGGCCTTAATCATGTCAAATCTCGTCGGAATGTAACGAAACTTTGTCAAAGTTCTTCGAGCATCCCAAATTACCCTTTTCAAGATTTCTGAGGCTAATCCAGTGTTCTTTTCAAGGTTTCCCATTTTTAGGCTTATTTTGTAGTGTTCCCATGGTCTGGTGGTATCTTGGGTACCAGCAGGGCCATGTTGTCACTGGCTTTCTCCATATGCGACTCGTGAATAAAAGTATGTCAAAAATAATGTATAACACTCATATCCATGTATCTTTCTTTTTTTTTTGACAAGAGTACTTAACTTTTATTAGAAGAAATAAGACAACAATACATTAGTTACAGCAAATCAAAATAAATAACTAGAGAATGAAAACACACTCCTTTCTTTGCCAAGCCATCTGCGACCCCATTTGCTTCCCTTAAAACATGTTGGAAAGTAATCTCTCGAGAAGAGAGGAAATCCATAACCTTCAACCATAGAGATTTTAATCACCAAGGAGGTTTAGAGATAACAGAACACCAGTTAATAACATTAAGAGAATCGCCTTCAGTAATCAAAGAACCCCCATTCTTCTCGCTATCGAAAGCCTTAACCCTTGTGACAATCCCTCCAATGCAGCATAATTAACCGTTGTTACACCATACGGACCAGCACAACAAAACAAAATAGCACCTATATTGTCTCTACAAACCCCCCCAAAACCACCATTACTTGGGTTTCCGAAAGAATAGCCATCAAAATGAATCTTGTAGCTACCGAAAGGCGGAGGAACCCAACTCAATCTTGGTCTTTGTTTCAAAAATCAATACTTAATCAAATTTTCCAAATTATTGAAAACATCGACTTTAGAAACTCCAAAGCCTTCCTTTGTGATCTTGAACCAATTCCAAAACGACACCATAAAAAAAAAACTCTTTTACTTATTTCCAACCATAATTCCCAAATAACGGCACCTCTCATAATATTCGAAATTATTACATCAATTTTGGGAAAGCCAACCAAAGAGAAATGCTTCAGAAAATCATAAAACCCCTATTTTCTCTAGAGCCCACTGCTAAATGGGAAAAGAAAATGGGCAAAACAAAAAACATGAGCACATGATTCTTCATCCTTTTTACAAAACAAACAAACATTAACTAAAATCGTACCCTTTTTTTCTCAGATTATCTATAGTTAGTGCCTTACCTTGTAGCATAATTCAAATAAAACCTTTAACTTTAAGGGGAATCATCCACTTTCAAATGTCATGAAGCTCTGACGGGCTCCATGTAATTCGATCATGAAAAAGTAGTGAATAGTCCGAGCGCACTGAAAATAGACCATCTACTTCAGGTTCTCATAAGCTTCATGCTCCGCCATTGAAGACAAATAAACATCCACCAAAACATTGAGGAGGCCCACATTTTGAACCTCCACTACCTCGAGAATTTGATTATACCTGAAAGTAATATTCCAAATAATAGAATTCTCAACATTTACACCCACTTCATTTACACTAGCCAATGCATTCGAGCATCTGGTAAACAAATCTAGGTATATATATTTTAAAGCATTATTAGAGACCCATATCTAATGCCAAAAGCGAACCCCATCTTCTTTACCAACTTTCCAACAAATCAACTTAGACATAAATGTATGCATAGAGCAGAGAGTTTTCCACAGATACGATTGACTGCTACCACCCCTGCCCCTTGCAATCAAATAATTCAATGGATCTACCCCGTACTTAGCACTTAGAATTTGTTTCCAAAGGAAATTCTCCTGCCCTAGAAACCGCCACCACCACTTTGCAATAAGTGCTTGATTCATAAGCTTTAACCGACAAATCTCTAACCCTCCTTCACTGTTAGTTGAGCATTCCTTTTCCCAGCTAACAAGATGAAATATCCTTGGTCAAGGCCTGATTTTTTCCTCGCAAGAATGGTGGGAGAAAATCCTCTCTCAAACAACCGTGAAGGGGTCGTGCGAGCTGCACGTCTGTGGGTGTGCACACGAATACTCTCTTACACACTGATAGGAACCAACAAAGAGAGAGTTTAGACTCTTACCTCATATTTTGTGGTCTAGGGACACACCTAGGCAATTCGCCCTCTTAGAGCATCTACGAAGCCCTCTGACTGTATGCTAGCATGGTTTGGACACAGACTCTCCTCAGGTGTTTAACATGTCACTTTGTTCTCTTGTGTTAGAAATTGCAATGTGGATTCGATTGTACTCCTCTATAGTGGCTCACTTGGACAAGGGTTGGCTGACAAAAAGAAGGGATGAGGGAAAAAGATGATGAGAATCACCCCATCCGCATGAACACTTTACGTTCGGGTGATCAAGGCAACCAAAGGGTTAGAACTCTCTTAACTATCTGCTCAGGAAGACTCGTCTCGAGTGACTGAGGGAGAGAGCGTATGCGTCTCTCACAACTCAACTCAACTATATAAATAGGAAGCTAGAGCAATGGTCAGAGAGTAGAACTCTTAGGCTGACTCTAAAAGGTATTGAGTCAAGCACATGTCAAATAGTGGGATGCTATGCGGAGCTACAAGTTTGTTGCGTTTACACTCAAGATGCAAGGGGAAAGAGACGAGACTGTGTGTTTGTCGTGGGCATGGTTTACTGCACGGGGTAAGCAATGTTTTCAAAGAGAGAAGAAAGAAAGAAAGAAAGAGAGAACAAAGCTACGAGATTAGGGTGGGTCAGGGGTAGTTTCTCTCTTTGAAATTTTTTTGTCTCCTTGTTACTGGATCCAAATGTTAAAAACAAAAGACAAGTGGAAACAAGCTTAGTGCCTCTATTTCATTAGTAAATGATTTGGCCCTTTTCCAATTGACCTAAGCTTGTTTATATAGAGGACCCACCGAACAAGGGTGGATGCTCAAAACTAAACCTAATAACAATTTGAAGAAACTACAACAAAATCTCCAATTTAGGAATAATGACAAAAATGACCCTTAAACCTTTTGTGCTAATGACGAAACCAACCCTCTCTTAGGGGCCTTTCGTCATTCCCATATCTTGGAAGAATTTTCGAATGCTTATGGTGGTGATTCAAATGATCCATCATCAAGTCTGGATGCTTGCTTTGAAGAGTTTGATGCCTTTTGATCATCCTGAGATAGACTTTTTCCCGAGAGGTAAAAATCCGGTTAGATCTTGAACTTTTGTCGTCAATGCAATTCAATCCATGGTGTTTCAAGTCTTTATTTTGATTACAAATTAAAGAGGAGACTACCATTATCATTTTGTTCCAAATTTTGTCTGTCTTGGTTCTTGGTTGAAGTTCTTTCTAAAATTGAGAGATCGTCGGAAAAATGGATTCTGGCGACTAGGCGATCTTCCTTTTCTTCAACCTTGGAATTTGTGATTATTCAACCTTGGATTGAGTATAAAATTTATAGCAGCTTGTAGCCCTCCATGATACGGTGTCATTGGACCTATATTTACGATGATCTGATGTACAGATCTCGAGTTATTGCCTCGCGAAGTTCGAGATGTCTTTTTCTTCAAAAGATCGAATTTCCAAGGTTTCAGGCTCATCTTCTCTCTAGAAAATTTTTGGTTTTGCGTCATGTCACAATGTGTGCCATATGTCAAAATGATTGGATCTTCGAGACCTAGCTTGTGTTCGAATTTGAGCTTGTTTCGTCTCCAAACGAGTGACATGTGGGTGTTTACTGGTCATCCCTAGTTGTGAAAACACAAGCTCCATGATCGGGGATTGGTTTGGTGAGGTCACACCACAATAGTGTATGGCTTACCTGTATTAAGATAATTTGGGCCCAGAATGTGCTCGAGAGGTCCGATTGAGCCTAAATTTGGTCCCTAGGGGTTTTTCGATGTTATGAATGCAATGAAAGTAGTGTGTGTTGTACGTCATTTTTGACGTACTTTCATAAGCCCACATGAATAAGGAGACAGCCTGCAACAGTCTAGTCTCACAGGTTCACGAAATACCTGTAGACTAAGATTGCGCCGAAAAAAAAGCCTTCAGCCTAATGACTTGAGTGTGGTGCTTTACACCAAGAAAGGACTCTCCACTGCAGACCATTGCTAACGGCTGCAATAGGGCACCAGACCACCGCCATTGTGCTCAGAATGTCGAAAACTCGAGGACCAAATTTGGGCTCAATCGGACCTCCCTAGAAGGGTCTATGCTCATGCGGCCTCGTAACTTATGGGTTTTACCATAGCATGATGTGGCTTCATCAAACCAATTCTGAAAATGACGGATGCGAATGTTTCTGACAGTAACTTTGCCAACCCATGACGCCTTCCTCTGAAGCTAGACGAAGCTCAAATGTTGACATGTTCTAGATCACGCCATCATTTTGACCTGTGGCACACACTGTGGCATGACTGAGAACCCCCATTGCTTTGAAAAGGAAAGTGATCGAAAAAACCAAGGAAAAAACAGGGTTCTATAAGCTCCAGATTAAGTGAAGCATAGCCCAATGTCCAAGCCTTGGATCACAGTGGGGAGGAGTTCAATAGAATCACCTCACGTAGAGCAACAATCTGGTACAACTCATGCATTCACTCTGTGGTTCGACGAATGCAAGTTCTCAGGTCGCCAAAGAAGCAAATCCAATCGGTTGCTTGAATCCCTTTCTCTGACAACCTTCCAAATAAGGAAAATATACAAATCGAAACCAAATCAGCCCAAACTTGGTACAAAACGACTGTAACAACCTCCTCTCTGACTTGCAAGCAGAGCCATGAGCTAAAACAATGCAGCTCAA
Organism: Amborella trichopoda; assembly: GCF_054954075.1. Taxonomy (NCBI): domain Eukaryota; kingdom Viridiplantae; phylum Streptophyta; class Magnoliopsida; order Amborellales; family Amborellaceae; genus Amborella; species Amborella trichopoda. The sequence continues at coordinate 41,390,806 of NC_142344.1, read as the reverse complement.
AGATGCATTGGTAAACAAAGTTCACAAAACTGGTCGGACTTTCACCCTGACGAAAAAGGCCACCTCAACACGATTAAAGGGCATCAAAATACTCACAATTGAGAGAAGAACGAAGATATATTGCTAAAACAAGTGAACAATTACCACAAGTTATAAGACCAGCTTCCAAGGTCTTCCCATGGCGGAGCAACCTACATGTAGGGATGGTCTCTTCATTCGGACAAAAGATCACAGGGGCATTTTGATCATTTGGACCTAGTTATTGGATTTGTTTTGAATTTCTTTAATTGTAATTAAGCTTGACTTTTGGGCATGCACCCTTTTTTAGTGAAACCCCTGTATAAGCAAGCTTAGTTCACGTGTAAGAGGGCCCCGTTTTCAAGCTCTTATACCCCTAAAGGCTGGGAAGAATCAAGGATCGATTTCACTTATGAGCTTGTCTTTCTTTGTGAGCCCCTAGTCTCTGTAGGAGAGGAGAGAGAGGGAGAGAGAAAATTTGAGATAGTGAGGATACCTCTTAGTGCGAGGTCCCCCTATCGCGCGAGTCATCCCCCACCTTTCCTAAGCTGAATCATTCTTCCACTCTCTTCTCTCTCACTCTCACCTCCACCCGTGATTCCGTCCCATGGCACCCCGCATTCATTCCCAAGCCCGCGAACGTGAGCAAACCCGCGGGTCTTGACCCTTGGGTTTCCCTACGCCTCCCTTAGCGGCTAGCAAATCCCTCAGAGAGGGTGACCAAGGAAAAGGAGCATTTAGATCCCATCTCAATAGCATAGAGAGGGTGAGAGCAGAGAGGTTACGACCTTGAAGATGGCTCCCATCCAAACCACGCAGACAAGCAACCGAAGGGCTTCGTAATTTCTCTAAGGGGGCCATCCTCCTGGGCATGTCCCCGGACCCCCAAAGTGGCGTAAGAGTATTCGTGCTCCAGTCGCAAAAATCTCTCTCACCGTCAGCCTCTTATCGCTAGCAGGAGGGCCCCGCACGTGCACCACGTGGCGGACCTTCGTGGTTGTTCGAGAGAGGGTGTCTGCCTCCTCACCCAGAGGGAAACCAAGACCCCACGGACATCAATTGGTGACTCCACTTGGGACTCGTCACCCTATCGTTGGCTCGAGCTATCTCCAGGTACCAACCTTTCTTTCTCCTCTCTTCACTTTTGCTATGGGATCCGTTTATCCCACCTTTCTCCGGATCGGGGAGTTCTACCTCCCCATACCCGCGGCTACTCTGGGGGCAGGGCTATTCAGTTCTCCCTCCTCTGGTGCCCTCTATGCCGCCATGATGGCCCAGTCATCCCACCCTCAACAGGGAAAGTTTGGGGCACGGACCCTCAAGCCCCTCACTCCACCTCTTCCGGCATTGTGAGAAACCCCTTAATGCCCACTGCACGAGTGACTCTACTGCCGCCCCCTCACTAAATCACCTTGTTTCTGGTGGGCTCCCTGCCAGCCATAGAACCCAAAACGGTCCCCGTGCCGCCACTCTTCCTCACTCGGTCGGTCCTAACTGGACTGCCGTTGCTGCGAAAGTCCAAAAGGTGACCACGTCTGGGTCACACGGGGGTTTCGCCAACACTGGCACCCCTGCAATTACCATGCTAACACACATGGCCACTCCACCATGCATACCTATGTCTATGGACTTCCTGGTGGCTCAACTGCCATAATAATAGATTGGGGCAGGAGGCAGCCTACCCCGATCTGTCATACAATTTTGGGTCACCCTCGACCTGGGTGTAGTGCTGATGGCTCTGACGCCACCTGCACCATGCATGTCAGCTCCACGGATTTGGGCAGCTTAAGAGCCAACCCTTGACCAACATGCGACTTCCGAGACAATCGGAAGTTCCCCAAGCAAATGCACATGCATTCAGGAGGCCTCCCGGCCACCCCAGATACCACTATGGATCATGCGTACACATGCAGGTCCAAGGACGCTCCTCGCTGCGGAGCGAGACGAGCATCCATCGCTTTGCCCGTCACTCCCGTACCACTCATGGCATGGTACTCAAAGAATTTTCCTCCAAGTGCCATCCTTTCCACTCCCCAACTTGCGCATCTGCGAGTCGACCCTTGACGGAAGATCCTGATGGAGAAGACGTTGCCAGTGACCACCGGTCAACTCATTTTTCCAGGCGGTGTGCTTCAAGCTTTATTCCCGCCTACGAAACTCCATCTTCTCAGGTGTCTCACTCTGCCCAAGTTCGTCAGCTCTGCTCGCGAGTCAATGGAGAGGGCCTGCTAAGAATAGGACTGGGCCCGCTTTCGGTTTTGGGGGAAAGTCTACCGCGATTTGTGGCTCAAGCAAGCTAAGGAAATGGTGCTTCTCCTCCAACGAAATATGGCGTCTTCTATCGCGAAGGGCCTCGCCAGCAAGAACCAGTTTCAACTTCTGTGAAACACAAAAGAGTCCGAAGATGGCAGTGTCGCCCACTTCAATGTTGTTGCAGCACAATAAGGTTACCCTGCTTCACCAGACCTTCAGCCCCAAGGCCATCAAGAGCTGATGGATGAGGAGGGCCCTAAGGCCTTCAAGCGCCAAGCCTGACAACAGCCCGACCCCAAGGTCGCCCCCATCCCGTACTCACCCAGGCCCTCAAACAATCCTGAGCCCAGATGGGGCAAGTCCTACCCCTGCTCTCCGAGGTGACGGGCAACAACATTATGGGAAAAGAGGGTGAAACAGGTCAAAAATGGTGCACCACCCACGTGGCCAGACCTAAACAAATAACATTACCTATAGAAGAGGACGAACTGTTGTCAACCATAGTCTCGGCTCAAAAGCGCTGCTTTGAAAAGAGGCCAATGCCGAAAAGTAGGCATGAGCATAAGGCGCAAAGGGTGTTTGCTCTTACTTGGGATACTGACCATAGGTGAGAGTAAAAAGCAACCACCCCTCCTTTTATAACGCCTGATAGCAAAAGAGCCAATCAATGGGTGACCTGCCCTCCAATCGCAGAGGAACATCGGTGGCACACAAAGCAAAGCATCGGAAGTAGGGCACCAAAGCACCACTGGCGTGTGAATTGAACTGTCACACGAGCAAGTGCACGCTTCTTGAGGGTACAATCGTACGAACTACACTCGAAGTGATGTGCCACACATGCGAATGATTACGCTCAGTCCTGAGGACGCACTAAGGGCACATAATCGAACTGTCTTATGACATCGACTTCGCCTCTCTCACCCAACATTAACTGATCTGCGTGCATAATGCGACCAATCGGGGATAACATGCCTACAACCTTTCAAATGCTGCTCATGCACGAAACCCAACCCCACTCTGCTTGCCTATAACACAGGCCCATTCGGAGCACCCAAGGCACGCCCCTACACTAATATCCTTCACGAGAAAGAAAAACCTCATTCCTTATCTTGCCTACGTATGGGAGGAAGGAAGAAGAGAGAAGGATTTTTAAAGAGAGAGAAAGGAAGAAGAGAGAAGGATTTTTGAAGAGAGAGAAAGGAAGGAGGCAGCGCAGTGGCTAAGCCACCACTTGAGGGAAGAGAGAAGAAGAGAGATAATACAGAACGAGGAAATCGAAAAAAAAGGGAGAAAGCGTGACAACGGCTGAGGCTGTCACTCAAGGAAAGGCCTTGAGACTGTCGCTCGAAGAAGTGAGGGAAAGAGGAGACATAATGGCAACTGAGCCTACCACTTGGGAAAAGGCTCTGACCACCGTCCTTAAGGGGAAGAAAAGTAGGGAGAGGGTAAGAGAATGAGATGGCAGTTAAGACTACCGCTCGGAGAGGAGAAAGAGAGGGGAAAAGAGAAGAAGGAAGGAGAGAGAGGAATGAGAGGGATATAAAAGAGGGAAAGAAAAGGGGAGAGAGAGAGATGAAAGAAGAGAGAAAGAGAATGAGAAGAAGAGATAGAAAAAGAAGGAGAAGAAGACAGAGAAAGAGAAAAGAAGAGAGAGAAAGAGAAGAAAAGAGAGAGAAAGAGAAAAGAAGAGAGGGAAAGAGAAAAAAAGAGAGCGAAAGAGAAGGGAGAGACTAAAGGAGGAGAAGAGAGAGAAAGAGAAAGAGAAGAATAGATAAAAAGAGAAAAGAAGAGAGAGAAAGAAGAGAGAGAAAAAGAAAAGAAAAGAGGGAAAAAGAAGGGAGAGAGAGGAGGAGAAGAGATAAAGAGGAGGAGGGAAAGAGAGAAAAGTAGAGAGAGAAAGAGAACAGAGGAGAGAGAAAGAGGTAGGGCCAGCAGCTTGGCCGTTAGCCACAACCTCACACATGGGAAGGAATGGTGTTACTTAACATCCTTGTCTTAGTAGCTAAGACCAGGGGGCAATGGTAAAATATTCTCTCTCCTCTCTCAAACACAAGGCACAGGAAAAATAATGGGGGAAGCAGATGATCTGAATTAAGTGGAACAGAATCAAGGATCAGGGAACCATCCTCTTATTTTTTACATGTTAGATATACATAGGCAACCACTAAAACATGGCTGGTTGCTAAAAATCTAACCTCATTGTTCAAAATACAATTAAAAGAAATTGAAGAAAAGCTAGAAATTAGGGGCATAATGAAGATTTTTGTGGCTGACATGGGGTCTTTCCAACCACTGTCTAGCTAAAATAACATAAGACATTTGTAAGGCTCAATGCGACGGTCAGTTTGGTAAAGATTTCGAGCCATGAACCAAGGTTTTGATCCACAAACCCAAAGCATCATGTTTTCTGAGAAACAAGCGATCTTAGATCCGAGATTGTCCTCATTTTAGGATTGTTCCCCTCTATTTCCTTTCAGGATATTGCCTGGCAAGTCGCCTTGATCATTTTATAATAAGAATGGCTCAATTTGGTGCTCAAATGACCACTTTCTCAATTGGGGAATTTTGGTTGGAGCTAGGATTTCGGTGGCAAGAAATTGCCTCTCGTTTATCCTTGAAATAGGGTAAATCCGGCCAATCATCACAAGCAAGATTTTGCCTGAGTGAGATTCTCGATCTTGTGGTCTCAATGCCTCTGTTTTCAGGTTGATCGAGTATGCAGCGCTGTGATATGGCGATTAGATCAAAAGGGACTTTCTTCTTCAACTTTCTTGCAAATTTTACCTTCTCATGGCGATCTTCGCTTTTTGATTTCTCTCGACTCAGGCCACACCAATGGGCATGCTATACATCAAAACAATTGAGCCAATGAGATGAACATCCTCTCCAAGTTGGGATCGATTTGGCTTGAGATGAAGGAGATATGGCTAAGGGAAATTTAGCACGAAATTGGAGAACACGGTTTCCATAAATGGAAGCTGGTTCACCGAGGGTGCACCAACATCACGTGTGGCCTACCAATTTTTTGTGATAGGGTTGTAGTTACAAGGTCTTCTTTTTCACGCTAGAGGCAGAATTTTGAAAACTATTTTGAACTCTGATCCGCTTTAACTTTATCAGACTGCGACAAAACTCAGTGGGCATTCTTAGGAGAGCCTAGCCATGTTTTCAACCATTTTTGAGCCATTCTTGGGCTGTCAAGAATTATGCTCTGAATGGGTCCATAGGCATTTTAGTGCCTGCAGACCCAGGTTGCAAGTTGCACTCTCCTTATGCGCATCGGGGATAACAAGTGTCAAAAATTTCCCATCAACAGCTTGCCCTGCCGAATGTTGTGCTTCGAGAGAAGCAAGAAGGACAACATTTGGAACCAAAATTGATCCTTTGGCTTTCTCTTTCGTCTTAGTCACCGGATCACATGACTGTCAAAGGGGGAATTGTGCAAAGCTGCTTCTTGGAGGGGTGATCATGGTTCTCGACATCTGGGGGCTTTGCTTAAGGGCTTGTATACCCAAATTCATCGAGGCTTTGAGGGAGAAGAGACATTGAGTTGCTGGTGGGGGCCTTACTTAAGGGCTTGTGACCCACTTCAACATCGCACGTTTTTTGTTTCAATAGCTAAGGGCCTTGCTCAAGAGCTTGTAGACCCAGTTAGTCAAAATCTTAGCTTGTCTGGTAGTTAAGGGCCTTTCTTCCCAATTAGTTAGATTTTGTTTTTGTCTGGAGTTCCACGTCAGAGACCGTGCCTTCTGGTAGAGGTCCATGTCCAAGGCTATGTTTAGGATAGACAGCCAAGGAGCCCTTGCTGGGGGTGTGTGCTGCTACACTCAGGTTTGCTTTCACAAGCAGGGTACCTCTGTGGGCCCCATCCTGTCGGGTCTAGTCGAGGGATTTTTGTTGGCCTGTCCCAAAATGTCTAGGCCTGTCAGTTAGGGAGGGGTTTGAAGAGATTGTTGGAAAGTATTTTTCATCAACATGGGGCCCCCGCTCAATAAAGCCTAGCAAACAATGAAAATTTCAACAGTCTCGGAATAGCCTTGGAATCGGCCAAGATCTTCATAAGGTTATCAAAAGTCTCTTGCCAAGTTTCATCGTAGTCCAACATAATAAAGGCAGTGCAGACTTAGAAACAGTTCTAGCAGAATTGGCCTCTAGCACCTTGAAATGGCCCCTATAAATAGAGCTAAATTTTTGGTGTCTTAAATCACTGTGTAACCACCACCATTGGATCCGGCACGCCCCCATGAGTCAAATTTCAGCCTGAACGGACGCTCCAGGAAGAAGTTATAGGCAAAAGAGTGAAACAGGAGGGCTGCACGCTATGCTCGTGCGGCCACCCTGCAACTCCACACCATGGAAAGACAGTCACAGCCAGTGAGTTTTGATGCTCATATCTCACCTGTCTCTCGACGGATCGCGCTCAAATTTGGTGAGCATGTTCGTTTAGTCAAGATGAGCGATTCGATATGTCGCACGTCGTGTGACAACACCCAAGCACGAAGAAAAGCTAGAGAGAAGTTGCTGATCTATGAAGAAAGTGCAAGAAATTCAGCAGCATCATGCCTCGCTCGAGTGACTAGAGCACGTCGCTCATGAGCCCGATTGTTGCACGACCAATTCCATCGTGTGTGTAAGGTCTCGGGCTATCACTGACCCAAACGCCGTACGTGATGAACGGTCAGATTCTACACACAAAGCTTACGAATCGACTGTAAATTCCATCCCCAGAATTCTAGATTCCAGTCAAAATTCCACAGTTGCAAAATCTTCATTCGAGCATGGAATCGAGCTACGTTTATTGTCCCGTGATCGTAACGACATGCTCAGTGTAATTCAATGAAGAAATCACCAAACGACATCAAGGAACAAGTACACTATTGATCCGAAGTTTCAACATCCATTCAAATTTCAAGTCACATAATTGTGCACTAAAAAAACGATCCATGGCTCAAAGTTGGTATTAAATTTTCGCCATGTCGAGCCCTACAAGAAAAACAATCATGTTAGGATCAACCAGGCAGCAGATTGACCTCGGATCAACCATGCAAGATCACACAAGTTCTAGGGCAACACAGTGACTGTTTTGAAATTCCACGAGTTGTTAGGAAGGGGTAAATCTATCATTTTGCACCCTATTTTCTAATTTCATGTATTTCAATTTAATCTTAATTTCAAGCAATTAGGGTTACTTTTGATCGTCCACCCATGTTTGGGGCAAATTCTATATATACGTACTAGCATTATTCGCATTAGAGGACAAAAACCTTTCATAAAAAGGGAGAGTTTTTACTTAATACAAGTTTCTCTTTTTTCTAATTATTGGGTCACATTTGAGAGAGAGTGAGGTGAGAGAAACTTTTGACCAGTACCCTTAGGTTCAAGGTAAATTTTCTCTCTCTTCTTTTCTTTTTCTTCTTCTCTCTCTCTTTTGTCCTCTCATCTCCCCCTCCTTCTCCATTTGAGTTCCTCACAGGGGTCATGCACGGTAGTGGCAGTGTCATGCATGCCTCCTTTGAGGTTACACAAGTCACGCATGGCGAGGGCAGTGCCATGCGTGAGTCACCTTCTCCTTCTTTTCTTCTATCTCTTTCATCCAATGGGGCGTGTAGATGGCACTTCCAATTGCCACTCACAGACGTAGCTTGGACGTCTCAGTGAAGAACCTAGATAGAAAAACCCATTGCCACTCATAGGGGTCCTTCCTTGTTGCGCGTCTATAGCAGACAACGATACCTATCACCGCCCGCTATAGCCCTCAACAACGTCAACCGTCGTCTGCGCGCTTCCATCACATGTTCGGCGTTAATCGTCGTCCTTCTTGCATCCAACGCCTATCGTCGTGCGCCTCGTGAGGATTATCGTCGTGTGCTTCATGAATGACCATCATCGTGCGCTTCATCAGAACCTATCATCGCCCGCGTGGGGGCGTGTTGTTTTCTTATGTTGCCAACAACGATGCCTAGCACTGTTTGTAGTTCATTTCTCACTCTCTAGCCATGAGCAGTAGTGTCGAGCACCGCCCAAGGGCCACGACACTGCTACTCCACAGTCGTGAGTGGCAATGCCTAACGTCGTTGGCACCTCATCTCTCTGGCGTCTCATCTCTTCTTTTCATTCTCTTGTCTGTTCTCGCTTGATTGAGGGTAGACTTAGCCTAGCACGGCCATATCGGTCTCGGTTTCGAGTAGTATTTTCGCTGTGCTGGTCATGAGATCAATGCCCATCTTGCTACCACTCCGAGTTGATAACTTCGTGATTGTCATGCTAGTCTCGCCTCTTCATCAAGTTTTATTCTTTTTTCTATCTTTATTTAAACCTTATGCTTCATCACCCTCTTGCATGAATGTACGTTGCCCTAAGACAAGGGTGGGTGTCTTTGACCCACTTGTCTTACAAATTAACCACAGAAGTGTTGTGCAGAAAACAAGAGGATTGCAAGTGAAAGGAGGCAATTCGGAACCAGTTAAAGCAGCTGCGGGGCTTTCTTTGTAATCTACGAGGGCACCCACGTGAGCCAGCCCAAGTAAGTCCGAAACCCACCTTCAATTCCTCTCTCATCAGTTGGTATAACTGCCTTGCTCTCGAGCAAAGTTCTGAGAGAGCGATCTCAAATTCTGGGTTAGTTAGAAACCCGAGATACATGCCTGAAATCATCTAGATCTGGAAAGCGATATCGAGGCACCTAACCATCTTGGTGACTCTACTGAGGACACGTTACCCCATCCTTGGATCATTCTTGTTTGACCTTCTTTTCTTTATATTCCCACTCACTATACACACACTTGTCTTTGGGGTCATCTAACCCCTTCATCCGAGTCGGGCGTTTCGTAATCCTCGTACTCGTGAGTCTTCAACGGGAACGGGTTTCGTGAGCGTCGTGCCTGACCTTTCTCCTGAGCATCGACTCTGTGTCGTGTGCCTAGGTCATCACCTGGATAAAGGCGAGGATGGATCTAAAAGTCCTTCACTCCTTACCTCCTTGCATTGGCAGACCCCCTGTCAATGCAACTTGCATTGGTGGCACATATGCCATCGCACACAGCATGCACCCTACTACCAGTTCATCTATTGTTTCTGTCCGAAGACCACCCCTCCCTCTACTGTGATTGACAGTTCATCTATCGTTGCTCCTGCACGTCGTTGTAAGGCTAACCCCCATTCTCTATCACTTCGGGCCCCTGTAACAAGAGGTTCGACACGAAGAGGAGCTGACTCTGAAGCCACCACCTCACACACATCCACCAAAGCTAGTGGACCATCCATTCTAGCTACACCTTAGGGCAACGCTTAGGTTACCTCGAGAGACGGTCAGGGTTCCGGTGTTCTTGGATTTGGCCCTGCAGCTCTTTTTCATGCAAACTCCACCACTCGGGGCAACCCATAGGTTACCCCGATACACGGTTAGGGTCACGGTATTCTTGGACATAGCTCTGCACCCCTTTCACATGCATATTGAACCACTCAAGGCAACCCTCAAGTAACCTTGAGACACTGTCAGAGTTCGGGTCTTCTCGAACTTAGACCTACACATCTTTCGCATGTACACTACACCACTCAGGGCAACCCTCAAATTACCTCGAGGCACTGTCATGGTTCGGCCCTTCCTAGACCTGGCCCTGCACACCCTTTGCATACGCAGCGCACCACTCGAGGCAGCCTGGTTGCTGCGTCTGCAAGAACACATGAAGGGGAACCTCCTGGTCTCTCCTCCCAGCACATGCCTGCTCACTTTGTGACGGATGGTCACACAACTGTCCAATCACACACACATGCACACGGCATCAGACCTTTTAAGGTGTACATGCTACCCGAGCTTGGGTTGACCTCTAGGTCACCTGAAGTCTTGATTCAGGGGGCGCACGCACGCCAACCCCCCCGCCCTCCCTTAGCACACGTTTGTACCATGTGCACATGCACAGATCTAGCACTACACCCAGTTCTAAGGGAAATCACAAGAACAGATTAGGGGAATAGCTCCCCTTCGCCCGATGGCAGTACTACCGGTCCACGACGAAGGGAAATCATGGTCAAGCTCGGAAATGGGGCCCGGAGAGCAAGACATTGAAGGCCCAGTTCAGGGGAAAAGTAAAGAAAGTGATCGAAGACTTCTCTTCCAATGATGAGAGCCCCTTCCCGTTTGCTGACAGCCCCATTGAAATAACTTCTTTATACCCTGAAGGCACAGTGATTCCATACAAAGCCAGTTCCATGCTTCCCCCATGTCATGCATGCGACATGTGCTCTCTTGACAATAATAGTACGACCTTGTCCTATGAGGGTTTCACATTCCCATTTGCTGATAAAGAGCTCAATTCTGATGGCGCCACATCCCTCGTCCTCATGCATCCAATGACTCCTACCTCTGATGAGATTTTGTCACTCTCATTTGAGGAAAATCATTCCCTGATAAAGGACGAGATAGGTAGCATTCCCTTCACTGACCACCCCATTGAAATGGCGCCTCTAGCTCCTAAAAATGCGACCGTTCTTTATGAGGCGGACTACATATGGCCGTCATGCCTTGAAGATGTCACTGCTCCTTATGAGGCTGATCACGTGTTCGCCTCGTGTCTTAAAAAATTCTTCCCCAATGACGATCAAGTGACCTCACCATCTTGTGAGAGTTTCATATTCTCATAAGATGATGAGGATATCCTAGCCTTGGAAGATGAAGCCAACCTGAACGAAGGCTCAATGACCTTTATCAATGAGATTGTTGAAGCAGCGGTAGTTGAACCCATGGTCGAGAACCCCATTGAGAAAGAGGCATGTGGTGAATGGACTCTATTGGATGGTACTGCCACAAATGAAAGGGAAGCTTTCAGGGAAACCAGCCCCAAAGCCTTCGTTATCCCTTTGCTTCTTAATGGTGAGCAACCCAATCCTCCAGTAATAAAAGATCTCTCAAGCATGGCTGGTGTCAATGCTATGGTGATCAATGAAATACCCGAATACTATGAGGACGAAATTGCACAGCTTAAGACGACATTGAATTAGTTACAAGCTGAGATGAGGTCAAAAGATGGAATCATAAAAAGTTTGTGCTAGGAGGTATTGATGACACGTAAGCTTGAGCATAGCCCCTCGGGGCACCAAACCCTGTTTATCGTCTCTCAAGCACCCCACCTAGTCATCGAAACAGCATCATCAGAAGAAAGGGCACTCCCACCCTGGCCTCTCTCATTACCGGTCTTTTCCCCACCGACTCAGGTTGAAAACGAAGAATTAGTGAAGGGCATGGTAGCCGAAGCATTGAAAAAGTACAATATCCTAGTGATGGAAGAGCTGAATCGCTATCAAAAGCCTTACCCAGTGTATGTTGACAAAACTCCATTTCCATCGGGCTATCAAAGACTCGACTTCCCCAAATTTGACGGTACAAGCTTATCGCTGCAACAGATAGCCCATTTCATTGCAGCCTGTGGTGATACAGCAAACAATGAGCACCAACTACTTCGGCAATTTGTGGGAACCCTTACAAGTACAACATTCAAATGGTACTCTCTGTTACGCGCAAGGTCAATCTCATCATGGGTACGAATGAAGGAGGAGTTCCTTAAGCTCTTCTAGGACATAGAAAAGAAAGTGCAACTATTTGAACTCTTTGATGTGAAACAAAAGCCACACGAGTCAGTGATAGAGTACATCGAAAGGTGGCACAATCTGGCCACACCGATAGGTGAGCCACAAGAGATAAAGTACTGCATAGACGGGATGCACTTAGAATTGGCTCGTTATGTCACTTCATCATGGTCCAATACATTCGTCGAGATGGTAGACAAGGTAATTCAAATTGAAGGTTTGCTCAAACACCACGATCTAATTGCATGACCCTAAATTGCATGGTCCAAACTATATGACCCTAAACTGTAGCGATGGTTTAGATGCACGACCCTAAACTACATGGTCCAAACTTTACGACCTTCAACTGTAGTGGAGGTCTTGTTACACGACCTTAAATTGCACGGTCCAAGCTATATGACCCTAAACTATAACACACATCCTAGTGGCATGACGTTAAACTGCACAACAGACAGTCTTAGAGGCAAGACCTTAACCATGCCCTCAGGTCTTCGCGGATGACCTTAAAACACGCCAAATTGATGGTCACAGTGGCATGACCTTAAACAAGCTTCCCAAAAAAAAGAAAATGGACATGACAAAAACTTGCAAGGGCATCATGGGTAAAAATGTCTAAAACAAATGAATGACGGACATGGTGTGCACCCCAAAGGCCACCATGGGCAAAATATGTCAAAAAGGAAAACGACGGGCATAGTGAAAACCCACAAGGGCACTATGGGCAAGATTGTCAAAATAAAGGGGGTGTGGTGAAAACCCTACGGCGCACGCCCTCTCAAATGACGGGCATGTTGATCCTCCCCTACAGGTCATCATGAGTAAAAATGTCAAATGTCCCTATAGCAAGACGTTAAACTGTCTGACATTTAGTCCATTCGCATGACTATAAACTGCTTCATGTTTCTACATGTTTCCATGGGTTACCGCATGACACCCTTCTACACATCCCCTACTACATTCTTCTTCACAAGCGCCAGATGAAAAGGCACCACTCCTTCAAGATGTCCTCCCAAATCAACGTGTAGCCCGATTGTGACTGCGAGGCTTCGAAGCAAAGCATGAATTTCAAAGCATGTGCGCGCTTCTACAAAGATATACATCAAATAGGTGTACCACAGTTTCGACTATGAGGCTACAAAGCAAAGCGTGCATTTCAAAGCATGCGCTCGCCTTTACAAAGCCATACAACAAAGAGGTATACCATAGTTCCGATTATAAGGCTTCGAAGCATAAGAATATAATCATCAAGGCATGCGATCATCTCTCAGAGGCGTACCACAGTTCCGACTGTGAGGCTTTAATGCATAGCATGAAACCGTCAAAACATGCGCCCTCCTCTACAAAGCCATATCATAAAGAGGTGTACCACAGTTCCGACTGTGAGGCTTCGAAGCAAAAGAATGTAATCATCAAGGTATGTGCTCGTCTCTTAGAGGCGTACCACACTTCTGACTATGAGGTTTTGAAGCATAGCATGAAACTGTCAATGCATGCGCCTGCCTTCATAAAGTCATATATCAAAGAGTTGTACCATTGTTCCAACTGTGAGGCTTTGAAACATAGCATGTAATTGTCAAGGCATGCAACTACCGCTACAAAGCCATTTATCAAAGAGGTGTACCATAGTTCCGATTGCGACGCTTCAAAGCATAATATGCAACTATCAAAGCATGTGCCCGCCTCTATAAAGCCATATATCAAAAAGGTGTACCACGGTTCCAGGTATGAGGCTTCGAAACAGAGCATGTAACCATCAAGATATGCGATCGCCTCTACAAAGTAATATGTCAAAGAGGCGTACCGTAGTCTCAACCGTATATCCCTACACCTAATAGGGAACTTTCACCACCCATTGTACCCATTACACGCATCACCTTTACCGCAAGACTCTTCTGGTCCCCATGTTTCCAGTTGAGTCACACCACTCATAACTCCCTTAAGCCTCCATCATACACCTTTAACTTCCCATGACCCCACTTGTTGCATGTGTTCCCTTATGCTTGACACCGTTACCGCCGAGAGTGTTCTACCACTATTCCCAATGGGGTTACACCTGTGCTCTGGCCTGTCATCCCCAGTGGAGTTACATGACTCCCAGTTATTATCCCTGTAGAATCACACTAGCCATCCTAATCCTCAGTGAAGATGCGCCTCCACTTGCCACCATCTTCATCTAAAAATCTCTGCACTTGTTAATAACCTTAACTATTTTATCCCTAGGGAGTCAGACTACTATTCCTATACCTACCCCCATGGAGCTTCACCAACATGGTGACCCACGTAATGGTCCTAGCTGCATGACCTGAAACTACATAGCCATAGTCCTAACTGCATGACTTTAAAACTGCACAATTTGTGTCCATGCTGCATGACCTTAAACTGCACAGCCATGGTCCAAACTATATGACCTTAAACTGTAGCGGGGGTCTAGTTGCACAACCTTAAACTGCATGGTCCACATTGCATGACCTTAAACTGCACAACCACGGTCCGTGTTGCATGATCTTAAACTTCACAGCCATGGTCTAAACTATATGACCTTAAACTATAGTGTTGGTCTCATTACACGACCTTAAACTGCATGGTCCTAGTTGCATGACTTTAAACTGCGTAACCACAGTCCAAGCTTTATGACTTTAAACCATAGCGCACGTCCTGACTGCATGACGTTAAACTGTTTTGCTCAGGTCTAGGAGGCATGACCTTAAAGACGCCCCAACATGAGCGCACACACCCTTTACATATATTTTTACGCATGTCTTCCCTAACCGACCCGTTCGTGTGCGCATGCCACCTCTATTTCACCTTGGTGAACCTACATATGCGCACACGCCCTTTGCGTGCATCTTAACACATGCCTTCCTAGCCAGCCCATTCATGTGCGTGCATCACCTTCATCATCATTACCATCTTTTCCTTCAGTGAGTCTCACCCATGCTCACCAAGCGGCGAACCGTTCCACGAGCCATACTCGCCGTCGGCTAGTGGGTCACCATTATTCACCCACCATCCATCCATCATCAACTCTACACAAGGCTATGCCATCTTCCCAAGTGAGTCAAAGTCATCACTAAGCTCACTCTATGGCCTCCACAAACTCCCATTCACCACCACTACGGTCCAGCTGTATGACCCTAAACTATAGTGCACATCTTAGCCACATGACATTAAGAAAGCTCGCACAGGTCTCGAAGGCACAACTCTAAATATGCCTTCACATGAAAAAAAACGGGCATGGTGTACACCTAACAAGGGAACACCATAAGTAAAATGATAGACGAACGCGGTCACGAAACCCTGAGTAAGAGAGTTCTACGGAAAACAAAATCCAGGCACGTTGAAAACCCCAAAAGGGCATCGTGAGTAAAAACAGATGAAAATGGTGGACATGACCCCAGGTCATGTGTAAAAGAGCCCAGAAATAGCAGAAGTTGGTGAAAACTCTATTCACAGTGCCACTTCCACTTTTCAAGTGAAAACCCATGAAAGGGCACTTGGATCAACAAGGCAGACTGATGCACGTCCACCGCCTTAGCCGACACTCAATCTCCAAACAGTCACAATCCTGGCTAATGACGTCTGCCTAAAATCCTCAAAAGCCAGCATCTAATCGCAACACCACATGGCTCTTCAGGGGCTGAGAGCCGCATAAGATCCCCCACATTTCAACATGGCTCATCAGAGAGTGAGAGCCACATAAGATCTCCCAACCATCATGGCTTGTCAAGGGGTGAGAGCCGCATAAGATCCCCCATGTTTCAATATGGCTCATCAGGGAGTGAGAGTCGCATAAGATCACCCAACAATCACAGCTCATTAGGGGGTGAGAGCGGCATAAGTTCCCCCATGCTACAACATGGTTCATCAGGGAGTGAGAGCTACATAAGATCTCTTACTAATCATGGCTCATCAGGGGGTGAGAACCGCATACGATCCCCTGCAATATGGTTCATAGGGGAGATGAGAACCGCATAAGATCTACCCAATTCAACAAAAACAAGAGTCCTTGAGGGTGAGAATGATGACTAAAAGATCCCTTCGAAAATGCTAAGGACCATCATGAAGGCAAGAAACAGACAAAGCCATGGTCTAACCTGCCACATGCTTCACGGTACGTCTCGCCAAAACCCTCTAGCCTACATGAGACCAAACTTTCAGGACAGATCAGAAGCCCCCAATTGGACCCCTCTAAAAGGGACCTATAGAGATACTCTGAGAGTAAAAAGCAAATCTGGTGTAGCAGCGAACAATGCCGACCAAAGGTTCATAGCATTTGGCCGTCAAAAAAAACCTGGTAGTCCCTTGAGGGTGAGGACTTTGACAAGATTCCTCAAAACATCCCTAATGATTGCACTTCTCGATTCTCTCGAAGCACAACATTCAACAGGGCATGCTATTGGAAGGTATTTTTCATCAACATGGGGTCCCCGCTCAATAAAGCTTAGCAAACAGTGAAAATTCTGGCTATCTCATAACAGCCCAAGATCTTCATAAGGTCTCTCAAAAGTCTCTTGCTAAGTTTTTTCATAGTCCGACATGTTGAAGGCAGTGCAGATTGAGAAACAGTTCCAACAAAATCAACCTCTACCACAATGAAATGGCCCCTATAACTAGTGCTACATTTTTGGTGTCTCAAATCACTATGTGACAATAACCATTGGATCCGATACGGTCGAACACAGGTCAAATTTCAGCTCGAACAGACACTCTAAGAAGAAGTTATAGGCAAAAGAGTGAAAAACGAGGGCTGCACGCTATTCCCATGTGGCAACCCGGCAACTCCACGCCATGGAAGGGACAATCACAACCAGTGAATTTCGATGCTCATATCTCACCCATACCAAGTCGAATCCCTCTTAAATTTTGTGACAATGTTCATCTAGTCAAGACGAGCGATTCGATATGTGGCATGCCTCGTGACGAAACCCGAGTGCAAAGAAAAGCTAGAGATAAGTTGCTAATCCATGAAGAACGTGTAAAAAATTCAGCAACATCATGCCTCACTCGAGTGACCAGATCATGCCGCTCGTGAGCTCAATCATCGTGAGACCAATCTAATCATGTGCATAAGGTCTTGCGCTATCACTGACCCGAACCCCATACGTGATGAACGATTGGATTCTACACACAAAGCCAACGAAGCGACTGCAAATTCTGATGTCAGAATTTCAGATTCCGACCAAAATTCCAAAGTTGCAAAAATCTTTGCTTGGGCACAGAATAGAGCTATGTTTGTTGCCAGTGATCAAAACGGCAAGCTCAATGTAATTCATTGAAGAAATCACCGAAAAACATCAAGAAACGAGTACACTACCGATCAGAAGTTTCAAGATCCATTCAAATTTCAAGTAACATGATCGTGCACAAATTACACGATCCATGGCTTCAAGTTGGTTTCAAATTGATCTTCATGCCGAGACCTACAAGAAAACAATCATCTTACGATCAACCGGGCATCAGAATGACCCCGGATCAGCCATAGGGCAACACAAGCACTGTTCTGAAATTCCACAAGGTGTTAAGAAGGGTCAAATCTATCATTTTGTACCTTATTTTCTAGCTCTTTTAATTCAATTTAATCTTAATTTTCAGCAATTAGGGTTACTTTTGATCATCCACCCATGTTTGAGGTAAATTATATATATACGTATCAGCATTATACGCATTAGAGGAAAAAAACCTTTCACAAAAAGAGAGAGTTTCTTAATACAAGTTTCACTTTCTTCTCATTGTTAGGTCATTTTTGAGAGAGAGTGTGAGGTGAGAGAAACTTTTGACTGGTACTCCTAAGTTCGAGGTAAATCTTCTCCTCTTCGTTTCTTTTTCTTCTTCTCTCTTCTTTTCCTTTTCTTCTTCTCTCTCTTATTTTCTTTTTCTTCTTCTCTCTCTCTTCTTTCCTAGCTCCCCCCCCTCTTTCTCCATCTGACTACCTCACAGGGGTCATGCACGGCAGTGGCAGTGCCGTGCATGCCTCCCTTGAGGTTACACAGGTCGCGCATGGCGATGGTAGTCCCATGCACAAGTTTCCTTCTCCTTCTTTTCTTCTATCTCTTTCATCCAGTGGGGCCTGTAGACGGTGCCGCCCATCGCCATCCATAGACATAGCTTGCACATCTTAGTGAAGAACTCAGATAGTGAAACCCATTGCCGCTTGTAGGGGTCCTTCCCTGTTGCGCGTCTATAGCAGACGACGATACCCATCGCCACCCGCTATAGGCCTCGGCAACAGCAACCGCCATCCGCGCTTCCTTCATGTGTTCGTTCATCGCTGTCCTTCCTACGCCCCACGCCTATCGCCATGCGCCTCGTGAGGATTATCGCCGTACGCTTCAGGAATGACCATCGCCACGCCCTTCATCAGAAAATATCGCTACCCGCTCGGGGGCATGTTGTTTTCTTATGTTGTCAATGGCTATGCCTAGCAGCTTCCGTAGTTCATTTTCACTCTCTAGCCATGAGCAGTAGTGTCGAGCGCTACCCAAGGGCCACGACACTTCACTCCATGGTCGTGAGTTGCAACACTTAACGACGTCGGGACCTCATCTCTCTACCGTCTCATCTCTTCTTTTCATTCTCTTGTCTCTTCTAGATTGATTGAGGGTAGACTTAGCCTAGCACCACCTTATTGGTCTCAGTTTTGAGAAGTATTATCGTCATGCTGGTCTTGGGAACCATGCCCATCTTGTTACCACTCCTACTTGATAAGTTCCTAGATGTCATGCTAGTCACGCTTCTTCATCAAGTTTTATTCTCTTTTCTATCTTTATTTAAACCTTACGCTTCATCATCCTCTCTCATGAATGTATGTTGCCCTAAGCCAAGGGTGGGTCTCTTTGACCCACTTGTCTTACAAATTAACCATAGAAGTGTTGTACAGAAAACAAGAGGATTGCAGGTCACGGGAGACGATTCTGAATCAGCTAAAGCAGCTGGAGGGGCTTTCTTCATGATCAAAGAGGGCGCCCATGTGAGCCAGCCCTAGTAAGTCCCGAACCCACCTCATCGGTTGGTATACCTGCCCTTGCACTCGAGCAAGATTCCGAGATAGCGATCTCAAATCCCAGAAGGTGAGATCGAGGCACCTAACCAGAGAAGACCTCTTGGTGAGGCTTCACCCTAAAGTTCTTGGAAGGTTTTGACCTGGCTTGATAGTTATGAGTTTTTGGGGGCGTCTTTTGCTTACCGTTGTGGCTTTGTTCATTTTGGATGACTTCTTGGAAATGGGTCCCTTTGGCATAGGACATCGACTTGTCGTCTTGACGATTCCTCTGACCTTGGGTCATCTCATGAATGGACTCAGGCTGTTTGAGATTTTCTTGAAGCTCTTTTTGGGTCACTATAGCGAGGCATTTGACTTCCAAAGTATCGCGTGGTTTTTCATAGAATGTTGGCTTAAGCCGCCTATAGAGGCGAGTGCTGCATCAACCGACTTATTGATTCAGGCGCCCTTTTGGGTTTTCACCCGAATGGAGAAGCGGCGCCATAAAATGGTTTCACCAACTTCCTTCTATTATTGGGCTCTTTTACCCATGACCTTGCGTTCATGTCCACCCTTTTCCATTTTTACTAACAGTGCCCCTTCGGGTTTACATTGTGCCTGGTTTTTATTTACAAAACAATCTTACTCATGGCTTCTTGGCCATGCCCATCCATCATTTTTACTCATGGTGACCTTTCGGGTTTTCACCATGGCCGTTTTTTTTGTTTCGTGGGGGCATGTTTATGGTCATGCCACCGGGACCTATGCGAAGTAGTTTATGCAGTCAGAACTTGCGCTATAGTTTGGGGTGGTGTATCTTCGACCATGTCTAGTTAGTTTAAGGTCTTGTATCTTGGACCACGCTTAGGCATTTTAAGGTCTTGTAGCTTGGACTGAGGCTAGGCGGTTTAAGTTCCTGCAGCACGGACCACGACAAGGTAGTTTAAGGTCATGCAGCTTTGACCATGGCTAGGCAATTTTTGGTTCCTCAACACAGATCATGAGGAAGGTGCACACAGCTTTGTAGTGGCACACGACAGAAAGGGCTTGCATTTGGTGAGCATGGCGGCCTGAACGAAGGATCCGCAGGTCGCGGTTTAAGAAGGATAGACGAGCACGACAGCTTGTAGGGCTGCGGACGACGGCCTGAGAAAAATGGACCCTAGAGATGGCTTAAGGAAGGTAGGGGTGCTCAACGGTCTGGGGATGGCGACCTAAATAAGACGTATCTAGCAGCGGCTTCTCACACATGCGAGGGTGAGAATCTTTCAAGCTACGACACATGTGTGGTGTCACACGTGCTTGGTG
Organism: Amborella trichopoda; assembly: GCF_054954075.1. Lineage (NCBI taxonomy): Eukaryota > Viridiplantae > Streptophyta > Magnoliopsida > Amborellales > Amborellaceae > Amborella > Amborella trichopoda. Next base: position 41,370,666 of record NC_142344.1, on the reverse strand, counting down.
CGACTGTGTGTGAGATATCGGGTTTATTTTTTTGGCAATCCGCCTGGTCCGACCCGGCTTGTGACTGTAGTGGGCATTTGTGAACTCAAAGTTAGTTTGTACCGCGACTCGGCTTGTGGCTGTAGTGGGTATTGTGGACTCGGAGTTAGTTTGTGCCCTGACCCGACTTGGCCCATTGTCATTTTGAATTTGTACCATGCCTTGATTCTCGAGTTGCGCTTGGCCGTTTCAATAATGAAGCGGTGTCATTCGTGACCTTGGGCGACATTTACCCCTTTGTGAAGGGTAAGATTGGTAAATGCATTATCTCGAGGAGATAAAAAGAAGGAAACCCTATTTTCACCTCCATTATTAGTAAAAACTTGGAATTTTTCGAGAGTAAGGGTTTCGAACAAAGAAGGGTTCCTGGTAGGCAGGGCGTGCGTAAGGGCTTTAGTGGGGAACTTGGTGAAGTTCCGGCAGTGAGACTCAGGGAAGGTGCTGGCCAGGAGCAGGGGAGTTCCATCAGAAGGGTGCGACAGGTTTTTTGGTGAGGAGTGTGTCGGTGAAGATCCAAGGGAAAGGAGTTCCAACCGTAAGTGCACGTTAATACTCCGGTAATGGAACCGCAGGGGTGAAGGGTTTTCCAGCATCGGTTGCACCAGTAAGGGAATCCGGCTAGGATAGGTGACGGCTTTCTAGTGAGGAGAGAGCGAGACCGGAGTAGTGCGTTTGAAGACATTTTTCAGCACCTTGGTCTCTGACGTGAAACAAAGAGGAAGTAGGTCAATAAAGCCTAACATATAGTGAAATTTCTTACAGTCTCAAAATTACCCAAGAATGGATCATAATATTTCTAGGCACTTCTAAAGGCCACCTGTCAAGCTTTGTCTCAATCTGACACGTTTAAAGAAGCGCAAATAAAGAAACAATTTCAAAAAAAATCAACCTCTAGCATCTCGAAACGGGCCCCATAACTAAAACTCTATTTTCGATGCATTAAACAGCTGTCGGATTTTCGTCATTGGATCCGGCACAGTCGAAAAACCTTATGGGTCAAGTTTTGGCTTAGTAAGACATTACAGGGCAAAGTTATGGGTGAACCATTTAAAAAAGGGTGGGTCACACACAATTCCCGTGCGGCCCCCTTGAGGAAGCTGGTGAGAATAGTCCTGAGCAGCAACTTCAAAGTCCCATATCTAACTTGTCCTGAGTCGGATTGCTCTCAAATTTGGTGAGCGTGTTTGTCTCATCGAGACGAGCATTTTGAAATGTGGCATGATCGTATCGAGTAGGGAGAAAAACTAGAGAGAAGTTGCCAATCCATGAAGAGAGTTATAGAAAAATCAGTAGCAGCACGCCTCACTCGAGCAACAGAATCACGACACTCACATACCCGATAGGAGCAAATCCAATTGCATTATGTGCATAAGGTTCAAGGCTATATCTGGTCCAAACCCTGCATATGATGAGCTTTTGGATTTGACACAAGGAGGCACCAAAGCTATTGTAAATTTCGACCGTCGAATTTTCAAATTCCCGCCAAAAACTCAAGACGACAAAATCTTTGTCCAGACACAAAATCGAGCTGCGTTTGTTGCTACGCGATCACGACAACATGCTTAGTGTGATTCAATAAATAAGTCAAAGAAGAACATCAAGGAATGAGCACACTATCGACTTGAAGTTTTCAAGATTCAACTAAATTTTGAGTCGCATGATCGTGACCCAAAAACATGATTCATGGCTCGAAGTTGGTATCAAATCGATCACCATGTCGAGCCTTACAAGAAAGAAATCATCTTTCGACCAAATAAACGTCGGAGCAACCCGGAATCATCCACGGAAGATCACGCAAGTTCTACGGCAGCAGTACGGACTGTTTTGGAATTTCATGTATTGTTGGGCAAGGGCAAAATAGTCCTATTGAACGTAATTTTAGAATTTCTTTTAATTCAATTAAATTGTAATTATCATCAATTTTGGTAGTTTTTTTTCCACCACCCATGTTTGGGCCCAATTCTATATAAATATGCAAAGCCTAATTGTAAAAGGGACCCCCGTTCATTCTTCACATTCATCAATAAAATTCTAATCTTTGCTTTGAGTTCGTGGGTGCGTCTTGGAGAGAGAGAGGGAGAGAGAAGAAAAGGGCTAGTACCCTCTATTCTCCTCTTTTCTCTCTCATCTTTCTTTCTCTTTCCCTCTCCTCATCTCTATCTATATTTTCTCTCTCCTTTTGTTTATATCTTTCTTTCCTATTTCGGCTCTGATCTCCTTTATCCACTTTTGTTTTCTCTCTTTATCTTTCCTCCCCTTTTCTTCTCATTCCTTTTCTCTCTCTTCCCTCTTTCTCCTTTTTCTTTGATCGTGCATGGCGAGGCTTATCGCTTAATGTAATGTTTTCTGACTTCAAAGATGTGAGCAGTGAGTCGGGCCTTAACCCGAGTGGCAGGCTGGGCCTCTGTCAAAGTCCCCTTGTCTGATTCTCCATCATGGACGGCAAATGTTCATCGACGTCCACATTTTCTCTATCCTCTTCTTCATCTGACACGGACGGTAGAAGCATATCGTCGCCCATGTCATCTCTCTCTTCTTCTTCATTTGATAAGGACGACGGAAGCACATTGCGGCCCATATCTTCTCTCTCCTCTTCTTGATCTGACAAGAACGATGGAAGCACATCACCGCCCATGTCTTCTCTCTCTTCTTCTTCCTCTAACATGTACGGCAGAAGCACATCGCCGCTAATGTCTTCTCTCTCTTCTTCTTCATCTGACACGGACAACAGAAGCATATTGCCGCCCATGTCTTCTCTCTCTTCTTCTTCCTCTGACACGGATGGCGGAAGCACATCGCCGCCCATGTCTTATCTCTCTTCTTCTTCTCACACGAACGGTGGAAGCATATCACCGTCTATGTTTTCTCTCTCATCTTGCCCTTCTGACATGGACGGTGGAAGCTCATCACTGTCCATATTATTTTCGTTCTTCTCTATCGCCGTCTAGGTTCTCCTTTCTTCTCTCTCTATTTCTTCTACTTCCGCCTTTCCCTTTACTCTCTCTTCTCCCTCTGTTCCTCTTCTCTTTCATTGCTCAACTCGTCTTCTTCTTCCATGCACGACATCGTTAGTACTGTGCATGTCTCTCTTTCTGTCTATTCTTTCTCTCTTTCATTTGGTTGAGAAAAAACATTACCATGGTAGTCTTGTCGTCTCGCAGTAGTGTCGCTGAGCCGGTCTTAGTCATCGTTGCTCTCCTTGCTGCCACGATTGGCTAGCCTTTGTGTCAGGAAGGCTGATGATCGTCCTGATGTCTAGTAGTATTTTTGTTGTGCCGGTCTGTTACCATGCCTGTTTTACTATTACATCGGATCAATCACTTACAGATTTAGCTGTTTGTTATTCTCACCACCTAGTCAACACTCCTCTGATATACTTCTTTCCTCTTCTTTCATCTATTTTCTTACCCTTTCATCTCTTGAATGTGCACACCTGTGTACATTCTCTCAAAGTCAATGTGGGGTCTCATTTGGCCCACTTCCCTTGTAAAATTAACCATGTGTGTGTGTGATTGCAGAAACAGGAGAATACATGACAAGAAAAGAGATTCCGAACCAGTTCTATGACTGAGGGCCTTCCTTCGTGACCTAAGAGGGCGCCCACGTGAGCCAGCCTGAATAAGTCCCGAACCCACCTTAAATTCCTCTCTCATCGGTTGATATACCTACCCTTGCTTCTGAGCGAGGTTCCCAAGAAAGAAATCTCAAAGTCCGGGGTTCCCCCAAAACTCGAGGCACGTGCCACCCTGTCATCCTGATCGAGAGGGCGAGATCGAGACACCTAACTAGGTTGATGACTCCACTGGGGACTTACTACCCCTTTGTCGAATCATTCTTGTTTTGCTAGTTTCTCCTTTGTTTTCCTATTTTCACACACCACATGGCTTCTGGGTTCTCTAACCCGTTTATCCAAATCGAGGATTTTCTCATCCCGACATTTGCGATCGTCCCCTGAGAACAAGTTCCTTGAACTTCGCTTCCGACCTTCCTTTTGAGCAAAGGCCCAGTGTCTAGCTCCTAGGTCCTAACCTAGACAAGCGAGAGGAGGGACTTAACGTCCCTAACTCGCCATCTCCTAGCTCTGGTGGAACTTTCGCCAAGACACCCAACAATGCTATCACACCTGCTACAACACATAGCCTGCACCCTGTCACAGGCAAGTCGCTTGTCGGCCGCATTGTCGACGTACGCCGAAAGGCTGCCCAGTCCCCTTTTGCAAAAGGCAAGCAAGTTGTCATTGCTTTTGTGGGCATCGTAAGGCTTCCCCCCACATTCCTGCACTACCACAAGTCTCTACCCTCAGAGACTTGGAACATTGAGGCGGAGACCTTGGGGCCTCCACCTCTCGCACACACCATAATTCTCGTGGGTCATCCACCCGAGCCACACCTCGCGGCAACCCTTATGTTACCCCGAGTCAACATCTAGGATCAGGCCTCCTAAGGCTGGACCCTACACACGTCATGCATATGAATCTCACCACTCCAGGCAATGCTATTGCTGTGCAAACCCAAGCACATGGGAGACGACTCCTTCGCTTTGAGTTCGTGGGTGTGTCTTAAAGAGAGAGAGAGGATAGAGAAGAACAGGAATGGTACCCCTCGATAAGGTAGTTTTCTCTCTCCTCTTCTCTCTCATCTTTCTTTCTCTTTCTCTCTCATCTTTATCTCTTTCTTTCTCTCTCCACTTTTATCCCTCATCATTCTTTCTCTTTCTCTCTCCTCATCCTATCTTTATCTTTCTCTGTCCTCTCATTTATATCTTTCTTTCCTATTTTGTCTTTGATCTCCTTTATCCACTTTCCTTTTCTCTCTTTATCTCTCCACCCCTTTTCTCTCTTTATCTTTCCTCCCCTGTTCTCTCTCTCTGCCCTCTTTCTCCTTATTCTCTGGTCGTGCATGGTGAGGCTTATCGCTTGGCATGATGTTTTCTCACTTTAGAGACGCGCATAGTGAGTCGGGCCTTAACCCAAGTGACGGGTCGGGCCTCTGTCAAAGTCCCCTTGTCTGAGTCTCTATCATGGACGGCTGATGTTCATTGTCATCCATGCTTTCTCTCTCCTCTTCTTCATTTGATACAGACGATGGAAGCACATTGTCGCCCATGTATTCGCTCTCTTCTTCTTCATCTGACACGCACAGTGGAAGCACATTGTAGCCCATGTCTTCTCTCTCCTCTTCTTCATCTAACACGAACGATAGTAGCACATCGCCACTCATGTCTTCTCTCTCATCTTCTTCATCTGACATGGACAGTGGAAGCACATTGCTGCCCATGTCTTCTCTCTCTTCTTCCTTGGACACAAATGACAGAAGAACATCGTCGCCCATGTCTTCTCTCTCTTCTTCTTCATCTAACACGGACGGTAGAAGCACATCGCCGTCCATGTCTTCTCTCTCTCTTCTTCTTCCTCTGACACAGACAGCAGAAGCACATCGCGGCCCTTATCTTCTTTCTCTTCTTCTTCTCACACGGACAGTGGAAGCATATCGTCGTCCAAGCTTTCTCTCTCTTCTTACCCTTCTGACATGGATGACGAAAGCTCATTATCGTCCATATTCATTTTGATCTTCTCTATCGCCCTCTAGGTTCTCCTTTCTTCTCTCTTTTTTTGTTCTTCTTTTGTCTTTCCCTTTCCTCTCTATTCTCCCTATGTTCCTCTTGTCTTTGTTTGCTCATCTTGTCTTCTTTTCCCATGCACGACATCGGTAGTATTGTCCACGTCTCTCTTTCTCTCTATTCTTTATCTCTCTCGTTTGACAAAGAAGAGGCTGATACAAAACATTACCATGGTAGTCTTGTCCTCTACCAACAGTGTCAACGAGTTAGTCTTAATCATTATGCCCGCCTTACTGCCACGATTGGCTAGCCATTATGTCAGGATGGGTGATGATCACTCTAACATCCAGTAGTATTTTTGTTGCGCCGGTCTAGTTTGTTTTGCTACCATGTCGGATCAATCACTTGCTAACCTAGCTGTTGTGTTAGTCTCGCCACCTAGTCAAAACTCCTCTGATCTACCTCTTTCCTCTTCTTTCATCTATTTTTTTACCCTTTCTTCTATTGAATGTGCACACTCATGTACATTTTCTCAAATATAAGGTGGGGTCGCTTTTGGCCCACTTGTCTTAAAAAATTAACCATATGTGTGTGATTGCATAAACAAAAGAATACAGGTCAAGGGAGGCGATTTCGAACCAGTTCTTTGATTAGGGGGTTTCTTCGTGATCTAAGAGGGAGCTCACATGAGCCAGCCCGAGTAAGTCCCGAACCCACCTTAAATTCTTCTCTCATCGGTTGGTATACCTGCCCAGACTCCTGAGCGAGGTTCTCGAGAAAGCGATCTCAAAGTCCTAGGTTCCCCCATAACTCAAGACGCATGCCTCCCGATCATCCAGATCCGAAGGACGAGATTGAGGCTCCTAACAATACCTGGGGATTTTCGGCAAGCAGTGAGCCGGAGACAAAGGGTTTCTCAGGAAGGTCTCGAACGGTCTTTTTGCATTAGAAGTGAATGTTTTTTGGGCAGGATGTTGGAGTGTCGTTCCTCAAGTAGCCAGAGAGTCACAGGTGGAGGTACCCAAGGGTTCTCTATCCGTACGTGTGGGTAGGGACACAAGTCGTAGAAAGGGAGGGTACAGTAGGACGTGCGCAGGAAACGCGGTCCACACGTGTGAGTACGTGATGCACGTGAAGAGCCATGTCAAAATGTATTACATCTTAAAAAGGTTCACCCGTGTGGCTTGTGTGATGTAGTGACACCCCATGTAGCACGGGGGGGCTTCGAACAATCGTGCCAGAGAGGCTCTCGTGCTCAGATTGGTGGTTTATAAGAGTGTAAATGGTAGCCGGAGTAAACCTTTGTTATAGGGAGTTCTTGGGACAGCGGTGGCCTACTTGGTTCAACATCACATCATATATTGCTTCGGAGTGCCCGACCGGATCATATCTAATAATGGCCCTCAATTTAGGAGTCATCACATTGATCACCTAGTAAACCACTTCGGTTTCGAATGGAGGTAATCGATTATGTACCACCCTCGGGCAAATGGATTAGCTGAGGCTTTAAATAAGACTCTATGCAATGTTCTAAGAAAGTCAGTATAAAAAACAAGGAAGAACAGGCATGAGAAGCTTCTCGAAGCATTGTGGGCTTATTGTACTACTATATGAAATGTTATTGATTCCACTCCTTGTTCTTTGGTTTATGGTGGTGAAGCAGTTTTATCTCTCGAAATACAAATCCGTTCATTACGAGTAGCTATTCACCAGGGAATAACCGAAGATGAGAGAGTCAAGCTCCGGTATCAAGAATTGGATGCACTCGATGGAAAGAGGCTAGAGGCTCAGAAGAACCTTTAACTCAACCAAGGGAGAATGAATATGGCTTTTGATAAGTCTATCAAGATCTCGCTCATTCACCCGTGGTGATTTAGTCTTAGTCTTCAAGAGGCGTATTATTGCGCATGGCCAGCATTAAGGGAAGTTTGAGCCTAAGTGGGAAGGTCCCTTTATAGTAAAAAAGGTCTCCCTTTATAGTAAAAAAGGTCTCACCCAATGGAGCCTATATACTAGCACTTCCTAGTGGAAAGGATATGATGCCCCCTATCAACGGGCGATACCAAAAGAAGTACTATCCATGATGTGTATTCAAAAGAAAGGAACTCAGTGCGAATACAAGCAAGATAGTCCAAACAAAATGCTAACCTTTTTCTTTTATATTGCAGTAAAAATAAGTTATAAGTTACAAAAACCCATTACTAAGGAGGTTACAAGTCTCTTGCATCTGAGGATAAGAGGACGGTTACAAACCAAAACTTTTTCTTTTTGCTCTTGCATCTGAGAGTAAGAGGATGGTTACAGGCTTAAACAAATGCTTGTCCCATGAGGAAGAAGCAAACCCACAAAAAGAAGGGCCTCCTCATAAAGAAGAAGCGAAACCACTTGGAGAGTTAGATTTAATTCATCTGATGAGTAAGAGGATGGTTACAGGCCTGAAGACAAAGCAGAGCCACTCCAAGAAGTTAGCCTCAGTCCATCCGACATGTATGTCAAACATACAAGCCAGATACCTCATCTGATGTGTATGTCAAGCATAAGACATTGGATCCATTCGAAGTGTATATCAAACAAACAACAGCGGCTGCCCTGGCAAGGAGCTGGCCTATGATGGATAACACGCCCTGTTCAAGGTGGATGTCCTTCCACAGAACAACATGGACCTCACTGTTATTCTTGAGGATTTGTCTTTCAATACGTACCACAAGCCACGCCCCATCCTTCACCACTTTTTGTCGGCCCATGGACATCGTTGTACGTAGCTCATCGTCGAGCCCTGCAAACCCCGCATATGACTTACCGACACATGTGAGCATCAGTCTTTGTATCGTAATAAGCCACACGTGCTGATCAACACCGATTGAAGGCAGCACCGGCTGGGTCCTCCAAAGGCCAATACAGGTTGTGTGCCCAACCCCTAACGCCGATTGTTTTGCTTGAGGGTCGGCGCCGGTTGTATCAGCACTCCAAATCATCAACACCGGTTACCTTAGTGCCAATTGGACTTTTGTTAGCGCCGGCCCTGTCATGACTGTTCGCCTCCTATGACTCCTCGTTTTCACACCTCCTTAAATGGTCACAGGATTTCCAAGGACGATGGTTCACCTCCAGCAACCATACGCCTTCCTCGCGACGGTTCACCGTCAGCAACCGTACGCCTTCCCCTCAATGTATCACCTCCTGCAGCCGTACGACCCACATCCTACGATAGTTTGTCTTCCACTGGAATTGCTCCCACACGGCCGAAAACTCATTGGAAAACCTTCCCGCTCATCTTTTTAGCCTGGACTTCACCGGAACCTAGTCGGGAAACCTCGCGACACCACTTACAGTGTCGAAAAGTGGAGATAACATTGGTAAAACTAATGAAAGTGCCAGAAAACTTCTACAACGCCATGAGTGGTGCCGAAAAACTTCAACAACCATTGGGAAACACCTTAAAACCCCCCTGAAAAGTCCCATTACTCGCTGAAAAATTCAATCAAGCACTCACTCCTCACAGTTAAAGAAAACTTTCTTAAGTTTTTACCCTTGGTGAAAAATAAGGGGAAAATGGGGTTTTACTCCCGTATATAGACTACACTGCCCTCAAAAGCCCTTCACAAAGTCAAAATACCAGTTGTGTCCAAGGGAAGCCAAAGGACAACAAGTCGAGTCGGGCATTACACGAGGCCCAAGGTAGCTCTCATCAATCCATCCCCAATGCCGAGTGGATTTCCAAAACAACCCTAGAACCAGTTGACTTAGCATCGGGCATGTTTCCAAATCCATCCCCAGCGCCGAGTAAATTTCTAAACAACCCTAACGCTAATTGAATTAGGGCCGGGTGTGTTTTCAAATACAACCTTAGCGCCGGATGACTTAGCATCGGGTGTGTCTCTGAAACGACCCTTGCACCGGTTAACTCAGCTCCAATTGTCTTCAGATAATATCACAGGTCATGCACAACACCAGCTGAACAGCGTCGGTTGTGTTAGAAATCAACGCCGAATGTGTTGTGAGAACTCGGCACCAGTTGAAAATTCGCATCAAACCATCAACGCTACACATGGCATCGGCCGTATTTGAAGCAGTGTATGCCCTACCATTATCCCTAGTGGACTTGCACCTAGGTTGTTGCACCCAAACTGTGACCTCCCCAATGGAGTCATGAGCTATCCCTCATCCCCCACTAGGAGTCACATCCATACTACGGCCCATCATCCTCAATGAAGTTAGGGTCATTCTCACCTCCCCAATACCCAGTGGGTCAACTTCACACTAAGCTATCTTATCCCCAGGGAGTCGGGTTACTGGTCATAAAGTCTCACCTTTCACCCCAGAGAGTACCTTACCCCCTTAAAAACCACAGCAAGGTCCACTTCTACTGGTCATCATTCATCAGGTCACCATTTCCACCGAGCCCTCAGTTAGTGATGGTCTTACCCATGTTATCCTCAAGGAGTCAGATTACCATCCACAGGCCTATTCCCCATGGAGATCCACCTAAATGGCGATCCACATAAAGGTCTGTACTGCATGACCCTAAACTGAACAGCCTTGATCTAGACACCTTACCCTAAACTCTATGGTTCAAATTATATGATCTTAAATTGCAGCGGAGGTCTGGTTGCAGAACCTTGAACAGCATGGTCCTAAGTTGTATGACTTTAAACTACATAACTATGGTCCTAGTTCTATGACTTTAAACTGCATAACTATTGTCTGTGCTGCATGATCCTAAACTACAGCACTAGTCTAAACGCATGACCCTAAACTTCGCTGTCCAAACTATAGGACCTTAAATTGTAGCGAAGGTCTAGTTGCACAACCTTAAACTGCATGGTCTTAAGTTGTATGACTTTAAACTACATAACTATGGTCCTAGTTGTATGACTTTAAATTGCATAACTATGGTTCGTGCTACAAGACCCTCAACTGCACAGCTCTGGTCTAGATGCACGACCCTAAACTCCGCGTTTGTATGACTTTAAATTGCATAACTATGGTTCGTGCTACATGACCCTCAACTGCATAGCCCTGGTCTAGATGCACGACCCTAAACTCCGCGGTCCAAACTATACGACCTTAAACTGTAGCGGAGGTCTAGTTGCATGACCTTAAACTGCGTGGTCCTATGTTGTATGACTTTAAACTGCATAACTATGGTTCTAGTTGTATGACTTTAAACTACATAACAATGGTCTGTGCTGCATGACCCTAAACTGCACCGCCCTGATTTAGACGCATGACCCTAAACTTTGTGGTCCAAACTATACGACCTTAAACTATAGCAGAGGTCTCGTTGCAAGACCATAAATTGCATGTTCCTAAGTTGTATGACATTAAACTTCATAAATATGGTCCTAGTTGTATGACTTTAAAATGCATAACTACGGTCAGTGTGGCATAACCCACGTGACCCAAAACTGCACAACCCTGGTCTAGATGCACGACCCGAAACTCTGTGATCCAAACTATATGACCATAAACTATTGCGGAGGTCTAGTTGCACGACCGTAAACTGCATGGTTCTAAGTTGTATGACTTTAAGCTGCATAACTATGGTCTTAGTTGTATGACTTTAAATTGCATAACTATGGTCTATGTTGCATGACCCTAAACTACACAGCCCTGGTTTAGACGCGTGACTCTAAACTCCGTTCTCCAAACTATACGACCTTAAACTGTAGCGAGGGTCTAGTTGCACGATCTTAGACTGCATGGTCGTAAGTTGTATGAATTTAAACTGCATAACTATGGTCTTTGCTATGCAACCTTAAATTGAATAACCATAGTTTAAACTATATGACCTTAAACTATAGCAGAGGTCTAAGTGCACGACTCTAAACTGCATGGTCCAAATTATATGACCTTAAACCATAGTCTACATCTCGATCGCACGACGTTAAACTACACAACACTATGGTCCAAATGATATGACTTCAAACTGTAGCGGAGGTCAAGTTGCAAGACCTTAAACTGCATTGTCCTAGTTATATGACTTTAAAACTGCTTAACCATGGTCCAACTGTATGACCTTAAACCATAGTGCACGTCCTGACCGCATGACGATAAACTGTTTTGCCCAAGTCAAGGAGGCATGACCATAAACTCGCCCCCACATACACGCACACGACTTTATGTGCACTTTCACACACGCCTATCCTAACCTACCTGTTAGTGTGCGCGCATCACCTTGATTACATCCCCATGAGTTCATCACCCTACATCATTCCCCATGAGTTCATCACTCGGTAGACGAGAACAATAGTTGTACTCTGATCATCAAAAGAAAACCTGGTGTAGTAGCAAACAAACATCGCCAAAAAGTCTCTTCTCCCCTAAAAGTCGTCACGGACGGACCTGCGAACAATGCAACCCTACATTTGAGCTGCCTAGTTAAACCATTATGTGAATCTCCTCAGCATTCACGTGGTCCTGTGGCTAGGAAGGAAAAAACTAAAAGCCAAAGGAAACTTTCCAAATGATTGTCCTTCTTGCTTCTCTTGAAGCACAACAATCGGCGGGGCAAGCTGTTTGAATGTATTTTTCAGCACCTTGGTCCCTGTTAGGAAGCAGGTCAATAAAGCCTACGAAACAGTGGAAAATTCCCTATAGTCTTTGAATGGCCCCAGAATTTCTCAAGATCATCATCAGCACTTCAAAGGACCACCTGCCAAGTTTCATCATGAGCAGACACGTCTAAGGCAGTGAACACAAAGAAACAGTTTTTGAAAAATTGGCCTCTAGCACCCTGAAACGGACCTTACAACTGGAGCTACATTTTTGGTGACTCAAATTAGACCACCACCATTGGATCCGACATGATCAAAAACCCCTATGAGCAAAGTTTCAGCTTGATTAGACACTTCAAGACAAAGATATGAGTAAAACATTGAAAAAGGAGAGGTCACATACTATTCCTGTATGGCGTCACTACACCAAAACGCCATTAAAGGTGGCTGTTTTTACAGTCATGGGCAGTCACTTTTGAAGCTTGTACCTCACTCGTTCCAAATCGGATCACTCCCAAATTTGGTGAGGGCATTCGTCTCATCAAGACGAACAATTTGATATGTGGCATACCCCTAGGGATAAAAGCTAGAGAGAATTTGCCAATCCATGAAGACGTTGCAGAAAATTCAGCAGCGACATGCCTCGCTCGATGAACAAAATCACGATGCTCTCGCAACGGATCGACGTAAAATCAATTCCATTGTGTGTGGAAGGTCCAGGGGTATCATTGGACGGAACCACATACGTGATGGATGGTCAGATTTCATGCACGAAGTCGACAAAGTTACTGAAATTTCGACCGCCGAATTTCAGATTTCGGCCGCCGGATTTCAGATTTCGGCCAAAACTCAAAAGTTGCGAAATCTTGGTTCGAGCTCCAAATCGTGATCCGATTGTTGTCAGAGGCGCGCAATGACATGCTTAGTGTGCTACGATGAAGAAATCATAGAAAAAAATTAAGGAAAGAAAACATTATCGATCCGAAGTTTTCAAGATTCAAACAAATTTCAAGTCTCGTGATCACGACTCAAAAACATGATTCATAACTTGAAGTTGGTATCAAAACAGTCACCATGTCGAGCCCCATAAGAAAATAATAATCTTTCGATCAAACGGGCATCAGCCACCGAAGATCACTCAAGTTCTCAAGCAACCACAGGGATTGTTTTGAAATTCCACACATTGTTAGGCAGAGGAAAAACAGTCCTTTTGCACCCACTTTCAGAATTTTTTTTAATTCAAGTAAATCTTAATTTTCAACAATTAGGTCTAATTTTGATCAATCCACCCATGTTTGGGCAGAACTCTATATATATAGGCAATATCTCATTGTAAAAAAAAAAAGGCCAGACCCCCACAAAGAACCTTGACCTTCAGTTAATTTTTAGAAGATTGCATAGAAATTTCAATTCCTTGCTAGAGCTTATGAGTACGTCTTAGAGAGAGAGAGGAGAGAGAAGAAAAGGGTCGGTACCCTTCGAGCAAGCAACTTTCTCTCTCCTTCCCTCTCTCTTTTTCTCTCTTCTTTCTCTCTCTTCTCTCTCTTTCTCTCTTCTTTATCTCCCTTTTCTCTCTCTTTCTTTCTCTTCTTTTTATCTCTTCTCTCTCTTTCTCTCTCTTCTTTCTCTCTCTTCTTTCTCTCTCTTCTCCTTCTCTCTTATTCTCTTTCTCTCTTTCTTTCTCTCTCTTCTCCCTCTCTCTCTTTGTCTCTCTTTTTCTCTCTCTTCTGCTCTATCTCTCTCTCTTCTTCTCCCTCTTTGTCTACCAATTGACAAGACTTAACATCAATTGGTTTGCTATCTATTCATCTACTAGTCGGCGAGACCTAGCAGTGGTTGGTTTCCTCTCAATTCCTCTATCAGTTGGCGAGACTTAGCGTGGGTTGGTCTTCTCCCTCTTCATTTATCAGCCGACGAGACCTAGCACCTAATTGTTTTCTCTCTCTTCCTCTGTCAATCGGTGAGACTTAACGTCGATTGGTTTTCTCTCTCATCATATACCAGTCAGCGAGACTTTACGTCAGTTGGTTTCCTCTCTATTTGTTTATCAGTTGGCGAGACTTCGCGCCAGTTGGTTTCCTCTCTATTCGTCTATTAGTCGGTGAGACCTAGCGCCAGGTGGTCTTCTCTCTCTTCGTCTACCGGTTGATGAGACTTCACATCAGTTGGTTTCTTCTCTCTTCGTCTATCAGTCGGTGAGACCTAACCCCAATTGGTTTTCTCTCTCTTCTTCCAGTGGGCGAGGCCTAGCGCTGGTTGTCTTTTCTCTCTACCAATCGACCAGGCCTAGCGTCGGTTCGTCTATTCCCTCTCTTCTTCTGTCAGATGGCGAGATTAAGCGCCAGTTGGTTCCCTTCCTCTCTTCTCATCTGACATTCTCGGTGAAGCCTAGCGCCGACTACTTCCTCTCTCTCCCATTTCCTGAAACAGATGGCAATGTCTAGCATCGATTGCGTCTCCTCTTCCTTCTTCTTTCTCCTTTCGTCTATCCCCTCCTTCTCTTTAACCATTCCTCTGCTGCTCTCTTGTTCGACCAAGAGGGATGGAGGTTAGCATCTTATGGTAGTCCTGTCATCTTGCCGTAATGTTGTTTCGTCAGGTTCACTTGGCCCGCTTTACTACCACGACAGACCGACCATAGTGCCAAGCTAGTCGATATCGGCAATAACATCTAGTGGTGATCTCGTGAGCCAGTCTAAATTGCCAAGTCTGTTTCGCCACCACATTATGTCAATTATCCACCAGCCTAGTCACCGCCCTGACCTTCTCGCTTGGTCGAATCCTAATCTCCCCCTATCTTTCTTTCTTCTTTTTTAATACGCATTCTTACATACGTTCATAAAAGAGGAAAAGGGTGAGGCTTGACCCACCGGTCCCATAACCTTTGCCATCTATGTGTGTGATTGCAGAAAGCAGAAAATAAGAAGAATATGAGCCAAAGGAGGCAATTTCGAACCAGTTTAATGACTGGGAGGATTTCTTCATGATCTAAGATAGTGCCCATGGGAGTCAGCCCGAGTAAGTTCCGAACCCACCTTTTAAATTCCTTTATCACCAGTTGGTAACATTTTCTCCTGTTTTCGAACAAGGTTCCCGAGAGAGCGATCTCACGAACATCCTAGGTCTTCCCCAAAACTTGAGACGCGAGCCTCTCGATCCGCCAAAGATCAAGAGGGCGAGATCGAGGCACCTAACCAGGGTGGTGTCACCCGGGTAACATGAGTAGTGTCGCCCATGTCTGAGTACAGAACTGGGCGACACCAGTCGTGTCACCCAGACCTCCGACGTCCAAAAGTGATGTTTATCATTTTTGAGAGTTTTAGGGTTATCCAGACTCTCTGATGGCTGAAGTGGATTGCTACAGGGCGAGATTTGGCTAGGATTTCTTTTTTCTATAAAAATCGCCCTCCTTCCCATCCTTCTCTCATCCATCAATCGCTTCTTTCTTCTTCCCATCTTCATCTCCTTCTTTCTTTATCATCTTCCCTCTGATCTTACTGATTTTTCTTACACTCATCCTTAGGCTTTCAAGGCTCTTAGGAAGGACAACGCGATCTCCAAGGGCAAGGAGAAAGTTTTCGAGCAGGTTGGCAATGGAGAAGAGGAAGAGGCCACCCCTCTTTTTCCTAGGGTTAGGCACTTCACTAAAGGTCTACCCTCCCATAGTTCACAAGGATAGGATGAAGTCCCTCGACGTGTCAACAGATTTCCTGTTATCAGGCCTCAGTTCAGGGATTGGTTTCTTTCCGCTCAACAGTGGCCCGAGCTCATGGCCCTCTTGGCTTCAGTTTCCATGATAGCCTTGTTGAACATGGCCTCTTTCCATGTGAACTTTCCAATCCTTGGGGCTCTTGTTGAGAGGTTCTACTATAAATAAAACACCTTCTTCCTTTCTTCTGGTGAGACAACGCCAACTTTGGAGGAAGTCGTCAGGATTTCTGGCTTGAACCTAGCCGGGATTGCGTATCAGCCTTCTATTGCCACTGACGACCATTCTATCATGGGTGCACGACTGTTGGGAGCAGCTTATTCGTCACATTGTCAGTGAGTTGATATGGAGTTGTTGGTTCGAAGTTGAGAGCAATCTCGAGCTACCGAATAGATCTGTATTTTTCTTTTTTTACTGTTGGGCTACGTCCTTTTTCGGAGTGGTCATAAGACAGTTTGTAGTACCCTTATTCCTTTAGTCCATGCCTTCTGGGAACAAGAGGGTTACACCATTGTTCCGACCGTGTTGGCGGGCATTTATCGGAGTCTTCACGACCGTGTCACGCGAGGTGACTGATTTATTTAGGCCAGTGTCTTGATTTTGCAGGTATATTTTTTAATTCAATTGTGATTTATTTTGCCCCTGCAACTCACTTTTACGTATGGTTTTGGGCTCTAGAACCCGTATTTTTGCAACACATGTTCACTAGAAAAAGCCCGGCCCTATCTGGGAGGGCCTGAGTTGGGCAACTCGACTAGTGTCACCTGAGCAACATTGCCAGTGTCGCCTAGGTCAAACTTCCCTGCATTATTTTGGGGTCCACGGCTCCTGTTTTGTGACCTTTTGTGATGATTTTGGGTACTGTTTTCTGTGGATTTGGGCCTATGAACACATCTCCATTGTCTATCCTCCTCAATCAGTGATGGCTATATCTGCTATTTTGGGACTGACGTATGTCAATGATATCACCCAGCCTTGTGATAACAACCATTATCGTAGGATTCTTGACGATTTGTTGTCCTTTGATTGGGTGATCAAGGGTCTTGAAAATGTGTTCCTATTGTTGCCTGCTATGGGGCATTCATGTATTATTTTGACGGGGCAACACTTCATAGAGGGATATTTCCTTACGAGGGTGCGTTGCCAATTTCACCATACTCAGAATTATACTTCTCCAAGAAAGGCGATCGATCGTCGCCCTATCTTTTCGCTTCGACGACACTCTTCCACTCTTCTGGTCAAGGCTGGTTTGTCGTGGAAGGGAAAGCAATCATCTTCTAGTGTGGGGTTAGCTAAGCATGACAAGCTCACAACCACTTCGAAATATGATTCTTAGTGGGAACGTGCCTGCCCTTATCCACTATGCCTCAGATCTTGGAGACTTCGTGGAGAGTCTTCTGCTCCTGCTCAGGATCTCGTGCCTCATTGAGAAGATGGTGCCTCTTATTCAAATAAACAAATCAAATCCAATGAGGATGCATTTGACATCAGCTTGGAAGAGGCTGAAGTCGAATTGGCTCGATGGGTGGCCTTCGTGGCAAAACTCAAGGAGAAGGATGTTGATCTGAAGCCAAAGACTAAATAGCCAAATATTTTCTTTTCCTTTATTTTTCAGTAGTTTATTTTTGTTGAATTATGTTAGGACAGTAGAAATTTCTGTCATAGGACCAAGTTTGATGGTATGAGCGCCTGTAATAAGCCCATTTCAATGGATGAATAGAATTAGAATTTTGAGATACCCAAAATTTTGTTTTTTGTTCTGTTTGATCTCTCTTTGTCTTTTTATTGCCCCTATTGGGGGGTCTTTTAACTTGTATGTGTGCAATCGATTCGTCGAAGCATAACAGGATACTATCTTTACACACACTTTTCAAACTGAATTTTTACAAACTCAACCGCCTAGTTGTAGGGTTTTTGTCTCGAATTTCCGTCTATTGGGTTATCGTACGTACACACAGGGATGAGCTTACCTCATTTTTCCTCAGGGGATCCAACTGAGAGAAAAATGCTCTCAAACTAGCAAATTTCGTTATTGGCAAGGTTCACCCATCTATGATATGTGGTAGTTAGTAATTATACTCATACAACCATGGAGTGCCTGGCTAGTTTCAAGCCTTCATAACATGCATATGAAGATGGCTTCAAGAGCGAGGCCAGATTGACGAACAATTTAACCTCTTGTAGTGATGGAGGAAGTCCTAGTGATGGAGGAAGTCCTTTCTAAAAAGGGTTATTTTTTAAAATGGATGATTTTAAAGTCAATTGAAAAGAATTTTCAAAAGGGACGGACCATACAATTTTGCTACCTGTGGTCCCTTTGGTGGTCATTTTCTTTATCAATTTTTACCCAAAGATGATGAAAGGATTTTCTAGTGGGATCATTAGAACTCAAAGTCTCGAAGTTGTCCTTTATCTTTGGAACTTTCATCTTGTGCATCACGGGTCCATGAAGAGTTCTCTGGATTCTTGCAGGTTTCGTCAAAGTCACTTTGGTCTTCCATTCATGTCAACGTCCCACATGTTTTTGAGATGGTTCTATTGGGAAATTGCATGGTTTAGGAGGAGTCTTCGTTCTCAAAGTCTGCTTATGCAGTATTGTTGGAACTTGTTTGTACTTGAGTGTTTTGAATCAGATGCTCCTTCTTGGAGATTTGTTTTTCATTCTTCTTATTTTTTATTTTTTCTTTTATTTCCCGTGATGCCTTTTCAGGTTTTCATCACGTCCATTTTTTTTTTTTCTTTGTGATGCCTTTTCAGGTTTTCACCTCGCTTTTAAGCCTGTTAGAAGTAGAATTTTCTGAGGTACATCACATTAATGGGGTCCTTGAGTTCATATGCCACCTGATTTTTTTTATGGTAAGAATTGCTTGCATGCACTCGGGTAACCACGAACGAGCCCTCCCAATTAGGTTCGAACTTGCCTAAAGGATGTGGATTTGCAGGAGAGTGGAAGATTTTCTTGAGTACCATGCCCCCTTCTTTGAACTGTTGAGGAACAACTTTTCTTTGGTATGCCCTTTATCTTACGCTGATAAGCAACGATATTTTGTGTTGATCGTAATCGTCTTTCATCCAAATTAACGAGAGCAGTGATTCGTGCTTCAATCTTTTGTTCCTCATCTACAATTTTATGAATGAGCACTCGGAGAGAAGGTATCTCAAATTCAATGGGTAGCACTACTTCCATACCATACACCAATGAGTATGGCATCATGCCAGTTGGAGTCTTCTCAGTTGTCCGGTAGGACCATAGGATGTCGTTTAGCTTTTCAGGCCAATCTTTGCCACCTTCTATTATTCTATCTATTATTATGAGAAGTCCTTTGTTTGTGGCCTCTGCTTGTCCATTTCCTTGAGGGTAGTAAGGTGTGGAGAAGTTTTGCGTTATCCCAAACATTTTGTACAACTTAGTGACTCTTTCATTCTTGAAATTGGATCCATAATCAGTAATGATGGACTCAACAACATCGAATCAGAATACAATGGTGTTCTTTCTAAAACGGGCAACATGTTGTCCCTCAATTTTGACAAATGATGCGGCCCCTACCCATTTAGTGAAGTACTCTGTAGCTGTTAATATAAAATGGTGGTCATTTGAGGCTTTTTATGAGATCATTCCGATGATATCAAGACCCCACATGGCAAAAGGCCATGATATGGGCGGTGTTGAGTTGAGTGGGATAGACGGTGCATGGATTAGGTCTTCATAAAGTTGACATTTGGGACACCTCTTAACGAATTTTCAACAATCTTCGGCCATGGTGGTCTGGTAATAACCTTGACACCTAATTTTTTGAGCTAAGACGACTGCTTCAGAATGACCTTCTTCATTGTGCAACTCTGTCAGAACATGGTCGATTTCTGATTGATCGAGACATTGTAAAATGATGCCATCGAAGGATTTCATTTACAGGAGATCACCTCTTAATAAGAATCGCATAGAAGACCTTCGAAGGGCTTCTTTATCCTTTTTGGTGGCTCCTTTGGGATGTAACCCATCTTTCAATAAGGACAGAACATCATGGAACCATGGTTTTGCCTTAACTAGCGCATCTGAAGCCACGAGAGACACTTCTCCATCGTTCTCATTTTTTTGCTCTATTTCTTATTCAATCCTTGGTGGGGAAGGGTCATGTTTGTTCTTGATGTAGAATGGCAGCGTGGTGATTTCTGGAGGAATATCGACTATTGAAGTAGGGGTTGCAAGGGTATTGACGAACCGATTATTTTCCTTAGTTACGTGCTGGAAGGTGATTTTCTTAAAATATGGGATCATCTTATCCACCTTTTCTTGATAAGGTTAAGCTTTTTTTCTTTCACCTTTCAAATCACTTGAACTTGGATTATGACGAGTAAAGATTCACCAACTACTTGTATTTCTGGATTTTCATTCCCATGACATTTTCGAGCTCGGCTATCAAGGCTTCATATTCAGCAATGTTATTGGTACATGGGAAATTAAATCTGATGGCTGTTGCCATTAAAATCTTCTCGAGTGAGCATAGTATGAAACCTATACATGACTCGTACTCATTTCTTACACCATCAAAGTATAGCTCCCAAATTGATTCCTCGATTGTGAAGAGGTTCTCATCAGGGAGATCCATGTCGATCGGAGTGTTATCTGGCAGTGCGTGTTCAGCTAAGTGGTCAGCAATATCTTGTCCTTTGATGACTTTTGGGTAACATACTCGATCTCAAAGTCGTTCAATAGCATTCTCCACTTCGCCAAATGTTTGTTAAGGACTGGTCTCTCCAATAGGTACTTGAGTGGGTCTATTTTTTATATGAGTTGGACTACATGAGATAAGACATAGTATCTTAATTTCTGCATAGATCACACAAGTGTTAAGCAATGCTTCTCCACATCCGTGTATCTTCTCTCATAGTCGATCATGGTTTTACTGATGTAGTATATCATTTGTTCTATTCCATGATCGTCGTATTGTCCTAACATTGCCCCCATGGTCTTGTCTTTTATAGATATGTATATGAATAGGGGTTTATCTGGACTAAGAGGACTAAGGACGAGAGGTTTTGTTGAGGTACTCCTTGATTTGATCGAACTCTTCTTCGAATTCCTCATCCCATATGAATGGGGTATCCTTCTTAAGGAGCCTATTGAATGGTGCGCACATGTCTGTCAGTTGTGAAATAAAATGCCTTATGGCTTGTATGCGACCTTGAAGCCCACAGATTTCTCTAATGTGCCAGGAAGGGGACATTTCGGTGATGGCTAGTATTTTGGACGGGTCCACGTCAATGCCTCTTTAGCATACTATAAAGCCCAGTAATTTGTTGGATTCAACTCCAAAGGAACATTTTTGTGGATTGAGTTTGAGTTTCTATTTGTAGAGTCTTCTGAGAATGGTTCTCAGGATGGTGAGATGTGTAGACACCCCATTTTAAATCTAGCAAATTTATGGTTTTTTGTACCCTTAGAACTACATTATCCTAGTAGACTCAATTTATATACCCCAAAACTATTCAATCTTATCCCAATTTGAAGTTGAGCCCAAGAGCTTTCCAACGATCCAAGAATCGCTTGAATCGGACCTACAGTAAAAAGATATAACAAATGACAATTTAGTCCTTGTAAGACCCAACAGTCGGATGCAGGCCAGGCTGTAATGGGTCCGACAAGGCCAGACGTGGGCTGATGATGTAGTCAATGCATCAAACGATGCATTAAAAGTGTTTTCTTTAATTAAGTAAGGCTAAAACTTCAAGATAAATCCAAAACAATTCGAAAAAGCTCCAAAACATTTAGGAAAAATCACCAATTGAATCTTATTAATACCCCATCTCCCTAACCCAAAAAGAGAGAGAAAAAGAGACCAAAAAAACCTTAAAAATTTTTTAAATTAGGAAAATTATTCAAAAATACCAAAAATAGGAAAAACCCTAAGAAAATTCTTAAAAATTTAGGAAAAATCCCCAAAAATCCCAAGACATTAGAGAAAATCTCATAATTCATATTCATTCTCTAGAGATAACAAAACCCTTCGAAAACTAAAGAAATTCTCCTCCAAACGCGAGAGAAACACAGAGAAACAAATATAGATTGAAACCTTAGAGCTTCAGAAAAACAAAAACCCTAACCTCTTGAGACCTTAACCCCCAAGCTTGAGAAAACCTAGACCTAGGGCACAACAACCCTAAATCAAAATTGGACTTAGGGCACAACAACCCTAGATCTAACCCTTCTACTAGAGATCTGCTTGTCAACATCTAATTGAGTGAGGCAAAGAGGACCGGTTCTGATACGGGCGAGCCCTCAAAGCTCGAGAACCCCGGGCCATCCATCCCTGTTTGGTATTGTTTCTTCCTCTCTCTTTTTTATTCTTTTATTATTTTATTTCTGTTTTTATTTATTTTGATCTATTAACTTTGTCTTAAAATCGTAGTTTAATGCTTAGGATCATGTTGGCTCTGCCATAGATCTGAGAGTAGATCTGCTCATTTTCGGGCAGATCTGGCCTCAGATCTGAATTCGATCAGCCCCACTTTCTCTACCACTTTATTTACATCTATTTTATTAGTTTAAGGTGTTAATATTCAAGAGATCTTCATCGGAAGATCTGTCAGATTTTCATTGTAAACAGTATGGTTCCCACAGTGGGGCTATTTTGAGCTTGATCAGAGCATCAAAATAAAATTTTTATTCACTGTTTTCAGTCACAAAAGATCTTAAAAAGTCTTATGTGACCAGAATCCAAGGCTTCAATGCTCCGAAAACCGGCGTTTTCTAAACGAAGGTCTCCGAAACATCTGAAACTTTGTGGATCTATTCTAGGATCTCTTTTGTTACTGTTCAAAAAAAATTCAGATCAAAATAAAATATTTAAAAATACAAAAAAAAAAAATTTCCAACTCAATCTAAGCTTTTTGTCTTTACTTATTTTAATTTATTTCATCATAAATATTTTTTATTTACTGCTTTTTCCAAGGTTAAAGTAGTCTTATTTCATCAATATTAACAAGATAAAAATATAAAAACAAATATTTTTGGGCGACAACAATAGTGCCGCCTGCGCGACACCACCTGTGTCGCCCAGCTGCAAATGTCCCAAAACGTTTCTGGGATCCTACATGACCATTCCAGCAACATTTGGCTCCTTGTTGACCAATTTTTTGCCTAAAATAAAATTTTTAAAAATATAAAAATATATTTTGCTTCAGATAGATCTATTTTATTTCTGCCCTTTTGATTTTATTTTAGTTTGTTAATTTTGACTGAAATCATATTTTCCCTGCTTTCACCATGCTTAGTTTAATTTTGTTTCATCAAAATAAAAAATAAAAAATAATATATTAGGGTTGCTTACCCCTCCAAACCTGGACCCACTATTGGTCCAAATCGAGACTCATGCACCATCTAGTCTAGATCTTAGTCTAGGTTTTAGCATAAGTCTAGGTATAAAGTTGCCTCTAGAGCTAGACTAAGCTTACCCTAGTTTAGAGTCTGAACCAAAATCCATTGAGTCTAGCAAGTCTAGGTTCCAGTCTAGTATTAGCTTAGGTCTTAGTTAGGGTTTTTGCCCCTAGAGTCAGACTAAGTCTACTCTGAGGCATCGAGTCAAGATCTCACCGAGCCTAGGAATCATGACTCAAGATCATAGCAGAGCAAGGTCCAACCCTATGGCCCCAGCTCAGTCTAGATCTAGAGAATCTAGTCAGTCCGAGAGGCACTGTCACAGTGCTCACTCACAAATCATCCATAACACTCGTGTCAGTGACCCGACTCTCGACCCACATAGATCCAGATCTAACCGTGTAAGCACCTTCAAGGCCACCCTTTAGAAGTCACGAGCCAACAAGTTGATAAGGTTCGTAACACCCTGAATAGTCAAAGGGTCAAGTCAGGGGCAATCCTCCAAGACATAGGGGTTAACCTCAAATCCAGTCGACACAATAAGAATAAGGTCCCGGCCAAAATCTCTGAGTCAGCCGATCTCAGCCGTGTTAACCGTAATGGTCAATTATCAGCCCAACATTCCATTCTTGGAAATCAGCCAGTTAGTGGGTGAGTGGGTTCAGATACAATTAGGGAAAGTCTACCTAAGCAACCCATCACCAGTGAAGATCAGGGTTTTGATCTAACTCAATATAAAGACAATCCTAAAGTGCATGCTTACTTTCAAGACCTGCTCAATACAAGATACACCATCCAGCGCACTCAATCCATGAAAGTTAGGTCATAAGCTCAAGCCTTAGGCCAAGTCCAACATTTTGGCTCAAACCAGGATAATCCTAAGGCTGTTAGTCTGCCAATCCAATCCACTACTGGCCAAAGGTCTAGTTCTAATAATCACTGAAGCCCAAGATTACCTAGAGGGCAGACCCCATCTGGCAATAGCTATGGCATTCCTTCACTCTTGCAGTCCACTGCTGAGGCAAGAATACCCTAATCCTAGGGATAGATCATCGAACCAAGGTCAGAGTCAAGTAGACCTAGCCACCTGAGGTCAGAGGTCTAGTTGTCATAACAGCTTGAGTCTCCATCCTAGTTAAGTGGTGATCCTATCCCACAGGCCTCCTTGCGTGGCCAAGTTATGCAACCTCCGAGTAATGGGTATGCTCTGACCCAACTCAGCTCGGGTGAGTCTACAACTCGTTAATTGGCACTTCAAGTTAAACTTCAGCCTCAGTCCTTGGGGCAACCTGCTACATGGGCCCAACAGCCAGTTTATACGCGCCACATACCACAAAGTCAGGTTCAACAAACCATACAACCGAACCAGTTAACAACTATAACAACGACTCAATTTGCTCCTATGAAACACCTTCAAGACTCTTTAGAGAAAATGGGAATATGAGATTTCTCACCTGCTAAATCTTATGTACAAGAAATTCTAAGATACCTAGAAGATTTACCAGTGGGATTTGTGATGTCATGGTTCAGAAACAAATTTTCAAGGAAGGAGGATCCTAAGGCACACATCAAAGCCTACTTATTGATGGTCCACACACTGCGAGACCGACCCACGAACTTAAGGTCATGTTATCGTATTGATTATTAGAAGAACCCTTGATGTGGTACCGAAGATTCATGAAGGATGAACCTCAAGCAACTCCTGACGAAATTTTTAGGAAATTTTCCTCTTGTTATAGCGGAGGAAGACCAAGACCCGTCACCGTTGGTGAGTTAACTTCCACCAAACAAAAGTCAGGCGAGTCTCCTTCCCTGTTTCTAACCAGATTAAGAGAGGCCGCTATGCGAGTTATTGAAACTCCACTTCCTGAAGCCCCGAAGGTAAGCTTGGCAATAGAGAACATGACTCTAGAATATGTCACATTCTTCAATATGGGGGCAGTCCCTTACTCATTTAATGTTATTCTTGAAAGAGTATCGTGGTATGAGCAAGCCAAGGAAGATAAGGCCGCAGACGAAAGCCCTCTCAAGAAGGAGAAGTGAACATTATCAAGAGAAGCAATCTTTCTGCAAACCATTCACAGGGAAGACTAAAATTCGTTCTACCACATGGAGAATGTAGACTTCTACACCAAAGGAATTCACTCTCATTGATGAGCCTATGACCGATGTTATGAAGAAGTTTCTTAAGGAAAGACTCATAGAACTACCAACAGAAGTCAAGATTCCTCCTTTCCATGGAGGTAATACATCTTAATGGTGCGATTAACATCAAAACTATGCCCATAACACTGAGGAATGTCGAGCTTTCAGACATAGAGTTCAGGACCTCATTGATACTGGCACGATAAATGTCAGAAATACGAAGGTTGATGGCATAGAAAAACAAAAAATTATTGATGCTTTGACAAACAAATCTGATGTCAACCTGATTAACTCAGGAGAATCATAAGTTGTTCCCAAACCCAAAGACACAAAAGACTTGGAGTATAAGAAGAAATCGACTGGAAAGTCCAGTAGATGAAGAACAAAAGAGCATAACCTCACCCAAGAGTTAATGACTAAAGCTCAAAGCAACGAGGATGATCTTAACTCTAAGCACATAACCGTCGAAACGGGAAAAGAAAGGTGTATCGCCTATGGAATTCCACTCCAATATATACTCCCAAAAGTGGCACAAGAAATCCCCATCATTGAGAGCCACACTAGGGCATATGAACCCTTCAGCATGTGCTTCCAAGTTAACACAATAAAGGGTTCACACGTGTGTCGCAACGAATCAAACTCTCAAGAGAAATATGAACTTGAGCATAAGCTCAACCAAGGTTTTGAAGCTATGGATTCCCAAGACCATGACGACAAGAAAAATCTTAATTCTGGGATAATAACTCGTGAAGGGGCAAATGAGCAAGTGCTAAGAAGCCCTTCACCCCACAACCTTGACAACCCACCTAAGAGGGATCAATATGATGAGGGCGACGTGTTAGAAATTGATGTGATCCAGATCAACGAGAAGGGATCATCTTCCAAACAAGGGGTCAACACTCCAAAGTCTCCCATTACGCTTCCAAACAAGGGGCCAACACTTCAAATATCAAAAGAAGTCGAACCTTTGAAAATTCTAAGGGTCCCACTTGGGCCACCTCCACCAGACTTCTACGCCAACCTACTTATATGGGATGAGGAACCAAGCTTAGAAGATTTAACCGAGTCAGCTCTCGAGGTGAACACAGTTATAGATGATGGAGAAGCAAAGAGCCTAAATTTGATTGTTCCCAAAGATTTGACATCTACACTAGCGTTGATAGAGCTCAAACCTTAGGAAATTCTAAGGGGCCCACCTAGACCACCTTCATAAGATATCTTAAATGATCCACCAATCTGAGATCAAGAGTTGGATATTGAAAATCCAACCATGTTACCTCCTCAAGAGGTATGCTCTCTAAAAGTCATTAAAGACATGATCACAACTCTGATAATTGGAGCAGCACCATATCAAGAGAATTCATCATGTGAAGAACAAGTTCCCAACAGAACGGAAAGCGTTGCAGGGGCAACCCCATCAAAATATTCAATAGGGGCAAACTCCTCTTATGAAGATGATACAATAGGGGCAACTAATGAGATTGAACCCTTCTTTGTTGACTCCCAACATGCGGTAAGGTCATCTGATCGCAACTTAATCACTCTTCTGGTGCGAGTCTCACCTAAGCTCGAGCACTGAGCAGGAGCTTACTACAAAGTTAACATCCGAAAAGCAATTTGAAATTTGCAATGAAAAAGATTATCGAAAAGGAGTTGGGTGATCACTCCTCCTTTTCAAATAACCAAATGAGGCATTCATGCCTCATATTTCAAAAGGTATTAGCGCCTAATGTGTAACATAAAATACTCCATTAACGGAAAAACCCTGATGAGCCTATCCATCCTGACAGAAGGCTGAGGGATTAGGAAACTGAGAGTGACTTGTAGTCCCAAAATCAAGGTTCAAGTGGAGCAGTTTAAAGGAAAAGTTCAACGGAGACTCAGCAACCATTGTCAAACAGATTTTGGATGCCAACCTGTGTCAAGGGAAATTAGAGGAAGACTGATATTAGAACCTCCCTGCCACTTAGAGGTGTGAAAGATGATCGAATTCTTACATGATCTTAACGAGAGTTGCTAAAAAAAACAATAAAGGGCACCTTTTGACTCTACTTCTTCCTCCCCCTCTTCCTTTGTCACTATTTTCTTTGTCAAAAAAAAAAATCTGCTGGGTTGAAAATCCGAAAGGAACCCCATGCGTTGGGAAAAAGGCTACTAGGTTGAACACCCGCAAGGGACCCTAGAGCGATTCTGTACACCCAGGGGCAGTATCCTATATTTTCAAGACACTATTTCGCTCGAAACTCTAGAGCACTCTCCTTGATTTGCAATACAAGAGTTGAGGTTGGAAGATAAAGAAATACTTGATGATTCCTTTCCCCGAAGATTCCAGCAAGGAACTGATATGCTCACATAGGGACCACCAAAGGGGCCACAGGTGGCAAAACTATAAGGCCCGTCCCTTTTAAAAGTGCTTTTTCAATCTGATTGTTAAAACCCTCCATTTTCAAAACCCTTTTATAAAGGACTTCCTCCATCACTACAAGAGGTTAAACTGTTAGTCGATCTAGCCTCGTTCTCGAAGCCAACTTCCTACCTCTATTATGAAGGCTTGAAACTAGCCAGGCACTCCATGGTTGTATGAGTATAACTACCAACTACCACATATCGGAGATGGATGAACCTCGTCAATGACGATATTAATTAGTCTGGTAGCGTTTTTTCTCTCTACTGAATCCCCTAAAGCGAAATGTGATAAGCTCCTTCTCGTGTGTGTGTACGATATCCCAAAGTTCAACTCAAAAAAACGTCCAACTCGTGTGATGTAAAAGAGCCGAGACAGGGACCGTCCAGCCCCCTTTGACGTGAAAGGTCGGGTGTATCCAGGGTACAACCACCCTGTTTAATGGAAAGACGTCAAACTCGTGCGACGTAAAAGAGCCGAGGCAAGTACCTTCTATTCCTGTATGACGTGAAAGGTCAGGTGTGTTCAAGGCACAACCACCTGTTCAATGGAAAAAACATCAAACTCATGTGATGTAAAAGAGCCGAGACAGGTATCGTCTAGCTCCGTATGACGTGAAAGGTCGGGTGTATCCAATACACAACCACTCTTTTCCAATGAAAAAATGTCAAACTCATGTGACGTAAAAGAGATGATATAAGTACCGTCTATCCCCGTATGATGTGAAAGGTCGGGCGTGTCCAGGGTACAACCACCCTATTCGATGGAAAACATCGGACTCGTGCGACGTAAAAGAGCTGATGTAAGTATCGTCTAGCCCTGTATGATGCAAAAAGGTTGGGTGTATCCAAGGCACAACCACCCTGTTCGATGGACTCCGTCTATCCCCGTATTGACGTAAAAGGGTCGGGTGTATGGTCCATCACTGCATGATGCTAAACTTCTTAGAGGGTTCTATGGTTGCAGGAGTTAAAACTGCTAACCAACCTTGTTTTTCAAAAAATCTTTCCCTTTTCAAAATTTTCACTATATGTCTTGTGTTTTCAAAAAAATTTAATTTCATTGTTAAAATTGTAATCTGTCCTTGCTCCAGGTTCTATTTCAATTCTCACCCTACTTTCAAAAATTCTAAAAAAAAAAAGTCTGAAAAAAATGAAGGAGCTTGGACACCCGTATATGATGATTACCGTGATTGCCGCGTTGCAGCCTCGTCTCTTACTTTTCATTTAGCCAGACAAGTCACTCCCTATAGAAAGCCTTTTCGTATAGACAACCTTAGGAAACTCTATGGAGATCAAAGAAAATGCCAGGATTAAAAAATTCAAACTATAATAACCCTGAAGTTAAGTGGCATGGCTAAAAAATCCAACTCGAGTTTCAAGCTCGTGTAACTCACCGACATCTCACGCCAAAAGCCCTAGGAGGAAAAATGCCCTAAGTAGGTGAGTTCGGTGAGCGCAATGACTTGGAGGGATAGTTGGTGTGCCCCCTGACCACGTGATCTCAAGAAGAAATTTAAAATGTCTGCTTTATCTTTAACATTCACCTGCCTCTTGAAGGACATGGAACACCAAAGTATCTACTTTTTTGCCACTCACCTGTCCCTCGAAGGATAGGGAGTGCCAACGAGGGGCAACTATAAACACCCTATTTTAAATCTCGCAAATCTATGGATTTCTGAACCCTTAGGACCACATTATCTTAATAGACCCAATTTAGTTACCCCAAAACTTCAAAAATCCTATCCCAATTTGAAGTAGAGCCCAAGAGCTTTCCAACAGTCTAAGAATCACCTGAATTGGACCTACGGATAAAACGATATAATAAATGACAATTTAATCCCCGTGACACCCAACTGTCAGGTTGCAGGCTGAGCTGAACCAGGCCCAACAGGCCCATACGCGAGCTAATGATGCAGTCAACGCATCTGATGATGTAGTAAATGCATTTTCTTTAATTAGATAAGGCTAAAACTTCAAGATAAATCCAAAACATTTCCGAAAAAACTCCAAAAAATTTAGAAAACATCATCAATTGAATCTTATAAATACCCCCTCTCCCTAACCCAAAGAGGGGTAAAAAGAGACCAATAAAACCTATAAAATTCTTGAAATTGTGAAAATTACCCAAAAATACAAAAAATAGGAAAAATCCTAATGATGCAGTCAACGCATCTGATGATGTAGTAAATGCATTTTCTTTAATTAGACAAGGCTAAAACTTCAAGATAAATCCAAAACAATTCCGAAAAAACTCCAAAAAATTTAGAAAACATCATCAATTGAATCTTATAAATACCCCCTCTCCCTAACCCAAAGAAGGGTAAAAAGAGACCAATAAAACCTTTAAAATTCTTGAAATTGTGAAAATTACCCAAAAATACAAAAAATAGGAAAAATCCTTAAAAAATTCCTAAAACTTTAGGAAAAATACCCAAAACTCCCAAAACATTAAAGAAATTGTCAGAATTCATATTCAATCTTTGGAGATCATAACATGTTTCAAAAACTAAGGAAATTCTCCTTCAAACCTGAGAGAAACATAGAGAAACAAATAGAGATTGAAACCTTAGAGCTTCAGAAAGACAAAAGCCCTAACCGCTTGAGACCCTAACCCCCAAGCCTGAGAAAACCTAGACCTAGGGCATAACAACCCTAGATCAAAACTAGACTTAAGGCACAACAACCCTAGATCAAACCCTTCTACATCAGAGATCTGCTAGCCAATATCAAAATCAGAGAGGCAAAGAGGACCTGTTCTAATACAGGTGAGTCCTCGAAGGCTCGGGAACCCCGGGCCATGCGGCCCTATTTGCTATTGTTTCTTCCTCTCTCTTTTTTATTCTTTCATTATTTTATTTCTGTTTTTTTTTATTTTGATTTGTTAACTTTGTCTTAAAATCATATTTTAATGCTTTGGATCATGCTGGCTCTGCCACAGATTTGAGAGTAGATATGCTCGTTTTCGGGCAGATCTGGCCTCAGATCTAAATTCGATCAGTCCCACTTTCTCTACCACGTTATTTACATCTATTTTATCAGTTTAAGGTGTTAAAATTCGAGATATCTTCATCAGAAGATCTGTCAGGTTGTCATCGTAAATAAGATGATTAGACCTGATCTTCAACTTGACCAGAATGTCGTCAACATAGTATTCCATAATAGTATGCATTAAGTTGTGGAAGATGCTAGTCATTGCTTGCTGATAAGTTGTCCCTACATGTTTTAAGCAAAAGGGCATGACACAATAGCAGTAGGTTCCCCATTTTGTTATGAACGATGTTTTGGTTTGCTCTTCTTCTATCATGAGGATCTAATTATAACCTGAGAAGATGTCCATGATTGACAACATCTCGTGCCCCGCAGTGTTGTTGGTCAAGGCCTTTATATTTGGTAATGGAAAATTGTCCTCGGGGGAGACCCAAGATGCTTGTGAGATCGCTCTCTCGGGAACCTCATTCGAAAATGGGGGCAGGTGTTACCAACCGGTGAGAGAGGAAGATTTACTCGAATGGACTCGCGTGAGCACCTTCTTAGATCATGAAGAAAGCCCCCCAATAATGAAACTGGTTCGGAATCGCCTCCCTTGGCTCGTATTCTTCTTACTTTCTGCTTTCTTGCAATCACACACATATATGGCAAACGTTATGGGACAGGTGGGTCAGACCTCACCCTTTTCCTCTTTGATGATCATACAAAAGCATGCGTGTTCAAAAAGAAGAAAGAAAGATGACGAGGAGAGAAGAATTCCACTAAGCGAGAAGATCATAGTAGTAACTAGGCTAGTAGATAATTAGCGTAACGTGGTAACTAAACGGGCTTGACAACTGAGACCGGCTCACGGGATTGCTACTAGACGTTATTGTCAATATCGATTAACTAAGCACGATGGTCGGTCTGTCGTGACAGTAAAGTGGGTCAAGCGAACCTGGTGCAACAACATTATGGCTAAACGACAGAACTGCCATGAGATGCTAACCTCAATCCCTCTTGGTCGAATGAATGAGTAGCAGAGGAATGGTTAAATAGAAGAAGGGAAGTGACAGAAGTACAGAGAAGAAGGAAGAGAGGAGGGAGAAGAAGGAAGAGGAGATGCGGTGACATTGCCAACTATTTCAGGAGATGGAAGTGACAGGAAGAGAACCAATTGACGCTAAGTCTCGCCAATTGAAAGAAGAAGAGAGGGAAAACTAGTCGGCACTAGGTCTCGCCGACTGAGAGAAGATGAAAGAGAAGACCAACCAACACCGATTCTACCGACTAATAGCAAAAGAAAGAGAAGAACAACCGGCGCTAGGCCTTGCCAACTGGTAAAAGCTAAGAGAGAAGACCAACCGGCGCTAAGTTTTGCCTACTGATAAAAGCAGAAAGAGAAGACCAACCAGTGCTAGGCCTTGCTGATTGATAAAAGAAGGGAGAGAAGACCAATCGACGTTAGGCCTCATCGACTGGTAGAAGAAGAGAGAGAAGACCAATCGACGCTAGGTCTCGTCGACTGATAGAAGAAGAGAGAGAAGGCCAACTGGTGCTAGGCCTCCCAGACTGGTAGAAGAAGAGAGAGAAGGCCAACCGGTGCTAGGTCTCACCGACTGGTAAAAGAAGAAGGAGAAGACCGATCATCGCTAGGCCTCGTCAGTTGACAAACGAAGACAGAAAAGACCAACCGGTGTTAGCTCTCCCCAGTTGATAGAAGAAGATAAAGAAGACCAACCGGCGTTAGGTCTCACTGCCTGGTAGAAGAAGATAGAGAGGGCTAACCTACGCTAGGTCCCACCAGTTGATAGAAGGAGATAGAGAGGACCAACCAGAGCTAGGCCTCTCCAGTTGACAGAAGAAGATAGAGAAGACCAACTGACGCTAGGTCACGCTTGTTGATAGAAGAAGATAGAGAAGACCAACCGGCACTAGGTCTCGCCAATTGATCGAAGAAGATAGAGAGGGCCAACCTGCCCTAGGTCTCACCAGTTGACAGAAGAAGATAGAGAGGGCCAATCAACGCTAAATCTCGTCAGTTGAAAGAAGAGAGAGAGAGAGAGAAGAGAGAGAAGAGAGAGAAAGAGGGAAGAGAGAGAAGAGAGAAAGAAGAGAGAATGAAGGAAGAGAGAGAAGAGAGAGGGAGGAGAGAGAAAGTTACCTACTTGAAGGGTATCGACCCTTTTCTTCTCTCTCCTCTCTCTCTCCAAGAGGTACTCACAGGCTCAAGCAAGGAATCGAAATTTTATTGAATTTTCAAAAGAATGAATCGAGCTTCTCGAGTCCTTTTTTCAAAAAAGTAGTGCTTGTTTATATAGAATTGTGCCCAAACATGGGTGGATTGATCAAAATTAGACCTAATTACTGAAAACTAATATGTAACTGAATTAAAATAAATTCTAAAAATGGGTGCAAAAGGATTGTTTTTCCCTTGCCTAACAATGTGTAGAATTTCAAAACATTCCCTACTGCTGCCCGAGATCTTGTGAGATCCTCCATGACTGACGCAAGGGTGTTCTTATGCCTGTTTAATCGAAAGATTATTGTTTTCTTGTAGGGCTTGGCATGACGATCATTTTGATACCAACTTCGAGCCATGAATCATGTTTTTGAGCCATGATCACGAGACTTAAAATTTGATTGAATCTTGAAAACTTCGGATTGATAATGACGTCATTCCTTAATGTTTTTCTGTGATATATTAATCATAGTGCATTGAGCATGCCATCATGATCATGTGGCAACAAATGGAAAGCGATTTGGAGCCAAAACAAAGATTTTACAACTTCTGAGTTTTGGCCGGAATTTGGAATCCGACGGCTGAAATTTCAGTCACTTCGTCAGCCACGTGCCTAAACTCTTACCATTCATCATGTACGGAGTTCTAACCAATAATAGCTCGAGACCTTACGCACACAATGAAATTAGTTTCACATTGATCTGTTGTGCGAGCGTCATGATTTGGTCTATCGCGCGTGTCATGTCGCTGCTGAATTTTTTGTAACTTCTTGACGGATCTGCAACTTCTCTCTAGCATTTCTCCCTGCTCGGACATCATCTCAGAGCGTTCCACATATCGAATTTTTCCTTGATGAGATGAATACGTTCACCAAATTTGGGAGCAATATGACGTGGAACGAGTGAGTTACGGGTCTCAATTCGTTTCAGGGTGCTATAGACCATTTTTTCGAAAGTTGTTCCTTTGCGTTCACTGCCTTAGACATGTCAAAATGTGACGAAACTTGGCAGGTGGTCTTTTGGAGTGCTGATGACAATATTGACCAATTCTGGTACAATTATGAGACTATTAGAAATTTTCACTGCTTCTAGGCTTTATTGACCTGCTTCCTACCAGGGACCAAGGTGATGAAAAATACGTTCAAACAGCTTGCCCCACCAAATTTTGGGCTTCAAAAGAAGTGAGAAGGACAATCATTTAGAAATATTTCTTTGAATTTTACTTTTTTCCTTCTATCCACAGGACCACGTGAACTTCAAGGAGATTCATGTAATGTTGTAACTAGGCTGCTCAGAGATGCATTGTTCGTGGGTCCATCCATTGAGACTTTATGGGGAGAAGAGACTTTTTTGAGGGACCTTGTCGAAGCTCTCTCCCTCATGAGGACTGTTTGCGATTCTGAATTTGAGGATTTTATATGGACCTCATCAGTCAGAATCAGGCCCATCTGACAATTGAGTGCCATGTCAAATGGAATTGTTACCATTTGGTTTGGGTTTTCTTGCATCCTCTTGTGTTGAGCCACGTTTCAAGGATTAATGGTGTGCTGAAGGGCCTTGCATCGACGTCGTCTGCTGTACGAATTAGTCATTATTTGACAAGTTGGGTACCTCAGTTTGTCGAGGTAAGTAGCTCTAGGTACAACCATCCCTCCCCACTACTGTGCAGCTAGGACAATCACCCCGATTGCCTGTCCAAAGTCTGATTGACTCGTTATTCCTTGGTGAGTAGGGTACCTCAGTTTGTCGAGGTGACCAGCTCTGGGTACAACCACCCCTACCCACTGCTGTGTAGCTAGGACAATCGCCCCCATTGTCAGTCCAAGGTCATAGCTGACTTAACTTCCTTGGGACATCTTCAACATTTTTGAAACCATGTTGATGACCTTGTTAGAATGATGCTCTTTGTCATAAGACTTGTCTTGCCGTCTTGGCGAGTCTTCTATCTTTCAAGTCCTTTTTACAGCTGGACTTAAACTATCAGAATCTTTTCCTTGAAGCTCATATTTTTGGATCCTTGGTTTTATGCCACTAGGGATTTTCTTCCTGTGAGTGAGGGCTGAAGCTGCCTGTTGAGATGAGTGCTGCATCAACGTATTTATTGATCCAAGTGTCCTTTGCAGATTTTCTCTTAAACTTGGGAAGCAGTGCAATGGAGACGGTTTTCACCAACTTCTTTTTATTTGAAGCTCTTTACCCATGACCTTTCGGTCATATCCACGCTTTTCATCCATTTTTGCTCACGATGTCCTTTCGGGTTTTCATCGTGCCCATTTTTTATTCATGAAACTCTTTTACTCATGGTTTCGTGACAATGCCCGTCCATCTTTTTTACTCATAGTGTTCCGTTGTTCAGATATACACCATGTCCATTATTCTTTTTCTTTTTTTCTTATGAGGACGTGCTTCAGGTCATGCCTCCGGGACCTGTGCGAAACAGTTTAACGTCATGCAGCCTAAACGTGCACTATGGTTTAAGGTCACACAACTGGATCGTAATGGTGATGGATGGCAGTATATGAAGGCCATGGAGTCAGTTTAGTGGTGGTTTGGCTCACTTGGGGAGATGGCTCAAGGTTACCTATGAGAGATGAACGATGTATGAAATGTGAGTGGATGATGGTGACCCAATAATTTACAACGAGTATGGATGGTGGAATGGTTCGCCGTTTTGTGAGCATGAGTGAGACTCACTGCGAAATGATGTAAGATGATGAAAGGAATGAACTCACTAGGGAGGTAATGAAGGTGGTGCGCACACACTAACAGGTAGGTTAGAGAAGGCATGCGTGAAAGTGCACGAAAAGAAGTATGCGCATATGTGGGGGCAAGTTTAGGGTCATGCCTCCATGACCTGGACGAAGCAGCTTAACGCCATGTGACCAGAACATGCAGTATGGTTTAAGGTCATACAGTTGGACTGTGGCGATGTAGTTTAAAGTCCTATAATTAGGACCATGCAATTTAAGGTCATACAACTAGACCTCCGCTACAGTTTAAGATCATATAGTTCGGACCATGGTGCTGAGTCTTTTATCATCATGCGGCTAGAACGTGTACTATGGTTTAAGGTCATATAGCTGTACAACGGTTATGTAGTTTAAAGTCATACAACTAAGACCCAGCAGTTTAAGGTTGTGCAACTATACCTCCGCTACAATTTAAGGTCAGATAGTTCTGGCAATGGTGCTGAACCTTTTATCGTCATGCGGCTAAGACGTGTACTACGATTTAATGTCATACAACTGAACCATGGTTATGCAGTTTAAAGTCATACAATTAGGACCATGCAGTTTAAGGTCGTGCAATTAGACCTCCGCTAAAGTTTAAGGTCATATAGTTTGGACCATGGTGCTGAACAGTTTAGGGTCATGTAGTATCAATTGGGGCTGAGCAGTTTATTGTCATGTAGTATGGACCAAGGCTGAGCAGTTTAAGTTCATGCAGTATGAACCGTGCTTGAACAGTTTAGGGTCAAGCAGTAAGGATTGAGACTTAGCAGTTTAGGGTCATACAGTATGGACCGAGGCTGAGCAGTTTAGGGTCATGCAGTATGGACCGTGGCTGAGCAAATTAGGGTCATGCAGTATGGACTGAGTAGTTTAAGGTCATGCAACTAGACCATGGCTAAGCAGATTAGGGTCATTCAGTATGGACCGTGGCTTGGAAGTTTAGGGTCATGCAGTATGGACCGTGGCTGAGCAGTTTAGGGTCATGCAGTATGGACCAAGGCTGAGCAGTTTAGGGTCATGCAGTATGGACCGAGGCTGAGCAGTTTTAAGGTGATGCAGTATGGACCGAGGATGAGCAGTTTAGGGTCATGCAGTATGGATCGAGGCTAAGCAGTTTAGGGTCATGTAGTATGGACCGAGACTAAGTAATTTAGGGTCATGCAGTATGGACCGAGGTTGAGCAGTTTAGGGTCATGTAGTATGGACCGTGGCTGAGCAGTTTATGATCATGCAGTGTAAACAAAGGCTAAGTAGTTTAGGCTCATACAGTATGGACCGAGGCTGAGCAATTTAGGGTCATGCTGTAAGGACTGTGGCTGAGCAGTTTAGGGTCATGCAGTATGGACCGAGGTTGAGCAGTTTAGGCTAAGCAGTTTAGGTGAAATATGGACCGAGGCTGAGCATTTTAGGGTCAGGCAGTATGGACGATGGGTGAAGAGTTTAGTGTCATGCAGTATGGATCGAGGCTGAGCAGTTTAGGGCCATACAGTATGGATCGAGGCTGAACAGTTTAGGGTCATGCAGTATGGACCGTGGTTAAGCAGGTTAGGGTCATGCAGTATGGACCGAGCAGTTTAGGGTCGTGCAACTAGACTATTGTGTATGTCTCCATGTAGGTGGAGCTTCATAGGGAATAGGTCTGTGGATGGTAATATGACTCCCTGGGGATAAAATAGCTAAGACTATTCACAGACTGAGGGCTCAGATCGAAATGGTGCCTTGATGAAGGATGACCAGCAGAAATGGACCTCGCTGTGGTTTTAAAGGGGGTAAGCGTACTCTCTGAGTGAAAGATGAGTCTCTATAACCGGTAACCCAACTCCCTAGGGGTAAGGTATCTTATTGTGAATTTGACCCACTGGGGATTTGGCAAGTAAGAATGACCCTAACTTCACTGAGGATGATGGGTCGCAGTATGGGTATGACCCCTAGTGGGGGATGAGGGATAGCTCTTGACTCCATTGGGGAAGTCATAGTTAGGTGCAACGGATTGGGTGCAAGTGCACTAGGGATGACATATCCTGGGTTGGGTACAACTCTACTAGGAATAGTGGTAGGGCATACGCTACTTGAAATACGACCAACGCCATGTGTAGCGCTGATTTATTACGAATATTCAACCGGCGCTGAGTTCTTTAATCGGCGCTATTTCGTTGGTGTTGTGAATGACTTGTGGTATTATCTGAAGACAACCGGTGCTGAGTTAACCGTGTTGGGATCATTTTGGAGACATACCTCGTGCTAAGTCATCTAGTGTTGAGGTTGTATTTGGAAACACACTTAGTGCTGCGTCGACCTGCACTAAGGATGTTTAGAAATTCACTCGGCGCTGCGTCAATTAGCGCTGCGGTTGTTTGGAAATTCACCCGGCGTCGCATCAACCGGCACTGAGGATGGACCGATGAGAATTA
The DNA here is from genome assembly GCF_054954075.1 of Amborella trichopoda. Classification (NCBI taxonomy): domain Eukaryota; kingdom Viridiplantae; phylum Streptophyta; class Magnoliopsida; order Amborellales; family Amborellaceae; genus Amborella; species Amborella trichopoda. Next base: position 41,332,585 of record NC_142344.1, on the reverse strand, counting down.
CTGCGGGCCTTGTGCTGAGGCCCGACCCGACTCATTATTGCTTGGGTGCCCTTGGATGCAACTGGAATTTCGAGTTTGTGAGGGGCATTTAAGGGCGGCGTAGTCTATTTAAGGGGGTAAAATCTCGTTTTCCCTTATTTTTCACCAAGAGTAAAAACTTAAAGCATTAGTTTTCTTTAACCGTGAGGAGAGAGCACTCGGTTGAAGTTTCCAGCTAGCAGTGGGACTTTAGCAATAGTCTCTGCAGGGAAGGTTCTTCGGTAGGCAGCAGGATCCAGGTAAGGGTTTTGCAGAGAAGACCTTCGGCATGCAGACTTTGCCCAAATTTGGTGAAGTTGCAGAGAGATTAGCAGGGAAAGGAGAGTCCTCTCGAAAGTTTTTCGCGAAAGGTAAGGAATTCTGGCTGTCGTTTTCCTTTTTGACATAAAAGGCGAGAAACGCAGAAGTGAGCATTTTCGTACATCTTAGGAAATTTTTCAAAGATTTTTAAGGGGTTTCCCTGCGGTTATGGAAGTTTTTTGACACCACTCGTGGTGTAGCAGAATTTTTCGGATACTTTCAAGAGGTTTACCGGGGTTATCTCCATTTTTTAACACTGTTAGTGGTGTCACAAAGGTTTCTTGATGAGGTTCTGGTAAGGTCTAAGCCAAAAAGATAGGCGAGAAGATTTTTCTGTGAGTTTCTGACCATGTGGGAGCAATTCCAGCAGACGGGGAATGGTTGTAGGAGGTGGGTCGTACTACTGTAGGAGGTGAACTGTCACGAGGAAGGTGTACGATTGCTAGAGGCATGCTGACGGTTGGCCTTCGTCATTGGAAAGTGTATAGTTATCAGTCGCTTGTGTGTGAGGTGGCGCCGAAGGACATGGTAATGGTTGTTAGTTGGCGCAACTGAATTCGAGGTGACTCGAATAGGATTCGTGGCATGTGTGAGCAATTTTCTCTCAGCCGCTGCTGGCCTTTGAAAAACTCAACAGACGTTGGGGTGTTGGCAATCTCAACCAGTGCTAAGTGCTGAAAGAGTCATCATGTGCTAGTTGTTGGCGCTCAACTGGTGCGGGGCATTGAGAAGCTCGACTGGCGTTGAGTGTTGACAAACTCACCCGTCACTAATCGTTAACAAGTAATCGACACTAGGCCTTGAGGAGCTCACCCTGCGCTAATTGTAAACATGCAACCGGCGCTGGGCATTGAGGAGCTCACTCGGCGCTAAGCGTTTGAGAGGCTCAACCGGTGCTGAGTGTTGGACAGATACAACCGGCGTTGTTCCAGTCCCTTAGCAACTTTTTAGGAGTGAACCACTAAGTCCTTTGTAATGGCTGGTTCTTCTTACCAAATCCTCAATGTGAAGAGGCTCCCAAAGAATGGGGCAATCGTCGCCTGTGATTTTACAGGTGAAGTTTTATCAAGGGGCAATCCCATTTGGCTGACCTAGCCAGCATGCGAACCAGAATGGCCACTTAGTGTTACATTCATTTCTAACCACGTATGCTTTGAAGTGCGAGAGGGAAATGATGGCAACGTCCGTATTGAAAAAGGGATGGCACTACTTCATTGTATGCATCGAAACATAGCTTCTGGGGAGAACTTGCCCACCTTGGGGAAGCGAATGGTCTAGGCAATGGGATTACTTAAGTGGTCAGCAAAAGGCCTTCGGATTCAGGGAGAGCACTGTTTAGACTATTGGGGAGTGCTTTTAATGTCGTTACCCTCATTAGACGTTTGTTGAGTAGAATATGGCACTAGGATGCATTCTTGATAGGATGAAGAAGGAAAAAGGATCGTGCCTGGGATGAAGTCCAACAAAGTTGGCAACGCAGGAAGGGGGCCTGAGAAATTCATGCTCAACTATGGCTTGAGCGGTCTTGTTTCTTTGGCGAGCAGCCCTTGGTGCCCGTCTCTTTATGGTTTTCTGAAGTGATGTCTGATTCGTGTCGCTGGTGTGGCAAACCGCTCTAGCTTGGCGAACTACTTCTTGTCTTAAGGACTTGAGTCTGCTTCAGCCATGGTAGATTATCCATGGCTAGGAAGTGGAGGGTTCTTTAGAGTCTGGGTTATTGATCGGAAGGTCCTGCCTAGTGAGGCCTTTTTGCCCTAATGAGGAAGTGATTTGGGGATCACTTATGAAGAGGTTATAAAATTCTTGACACTCCCACAGCTTCTCTGTGAATATATCAAGGAAAATTGTGCATTCTAATAAATAATTACCTCTTATCTGATGGAATGGGCACCAACGATCTTCAGTACCCTTAGCAACGCAGCGGGGTTGCCTTGCCTGCTTTAGTGTGATTATGCCTTTCTGAAGCATTCTAATGAAGAGGGCATCGAGGATACCCGACATTTCATCCTCCTCTTGAATGATTACGGCATGGGAGGCCTCAGTTGTCGCAAAGGCCTTCTGTAAATCTTCAAGCTTTATCTGACCTCTCAGAATTAGGGCCTTAATGATATCCTTCAGTGTGTGGTAGTCATCTGTGGGATGATTGATCCTCCGATGGTAGGCACAATAATTTGCCCAAGTGTCAAGGCCAGATTGCTCAAGGAACCTTCTTTTGGAAGCTGGATCATATTCTGCTCCATTAATAACTAGAACAACATAGGGACCCATTCCTTCTCGAAGGGATAGACTTTATTCCTTTGCCTAGTGAAATAATCACTCCAATCAAAGTTGGTTGGTGGAGGTACCCGATTGTACGACTGTTGCTGCTTGCCAGCCTGGGGTGTTACCTTCGTCGTGCTTACCTCTTTAGAGAGGCCCAACGTTTGAGAGGGAGCATTTGAATCAGTGACCATAACGGCCGCACTAATTACCCCTTTCTATTAACTGCCCTGTGTGTTATTCCAACAGCCACCATTGCCCCTGTTGTTCGCTGAACTTGTAGATGGTTGTTGTGCCCCACCATGATGGCGTGAAAAACTTTCTATGCGAACTGATTTAGAGATCAACTCTGACGTGGATGCCGGATTAGAAGCCTCAACATGTAGAGCAATTTCTGGTCGCATGTTTCGCATGCATGTTTGGACTGCTTCCTTCTCGGGCATAGGATTAGGATGGTGGGAAGCCATGTCTCTCCATCTTGATATGAACTGATCTACAGACTCATCAGGGTCTTGAGTCAAGGTGAGAAGCTCGATGGTTTGAACTTCTCTCTCGACCTCATAAAAGTGTTGATAGAACAGCTTCTCCATCTCTTCCCATGTATGCACTGAGTTTGGAGGAAGCCGGGCATACCATTGGAATGCTAGGCCATCGAGCGTCTCAACGAACTATTGAAGAAGAAGTCTCGCATCAGCTGATGTTTACCGACATGTCGCCTGGAAGTGGGCAATATGCTGGTTTGGGAAGGTGGTTCCACTGAATAAGGGAAACTTCCCTTTCTTATAGTCTGAGGGGAACAGGACCTGATGACCATAGGAGGGGTAAGGTCTTTGATAAGGTGTCGCACCCTGTATCCCCAAAATTTATCTATTCGTTAGGCTATGGGTGACCCTAGCGTCAATATCTAACTGAGAGACCGGATGAGGGACAGAATTGTCCTGTGTGGTAGACGAAGAGGGCTGCCATGGAGGTGCACCATCGAAGTGATGGGAATTGACCTCATGGTTTGCCGACTAGCGTGCAGCATCAATACGATCGATCGTTACCATCATCGCGTGCACCATATCCTCGAACTTGTTCATGCGGTCCTCCTGCACATCACTGGGCTCGCTTATTACCATTGTGCTGATCGGTACATTATGGGGTCGACGTTAGTGGCAATAGAGGGTTTGTGAGCTTGATGGGTCGTACATGGTAGGTCAATCAGTAAGGGATCAGCATGCCCTGACTGAACTTGACTTTTGTACGTAGATCACGTTTGGACTGTTTCTCGACGGTCTTGGCACCGTGGCTGAGGAGCCAGTTCACGACAGTCTTGAGACCGTGGCTATTGAGTGGCTGGGTCTTCTTCTACGCCAGTAACCATAGCATAGGGCTCATTGAGCTCTTCTTCAGGCTTCATCGTCTAAAGGCGGTAGAAGGGATTCAGGAGAAGAGGGTCGTCAAAGTTGGTTGTTTTGACTGCCCTGGTCACTTCCCTAGTCCAAATTCACAGATCACTATCATGTTTAGCCTTGAGCTTTTGATGGACCTCGAGCAAAAACTGCGATATAAGTTGCAATTGGTCAACTCTCCCTTCACAGGAGAGAGCTGCTTCCATCGGGTGCAGTAATGGATGAAGGCCAGGAACTGGAGTCATCTTGGGCTGGGGAGGATGAAGGACTCGATCGTCTGTGAGGTCCATGCCCTCTTATGAGCTCGAGAGACATGACCAAAGTGTTGGGGCTGGTTCAGGATGGTACTCTTGAGGAAAACCTTCGAGTACCAAGGCTAAAGGTGCTTTCTCGATGGAGGAGAGCAAGGTCGACTCATGAGGAGGCTTGAGTCGCGGATGAGGGGACGGCTGAGATGGCAACACGTGTGCATCCCTTGAAGAACGATTACGGGAGATTTGAGGGTCAACCCGGGCTCGTGCGAGTGATCCGGCCTTAGGAGGCCAAGAACTACAAGCAGGTATCTATAAGAGAACAGGTGCAGGCCTGCCCCTTACAGGGTGCGCTTGTGTGTGCATAGGAGGAGGATGAGAAGGTCGTGTCCTGTGTACTCGGGTTGGTGTAATAATAGCATTGCCCTGAGCAGTCAGATGCATATGAGTAGCATGTGTAGGACCTAGCCTTGGAAGGTTCGATCTTGGACACAGACTCGAGGTAACATAAAGGTTGCCCCGAGGTGTGGCTCGAGTAGGTGACCCACAAGATTTCTAGTGTGTGTGAGGGATGGAGACCATGGGGTTTTCGCCTCGAAGTGTTGAGCGTCTAGGGATAGAGACCAATGGTACAGAAATGTAGGGGGGTAGCCCTTTGGCGACCCACAGGAGCAATGGCAACTTGCTGGCCTTTTGCAGAAAAGGATTGGGTAGCCTTCCGACGTACCTCAGGAACTCGATCGGCAAGTGACTTGACAGTGGCTGGGTGCATGCTGTGTGGGGCAACATAAGTGTCGCTCATGGAAGGCGCCTTGATGGAGTTTCTACTAGAGCGAACAGATAGGGAGTGAGGGACCTTCAAGTCCCACCTCACACCAGTCTAGATTAAGACTTGAGAGCTAGACAAGGGTTCTTTGCACAAGAGGATGGTCGAGAACGAAGTCGAAGGACCCTGTTCCCCAGGGATACTCTCGAATAAGGGGAAAAAAAAATCCTCGATCCGGATAAATGGGTTACAGAACCAAGCATCCATAAGTGAATGTGAAAAAATAATGAAAGCATATAAAGAAGAAACTAACCAAATAAGAACGATCCAACTTAGGGGTAGTAAGCCTCAATTGAGTGGCGAACCTGGTTAGGAACCTCGATCTCGCCCTTCGGATCCTTGAAGGATCGAGCAATGGGTGCCTTGGGTTTATGAGATAGCTCTCGCGGGAAACTCGTTAAAAAACAGGGGCATGTGTTACCAATCGGTGAGAGAGGAATTTAAAGGTGGGTTCGGGACTTACTCTAGCTGACTCGCATGGGCACCCTCTTAGATCACGAAGAAAGCCCCCAGTAATGAAACTGGTTCAGAATCGTCTCCCTTGGCTCGTATTCTTCTTATATTCTACATTCCTGCAATCACATACATATATGGCAAAGGTTATGGGACATGTGGGTCAGACCTCACCCTTTTCCTCTATGATGATCATACAGAAGCATGCATATTTAAAAAGAAGAAGGAAAGACGGAGGGGAGAGAAGAATTCAATCGAGTGCAACGATCAGAGCAGTGACTAAGCTGGTGGATAATTGGCGTAATGTGGTAGCAAAATGGGTTCGATAACTGAGACTGACTCATGGGATTGCTACTAGATGCTTTTGCCAATATCGACTAGCTAAGCACGATGGTCGGTCTGTCGTGGCAGTAAAGCGTGCCAAGCATACTTGGCACAACAACATTACTACTAGACGATAAGACTGTCATGAGATGCTAACCTCAATTCCTCTTGGTTGAATGAAAGAGTAGCAGAGAAATGGCTAAAGAGAAGAAGGGAATGGACGGAAGGAGAGAGAAGAAAGAAGAAAGAAGGGAGAAGAAGGAAGAGGAGATGCAGTAGGTGCTAGACATAACCGACTGTTTCAGGAAATGGGAGAGAGAGGAAGAGAACCAACTGGTGCTAAGTCTCGCCATCTGATAGAAGAAGAGAGGGAAAACCAGTCGGCGTTAGGTCTCGCCGATTGACAGAAGAGGAAAGAGAAGACCAACCGGTGCCAAGTCTCGCCCACTGATAGTAGAAGAAAGAGAAGACCAACCAGCACTAGGCCTCGATGACTGAAAGAAGCAGAGAGACAAGACCAACCGGCATTAGGTCTCGCCGACTGATAGAAGCAGAGAGAGAAGACCAATCGGCGTTAGGACTCACCGACTGATAGAAGAAGAGAGAGAAGACCAATCGACGTTAGGTCTCGCCAATTGGTAGGAGAAGAGAGAGAAGACCAACCAGCTCTCAATCTCGTCGACTGATAGAAAAAGAGATAGAAGGCCAACTAATGCTAGACCTCGCGGACTGGTAGAAGAAGAGAGAGAAGACCAAACGGTGCTGAGTCTCGCCTACTGTAGAAGTAGAAAGAGAAGACCAAGCAGCGCTAGGCCTTGCCAGTAGATAAAAGAAGATAGAAAAGACCAATTGGCGCTTGGTCTCCCCAGTTGACAAGAAAAAAGAGATTAGAAAAGAAGATAGAGAAGACCAACCGGCACTAGGTCTCGCTGACTGGTAGAAGAAGATCGAGAGGGCCAACCGGCGCTAAGTCTCGCCAGTTGATAGAAGGAGATAGAGGCGACCAACTGACGCTAGGTCTCACAAGTTGACAAAAGAAGATAGAGAAGACCAACCGGAGCTAGGTCTCGCTAGTTGATAGAAGAAGATAGAGAAGACCAATCAGCGCTAGCTCTCGTCTGTTGATAGAAGAAGATAGAGAGGGTCAACCGGCACTAGGTCTCGCCAGTTGACAGAAAAAGATAGAGAGGGCCAATAGACGCTAGGTCTCACTAGTTGACAGAAGAGAGAGAGAGAGAGAGAGAGAGAGAGAGAGAGAGAGAAGAGAGAGAAGAGAGAAAGAGAGAAGAGAGAGAAAGAGGGTAGAGAGAGAAGAGAGAGAGAGAGAGAAGATAGAGGGGAGGAGAGAGAAAGTTATTTGCTCGAAGGATACCGGCCCTTTTCTTCTCTCTCCTCTCTCTCTCTCCAAGACATACTCACAAGCTCAAGCAAGGAATCGAAATTTTATTGAATCTTCAAACAAATTAATCGAGCATCTCGAGTCCTTTTTATAATGAGGCAGTGCCTATTTATATGGAATTATGCCCAAACACGGGTGGATTGATCAAAATTAGACCTAATTACTAAAAATTAAGATTTAATTGAATTAAAATAAATTCTACAAATGGGTGCAAAAGGACTATTTTGCCCTTGCTTAACAATGTGAGGAATTTCAAAATAGTCCCTACTGCTGCGAGATTGTGTATGATCCTTCATGGCTGACCCAAGGGTGTTCTGATGCCCGTTTAGTCAAAATATTATTATTTTCTTGTCGGGCTCGGCATGGCGATCGTTTTGATACCAACTTTGAGCCATGAATCATGTTTTTGAGCCATGATCACGAGACTTGAAATTTGGTTGCATCTTGAAAACTTCGAATCGATAGTGCAGTCATTCCTTAATGTTTTTCTCTGATTTCTTCATCATAGTGCACTTAGCATGCCGTCACGATCGTGTGGCAACAAATGGAACGCGATTTGGAGCCCGAATGAAGATTTCGCAACTTTTGAGTTTAGGTCGAAATCTGGAATTCGACGGCCAGAATTTCAGTCACTTCATCGGCTTCGTGCATGAAATCTGATCATTCATCATGTACAGGGTTCAGACCAATCATAGCCCAGGACCTTACGCACACAATGGAATTGGTTTCACGTCGATCCATTGCATGAGCGTCGTGATTTGGTCTATCGAACGAGGCATGTCGCTGCTAAATTTTCTGCAACTTTTTCATGGATCAGCAACTTCTTTCTAGCTTTTCTCCTTGCTCGGACATCGTCTCGGGGCATGCCACATATCGAATTGTTTGTCTTGATGAGAGGAATACACTCACCAAATTTGGGAGTGATCCGACTTGGAAAGAGTGAGTTATGGGTCCCAAAAGTGACTGCCCGTGACTGTAAAATCAGCCACCTTTAATGGTGTTTTGATGCTGTGAGGCCACACAGGAATAGTGTGCAGCCCCTCCTGTTTCAATGTTTTGCTCATATCTTTGTTCTGGAGTGTCCTATTAAGTCGAAACTTGGCTCATAGGGATTTTCGACCGTGTCGGATCTTATGGCAGTGATTTAACAGTGATTTGAGACACTGAAAAAATGTAGTTCCAGTTGTAGGGTCCGTTTCAGGGTGCTGGAGGCCATTTTTTTGAAAATTATTCCTTTGTGTTCACTACCTTAGACATGTCAAAATGTGACAAAACTTAGCCGGTGGTCTTTTGTAGTACTGATGATGATCTTCACCAATTCTGGTGTCATTCTGAGACTGTCAGGAATGTTCACTATTTTGTAGGCTTTATTGGCCTGCTTCCTACCAGGGACCAAGGTGATGAAGAATACGTTCAAACACTAGCATATCATCTCATCGCGATATTCTTGGAGAAAGGAAATCATATTTTCCTGCTCCTCAGAAAATAGGGCGGTTCCAATCTTGGTTAACCTTTTTTTGAATGCTTCCACCGATTCTCGAGATAGAGGAAGGATATACCAATTCCGTTCCTGGGTTTGGATAGGCGAATGAGCATGCTTGGCTGTGTAAGAGCCGATTGTGCATACCTTCAAATCCAGGTTAGCAAAAATGTCTTCACTTCCCAGTTCTTGTGTGCGCTGAGATGCAGAAGAAGAATTATTCCCCGTTCGGGATTCAAGGATCACCTTTGGCCATTTTGAAGAACAGGTATCGAGAGGGTCGAGGCTTTGGATGCCTCCAAATACAATGCCCGAATAGCTTGAAGGCTTCATCTGACTTTGAAATAAGTTGGGAGAACACCCCAGACCTCTTCTATCTCCATTTTCAGTTTTGGCTTGGAGTGATTCAGAAATTGCCTCTATTACACCTTGCACTTGACTCCTCAAGCCTTGGCCTGGTTGGAAGCCTTGGGAGAAGAGCATGTGCCAAGCCTCGAGGGACCCGAAACCGTATCGATGTCTGCATTAGATAATATCATCCTTCGTTGCAAAAGTTTGAAAATTTTGAGGAACAGGGTCGTCAGCCTCTAGGCATAAGGTGGCACAATCAGCTTGCTCGAAGGAAGCGAGTGGGATTTCTCTGAGCTCAACCCCTACGTCTAGCTTCCTGTTATGTATACTAAGATTGAGAAAAGCAGGGGGTTCAGCACATTCCTTCGCGACGCCATTTTTAGTCAAAAATTTCAGGCATTGATGGAGTGTAGAGGCGACCACGAGGTTTTCATGAAACCATGGTCTTCCTAGCAGCATGTTGAATGAAGGTTTTATGTCCAAGACATAAAAATTTATCACGTGGACGGTAGGGCCGATATTGAGTGTGAGAGGCAATATGCCTACATCTTGTCTCTTGGTCCCGTCGTATGCAGCGATAGTTAATTGACATGGCTTGAAGTCATCTGGGCTTTTGCTTATCTGCTTTACTGTTTTCATAGGGCATATGTTTAAGGATGCCCCATTATCAACAAGCACTCTCAGTATCTCATATCCTTGCATGAAAACAGTGATGTGTAGAGGTTGGACATGAAATCAATTGAAGCGGGCTGAGATGTCATCGTCCGTGAACACGATTAGCTTTGGCGCCATAAGTTGGTTGATCATTCTGCACAACTCATCCGGTTGTGTGTTACTTGGGATGTGTGTCTTGGCAAGGACCCTTTCGACCTGGGCTCTATGTGCTGGTGAATTGGCAAGCAGCTCCAAGATGGAGATTTGAACCTAGATCTTCTCGAGATGGGCTAGTAGATCGTAAGTGGTTGCAGATCATTGAATTTCTTTATTCGGCTTGTGATCTGCGATCCCTACTGGTTATCTGGCTTTCGAGGTGTTTATGATCCTTTCATCAAGAGTGTCGTCCATTAATTGGATGGGTTTGAACACTCGGCCCCTTCAGGTTAAGGAATCAACCTCACCAGCTTGAAGCTCGATAGGGTCAGCCCTAGCAAGAGTAATAGGAGACTTTGTGGTGATAGCCCCTTGTTTGGAAGATGATGCATTGTCATTTGTTCTAACTATATTGATCTCTAGTGTGTCATCTTCATCATATCCGTCCCACTTGAGAAGGTTATCGAGGTTTGGAGATGAAGGGTTTCCTCTTAGTAGATCTATTTAGATCTTCTTCGGGCTCTTGGAGGTGATGATCACAAGAAAATATGAACTGACTTGAATCATCTTCTTCATCTCCACTCTCAACCTTGTGAATGATGATGTTCTCTTTCGAATCATCTTGAGCTCCTGGCCTTTCGGTCGTTGTGACCATATTTTTAGGGAGAGGGTTTATGAAGATACTCATCTTTTGATTAGGCTCTTCGAAAAGTTGATTTCTAGGTGCGACAGTGATGTCCCCCCTATTGATTAACCCTTGAATCACCCGTTTCAAATATATGAAGTTTTGAGTATCAAGAGCATGGTTTTGATGCCATTTGCACCACTTACTCCTATCAGTGACTTGAAACAGTGGTTTGGATGGTGAAGGGAGGTAAACCATGTTTCTAGCCAGAAGTAATTTCAGCACTTTTTCTAGTGGGTCTTTGAGAAGAGTGAAATTATCCTCTTACCTTTTGTTATTATTTCGAGCATTGGCTCCAGGCTAACCCCTTCAATTTTGGTTCTGACTGTTGTGTTGAGTGGCTGAACCTTGAGCCAGTCCGTTAAAGACAATCTCATTAACCTGACTAGAAGCCTTCCCCTTGTTATTGCTTTTGCTCTTATTTCGGGGGATCGTTATTGGTTTATTGTTGGGCCCGGTATTAGGGGGTGTCCCTCTTGCCCTTTCATGTCACGCCACTTGCTCGATCATGGAGTCAAAGGAGTGGGCGACAAAACCTTGGCTGAAAAAGGTCATGTATTCAGGAGCGACATTCTCCAAGGCCATAGAGATTTTGGTTGGGTCTGTCAATGGGCATTCTATGACCTGCATTGCCACCTCATGGAATCGACGGATGAAATCCTCGAAGGATTCTCTTGGACTTTCTTCGTTGCACTGGGCTAGCCCAGGAAGAGAGATCTTGGTGTTGACCCGCGGTAGTGAGAGACGAATAGGTTGAACATTTCGTCTAGAGTAATGTGTGTTGAGCATACATTGTTCTCGGACGCCAATTCAAGGCCTCATTTGTCAATGTTTGCTAAAATATGGCCTTCAGTTGGTTAGGCTTGTCTCGCAAAGCTCTCACAGAGAGGAGATACGTGTTGACATGAGCATCTGGATTGCTCTTCTCATTAAACTTGTTTCTAAATTATGGGACAACAAATCCTAGGGGAAGGTCCTCCATGCCTCCAAGGGTCTCTTGACCATAGGCCTTTGGGGTAATAATTTCATGCATGCCCATTCGCATATCCTGCATCACTTTTAAGGTGCCTTCTTGTTGAGTACTTGGTGTGATAGTAGGCCCACTAGTCAGTGGGTTTCCAAGCGTAGATTGGTAAGTTGAGATTTGGGTTACATGTTTGCCTGCATGGACCTAAGATTGATGAGCCATAGTCACCGGGGAAGTTTGATAGATTTGCGCTTGAGAGGCATACTGACCCATAGGTGCCTCCACCGGTTGCGAAAACGGCACTGTTTGTTGGACTGGGTGAACTAAGGAGACCGATTGAAGAATCGGCTGACTCGGTTATGCTAGGGGTTGACCTATACCACTAAGTTGGTTTGGCATCAACCCATGAGCTGGGGCATGAACAGTGTAACTTAGGTCAACTAGACTTTTAAGGGCAGCTTTGATCCCCATCTCTGCTAAGGGTTGATTAACGCCTCTACTCCGTACAGTGTTAAGAACATCATGAGTGGTACTATGGTGGCTCAAGGTTGTGTTGGATCCCCTAGATCGAAGTGGGTCATGGTTCTGAGATCGATGCACCTCGAGGTTATCTTAGTTCGAGTTGTGAGAATTGGTGTTAGATGCCGCATGAATTTCTTCCCTCATTCGACTTCTACTTTGGTTACCTAAAATCCCCTATAGGATGATGCCGGGTCGGACCCCCTGACTATTCAAATTTTTTCGAGCGGAACCGACTTTTCAAGCCACACAGATTTTAGGATTAGAAGTGGACTCTTGGGACTCTTCCTCTAATTGATGACCTAGGCATTGGATAATGGATTGACTTGAGGTCTGTCAGTAATCCCCAGGGATCATCATGATGATCGGCCGTGGAGCGATCATCATGGTTTCCTTGAGTGACTAACATTGTGATTGCTCTTTGGCTGGGTTTTAGAATCTAGACTTAGGTAATAGTTAGACTCGATGACTTTTGGTAGACCTAGCCTAAATTTAGGGGCAAAACCTTAACTAAGACATAGGCTGAGACTAGACTGGAACCTAAACTTGCTAGACTCAATGGGTATTTGTTCAGACCCTGAACTAGGGTAAACCTAGTCTAACTCTAGAGGCAACTCTATTTTTAGACCTATGCTAGAACCTAGTCTAAGATCTATACTAGATGGGTACGAGTCTCGGTTCGGAACAAGAGTGGGTCTCGGTTCAAAACTGGATGTAAGCCTTATTCGGACCTGGACTGAGCTGGACGCAAGCCTAGGCTTGGACTAACAGGGTTGTGATAATCAAACTAGGTGTGGACCCAGACTGGATCAGAGGTGAGCTAAGAACGAGCCTTCAGCACGGACCAAGAGGAGGCCTAAGTTCGAACCAAGGCGAAACCCGGTTCGGACCAGGGATAAGCTAGGTACAAGCCTGGACTTGGACCCAAAGGGTTCATCTTAGACCAAAAGCGGGTCTAGACTGAGATCTAAGAGTAACCAATAGAAATAAGCAAGCATAGCACACGAAAACGTTTGACTTAGATTGATTATAGGTAAGCTTGGTTTGAGAGTGGGTTCCTAACTATTGAAATGCGGCTAGGCTAATATAGGCCCCCACATAGGTCCTGGCCTCATGTTATAGGATGTTCACCAGATCCTATTATACACGGAGTTGCTTTGAGGCAAGGGATTACAGAGGGGCGCCCACAGTTAAAGTTACGCGAATCCCAACCGCCTCGACTCTCAAAGCTAGGTTCCCCTCACGCCGTTAATGCAGAGTTTAGGGGTTTTTGAAATATTTATTTCCTGGTTTCCCAGGAACTCCCCATCCGGTGTGTGCTAGAGTGTGTAAAGAAGCATGAAATTAAAATAAATTCAAGCACACAATGCACATAATCAAGAAAGGAAATAAGTGAGCGCTCGGCACTGATCGTGCTTAGCGATGCGTGCTTCGAGGCAAAACTCGCTTGAAGCACAATATAGATGGAGGGGTAAGCAACCCCTCCGAAGGAAAACTCAGAACAATGAGACCAGGCGCAGCCAGTGCTAAGTCGAGTGTGGTCCGAGTCTAGGGTGACTCAAACAGAACACGGTTCAAGTAGGTTGTAAGCAGCCCTCAATGTGTATTTTTTTTTTTTTTTATCTTTTTTTACCTTTGATGAAACATAGTTAAACTAAGCATGGTGAAAGCAGGGAAAACATGGTTTCAGTCAAAATTAACAAACTAAAATAACTAAAAAAGCCACGAACAGAACAGACCTATCTGAAGAAAAAAAAAAATTTATATTTTTTAAAAATTTATTTTAAGCCAAAAATTTGGTAACAGGGAGCCAAAAGGCTCTAAAATAGGCCTATGGGGTCCCTGAATTTATCTGGGACACTTGAAGTTAGGCGACACTGGTGGTGTCACCCGGGTGCCATTACTGGTGTCACCCGGGCAGCACTACTGGTGTCGCCCTTGCAGGATGAGCAACACTGCTAGTGTCCCCCAAAAAAATTATATTTTTTTATTTTTATTTTTTTAAACTTGATGAAATAAATTTAAAAAAAACTTGGAACAAGTAGGAAAAAGTATATTTATGATGAAATAAATTAAAACAGAGCAAAGCAAAACATTGCAGACAAAACAAATCTATATCAAGTAAAATATTTTTTTGGTACTTTTAAAAAATTTATTTTGATATAAATATTTTTGAGAAGTCACAAGAGAGACCCTAGAGAATATCTACAAAGTTTCAGAAGAATTTGAAACTTTTAAATTTGGCGACACAGTGAGTGTCACCCCGGATTTGAGCGGCACTAGTGGTGTCATCCAGGCGACACGGCTGGTGTTGCCCAAAATAATCAGGGTTTCGTAGCACAGAAACCCTGGTTCCTAGTTACTACAGAATTTTGGGACTTTTTGTGACTGAAAATAGTGAATAAAAAGTTTATTTTGACGCTTGGATCAAGTTCGTACGGCCCCACGGTAGGTGCCAAACTGTTTATGATGAAAATCTGACAGATCTTCCGATAAATATCTCTTGGATCTTAACACCTTAAAATAATGAAAATATGTAAATAGTAGTAAAGAAAGTGGGAAAAATCGAATTCAGATCTAAGGCCAAATCTGCCTAGTAACAAGTGACCTACTCTCAAATTTGTGGCAACGCCAGCATGATCCAAGACATTACAAAGTATGATTTTTAAGAAAAAGAACATATCAAAACAAAATGAAAATAATAAAGCAGAATAAAATGGAAGGAAAAATGATACCGAATCGGGTCGAATAGGGCTGGCCTGTATCAGAACCGATCCTCTTTTATCTCTCTGATTCGGATGTTGACCAGCGAGTCTCTCCAGCAAAAGGGCTTTTGTGCCCTGGAAATGGTTTTTGATCTAGGATTGTTGTGCCCTAGGTCTAAGTTTTCTCAGGCTTAAAGGTTAGGGTCTCAGGAGGCTAGGGTTTTCAAAAGCTATCTCTCAAGTTTCTAATCCCTCTGAGATCTTTGATCTCTCCCCCCCTCAAATGGCCATGGAAAAGAGGTTTTATAGAGGGCAAAGCTTGTTGGGAAGGATATACACACGTAACAAACAAATCCCTCTGTCAAAGATGCAAATTTCGGGGGTACGGATCTAGGCATCACTCGCATTGTCGCCCGGGCAACACGCCTAGTGTTGCCCAGGCGACACGCCTAGTGTCGCTCAAGAAAATGGGTAAAAAACATTTAACAAGGTGAAAATTTTGATTTGGGGCAAAAGGAGCAATGCAACACTGCTAGTGTCGCCCATGTCAAAAATTATCCAAATTCAAAATTTCCAACTTGGGTGTGTTCCTTAGCCTTTTGTGAGGCTACTGTGGCGGCATGTCTCCTTCCAGCAAAAGGGACAGAAAAGGAGTAGGAGTGACCTTCTCCCTTCAAGTCTCTTAGATAGAAGAGCATCGTGGGCCGATGGTTTTCATCAAATGCTCCTTTCAAGAACTTGAGCAGTACTTCTAGCTCAGGATAGCCAGTTGGAGGATCTTGAGGGAAGAACTCTTGATGGGATAAAAGGGCCGACGGTTGAAAGTGTTACAAATAGAGAAGCACCCTTGAGTGAACCGAGCCTGTCTAAGTACTCGATGAGGGTAATATCCCTTGCAAAATATCGGGCTTCTAAGGTCATGCAGTAATGACCAGTCGATGGAAGTATCTTGATTGAATCCTCTAAAACCTATAAGTACCAATCAACCTCAGTAAGGCCATCCAAGATACCTCAGTACTCATCCAAGGGCAAGCGTTTGGTCTGGTCATTTCTATATGCCAAACCCCTTGCCTCAAAGGAAGCAATACGAGCCCTTGCCAAGATGCCTCGTTACTCATCCAATGGCAAGGGTTTGGTCTGGTCATTTCTATATGCCAAACCCGTTGGCTCAATGGAAGCAATACGAGCCTGCAGGGGACGTACTACGGCTATATACTCGTATGCCCATACCTGACGAAACCAAAGAAAACAAAGTTAAAAACCTAAAACATGAAAGAAAGATAAAAGTTGAACAAAGGATGTACCTGCAAGAGTAACACTCCTCCTTGAAGGTATTGATTCCTCTGGGCAACCCAATCATAAAGCTCTCGCAAACTGCCCGCCAAGATAGACAACACAATGGAAATTTCATGGTTATCCCAAAAGGTGGCCGTTAGGGGAAGCAATGCAAAAGAGACAGTTTTTTAGCTTAAAGGAAACAAAACTAGGCTAAAAATATAAAAGTAGAGGGTCCGAAGCATAACCTCCATTGAGGCCTCAGCAAGGGAACAAACCAAGGCCTCAAGATCAATCCATGCAACCCTCGGCGGGAAACAGATGTTCAAAAACTGGGGACCCATGGGGGCATGGTCGTCATTACCAATTAGGGGATTATACATGTTTTCAGCCAAACAGAGGCCAGAAATCCGAGATAACTCCTTTAATGTTGGGGTCATTTCACCTGTGGGAAGGAAGAAAGTGTTGATGAGCAGGTTAAACTGCTCAGTCAATGCTTCAAACAAATTAAAATTACATGAGATGAAGTCATATGAAATACCCTATGAAAAGAGAGTACTGAGAAAGTTGAGACCACTTCGGCCCAATCCCCGGCCAACTCAAACCATTTCAATTCCAACCCTCAAGGGATCAATGGAAAGTCCCACTAGGCAAAATTTGGGGCAAAGAGTCATCAAATGATGAAAATACCCTTCGACTATTTGAAGCCATTTGGAATGTCGCAAGAAACATTTCCAATGCTCCCTAAGAAAATGACTTACCATCTCACGCCAATCCCTGAGGAATTAGAGGCAAGTCCTATTAGGCCAAAATTGGGGCAGGCCTATAATGACAGAAGGTTCCATTGGGGCGAGAGTCGTCTAAGGACGAATATACCCTTTGACTATATGAAGTGATTCAGAATGTCGCGAAAGACATTTCCAATGGCACCTAAGAAAATGACTTACCATCTAACATCAATTCCCAATGGATTAGAGGCAAGTACTATCAGGCCAAAACCGGGGCAAGCTTATAATAATGGAAGATTCTTTTGGGGTAAGAGTTGTCAAATGACGAAAATACCCTTTGACTATTTTAAGCCATTCAGAATGTCACCAGAGACATTCCAATGGCACCCAAGAAAATGACGTACAATCTCTTGCCAATCCCCAAGGGATCAGAAGAGAGTCCCATCAGGCCAAAATCGAAGCAGGCTTATAATGACGGAAGATTCGTTTCGGGCAAGAGTCATCAAATGATGAAAAGCCCCCTAAACGATTTGAAGCCATTTCGAATGTCGCTTGAGAAGTTTCCAATGGCGCCCCAAGAAAATGATTAACCTTTTCATGTCAACCCCAAAGGGATCCAAAACAATATCCTACCAGCCTAACATGGGGCAGGCCGGACCCGATGAATGATTCCCTTAAGGGCATGTATCAGCAAATGATCAAAAGTTCCCTTTGTTATTTGGAGACAATTACAACTCACTGATGACCTTAGAAAAATTGCCATATTTTATCCTTCAAATTGACCAGGATCCGACCTAACACAGACATCTGTTCCCCCAAATAATCAATTAATTGGTCAAAGCCAATATCCCTTCAATACATTCCAATGGATATTGGAAATACTTCTTAGGGGCAGTACAATTCGATATTCATCAATGGATGCATGATATTAAACTGCTCTCCTTTTCCACAACTGTATGATGTTAAACTGCTTGAACATGAGTTTAAAATGCGAACCAAGTCTATTTTCAACCTTTCAAAAATATCTCTCTTCTAAAAATCTGAAAGTCCAGTACTATGGACAGCCCTTTCTAGAATTTTATTAAAACACTTCACTCTGTATATGTCATTTCAAAAACATTAATCTTTTTTGTTCAAATTGTAACCAGACATTAGCATTTGTTATAAAACCTTTCCCCCTGATTTCAAAACATACTTGCTCTGAAAAATGATTTTCGAAAACAAAAGAGTTAGAACGGCCCCAATAATGATTATCACATTGCACTCATAACCACTCGATCTAACAGGAAATAACAATGGCAAGTAGAAACTTCTTACCATACCCCTTTCTCCCTTCAAAGCCAAAATTAAGAAGAAAAACTCCCAATTCTTAAGCCATCACCAGCCTTAGACAACCCTAGGAACACACCTGGGATATGAGGTCATCTATGATCTATCCAGTCGAGATTTCTTTGCCCTTCTAAACTACTACATTCCATACAAGAAGTCACTTTTCCACAAGGGTCTACTTCTTGGACACTTTGTGTCTCACTGCTCGAGTGAGACACAAGCGATAAAGAGGGGCAACTGTAGACGCCCGAATCTTGATTGGAAAGGCTATTGATAGGTTGAAATGTCCCAGGTAGACTACAAGAGTATTTTCAACCATTCACACCACTAGGAACCCTTCTTCATAAACCTAGCCTCTACAAATGGGACCAAAGTTGTCAAGAGGTGAAACAAGGTGAGGCATACCCAAAGCAGCCTGACTATGAACCATTCAAGAGCAAAGGGTCTGATGTTAACTCAATGGGCACCAAAGCCCTATCAAAAGTCCGACAGTGAGGTACCAACATGGGTGACCCGGGAGTTCCCATTGGCGCTAGCACCATTCCAAATGGCACCAAGCCCTAGGCCCCCCATATTCAAGCAACAACATGACCAAGAACTCTGGCGACAGTGCCAATGCCGCCAGAGCCAATTCCACTAGCACCAGGTCCTGAGACCTTCACTAAGTGGGACATAGCCTAGCTAATGTAACTCAAGTGATGAGCTGACATGTTAGTCCGTACCCGCCAACATGGCAAGCCTGCACTGATATTTCAGATGTCAGTACGGAGTGAGGTTGTCGAACTCTCATTGGTTGATGATCAAACGAACGTACAACCAAAACGCCAAGACAACTGGTATCTGACGACATTCGAAATGGCGTTAGTTGGAATAGCTTCAAGCCGTGATAGATCCATTCAAAACCACTAGAACGCAACACGTGTCCTTAACAGCGTTTGAAGGCAGACGGAATGCCGTCGGCGCCATTGCCAATGGCTCCAGATTCTGACAGGTCGTACAGAACCTGAGTTAATGAGCAATTAATATTTATAGATCATCATTATTATATCAATATCATTCCAACCAGCGCCAACTCCATTCCAAATGTCGTTGAAGCTCTGATGACCCAAAATCGCACAAAACTGAATACAGGCCATCATATATCCATTTTCGCCTATAAAACGCCCCTTTAACCTCAGGAAAAAGGTCCGAGTTCCTTAAATCTTGAGCCTAATTTATGTCCAAAAATCTCTTGATCTTAAGCTTAAGTTTGAGCTTGAGGGAAGAGCCCTAAGGTGAACCTCCTTTGAGCAACTCCCATCCTACCAAACCTTACAATCCAAAACTACAAGCCTAAACTCCTAAAAGATACATTTCAAATCGAAGGCGGTTGGGATAATCAAACCTTCCAAAACCCCATCTTTCTATTTCTATTTGCCCCATTACAAACTGAGAAAGTTTGGGATTGATTGTGTAACTTTACGATCTGAATCAGTGCCAAATTTGAGAGTCCGGCTTGGGGGCCCGGCCCAAATGTTGTTTTTCTTCTTCTTTCGTTAGTTTTTCTAGCATTAATTATTATAGTTAGTCTTTCTTCTTTCTTCTTTTCATGATTTTATTTCTCTTTTCTCCTTCTTTTGATTTTTCGATTTACTTCTCTTTTAGCTATTTTTGTATATGTTTTTCTCTATCTTCCCCTATTTACGATCATATCAATATTCATTGTTTTCTCATTAAATGTAGTCCTTAATATGTATAGTTAGTTATGTTTGATCTTCTCTTTCATTCCTTTATCTTACCATTGCATGATTATTTCCCTTTTTGTTAGTTTGTAATTTTTTTTTTTTGATGTATTTATTACTCTTCCTTATTCCTTTGGTGATAGTGTAGATCTCATCTCCTCAGCAAACCCCCTTTTTTCATCTCTCAACCTCCTCATGAAGTAGTTTTTATTCCTTTTTTGAAATAATTTATTTCTGGTTAGGATTTTTATGTTTTTTCTTCTTTCTCTCTTTATTACATTAGTAATGAAGATCTCTCTTTCTTTCCTTTCCCCTTTCAATAAATAGTGACCTTCTTTCTGTTTATAGAAAATGTCCTTCTTGGTTTATTACATCTATATATCTTCCTTGTTTCCCCCAGTTAATAGCATAGATTTTATTTCTCACCCCAATCTTTCATTTCCATTATTTTTTGATGGTATTTTCTCTTCTTACTATACGTGTTTCTTTTAATTGGTTGTGTATATTCCTCTTTCTCCACTTATTCATGTAATAATATATATTTCCCTCATCGCTCTCATTTCCTATCTTCTCTTATATTTATTTTCTCTTTCCCTTATATTTTGTTCAATAGTTTAGTCTTTTTTCTTCTCTTCTTGAAATATTTAACTTCCTTGCTCTTCACTATCTTCTATTAGGAACTTGCATCTATCTACCCTTCTCTTCCCCCTCTTAATGAATCACTCCCTACTTCTCTCTATGTCATTCGTGTTAACCCTCCTTCTTATTTTCTTTCCTTTTATTTTTTTCTTATATCTAGTTTTGTTAGTCTCATTACATGTGACTTATTAGTATTAGCTACCTTCTACCATCCTCTCTTCCATTTTATATCTCCCCATATTATATTATTGTCTTTATTCTTATTTTATACTCATATCTCTCCACCTGGTTGATGAGAATCTCAACTTTTTTGTTCTTCAATATCATGTCCGTATTTTCATGTTATTATCTCTCTATTTCATTCTATGTCATGCATGTTTAGATTAGTCATGTTCTTTTGTCTCCATGCTTTTTATTTTCTTATTTTTAATGCATATTGTAGTTAGATTATTTACTCCAATTTATTTGTATATTCTTAGTTTAGGTGATTATTTGTGGTCCTCTTCCGTTAATCTCTTTCTAAACCTATTTTCCTAAAATCATCCTTTTAGCTCAAAACCTCTTTTTAAAATCTCCTTGGTTGAGTTCCAAGTTTAAGATAGGAGGGGAGCTAGCTTCGTCAGCGATCCGAGATGGATAAGATCTTAAGACCCGATTCTCCCTCAGAGTGTAATTTGACGGGACCCATACTCTAGCAACTTATTAATTTGTTTGCACCGAAACCAAGGCAGAGGCATAGTCTCCTACTTAAAATTTCGAGAATGAACATAACCTCAAACAATCAATCTGTTGGAACTGGACCAACCATGGGGCATCAATAACCCGAGGAGCCATGACACCCCTCTGGTAATATATGATAAACATCAATGTACCACTTTGATTATCGAGGCTAGCAACCCAGATCGCAAAACTTTTTGAAGCTCTCCTTGCTTCAAACAAAATTGATTCTGTAAAGAAAAATACAATTATGGGTCGCCCGACGCCTGACATATAGGCTTTCATGTCGAACATGCTCTAGAAGTTATAGAAGACAAGATATCGGCGACAATCATGAAAGCCCCATGTTTTAAAAGGGATAAGAAGGACCGAAGACGGCTAGGGTTCTCACACACCCTCACTAAGTTTTATGAAAAGCTCGAAGTACCGATTAATTTCATCTTGACGGGTATTCAAAACCATGACTCTATAAGCCATGTTCCTCTTAGCCCACAAACGAGAAATGTCACCAATTCACCTATCGGAGCTCAACGGCTTCCAGATCAGGGCCAACGTAATTTTACGCTTCCACCTGATGATCTTAACTCCACAAAAATTTCAAAAATCTCATTTTCCAATGAGCGCACAGTCCCCGATAGGGGACCATCTTGCCCAACTCAGCTTGATTAGTCAGAAGGTAGACCTTAATCAAGGCTATGCCCTTTCGACCTCCCAAGAGGGCCAAGGGCAAAGATTGGTCCCTCACTCTGATGACCTCTAACTCACTATAAGGTTCTAGCGATATAAACAAACATCGATGCCAAAAAACAAGTAGGCGCAGGGTACCCATAGGCGTACCTGTGCCCCCGTATCCTCCTGTCATTGCTAATAACCAAACACAAGGCATTAATGTTAATGAAAATTCAAATTTCTCCAAGGAAAATAACATTGAAATGTAAAACATTCAACAAATCCTATAATGGAAATTTAATTTTGAGTGACAAGTCGAACTTTTCCTTCTCGGATTAAGCGGAGGCGGAAGCCAATAATGATCCTGAGCTGAAAGAGTTTAGATCTAATATCAAACTATTCGAGCATAAATTCGATGGTTACTCTGATGTCTATGGGGTCTTGGTTTCCCTCCATGCGGGGGTGAGGAAACCCTCTCTCGAACAACCGTAGAGGTCCAGTGCGCGGTGGACGCGCATGCCCTCTTACTTGTGGATAGGAAGCCTATAGCAAGAGAGATTTTTGTTACTGGAGAGCGAATCGATCTTACCCTGCTTGTGGGTTCGGGGACACGCCAGGGTGGGTGGCCCACTTAGAGCAATTATGAAGCCCTCTGGCTGCTCATCAGCACGGTTTGGACAGGAGGCCTCCTTAGGTTCTCAATCTCTCTCCTTTTACTCTCTCAGTGCTATTGGGATAGGATCCTGATGTCCCTCCTCCCTGGATGCCCTTTTGAAAGGAGTTGCAGGCCACTAAAAGGGTTATGGGTATAAGTCGAGGGTGGAGGCCTGCAGGTTAGTACATGTCTGTGGGCTTGCGGACGTGCGCGGGCTTCCACACGAATGGGGCCATGCACACAGAAGTGAGAGGAGAGAGAGAATGAATAACTCGGCTCGCGAGAAATGGGATGACCCGCGCGACCGTGAAGTTCATGGGATCGAGTACTTAGGAGTACCCTCCCTCTCAAATTTTTCTCTCTCTTCCTCTCTCCTCTCTTGGATGGACTAGGGGCTCACAGAATAAGACAAGGCAAGAGTAAACTAGCCTCGATTCTTCCCAGCCTTTGGGGTATTGGAGCTTCCAAAAAGGGGAACTTTTGGAGCGATTTTCTCAACCCTTTTGCAAATGAGCTAAGCTTGCTTATATAGAGGATTCACCAAATAGGAGAGAGCACTCAAAATCCAAGCATAATAACAATTAAAGAAATTGAAAAAACAAAAAAAATTAGGTGCAAATGACCAAAATATCCCTGTGATCTTTTACCTGAAGGACAAGATCGTCCTTGCATGTAGGCTACTCCATCATGAGAAGACCTTGGAAGCTGGCCCTGGCAACTGTTCGGCTTTTTCAGCAACATATCTTCATTCTTCTTTCTATTGCGAGCATTTTGATGCCTTTCAATCATGTTATGGTGGCCTTCTTCCCCGAGGTGAAAGTCCGGCCAGTTTTGTGAACTTCGTTGCAGTCGTTTTGCACCAAGTTGGGAAAAATTTGGTGCAGATTTGTGTCTTCGATTATTTTAGAAGGTTACCGGAGAAAGGGATTCCAATAACCGACTGGATTTTCTTCTTTGCTGACCTGAGGACATGCATCCATTGAACAAGGGATTGAATGCAAGAGTCATACTAGAATGTAGCTCTGTGAGAGGTGGTTCTTTTGAACTCTTCCTCGCATCAATCCATGGCCTAGATTTTGAGCTATGCTTCATCAAATCCGGAGCCTTTTGAACCTTTTTTTTATCCTGGTTTATCTGGCTGCTTTCCTCTTTAGAGCAATAGGGGTTCTTGGTCACGCCACAGTGAGTGCCTTCGGTCTAAATGATGGGGTTGCTGTGATCTAGAACATATTAACATTTAAGCTCTATCTGATTTCAGGGGAAGGCACCATAGGTTAGAGAAGTTGCTACTGCAAAATGTTGTCGCAATCCCAATTTTCAGGACTGGTTTGGTAAAGCCACATTGCGCTATGGTAAAACCTATGAGTTGCGAGCCCATATGAGCATAGACCCTTCTAGAGGGATTCGATGAAGCCCAAATTTGGTCCTCGGGGATTTTTCGACGTTCTGAGCACAATGACGATGGTCTGGTGCCTCGTTGCAGCCTCTATGATAGGGCTACAATGGAGGATCCTTCTTTGGTGCTAGAACACTGCACCCAGGTCACTAGGCTAGAGGCTTTATTTTTCGGCACAATTCTGGCCTGCAGGTATTTCATGAACCCGTGAGACCAGACTATTGCCGACTCTAGCCTTATTCGCATGGGCTTATGAAGGTACGTCAAAAATGATATACAACATACTCAACAACCATCATGGAAGAGACATTCAATGTCAAAGTCAAATTGGAAGATGACCCTAAGATCACTAAGATTGGGACTTCTCTATCACCAAAAGTATAAGAAATAAGGTTCACCTTCATTATGGAATATCAGAATGTCTTCGCACGATCATACAGTAACGTTCAAATAAGAAACCTAATTTAAATAGGAAGCCTAATCCAAATAGAAATCAAGAATAATAAACAAACTTTCAAGAAACAACACTGAATTATGCCTAAGATTACCTCCATATGACTTAGCATAACCCCATACTTATTACCGAATTAGTGGCGCATTGATCCTCATATCATACTTGAGTCATGGAATATGGAGATCACATTATCAATACCCTCTAAGTCTAAATCGGGGTTGAGATTATAAGCCAAAAAACTAGGGTTCCTTTCAATTTAAATCTCTGGGCATGTAGCATTTTTTCCCCACCCCTCAACCAAACTAGGCAGGGCATGCCCTCCTTAGAATATCTAGGTGTGGCATGCCACCCTAGTAGTAGTCTAGTTGGGTTGCACCCAAGAGAGAGAAATTTAGAGAGAGATGTGGAGCATGGAGGAGAGAGAGAGGCTACCAACTCAATCAAGTGAATGGGGTGGGAGCCACCTTTTATGTGGGTCCTCATGGATAAGGGTACGACAACTTTTACTATGGCTCAACTTTTACCTTAGGAATCCCCAGCAATCTATGACGTGAAGAGAGAATTAAATCTGATCTATTCAATCCCTTAATCAGCACTCAAAATTAAAGAATAATTCTAGAAGAGGATTGGTACAAATGTGTTAGGAAGTGACTTTTTGAAGCATTCGACCTATGCTAAAAATCCATGCTTCAGAATTATCTTCTCAAACCAACTCAATAGGACTAATGACCCACAGGGTCGTCGTAAGTACTCATGATTAGTCCATCAAGGCTTGCAATAAATAGTAGAACTAAAAACCTAGTGTGTGGACTACAAGTTTCTCAGAAAGAGAAAATTATATCAATAATGATGAACACACACATATCACTATAGTTTAGGCAGATTCTCTCTTACACACATGTACACGATCCTCACAGGGTGCTTCTCAAAATATGGCTATCATGTTTATATTCCATGTTGTGGTTGTTGAGGATTTGGCCCTTGCCTTTATTGGTCTCCAACCACACACAGGAGACCACTAGCCTTCTTACTAACAAACATCATTTCTATGCATATCTCCAACTTAAAAGGCATGAATCTACAGCATAACCCTCAAGGGTAGTTCCTAAGCCCAGAGATAAGTGTTCTGGAAATTACCTGGGCCTAGATCGCTCAACGCAAGGTCAATTAACCATTGGTTCATATACCCCCACTGAAGCTCACATCCACTATAATTTCTATTTTGCATTCTCTCAAGG
This sequence comes from Amborella trichopoda, assembly GCF_054954075.1. Lineage (NCBI taxonomy): Eukaryota > Viridiplantae > Streptophyta > Magnoliopsida > Amborellales > Amborellaceae > Amborella > Amborella trichopoda. The sequence continues at coordinate 41,307,002 of NC_142344.1, read as the reverse complement.
CCTCTAAAGGCTACAAATCCCAACAACATAACTTGAAACTATAATGAAAAACAATCACTACAAGTGGTCAATGTTTCCTCCTGCCTATCAATTAACAAACAAGATGATAATGGTCTTCCATCTTTGGAGCAACCCTGTTATTACATATTCAGAACTGCACATTATTTCATGGAAGTTCCCAAGCATTTATATGCCAGTTCATGATGCAATGAAAGATGAAGAATAAATAAATAAAATAATAATAATAATAAATAGATTAGAGAATATATCTACTCTCAAAGTTTGTAAGAGAGTTCATCTTAAAGATCTCTTCACAAGACTAAAACAACTTGTTTCTTCTCAATTAACCAGTTCTTAAAAAGAAACCTTTTTTTCCTTTAAACACAAACTAAAAAAGGGATAAAAATAAAAATAAAATGACAAAATTAGACACCTTCTTGCCACATTAATCTCTCTCCCTTTTTCTAACCATCAAATTTAAATATCTAGCCAAACTTTATCCTACCTATTTTCCTCTCCAGTTTTTTAAGAACTTCATCGTTTAAGATAAAGGAAAAATCTTAATTCTACCCCAGATATCTCTACAACAAATAAACATAAATATAACATTAAACCTAAAACATCTAAAAATAAAAAGAACTTTAAAAACGTCATTGCATAATTCTCCTACGGTTGGGAGAAGCTCGACCTCGAGCTCTTCTTTATTTTAATTTTTAAAAAAGAAAAGAAGATTATAATTGAGTGTGAATAAAGGGGTTTTCAATATGTATGCATTCATTATTCTTTATTTTATTTTATTTTTTGACAAGATTACTAACTTTTATTGATAAAAAACAAAGAAAGAATAATTACAATGGTAAAGAGTTACTAATAATGACCTGAGAACTACTAACCCTACTCTTGGCCAACGATTTGCTATATCAATGGCATCTCGATAAACATAGTGAAAAAGAACCCTCATACAAGTGTAAATATTAATCTTGAGATATGGTTTATCACAAGATTTTCCAAAGATATGCTTATTTTTTTCCATTTGTTTTACAAATTCAACTTGGTTACATAGCCTTTTTAAAGCATGGAGAACGAATTGATAAATTTCACCAAAACTGATATTTTGAATAGTGAGTCCTTGATTTTCCATTGTCTTTGTTACTTCCTTTCCAAAGGTAGGAGGGATAGATTCAAATTTATAACTTCAAGCCAATTCGATCTCAAAGTCCGTGGAGGTATCCAAATCCTGTTATACTAATTGATGACATTTAAAGAATCATTTTCCGTAATGCAACATAGACCTGCATCTACTATTCTACCCACATTCCCTATTCGATTTGCTTTTCATTATCCAAAATATTATATATCCCCGAGGGTGCATGTAACATACTTTTCTTTTCTTTTTTGGTAGTTCAATGGTAGGAATTGAACGTGGTAGGAATTGAACGTGAAATGTAGCATTGTTAAAGTCAACTACTAGTCACTCAAGCCCAAGCTCGATTTCTAGCATATGACATGTTGATAATGAAAAATGGAAAACCACACGGTACTGTGGTGTCTGATAAAGTATAAGCCCCAACAATTTAAAATGACCAAACTACTTTTAACCTCTATTGTTTGCCATTGGGAAAATGGATGGCGATCTCTCATGGTGGACCATGTAGCTTCCCTTACTTTCCTAATGTACAATCACTGACCCACGTGAAATGGTACAGCCCCTACAATGTGCTCAGCATAGAAGATCACGTGTGCTCCTACAGTTGAGGGACCACCGCTTTATTTGCCATTTCATGATGGGGAGAAAATTCTCCAAGAGCTCAATGCAAGGATAGTTTTTTATTGTTCATGTGTCGGTAGAGAACTTTGAGCAAAACAGTTGGAAATCTTTAGTACCCCATGTGAAGAAAAGCTATGTTGATTGGATACCCATAAAGTTTATAGCTTGTTGCAGGGATTTTGAACAGAAAGGACAGATTCTTAGTGTCACTACCCACTTTCTACAAAAGGGAATTTTATCAAATTACTCATAAAAGATGAACAATTTAATAGCTTACCATATTTTTCAATTTAATTTCAAAATCCTCATTAAAAAAAACATAATCTTGAGTTGGAATCGTTGTAAATAGATAGAATGTTAAATAGTTTAGTAATTCAAATAAATTTCTGCGTTCCATAAATACTTATTTCCCATCAAAAAATAGGAAAATGCTCCTGGCAAACGTTTTATAGAATATGCTATATGTTGGTATGAGAAGGAGGAAAAAACTTTTGCGGTCAGATCTCCCTGGGTGCCATTATATGCAATATGGCCCCTAGTGGGCATCAATCAATTCATTTATGAGTTCGATCCCTGGAGTAGTGGACAGATTTTTTTTATTTTTGTAGCATGCTCTAACAAGTTACAAGATAATTTAATTTGATGGTTTTCAATCCACAAAAAATAAAAAAAATAAAAATTTTGTTTAAATGTATGAGAAATATGCAAAGAGATCATTTACTTTTTCGAAAAGTAACACTTAGACCATTCATTTTTGATACAAAGAAGTCATAATTAATCTTGAATTTTAGATGTAAAACTTATGCAGCTTCATTGACCAAGCTCAAAATTCAACAGAATTATTGTCGAACTTTGCGACTCACCTAAGCTGTCAAATTTCATATTGGATGGTTAAAAATTGTTGTGACCTACTTAAACTAAAATAAATGGTCTTATCGTATACAATCCGGTTGCATTTAATATAAGGAGGTCTCAATTGCCCTTGTTTGTCAAATTTAAAATCGGTTAGTTGTAAGTGTGTCATTGACCAACCTCAACATTCAATAAAGTTTTTTTCGAGCATTGTGTTATACCCCAAACAATCCAATTTGATATCTAATGGCTTGTAACAATTGTGACATCCCTATAACAACTCTCTTAGCATACAATCCTTTTAATGAAAGCATCGGGTTTAAGAATTTCAAAGTTTTGTTACACTAAACGTATTTGTATAAACTTTTTTGTAAAGAGTGATTGCTTTAAAAACCATAATGCAAAAAGGGTTTTCACTTCGAATGAAAAGCCCTGAAAAGTCAGGGGTGGATAACTTTTTCACTTTTCTTTAGAGGCCTAATCAACTCGCTCCCGTCGTGTGGCCTGATAGGGTCCAAGCTGGACTCGGACCCAGGTCATCACGAAGGGGCCCGCCAAGTTCAAAACATAGACCCAGACCCGGACTTGATTCGGGTTAAACAGCTCACTCTCGTCGTGTGGCCTGATAGGGTCCAAGCTGGACTCGGACCCAGGTCCTCACGAAGGGGCCCGCCAAGTTCAAAACATAGACCCAGACCCGGACTTGATTCGGGTTAAACAGCCGGGTTGGCGAGTTGACTGGCACGATTGCGACCCTATTTGTTTTTTAAAGGTTACGACCCTTTGTTTCTGTTTGTTGGCTTTTGAACTCTCCTGTCAATGGTCAACCCACAACTCATGTAAATTTGAATTGTTAAGAAAAAAAAAACTCAAGGAAAGATGCTAAGCGTAGCTTCATTGAGCTTACGAATTCAGGAGAATTCCAAAGAAACGATATTTTAAGAAAAATATTTAGTTTACTTGAGCCCCTACTCTTTCATGTAATATAAATAAGAGAAATTATCAAACGGAATATGCCCAACATTTGGACTATTTTACATTTTATCCTAGGTGTGAATTGATGAATTTCAAGACCCATTTTGATGTGTGATTTGTAGGGAATTTGAAATTTGATTAAAATATTGATGGACAATTGACACCAGGTAAAAACATATGGGTAAAATGTTAAATAGTTTACATCGTAAGATAAATTTCACTATGATTAAATTTCTTAGTTAAGAACTTAAATTTTGTACCTCTGCTCTTGAGCAAAGAGAGTAAAACAAAACTCATAGGAAAAAAATCTGCAAAAAATTTCCAATTATGTCAAAGTAATTATCATGAAGCCAGATTTCGAAATGACAGCATAAATCTGGTAACAACAAAAGATGGTATGCACTACAACAACAACATGAACTAAATACTTTTTTGAAGTTAAATTTACTGAAAAATACCTATGAAGGCCTGAATATCGACCCTAGAATTTGTTGCATATAGTCGCCCAAAATGGACAAAAATTTGTTGCACAGATTGGTCCTGCATGGAATATATGATATCCTACCCATAATAGGATGCAACATTTGACTTCGGAGTTCTTCTGGAATAACACAGCCCAAAATAGTCCCTTTTACGGTCCCTTTTAGATGTCTAAGAAATGCAAAAGGATCAAATATAGAGAAAGTGGCGCAAGGAAAAAAAATAAATATGAACTTCGGATCGAATGGGAAAGGAACTTAGGCAAGTACATAATTAGAAAAAGGAAAGCTTTTTATTTTTTCCCCTATTGTATAGAAGCTATATACTTCTCCCTATCTAACCGTCCGATCTGAATGGATGGTTGAGATGTACCTAATCACATTGTCAAACCTCTACACTATTTTATTTTAAATTTTTTTTTTACAAGATATTTTAATACCAATATTTGGGCGTCCACTTTTATCTTAAATTTGCACATACAAAACTATAAAAAAAGATAAAATAAAATGGCAAAAATACCTCAAAAAGTTTTAGGGGTATTTTGGGTATTTTATTTTAAAAATATTTCTTTAAATTTTTTTTTTTTGGTAGGCCCATTGAGATGATGGCATATACCAAATTTTATAATAATATGATTTGGAGAAAAATAACTCGAAATGACATACTCTGAGACATTAGATCTACTTCAAATGGGTAGTGGCTTACTTGATCTAAATTAGATGCTGGATGGACGGGAGAAGTCTATAACTTCTATACAGGAGGAGAAGTATATAAAGTTTTTCCGAAACAAGGTTAAAGAACCAAAATAGCATGGGCAACTACTTCGTCAATAAAACGCAATGTCTCAAGTCTTTTTTTGGGTAGATTAGTGGAGATTACATGCCCCTACCCATTTTTAGAAATAATTAGTTGTTTTCAAATGCATCAGTGAGAATGAAAACTTAGATCGGTAGCTGAGGCTCAAGTGGTACTGTTACTATGACCTCATCCCCATTCCCATAATCGATAGAATGGAGTCAGATCCAAAGAGCTCGGCAGCAATACCTCAAGTCTTTTCCAAGAGAGTAACAAGCGTTTCTTTTGTTCCAATCTCTAGCCTGCGACGAAGTCATTGACGTATGATGATGTAAAAAAATATAAATCAGGAAGATGGGGAACATATCCAGCATAACATCGCATTCCATGCTTTAAAGCAGCGTTTTAAAAAACGCCGAGTCGAACCGGACTCGCCCGGTTCGACTCGGAAATAGTGAAAAAAGAACCGGATCGCCCAAAAATCGGAAATCGTCCGATTCACTGTACGGAATCGGCTAGTCCGAACAGTGAATCGCCGATTCCGTAAGGATTTTTTTTTTTTTTTTTTTTTTTTTTTTTTTTTTTTTTTTTTTGTAATCCATGATAGATTTTTTTGTAATCCATGATCGAATTTTTTGGTTTTTTGTAACCCATAATAGAATTTTTTGTAATCCATGATCGAAATGTTTGTTTTCTTTTCTTGTAATCCATGATCGATTTTTTTGTTTTTTTTTTTTTTTTTGTAACCCATGATAGAATTTTTTGTAATCCATGATCGAATGTTTTGTAATATATGATCGAAATGTTTGTTTTTTTTTTGTAATCCATGATCGAAATGTTTGTTTGTTTTTTTTTAATCCATGATTGAATTTTTTGTTTTTTGCTTTTTTTGTAACCCATGATAGAGTTTTTTGTAATCCATGATTGAATTTTTTGTAATCCATGATCGAACTATTTTTTTCTTTTTTTGTAATCCACGATTGAATTTTTTGTTTTTTTTGTTTGTTTTTTTTTGTAATCCATGATCGAATTTTATGTAATCCATGATCGAATTTTATGTAATCCATGATCGAATTTTATGTAATCCATGATTGAATTTTTTGAAAATTTGTGATTTTTTTTGTTTAATCCATGATCGAATTTTTTTTTGTAATCCATGATAGAATTTTTTGAAAATTTGTGATTTTTTTTTTAATCCATGATCGATTTTTTTGAAAATTTGTTTTTTTTTTTTTTTAATCCATATTATTCAAAGAGAAAACGAGAGAGATGATGATTCTGAAGCCACCCTATCCCAGCCATATTATTCACATATCGAGTCCCAACAGCAACAGTGTAGGGATGAGCACGAAATACTGTAAATTAAATGCTGAATGGCGGTTCATGCAGGGAAAGAACATATCAATATTCGCATATTCATTCAAAAACATGAAAATTCTTAATGGAGTACCCTCATTTTTTATTGAATTCCTAAAAACCAATATTTATAATGAATTTTAATAATTTTTTCGGATTTTTTTGAAGCTTTATTCTGACCGATTCACCCGATTCCGATCCGGATCGCCGATTCGGCGATCCGGATCGGTTTTTGAAAAGCCAGATCCGGGTCACCGATCCGGTTTTTAAACCATTGCTTTAAAGGAAAGATTGTCCGTAATATTCCGTAATATTTTCAATATTATATTGTGGTCTATATTTTCTCAAAATTTATGCAGACATTCTACATTCTTAAAAGAATTTATAATTTTCCTAGTTTGCCAATGGTTCGATGTTAGCAACCCTGTCTAACTTCTCCAACGTCGGGTTGCCACAATAGCGACTTGCTATCAAACAACAAAGTGAAGAGCAGTCTGATATGTGAGATATTGGACTAGGCCAACGTTAACTTAATATATACCTTTACAGCAATACGATGTTCATAACATCAGACAAACCCAGAAATTGGGCATCTGGTATAATTGAAATATTGAAGTAAAAAATCTCTAAAAAAAGGGAACTACGTGCAAATTTTGAGAAAATATGGACCATATTGTACAATACTGAAATATTTTCATGTCCGTAAGAAAAAGTCCAATTTTAAAATGGAATAGGTTAAAATAAGGCTTAGGCCTTATGGAAAAAAGTAAAGGCTAACCTTGAAACTCATAAAAAATTGTAGTTTCAGAATTAGAAAATCTTCAAATTGATCATCTCGACCTTAAATATTATGGTTGTTAGAAAAAATATAGATTTCAAACCTTAAAAATAATGTATAGTGTAATACATCATCTACACGTTCATTTTCAACTGTTCACAGACCAACAAGATCTGTATTGATTTTTGAGATACGGATTTTATAATAAGTAGTGAAAATCAATTTTAGAGCTGTCATAAGAGTTTCTCATCCCTGAATAATTTTCCAGGTTTTAAGGTGAAACTTTACTCCCATTTTTTTTTTTTAGTTTTTTTATTATTTTTTTTTTTTCATAGCGCCCGGGCCTAATTGAACTGCGTCCTTTTATAACCGGTAGGTCGTATTCATAAAACGGGTAGGCCCAACATCCTCACTGATTCACCCAAAAAAAACAAAAAAACAAAAAACAAATAGGTCGTATTCGTAAAAGAGTACTCGTCCACTCATCATCCTCAAAGACCCTCTTCGCCTTTCTCATTCTTATGTTTACTTATGAGGAAGTGGAAATGCTCAAAAAGCCCGTCCGTAACCGTCCATATATTACATGTGAAGTCTGACAGTCAATTTCATTCTTGGGAGGGGAAATTTGGGTAGAAAAAATGCAGTGCACTCATCGTATGTAATCCATTTTCTCAATATGTTTACTAAACATGGGAAAGGTGTTCAGTAAAAGACAGAATCCTAAATGCACTCTAATAATTTTATGTTGGATGATGCAAAAGGGTACACAAACGAAGTTATTGTGAAAAATGTGCAAGGTAATCATTTCTTCACAAATATGGACAAACAAGGTGGTGACATGGTAACTTGTAACCACATACCAAAACATTTTGCATTGTTTTTGCTATAAGACGCGTCAATGTTGATATGCAAAGCACAGGGCACTACTGTCATTAATATTGAAAAAATAAGGAGCCAATTATGTCAACAACAAAAAAAAGCTGAATTGACTTAAAAATACAAGAAATAACAATTAATATAGACTTTTAAATCATATTGCCTCTCTACCATCCTTGGACCGCTTTAATTTTTTTTTTTTAGTTTAACAGTTGGTGACCGGTTTGAGAATGGAGATCTCGAACCGCTTTCTTAGGCTCAATCAAGTTAGCAGTCCGAAGTCCCCATGCTCGGACCACCCACACGGTCGTGTTCAACCACATTATAGGTTGTCCGAGGATGGAAACCTCAAAATGCTTGTAATGTGGTGTAACACGACAATTTGGGCCATCCGAAGATGGGGAGCTCAGATTACCTCTAATGTGGTGTAAGACCATATTCTGTGCCGTTCGAGATTGGGGACCTCAAACCTATCTCCAACTATCTTAAAACAAAGGACACAATATAGAAAACTAAAACATAAAAATTAAATTAAATTAAATCTGGTCCTGGGTTGGTATACTCTGACCGAGAAGCATTTTAGGAAAATATAAAAATTCTACCATAACCAACCTTCCTTGTAATTTTTGGGTCAATTCGATTCCTTTTGTGTATTTTTTTTAATGTTTATATAACTAGCTCAAAAAAAACACAATTGATTAGGAACTCAAACAATTGATTAGGAACTAATGTACCGAAAATCAACTTGGCTAGGGTACTCGATATCAAACAATAGGCCAACGACCAGCACAGAACCCCACTTCACAGTTACCACCATGACCCAAGAACCATAAATAGTGAGCTAACCCTTACCTCAACCGAACCCAAACCCCACGGCTAGGCGACCCACCATGGACCAGATACAAAAGATAATAACCAGGAGGCGCCAACACAGCTGACCCTGGAGGCACACACTCAACCCTGTAAGACCCATCATGCCCACCCTTAAGCCCCATCACTGTCAGAACCAATAGCCTCTGGTTCATAGAAACAGAGTGTGTAGTAAAAGAGGGAGCCACCATTGTAACCAAAATTGTATCCACACCCTTTATTGCTTTCTCCTTCATTTCAATATTTATAAAAAAATGTTGGCTATAGGACAGTGTTCTGCCTGGTTTTATCGATGTGATTCTCGGCCTTGAGCTCTTCAGTTTCATATAAGGTGGAGAGAAGATGTCGAGGCTCAGCTCAGTCGGGAAAAGAACACCGGAAAAATTGTATCTCATATTCGGGTTACTTCCTCCCACAAGAACTCGACCATCGGGAAGTAAATGGGCAGAAGAGTGATATAGCCTTGGGATCGAAGCTGGGCTTAAAACCTCGAACCGATGGCCTATTGGCTCATCGGGTTTATAGAGCACAGGGCTCAAAACTGGGTCTCTTCCGACTCCCCAGCCTGCCGTTCCCTTTCTGGCTCCATTAATAATGAGAACTTCACCAGTGGGAAGCATTATCATGTCACCCATGACTCTGTTCAATGGCATTGCCTCAATGCTCCATTCTGGGGAATCGTCGGTTGCTTTGATCCGACCACATGTCCTAGAGGCAGGAAGGAACAGGCCTTTGTTGGCTTGAAAATTAGAATGTGATGGTGCACCGCCACATACAAGGACTTCCGCATCCACTGGTTGTGTACTATTTACAGCTAAGATGAGTGGAAGCATTGCAGAGGAACCAGTGCTTGGGTAATTTCGTGACTCACCCGATAGTGCCGGAAATGTGCGCACCACCCGGTGGGTCATGTAGTCTAGAGAGATGGCCTTCGTGTTTGAGAACAAGAAGAGGGTGCCATCAGGCAAGAGATGGACAAATGGGTATAGATTATTCTCGCACTCATCTCTAGTCTCTGAAAGAAAGTCCAATGGATATGTGCATTGCTCCGATGGATCGGTTTTCGGGACAAACTCATAGCTGAACTCTTTTCGCCCGCCAACAACTATTATGCGTCCATCAGGAAGGATTTGGTTGCTGGCATACCACCGTCGCACCGCTAGGCCGTCAGGGGTCTCAGCCCAATCACAGTCAGAACATGGCGAGAATGTGCGCACAACGCGCTCCCCATCGTTAAATCCACCTGTCTGAATCAAATGGCCATCCGGCGCAAGTGCGCCGGACGAGCACCAAGTGTCTGTCTGTAGGGTGAGAGAACGAACAGCATGGGTGACCAAGTCGAGCTCGACAGAGTGAGCCCAACAGTCAGTCTGAAGAGCCTGGTCGTGAGGGTCTTTGCGACATCGGCCTTTTGGCAGTGACACATTTGACGGCCCAAAATCGGTCCTGTCGAATATTATGACCCGATCATTTGGTAGCAATGCCATGTGCATGGCGGAGATACCAATGCTGCGCTTCATAAGCTTCCATTCACCACCTCCACTGGCTAGGGAAAGGACACAGCAAGCTGCAAATATAAGCATTGCAAGTGCAAGGGGTGAAAGTGTGGCCATGGCGAGCCTGGTTTTCTTGGAGTGAGGCAAGAGTCTCATCAGTCGTGTGCATGTCTGGGCTTAAATGGCGCCACAACCGATGCCAACAACCTTGCACTGCCCTATGCGGCATGCATAATTGCAAGACCCAAGATCTAATGTCTTTCCTCATTATGACCCCTTTATCTAAGAGAGGCTTTTACATGGGTGATATGATTTTGCATTGCGCTTAGGAGTGGGCTGGCCAGGTGCTGTGGCGGCCCAAAAATACTAGGGGTTCGGTTACTGTGTCCGTACGGCCGCCCTACTAATACGTGCCTGGAAAGGCCTTGTTCCGGCTGTCTCTTCTTTTTGTTTCAATTGTCTGTGGCCCGACTCGACCCTAACAAGACCAGGGTTAGGCTTGAGCAGCCCATGGGGCCAAGATGCAGGCCAATGCCAAGGCAGGCCCGTTGCTACCCTTACTTTGTGGCATCCAAAACAAGGAAGCGGTTGAGGGATAACTTTTGGGGCTGCTTGCTGTTGCAAGTATTCACGGGGAATCAACGCAGTCCCTCTAAATGCGTCTCGAGTTGTGGCTTTCTCTTTTCACTTCCCTGTCTCGAGTTGTGGCTTCTCTTTTCACTTCCCCGTGAACTTTTTCGTAGTGTAGAAAAGAGAAGAGTTAATGTGAGGAAGTAGAGGAACACCTGCGGTTTCACTAGACTCACCAAAATTCACTCGGCTCCCGAAATTTGGGCAAGCTTCGTGTGCTTTTCCAACAGCATAAAATCCGGCCCTCCATTCGGTATGGAGGGTTAAGATTGTCCCAATCACAATGTCATGTCTCTATATTATTGTATTTTTCATTTTTTTTCTATAAACTATTTTGACACCAATTTTGTACATCCAATCCTCTATTAAACTCGCACCAACGAAAAATATAAAAAACAATATTTTTAATAAAAATAAAATGATCAAAATACCTATGAAAGCTTTAAAGGGTATTTTGATCATTATATTTTATCGAAAATTTATTTTTAATATTTTATATAGGTGTGCCCCAATGAGAAGATGACACATACTAAATTTCATATCATACAATTTGTATAAAAAAAACTAAAAATAAAATACTTTGAGATATCGGATCTAAGATCAAACGATGAGTGGCTCTCTTGATCAAAACTGGATGGCTGGATGGTAGGGGAAGCATAAATCTTCTATGCTGCAAAGGAAGTATAGAAACTTTTTCCCCGAAATTTACCAAATAAGTTCTCCCCTCTCTACTAAATGACAATGTTGCCAAATTGGCCAGGTTTCACTTATAAGCAGTGTTCGGTTGCACGAACTAGGCTTGGAACCTGGCAATATACAGGGTTTGAGTACCTCGAACCGGTCAGGATAACTGGCCCTAACTAGGTTGGTATGGATGAGGCTAAAAAGGCCAAAAAATTGTAAAATAAATCTCAAAAAAATATGAATAGTATGTTTAAAGTATTAATTAAATAAAATAATGTTAAATTAGAATAAAAAATACTACAAAAATAGATTTGAAAAATTCAATTTGTACCCAGGGGTAGTTTAGAAATAATTTAAAAAAGATAGAAAAATATAAAAATAAGCACTTATAACCCAAATTCTTCTCAATCTTTTCCAAAATAATAGAAAACATTAAAAAATTTATTACAAACAAAATTATTTTTTTTATATTTTTATTTTTATTTTAGTTTTCTTTTAGTTAGTGTGGTCAAGCTGGTTGACCACACTAACGAGCCAAAATCGACCACTGCCTATGGCCAATTCCAAGTAACCTGCTCGGGTCTGGGTTGACCAAACTGGTTTTGCGAACTGTGCATGAAAGAACATGACATTTGGCCAGTTTATGTGCATGCGACATTACTCACGAGGTCGAAATTCAGGCCTAGTCCTCTATGATTTGTTAGGTCACTCGGACTTCTGAGCCAAGTACTCGGGGTTCAACTGAGGGTCAGAATAAATAAATAAAATAAAATTTATACAAAAATGGGGAATCAATTTAAGAAATTATAAAAACAAATTTTACAATGAATTATGAGTTTCTCTTGTCATATGCCCTAGTTTTATACGGTGGCTAAGTTTGTCCGCTATCGCAATGTCTATAAATTTGGTGTCCCTGACCGAATCGCTTCAGATAATGGCCCACAATTTCACAACCATCATATAGACTGCTTGGTCAATCAGTTCGACTTTGATTGGGAGTACTCGACTATGTACCATCCCCAAGACCATGGCCTAGCTGAAGCCTTCAATAGGACTCTCTGTGATGCCATGTGCAAGGCCATCTCCAAGATGAAGAGAAACTGACATGAAAAACTCCCTTAGGTCCTATGGGCATATCACACCGCTATGTGTGTCCCACTGAAGCTACACCCTACTCATTGGTCTATATAAGCGAAACGATCTTGCCTCTAAAAGTCCAATTGCCCTCACTCCGAGCAGCCCTCCACCATGAGATGACTGATAAGGAGCAAACTTCCCTTCGCTACCAAGAACTTGATGCTCTTGACGAAAAGATGTTGAGTGCTCAACAAAGCCTTGAGATTCATCGAGGTCGTATGCCACAAAGACCAAAATCGCATACAAACACCAAACAGAGGTGGATGTTCAAAACTAAGCCTAATTATGATTAAAAGAAATTACAATAAAATCCTGAATTTAGGGAAAAAGACCAAAATGCCCTATAAACTTTTTTTGCTAATGACAAAACCATCCCTTTTTTAGGGGCCTTTCGCCATTGCCAGATCTTAGAAGCTTTTTCGGATGTTTGTGGCGGTGGTTCAGACGATCCATCATCGTAGTCCTGATGCTTGCTTGATTATGAGGAGTTTGATGTCTTTTGATCGTTTTATGAAGGACTTTTCCCGCGGGGTAAAAATCCAGCTCGGTTGTAAACTTTGGCCGTCAATGTAGTGCGATCCATGGTGCTCTGAGCCTTTATTTTGATTGCAAATTAAAGAGGAGACTGTCACAACCAATTTGGTTCATGCTTGAAGTATTCTTGAATTTGAGAGATCACCGGAAAAAGGGATTCCGGTGACAGGGAAATCTTGCCCTCTTCAACCTTGGAAGTTACGCTATCCGACCTTAGATTGTATGCAAATGTTATACAAACTTGTAGCCCTTCGTGATACGGTCTCAACAGACCCGACTTTACGATGATTTGATGTACGGATCTCAAATTATTGCTTCACAAAGTTCGAGATGTCTTTTCCTTCGAACTCTAATTTTTTATGGTCTCGGGCTCATCTTCTCTCAAGAAAAGCTTAGGGTCTGGGTTATGTGGCATATGTCAAAATGACCAAGTAGTCGAGACTTAGCTTTTGTCCAAATTTGAGCTTATTCTTACGCTAAACAAGTGATGTATGGGTGCTTAAAGGTCATCTTGACATGTGAAAGCACAACCTCCATGATTGGAAACTGGTTTGGTGAGGCCACACCGCAATAGTGTAAAACCTACCCATTTTTTGAAATTTAGGCTCGGAATGTTCTTGAGAGGACCGATTGAGCCCAAATTTGGTCCTTGGGGTTTTTTTCAATGTTTTGGATGCAATAGCAGTGGTTTGGTATTATTTTGAAGCTCTCAGAATAGGGGTAGAGTTGTAAAGTCTCTTTTTGGCATTATAGGAGCTAGTTTTTTAGAACTGAATTTCGTCCTGATCGGGTCAAAACTTCTCTGAATTGGACGAAACTTTGCGAGCGTCCTTCAGGTATCCCAAACTACCATTTTTATGTCTTTTAAGAATGTTCTAGTACATTTTCCAGGGTTTCCCAGTTTTAGGCATAGTGTTCCCATAGTCTGGTGATATCTTGAGTACCGACAAGACCAGGTTGTTACTAGCTCTCTTCTTATTTGTACTAGGGATTTAAGTACATAAAAAATGAAGTACAACGCTCATATGTAACTACAAGAAACATCAACATGTCTATTCTATACATATAGTCACAAGGGACATCACAATATCATATTATCATACATATAAATTCAAAAGACATTATTATGTCAATTGTAGGCCATATATCAATGTAGTAGATATCGTATTTTTAAAATATCCTTGAAATAAATTCACATGAAGAAATTTATAGAAATCACTTGCACAACACTTGCACACAACACTTGCACAAAACAATTGAACATAATACTTGCACGTAGCACTTGCACATAACACTTGCAGTATTTTCAAATAATCACGTTACAGAAATACGCAAAACTTATAACGCAGAAACCCAAATTTTTAACAATTGTTTTTAGGAAAAGCAAGGCCACTTGCACATAACACTTACAATATCTAAAATTTATGCTGAAAATATTACAATTAAATGCAAAAATATCTTTGGGAATATTACAGAAATATTAGTTTTTCCAATAATGATTTTATAGGAAAAATGAAGTCACTTACCTATATGTCACTCTGAGATGGATAAGTTATTATCTTTGTTGGAGTAGAACTGGAATCAAGGGTGTTTAGCTAAAGGTATGAGAAGAGAGAGCAAATGAGTCCTATAGAGAAAGGAGCGTAAAAATATGCTCATATAAGAGAGTGAAAAGTATTATAGAATTATTTTTCTGAGAACATTTTGAGAACATTATCATGATGAGAGCATATTATAATATGTGATGATAACATACTATAACATGTAATATTAAAATTAAATAAAAATTATAATTAATATTATAACATTAAACAGTGCAAATAATATGCATACAAACAATATATAAATCAAAATTTGATACTAAATTAAATAATATAATAATGTAATGATGACACATATAGTAATATGCATGTAAAAATCATTGATAACATTACAATAAAATTAACAAATTAACTAATTGAACTCCATAATACAAAATTAAGTGTATGATATATAACTGAATAAGTCATGCGTAATAAATTAAAGGGAAAATATCTCCATAAGCCCCATTTTTAAATTTTGTATCTCACTCTCTCTTCCGTTAGAGAGACAAAGATGATGAATATTAGAGAGAGAGAAATTTGAAGGGAGTATATCACGTAAAGAGAGGAAGGGTTTAGATTGAGCATGCTTTTTTTTGTATTTGTTAGGGTTAAAAAAATAATTAAAATTGGGTAAAGTTAGTTAGGGGTTTAGGACATATATTTTGAATCATTGTGTCTATTGAAATATAAAAACCAAAAATAAAGGGTACGAAGATATTTCCCCTAGATTAAAATTGATACTCATAATATTTGAATGCTAAAATTCATTATTTATTATTGTGAGAATATTATTATAATAATATTATTAATATAAGAAAGTAATGAAGATATTATGAGTGAAAGAAAATACTATTTTTTATATGAATATCATTATTATGAGAATAATGAGAGTATTATTAAAATCATAATACCATTATGAGAGAATAACTCATGAGAATATTATTATGAGAAAGTAATGAACATATTACGAGGAACAGAGAGAGAAATAAAGTGCATAATTGTAATAAGAGAGAGAAAGAGACTTACGTAGAGAGAGAGATAGAACTCTGATGAGCTTCATCATTTGCTCATGAGGTGGGGAGGGAATGTTTTTAAAATGAGGGAGGACACTCCCCATCTTGACACATGTCAAGGAATGTGTCTTCCCTTCATATTGTTTAGTTTTTGTTAATTATTTTATGATGCCACATCACCTCCTCTTATTCTCTTATATTGTTACCTCACCTTATATCATTATCTCATTATGCCACATTATATCCTAATATTTGAATTAAATATTTTTCTTAAAAAATCAGTGGAAATGAAAGGTGTAGTAAAAGAGTGGTCCCATGGTGCATAAACAACACAATGAACCATCACTCAAAATTATTTCTCTATGTAAGTATTTTGTTTTAATTTTATATTATTATTATTATTATTATTATTATTATTATTATTATTATTATTATTATTATTATTATTATTATTATTATTATTATTACTATTATTATTATTATTATTATTATTATTATTATTATTATTATTATTATTATTATTATTATTATTATTTAGTTTCGGATAAATTAGGGTCATCACATTCTCACTCTCCACCAAGAACTCCTTAATTTCCACTTGGAAATCTCCACTCTCAATCTAGCTCCCTTCCGGCTCAAACGCACACTAGGAAACCCCTCCTCTTTTTTTCTCTTCTCCTCTCCCTTTCTCTCTCTTCCCCTCTCTTTTTCCTCTCTCTCCTCTCCTCCCTTCTCTCTCCTTCTCTTTCTTTCTCTCTTCCTCTTTTCTCTCTCTTGCTCTCTTCTCGGTCCTCTCCTCCTCTCTCTTTTCCTCTCTCTTCCTTTTCTCTCTCACTCTCCTCTATTTTTCTCTCCCCTCTCTTCTCTCTTTCTTCCCTTCTCTCCTTCTTTCTCTTCCTCCTCTTCCTTCTTTCTCTTCCCTTCTCTCTCTTTTTCCCCCTCTATTTTCTTTCTCTCTCTCTCTCCCTCAACCCCGCTTCTCTCTCTCTCTCAACCAAGCTACCGGCCTGCTTCTCTTTTCTTATGTCTTTGTCTCTCTCTCTTTCACATCCTCTCTCTCCCATGCCCAATCGGGCTGGCCCCACCTTTCTTACTCTCTTCTTCATCTCTCACTCTCTCTCCGTCTCTCTACCCACGTTCAACTAGTCCGATGACCACCGCTCTTTCTCTCTTTTTCTTCTCTCACTCTCTCTCTCTCCCCATGCCCAACCTTAACGGCTGGCCCACCTCTCTTTATCTTCTCTTCTTCTCTCACTTACTCTCTCTCCCCCCATCGAGTCAGTGGCTAGATCGTCGGCCCTCTCTCTCCTCTCTCTTATCTCTCTCTCACGTAACCGAGCCACCGGTCCCTCTCTTCTTCCCTTCGATCACTCTCTCCTTCTCTTCTCTCTTTCCTCTCGGCCTCTCTCTTGTTCTCTCTTCCCCTCCCTCTCTCATTCTCTTTCTCCCTCTGACCTCTCTCCCCTCTCTCCTTCTCTCTCTTCCTCGCTCTCTCTCTTACTCATTCTCTCTGTCCCTCCTTCCATCTCTTTTCTCTCTCCCTCTTTCAATCTCTTTTCGCTCTCTCCCTCTTTCTCTTTTCTCTCTCACTCGCTCCCTCTCCCTCTCTTTTTCTCTCTTTTAACCTTCTCTCACTCGCTCTCTCTATTCTCTCTCGTTCTTTATCTCTCTCTTCTCTCCCTCTCTCCCTCTCTCATTATCTATCTCTCTCTTCTCTCCCTCTCTTCTCTCTCCTCCCTCTTCCTTGCTCTCCCTCTCTCATTCATCTTAACTCTCTCTTGCTTTCTCTCACTCTTTTCCCTTCTTTTTCTCTCGCACTCGCTCTCTCTCTATTTCTCGCTCTCTTTCTCTCTCATTTCTCTAACGTACTCACTCTCTTTCTCTCTTCTCTCCCTCTCATTCTTTATCTCTCTTCTTTCCCTTTCTCTCTTCTCTCTCGCTCTTATTCTCTCTCTCTTCCTCGCTCTCGCTCTCTCTTCTCCCTCTCCCCCTCGATCTCTCTCTCCCTCTCTCCTCTTTCTCTTTCTCTTTCTCATTCTCTCTCTTTCTTCCTCACTCTCTGACTTCTATTATTCGTTCTCTCTCTTTTGTCTCTCTCTCTCTCACTTGCTCTCTCTCATTTGCTCTCTTTTTTCTCTCTTTCACTCGCTCTCACCCTCTCTCTCCTCCCCGTTCTCTCTCCCTCCTCTTCCTCTCTCCCTCTCTCTCCTCCTTGCTCTCTCTTCCTCATTCTCTCTCTTTCCTCATCTCATCTTCTCTCTTTCTCTTTCTTCCTCTCTCTCTCTCCCTCTCTCTCTCCTCCTTCTCTCTTCTCTCTCTCATTCTCTTTTCTCCATCTCCGTCTTCTTAGAACCTTTCTTCTTCTAAGCTCCTCCCTCTTTTGCCCTTGACTCTCTACTTCCTTGACTCATATTTTATCTCCTCTACTATCATGATACCCTTCACTTGACTACATGAACCATGTTCTATAATCTGTTTATTTGCTTATTTATATGAGGTTATTTGCTAAGATGGTGTTGAAAGACTGTCAAATTAACAAATAGTCTCTTGTCATCTCCACATCTACTCCTTTCCTATTATTCTCACAATAAATTACCCATCTAATGACAAGTCAGGGTCCGCTGACTCACTTGTCTGATCATCTTACGTGTGTGTGTTCATAACGTGTAGAGTGCAAGCAAGGGAGCTAGAATTGACCTAGCCACATGCTAAGGGAAGTTTTTATCGTGATCTAAGGGAGCGCCATAAACACTCGAGTGTGTTATAAACCCACCGTGAGGTAGGTCCCATATCACATCCCATAATTCTCTCTCATTAGTTGGTACCTACCCGCACGTACACCTCACACACTGTAGTTTCGAAGAGAGAGATCTCGAGTCGAACCCACCCATCCAAGTCCCTGCACGGTCATATGACCCGACGAGATCGTGGCCTAACCAAGGCATCCATATGTCATGGGAGTATATGTGTCTCAGAGTTTTGTCTCAAATTGAAACATTTTCATTATCTCTTGTCACAGACTGTAAGTTATGATGCACATGCATAACTAACAATGGATTCAAGAAAATGTACATATCAAATCGTATCAGGTTCCTCCACATATCACATGGATAGGCATATTGAGCTTTCGGAGTATATGTATCCTAATACTTGTCACATAAAGCGATGGCTCTCATATCTTCTATCATTGAGAGTAAGTTAAACTTGAACATGCTTAACTAATAAGCTATTAGTATCATATCATTTATCGATCGTAAGTCAGAATACATAGGGGTTGACAAATGAGTATATCATATCTTTTATTTCTTCATATCATAGTAAGGTATACCATATTTTCATATCATGTCAAAGGCATATCACACCTTCATATCATATCAGGGGCATATCTTGGTAGGTATTATTAAGAACTATGCTCATTCTTATCCACCATTTGTTAATACAGTTATCAAGCTTGAGTTAAAAGACTTTGCTTTATCATACTATCTTCATCAAGCGTCTGTTAGAACATTCTTAGTCATGCATACGGTGAATAAGCACATATTCAATTACCAAGGCATATCTTCAAAGGTTTAGCTTATTAAGCTCACATATCTTTATCCAGCGTGCGTTAGAACCTCTATCTTATATACACCTCAATCTTTTTCAAGCATTCATTAGATGCTTCTAATCTTATATGTGACTAAAATTACACCTAACATCTGCCCCTCAAGGGGTAAACACCTCTGATTCACCTCCGGGTTTCCTTTTCTTCTCTTCACATTTTTTCTATTACTCCTTAAGGAGTCTTGCTCTTGGTTAATCCCCCCTAGAGGGGTAAACACCTCAGACTCACCTTCTCGGGTATCTAGGCCTTGTGCCTAATACCTTTATTTCATCGTTGGTATTACTTCCTTGGGGACGTGACACCAAAAGGCTAGCAAATTTTAAGGAACAGTTTCCTTCTCCTTATTCTTGAATTATTACCTCAAAGCCTCTCTCCAACCCTCTTAAACCCTCAAACCCTCTCAAACCCCCCTCAAATCTAACCTTATAATTCTCAAACTCTCACCAAGACGAACCAAGTGTTGTCACTCTAGGCCTTCCAAAAGTGTATGCGTGAAGGAAAATTGCAAGTGCAAGGGAGCTGAAATCAAACTGAGTTGACAGGCCGAGGAGCTTTTCAAAGTGATCTAAGAGGGCTTTACATCCGAGTGTGTCTCAGTTCCACCAAATTTGGTAAGTCTTACCACACACATCTTTCTTTCTTGGTTCAGACCACACAATATACACCACACTGCCCAACCCTTATCCTAACGGGCATTGGTGCCACCCTTACGTGCATGCGCATGTGAACCCAAAATGGGTGGGGGGAGGCGCAACACATGAGCGGTCACATCCTTTGCCTCACTCCTAAGCACAAGGCAAGGGAGGGACCACCACGTGGGTTTAAGAACCCCGATGTCAAAACAACACCAGCCGACCAAGCACAATCCACTAGCATCTTTGTAAAGTTCCCACCAGCAGCAGGAAGGTCATTCCTATCACCATATTTCTCAGATCCTTCCATAATGAAAATAAAATCACCCAAAATCAGCCATGGACCTCAATAAGAGCTCTTCAAGTATAATAGATTATTTCATAAGATCGCTCTTTATGGCATTGATTTTCTCTCATACACACCTGTGATAACAAAAGAAGCCCTCATACTGGGTCTATGTACTCGAATAGTAATTGCTTGGTCATGAATAGAAAGTACACTCACAACATATATATTTGTGTTCCATGTCATCATTCTTATTGTTTTTTCTTCTAGCTCATTAGTCACATAAGAATTGTAAGAACCAAATTTTCTAAACCACCCACTAACCAATTGCGCTTTCGTCCTAGTTTCTAATAGATAACATAGATCAACTATCTACGCTCAGATTTATGCCAATCTCCTGGTGAGATCAACTCAATACCATGCTGAATGATTTAATTTTAGAGATCAATAGAGAGAGAGGGTCGCTCAAATTATAGGCTCAAAAACATCATAGATTTATTCAAATCTGGTTCTCTTATGAGTCTACTTGCAGCGTGAGCTTCGAAATCTATGCATAAGTCCTTTAAATACTTCTAAAATTCCACTAAATCTAGGAATAAAGAAAATTATAGAGAAATAAATAAAAATTAAAAGAAACTAACTAATTTAAAAGAGAAAGGAGTAATTACTTAACTTAGGAACTTGATACTCGAAATTTCAAGCTCGGATCAGGCGGCTTTTCCCATGCCACCGTATCCTCTTTTAGAGGCCTTTTGCTTTGCTGGAATTGGAAGGATCTAATACTCATTTGCTTAGATCTAGGGTTCCTAAGGCTTTTGGAAGGAGATAGGGATCTTAGGAAGGGATTTCCTTCATTTTTCCTAAGGTTAGGAGATGGTTTTCCCTAATTTTCTATGGTTTTGTTGTCTCCTACTTTGTAATATGAATTTTTGAGATTTGTTAGTATTTTTAGGAGTTTTCCTTTTTCTTAAAAAAAATTATTTGATTTACTATGTGGTTTTCCTAATTTCGGAAATTTTATCTACTAAGTTCTAAGGATTTTCCTATGGGCATTTTCTAAGGATTTTCTTATTTTTTTTGGTATTTTCATATGTTTTTCTGGGATTTTAGAAGGGGGGAGGGGGGGGTGTATTTATAGGTTGAGCTCGGGTTATGGTCGTAAATAGACCAATTTGATCCAAGAGTCCATATTTAGTTAAAAAGTCATGGATTTTTGTATTTTTTTTGGAATATTTAGTTAAAAAATGACTCAATAATATTAATCCACAAAATTGGGGTAAGGTAGCACTACCCATGCCCCTCAATTCACATGACGAACGGTGTGGTGCCCGGTTGGGCACGACGTGCCGTGTGGCGTGAAGCCCGAGAGCAGGGACATTTTGGTCATTTTGACCTTGATCCCTCCGAGGATTCCAATATTTGATCATTGGGTCCATTTTGAATGACTCATAGACTGTTGGAAACCTCTCAGGACTATTATGGCTTGGGATAGGTTTTGATTGATTTTGGGACAATTAATCTAATTGTAGGTTGACTATAGATCACTAGGACTTGTGTGATCTTTAGGATTCAAAATCAGGACTTTTCAGAAATTCTCTAGCCAGAATTTTGAGGGTGGTGTCTACACCAGCATCATGTCTAAGAGTAATATTTGTGATATTTGATAATCTACCAATTGCATTTATATGTCTAACATTCAAAGCAATGATAGAGATAAAACAAATTAGGAAGAATTATGCATGCACAAATAGGAAATACCCTCCTCTTTCTATAATACGCTTGACTTCAACCCAGTTACTCTCTGTGCTCTCACTTTGCCTTTGTATTGCTTATGTTGATATACACTCTTCAATTTTTGATCACATATTCTCATCAATTTTCATAGTAGCATGGCCCACAAGATCAACGAAAGGATCTTCACATGCTGTAACCTCAGCAGCAAGTATCCATGAAGTTTCCTCGGTCCCATCCTTAGCCACCCCCAACAATTCCTCAGCAGATCCGGTAACCAACCCATTCGCATGCCCATCCCCAATTTCAATTGTATGAAGTGGAATGATATCCCTTGTATAGTTTGAAGCATAGTGGTTACGTGCCTTGATTTGGCCCTCCGAGTCGGGATGACCTGGTGGCGTGATTCCGGGTTCAAGACAAACTCGGGACCAGAGATTGCTCTCTCGAGAACCATGTAAAGGGGACATAGGCAGGAATACCAATCGATGAAAGAGGAATTTGGGTTGTGAGGCAGAACTCACCTCACGTGGGTCCTTGACACACTCGGGTTGCTCTCGTGGGCACCCTCTTAGATCATGTGGAATGCCCCCTAGCCGGTGGTCGATTCGAAATCGCCTCCTGTGACCTGTTTCTTTTTTCCTACAATCACACACACACACATTAGAGATACAGACAAGTGCGTCAGAAGACCCCACCTTGTCTTTGGGTGAATTCACACAAGCGCGTACTTTCAGAAGCGAAAATGGGGATGTGTCGTTGAATCCATGTCGATTGGACAGCCTTTCGACGTCTTCTTAACAGGGGACCCAGACATCATTCCTTAGTGGAAAATGAGGGGAAAAGGGGGGTGAGATGAGGAAAGTAAAGAGGCAAAAAGAGATAGAAAGAGGAGAAAATAGAGAGAGAATAGAGAAATAAAGGAGCGAAGACTAGTTTGGCTTTCACTTGGTTCTTCAGAGGAAGAGTGTAAAGAAAGAAAATAGAAACGAAGGCTAGATTGATTTTCACCTAGCTCTTCAGATGTAAAGAAAATATTTTTGTAGAGAGAGAAAAAGGAAATGAAGGCTAGTCTAGCTTTCACTTAGCTCTTTAGAGAGAGGAAGAAGAAAAGGAATGAGAAAGATGGTGAAGGGTAGCTTGGCTCTCACTAAACCATTCAAAAGGGAGAAAAGACGAGAATGAAATAAGAGAGAAAGGAGAAGAGAGAAGAGAGAAGGAAGGGTGAAGAAGAAAGTAGAGAGAAGAAAAAAAACGAGAAAAAGAGGGTGAAGATTAGCATGGCTCACGCTAAATCTTCCAAAAAGGGAGAAGAAACGAAAAGAAAGAGAGAAGAAAAGAAGAGAAGAGAAGGAGAAGAGAAAAGAAAGAGAAGAGAGAAAAGAGGAGAGAGAAGAGAGAGAGAATAAAGAAAAGAGAAGAGAAGAAAAACAAAAGAGAGAAAAGGGAAGAAAAGAAAAAGAGAAGAGAAAAAAGAGAGAGAGAGCGAGAGAGAGAAAGAGAGAGAGTGAGAGACGAAAGAAAAGAGTAGAGAAAGAGAAGAGAAGAGAGAAAAAGCGAGAGAGAAGAAAATAAAGAGAAGAGAAAAAGAAGAGAAGAGAGAGAAGAGGAGCGAGAAAATAGAGAGATAAAAAATAGGCACGACGGGTCGACTGCAGTGCCAGGATGAAGAGAGAAGATGAAGGAGAAATGTCGTGCACGACGGGGTGATTCTACCATACCAGACAGAGAAGAAAGAGAAGAGGGATGACAGATGTCGTGTACGATGGTGAATCCTACCGTGCGAGACAGAGAACAGAAAGAAGAGGGATGAGAGATGTCGATCTTACTGTGTCAGATAGAGAAGACAGAGAAGAGGGATGAGAGATGTCGTGCACAACAGGTGATCCTGTCGTGCCAGACAGAGAAGAGAGAGAAGAGGGATGAGAGATATCGTGCACAACGAGAAATCATACCGTGCCAAATAGAGAAGAGAGAGAAGATGGATGTCGTGCTCAATGGGGGGCCTTACCGTGCTAGATAAAGAAGAGAGAGAACATGGATGATAGATGTCGTGCACGACAGGGGACCTTGTCGTGCAAGATGGAGAAGAGAGAGAAGAAAAGTCGTGCATGGTGGGGGATCTTGTCGTGCTAGACGAAGAAGAGAGAGAAGAAAAGTCATGCATGGTGGAGGATCTTGTCGTGCTAGACGAAGAAGAGAGAGAAAGTGAGAGAAACATGGACGGCGGTTGAGCCTGCCACATAAGAAGAGGCTCAATCTGCTGTGCCAATCAGGAGAAAGTAGACAAGCGAGAGGAGAGAGAAAGACATGGACGACGGTTGAGCTTGCCACACGGGAAAAGGCTCAGCCTGCCATCATGTCAAGCAAGCAAGAGAGAGAAAGAAGGACAGGGTCAGGGATGACAGCTGAGCCTACCACATGGGAAAAGGCTCAGCCTGGCGTCCCTATCGTGAGAGAGTAAGCAATAGAGAAATAGAGAGTGAAAAGAAAGAATCCGGGAGAGAGAAGGAAAGAAGAAGAGAGAGAAATGAAGAAAGAAGGGAGAGAAAAGGAAAGAAGAAGGGAGGGAAAAGAAAGAAGAGACAGACAGGAAAGAAGAAGAGAGAAGGGAAAGAAGAAGAGATAAAAGAAAAAAGAAGAAGAGAGAAGGGAAAGAATAAAAGAGAGAAAGGAAAGAGGAAAAGAGAGAAAGGAAAAAAGAAGAGTGAGAAAGGAAAGAAGAACAGAGCGAAAGGAAAGAAGAGAGGAGGAGAACAGAAACGAAGAGAGGAGAGAGAAAGAATGAAGAGAGAGAAAGAAAGAAGAGAGGAGAGAAAGAAGAGAGGAGAGAAAGAAGAGAGAGAAAGAAGAGAGAGAAAGTGAAGAAGAGGGAGAAAGTTTACCTCGTTGGGGGGAAGGATACTTGTGTAAATTCTTCTCTCCTCTCTCTCTCTCCAAAGAAAGCCAAATGTGACCCAAAAGTGAAAAATAAGCCCCACATTTAATTAATCAAGAGGGGACCATTACGTGAGAGCATCACGTGCTTATATAGAAATTCAATCCAAACATGGGTGGATACCCAATTCTTAATCTAATTGTAAAAAAATAGGAATTAAATGAATTAAAGAAAATTAAGAAATTAGGGGCAAAATGGTGATTTTTCCCCGCTCCCACAAACCCTAAAATTCCAATTAAGTCCATGTCATGGTCATACAAACCTTGCAATCTTTTGGGGTCCATTCTGAGTCTCTTCGATCTCTATCTGGCTAAAATATTTTTTCTTTCTTGATCAGCTCAAGGAGATGGTCGTTTTGATACCCATTTCGAGCTATGAATTGTGTTCTTGGGCCACGATCACGCGGTGTTAAAATCATGAGAAATGTGCGATCTTTGATTCAAGATCACACCCATTTCACATTATTTTTCCACGATTTCTTCATTGTATTTTTACGAGCATGCCGTCATGAGTGTTTGGCAACAAACGTGGCTCTATTTAGTGCCCAAATGATCATTTTTCAAATTAGGTATTTTGACCTGATATTGGTTTCCATTGGCCAAAAATTACAGTTACTTTGTCACCTTTTTAAGGTGAATCTGACCGTCCATCATGCGTGATGTTCAGCGCGAATGAAGCCTCCGGTGCTGTGGTCGTAACAGATCTAGTTTGAGGCTGATCTGATATGGAGCGCCGTAATGTGGCTGTTCGATGAACGATACCTCTTGTTGTAAAATTATACAACCATGCTTCTGATCACGATATTCTCTCTAGTTTTTTTCCTTGCTTGGGCCACGATATGAGCTGTGTCATATATCGAAACATTTGGGCCGACGAGACGAAAATGCTCCCAAAATTTGGGCTTGATCCGACTTGGGACGTGAGAGATATGACCTTCCAAAGTTCAGTCAGAAATCACAAAACTCAGTTTCCATTAATGAAAACTGGTTCACTGAGGGTGCACCGCAATAGCGTGTGGCCTACCCATTTTGGGTAATTTGGCCGTTACTTGGTCCAGAAACGTTCAATCAAGTCCAAACTAGGTTCCTGGGGGTTTTTGATCATTTTGGATCCAATGGAACTGGTATCATAGTTGGATGACACTCTGGTGATAGGACTGTAGTTATAAGGTCCATTTTCATTACACGAGAGGCCGATTTCCAAAACTGATTATGCATCTACACTGCCTTTAACTTGTCAAATCACGATGCAACATGACAGGTATTATAAGGAGACCCATAAGCACGATCTTGAACCTTCTTGGGTCACTATGAGACTGTCCAAAATTTCACTTCTGGATCAGGGCTTATTGTCTTACGGCTTCCGTAGTCCACAGGAATTTTGGTACCTACGGACCTAAGTCACAAATTTCTCTAGGGTTTCTAATGAACCCGGGAGTTGAGATTGCTCTCTCAGGAATCTTGCTCAAGAGCAAGGGAAGGTATACCAATCGATGAGAGAGGAGTTTAAGGTGGGTTCGGGACTTACTCGGGCTAGCTCGTGTGGACACCCTCTTAGATCATGAAAAAAGCCCCCCAGCAGCTTTAGTTGGTTCGGAATCGCCTCTCTTTACCTGCGATCACCTTGTTATCTGCACAACACTACTATGATTAATTTGTAAGACAAGTAGGCCGAAAGGCCCACCCTTGTCTTTAGGTAACACACACTCGCATAGCTAAGAATGTGAGAAGTTAGGGTGATGGAGTGGATGGTTCAAATAAAAAATAGAAAAGAGAAGAGAATCTTGATGAAGGGGTGAGACTAACTTGATAGCTGGAAAGTTACGGACTCGAAGTGGTAGCAAGATGGGCATGGTACTCGAGACTAGTGTGATGATAATACTACTCGAAACTGAGGCCGATAGGATTATCCCAATTTAATGTGGCAGTAAGACGGGCATGGTACTCAAGACCAGCGTGATGGGAATACTGCTCGACAACGAGACTGTCATGGTAGTGCTAGGCCAAATCTGCCCTCAGTCACGTGAGAAAAGAAAAGAAAGAAAAGATAAAAACAAGGGAAAGAAGAGAGAGAGAGAGAGCGATACGACGGAGGGAGGAAGAATCCAGATGGCGATGGACCTCGCCGTTGGCATCATGAGAAGACACCACATCCCTTGTGGGGGGCGATGGCTTCTGGTGAGGCTCACGATGATAGATCCCCATGAGGCACATAGTACTTGATGTGGAACACGAGAGAAACCCGTGGACGGCAACAGGCGTCACTGTTGGCAACATGAGAAGGCAGCACGTCCCTTGCGGATGGCGATAGCTTCTAGCGAGGCGCACGACGATAACTTCTCATAAGTCGCATGATCTACCTCTCGTGGAGTGCACGATGATTAGTGTGGGATAAAAAGGGGAGCCTGCGCACGTCGATAAGCAAGGAGAGAAACACAAAAATCTTGTGCACGACGATGGGCACAGAGCGAGTGAAAGAAGCCTGCATACAGTGATAAGTGCAGAGAGGCACGAAAGAAGCCTACGTGCGGCGATGGCCACCAAGTGCAAAAGATAACCTCACGGACGGTGATGGGTATTGCTGTGACCCTTCGCAGATGGCGATGGACATCGCCTCCTGCAATAGTCACATGACAGGGTGAAGTCCCCGTGGACAGCAATAAGCTTCGCTACCCGTGCTCCTCGCTGAGACGTCTAGGATACACCTACAAACGACAATGAGGAGCGCCGTCTGCAAATCTCACCGAGAGATAGAGACACACAAACAAAAGGGGAAAAGGAGCTCGCACATGGTGCGTCCATCGCCATGCGCGACCTGTGAAACAACAGGAAGGAGAAAAAGAAAAGAAAGAGGCATGCAGGGCAGTGCCATTGCCGTGCATGGCCTCTGAGGGAGGCCCAGGCGAAGAAGAAGAAGAAGAAAGAAAAGAAGAGAGAGAATTTTTACCTTGAGCCTAACGGTACCGGTCCAAAAATTTCTTTCTCCTTGCTCTCTCTCTCCAAACGTGACCCAACAATGAGAAGGAAAGGGAAATCTATTAAGTAAAAAATTCTCTTTTGTGAAGGGTTTCCAATCCTCTGCGTACAATGATGGTCCATGGTATATATAGAATTGTGCCAAACGTGGGTGGATGATCTAAATTAAACCTAATTGTTGGAAATCAAGATTTAATAAAATTAAAAGAAATTAGAAAATAGGGTGCAAAATGACAAATTTGCTCCTTCTTAACAAGTTGTGGAATTCCAAGACAGTCCCTATGTTGCCTTAGAACGTGCATGATTTTTCATGGATGATCCGGATTCTGATGCCCGATCAATCAGAAGATGGTTGTTTTCTTGTAGGGCTTGGCATGATGATCGATTTGATACCGACTTCGAGCCATGGATCGTGTTTTTAAGGCACGATCATGTGACTTGAAATTTGAATGAATCTTGAAACTTTGGATTGATTGTATGCTTGTTCCTTGATTCTTTAGTGATTTCTTCACTGGAACACATTGAGCATGCCGTCACGATTGTGGGGAAACAAACGCAGTTGGATTCCGTGCCTGGATGAAGAGTTTGCAACTTTGAAGTTTTGTCCGGAATCTAGAATTCCAGTGACAGAATTTATAGTCACTTCATCGGCTATGTGTGTGGAATCCGACCGTTCACCATGTATGGGGTTTAGACTAGAGATAGCCCTAGACCTTACGCACGTGATGGAATTGGTTTCATTTCGATCGGGCATGTGAACGGTGTGATTTGGCTGCTCGAGCGAGGCATGATGCTACTGATTTTCCTACACTTTTTTCACGGATAAACAACTTCTCTCTAGCTTTTATTCGTGCTTGGGCTTCGTCGCGGGCATGCCACATATCGAAACAATCGTCTCGATGAGGCGAACGCGCTCCATCAATTTTGAGTGTGATCTAATCTCGAACAAGGGAGATATAAGCGACAAAAGTCACTGGTCATGACTGCCCCTTTAATGGAGTTTAGTTGCAAGGTGGCCGCACGGGAATTGCGTGCGGCTCCTCCTGCTTCACTCTTTCACCTAAAACTTCTTCCTGGGATGTCTGTTCAAGCTAAAATTTGACCCCTGAGGGTTGTCGACCGTGTCAGATCCAATGGCGGTGGTCCAGAAAATTGAGACACTAAAAATATAACTCCAGTTATAGGGTCCGTTTTAGGGTGTTAGAGGCTGATTCTACCAAAACTGTTTCTAAGTCTACGCTGCCCTAAACATGTCAGAATGTGATGAGACGTGGCATGAGACTTTTGGGAGTCCTTATGAAGATCTTGGCCTGTTCGAGGGCCATTATAAGACTGTCAGAATTTCCACTATTTTATAGGCTTTAATGACCGAGGACCCATGATGATGAAACATGTCTTCCAACAGCATGCCCCACCAAATGTTGTTCTTCTAAAGAAGTGAGAAGTACAATCATTCGGGAAATTTCTCTTAGCTAGCTATAGGACTACGTGAATGCTGAGGAGATCTACGTAATGCTGTAACTAGGATGCTTAGACATTTTAACGTAATGTCCGAGTCCACCCGTGGAGACTTTAGGGGGAGAAGAGACTTTTGAGGAATCCTGTCGAAGTCCTTACCCTTGAGGGAGTATTTGCGATTCTGACAGCTTAAGGATTTTGTAGGGACCTCATTAGTCAGAATTGAGCCTATCTGGAGGCCAAGTGCTATGAACCTTTGGTTGGCATTATTCGCTGGTACACCAGGTTTGCTTTTGATGATCAGGGTATCTCTGTAGGTCCCATTTAGTGGGGTCCAGTCAAGGGCGTTTTACTTATCTCAAAGATCTGGGCCTGTCGGCTGGAGGTAATTTTTGTGAGGCGGCCTTGTGGTCCCCATCCTGTCAGGTCCAGCCGGGGGCTTCTGACCTATCCCGAAGATCTGGGCCTGTCGGCTAAGGAGGGTTTTAGGCGAGGCGATCAATGATGAGACATTACCTTGAAGTCTCTGGCAGGTTAGGCTCTGGCTTTGTCAGTTTTTTGCCTTCATGTGGATCTTTAGCATTTTGGAGGGATCTTTCGGTCATCGTCCTCACCCTCAAGGACTCTTGTTATTTTTGGAGGTGAAGTGCGGGAGATCTTATGAGGCTCTCACTCCTAGATGAGCCATTTTGTGTTTGTGATTGGATTGGTGCTGACAATTGAGGATTTTGTGTAGACCTTGCCAGCCAGATTTATGACTATTTGGCACTTGTGTGTCGGCTGAGGTTGTGGTGCTGCGTCAACCTATTTTGTTGGTCCAAGCGCCCTTCTACGAGTTTTCACTTGAACAAGGGAAGTGGCACCGTGAGATGGTTTTCACCAACTTCCTTAAATTTTGAGCTCTTCTACCCATGACCTTATGGCCATGTCCATGCTTTTCATCCGTTTTTACGCACGGTGCCCTTTGGAGTTTTCACCGTGCCCACGTTTTTATTTCAACAGAACTCTTTAACTCATGGTTTCGTTACCATGCCTGTCCGTCATTTTTACTCATGGTGTTCCCTTGTTCAGGTGTACACTATGCCCATTTTTTTCTTGTGAAGGCATGTTTAGGGTCATGCCTTTGAGACCTGTGCGAACCTTTTTAACATCATGCGTCTAGGACGTACACTATAGTTTAGGGTCATACAGCTGGACCTGATTGGTGAAGAATGACAGTCTGTGGAGGCTATAGAGTGAGTATGATAGTGGTTTTAACTCACTTTGGGGAGATTGCATGAGGCTACTTATGAAAGATGGAAGGTGTATGAATGGTTGGTGAAGAATGGTGACCCACAAGCTGATGACGAGTATGGATGGTGAACAAGTATGGGGGCAAGCTTAAGGTCGTGCCTCTGGGACCTGTGTAAAGCAGTTTATGTCATGCGGCTAGGACATGCACTATGATTTAGGGTCATTTAGCTTGGATCATGGTTATGTAGTTTAAAGTCATGCAATTAGGACCATGCAATTTAAGGTCATACAACTAGACCTACGCTACAGTTTAAGGTCATATAGTTTGGACCATGATGCTGAGCTTTTAATGTCATACAGCTAGGATGTAGGCTATGGTTTATGATCATATAGTTCAGACCATGGCTAAGCAGTTTAAAGTCATGCAGCTAGGACTAGGCAGTTTAAGGTTATCCAACTAGACCTCTGTTACAATTTAAGGTCATATAGTTTGGATCATGGCTATGAAATTTAAAGTCAAGCAGCGCGGACCACGGCTGTGCAGTTTAAGGTCATGCAGCACGGACCACGGCTGTGAAGTTTATGTCATGCAGCATGGACCACGACTGTGCAGTTTAAGGTCATGCAGCATGGACCACGACTGTGCAGTTTAAGGTCATGCAACATGGACCATGGTTGTGAAGTTTAAGGTCATGCAGAACAAACCACTGTGTGTGTGGCCATGTAGGTGAAGCTGTATGGGGAATGGGTATGTGGATAGCAATATGACTCCATGGGGATAAGGATAGTTGAGACTGTACACAAACAAAGAGACTTAGATGAAGATGGTGGCCTTACAAGGAGTGGCAAACGGACTTCACAGGGGACTAAGAGGGTAAGTGTGACTCCCTGGGGATAATGAATAACGGTGTGCATGTAACTCTACTGAGAATGACAGACCAGAGTATAGATGCAACCTCAATGGGGGTAGTGGGTTGCAATAGGGTGTGATTCTTGCTGGGGTGTTGATATAAAACATTCCCAATGGGGATTGAAGGGGTAAGCATGACTCTCTTTTTCTTTTGCATATGCCTAACTCAACTGGGGATGTTGTTGGAATACACCTGGCGAAGGGGTGCATCCATTTCACAGTTTAAAGTCATTCGTGTGGACTATTTGTCGTGTTGTTTTACCGTTTGACTACAGGGACGTGAGTTACAATTGAATGTTCTTGTAGCTCGGACCATGGCTATGCAGTTTAAAGTCATGCGGCTAGGACCATGCAGTTTTAAGGTCGTGCATTTAGACCTCCACTACAGTTTAGGGTCATATAGTTTGATCCTTGCAGTTTAAGGTCGTGCAACTAGACCGTGGCTATGCAGTTTAGGTTCATGCGGCCAGGACCAAGGCCGTGCAGCTTAGGGTCATGCAACACGGACCGTAGCTGTGCAGTTAAAGTTCATGTAGCATGGACCATTGTGTGGGGAGAATGTAACTCCAGGGGTAATAGAGTCATAATTGGGGACTTGAGTCTTAGAGGAGTGAGGCTGGGGTGCAGGGAATAAACTTCTTAGGGATGCAGGACGAAGGTCCAAATGGGAGGGTCGTGACGTGCACACGACGTAAGTTCTGGATTGGGCTCAAGGTGTTAGGCTCTTGATGAAGGGCATGCGGTGTTAGCCACTTGGTGAGGCGCGTGACATTACATGGCGATGGCCTTTAATGAAGGTGTGTGACGATGGCCCTTGACGAAGGTGTGCGAGGATAACATCTTATATAGTGCAAGGCGATTGCCTTTAGGTGAAGCACGCGACGATGGCCCTTGACGAAGGCGCGCGACGATAGTATCTTACACAGTGCACAACAATTGCCTCTAGGTGAAACCTGCGGCGATAACCCTTTCGGGTCTCGGGCTTGGCCAGCTCCGGCCTGGTCTTATTACAGTCAGAAGCTGGGGATTGGAGTGTCATTTCAAATTTGGGAGGGGCAGTTCATGGTATTGTTGAGTATAAACGGGGAAAACCCTATTTCACTGTTTCACCGAAGGGTAAAACAGTTGAAGAGAGGTTTTAGAGAAACAGAAAGAGAGCCGAAGCTTTCTTCGAGAGTTTCCTGGCTAGAGTTTTTTTTCAGCCCATATTTGCAGCAAACGAGCCTTTAGAGCTTGTTGTTGGCCTTTGTAGCGCACTTGCAGGTGTTTTTGAAGGTGCTAAGGCTCTGCTGAGCTGGGACGAGGGGCTTCTCAGAGGCTCACCGAGACCTTTCCGGTGAAGCTGTAGGAGTCGCAGTGGTGTTTTGCAGGAGTTGTGGTGCTTTTCCGATAGTCCAGAGGATGAAGGGGAGGATGCAGAGGAGTCAAGGGAGTTGACGGTCCTCTGGTTATCGGAAGAAGAAGGAGGAGTAGGATTGGGTTCACTGAAAAACTCAAGGGAATTCTGGTGAGTTTGTGGCGAACTATAGAAGTGTGAAACAAGGAGAAGGGAAATTTGTGGGGTCACAAGGAAACTTTCTAGATACTCTGGTGGTTTTTCGGTAGTCGCGGCAACAAGTAGTAAGCGGGGAGGGATTTTTTGATGAACAAGAGCGAGTTCCCTGGGAGAAGAGGAAGCATCGACGAGAACCCGAGGCATCATAGACCTGCAACGGTCAGGAAACGATGTGAGACGGTGAACGGTCGCCTTCAGCAAGCGTGGCGTCGGGCCACGTTGTGATTGTTAGGCGGTGTGTTTAGATATGCCGCACATGCGACACGTGCCAATAGTTGCAGCGCAGACGACATCAATTGCTTTACTTCGGCAGACGGTGATAACCCCTTGGTCGCGAGACGACAATACCCCCTTAATCGTGAGGCGAAAAATAGTTCTGCCTTCTGCTTGCGGCGATACCATCTCATTGGGCAGACATCGATAGTCTTGTCCTAGGATGCAGGAAGACGATAACTTACCAGCCTTACGCCTTGGGTGACCAGTCTGCGATACACCTTTGAGAGCGCAGTTTTTTCGTAGCCGGTTAGTGTCCTTTGGGAACGAAGATTTTTTATCTAATGGCCCAGCCTTTAGGTGCTATTCCAGATGTGAAGAACCTCCCATGAGTAGGGGAGCTCAGCACCAATGAATTCACCAACGAAAGTGGTTAGGTGCCTCGATCTCGCCCTTCGAATCCCAGAGGGATCGGACGGGTCACATCTCGGGTTTCGGGGAAGACTCGAGATTTCATGAGATCGCTCTCTCAAGAACCTCATTCGAAAACGGGGGCAGGTGTTACCAACTAGTGTGACAGGAATTTAAAAGGTGGGTTCGAGACTTAATCGAGCTGACTCGCATGGGCTCCCTCTTAGATCACGAAGAAAACCCCCCATTAATGAAGTTGGTTCGGAATCACCTCCCTTGGCTAGTATTCTTCTTATTTTCTTCTTTCTGCAATCACACACATATATGGCAAAGGTTATGGGACAGATGGGTCAGACCTTACCCTTTTCCTCTTTGATGAGCTTACACAAACATGCGCAATCAAGAAGAAGAAAGAAAGACAAGGGAAGAGAAGAATTCGACCAAGTGACAAGGTCAAGGCAGTGACTAGGCTGGTGGATAATTGACATAATGTGGTGGCAAAACGGGCTAGATAAATGAGACCCGCTCACAGGATCGCTACCCGACGTTATTGCTGATATCGACTAGCTAGGCATTATAGTCGGTCTGTCATGGCAATAAAGCGGGCCAAGCAAACTTGGCATGATAATATTATAGCTAGACGATAGGACTGCCATGAGATGTCAACCTCAATCCCTCTTGGTCGAACGAGAGAGCAGCAGAGGGATGGTTAAAGGGAGGAAGGGGATAGATGGAAGGAGAGAGAAGAAGGAAAAGGAGATGCAGTCGGTGCTGGACATCGCCGACTGTTTCAGGAGATATGAGAGAGAGGAAGTAGACAGCGGTAAGCTTCAGCGACTGTGTCTGATGAGAAGAGAGGAAGGGAGCCAACTGATTCATGTTCTCGTGATCATGACTCGAAAACATGATCATGTCAGATCCAATGGCGGTGGTCCCATAGTAATTTGAGACATCAAAAATGTAGCTCCAGTTGTAGGGTCCGTTTCAGGGTGCAAGAGGCCAATTTTCCGAAAATTGTTTCTTTGTGTTCACTACCTTAGACATGTCAGATTGTGACGAAACTTGGCAGGTGGTCTTTTGCAGTGCTGATGACGATATTGAGCAATTCTGGGGCCAATATGAGATTGTTGGGAATTTTCCACTATTTCGTGGGCTTCATTGACTTGCTTCCTACCAGAGACCAAGATGATGAAAAATACGTTCAAACCACTTGTCCTGTTGAATGTTGTGCTTCAAGAGAAGCAAGAAGAACAATAGACTTTCCTTCGGATTTAACTTTTTTCCTTGCTAGCCACATGATCACATGAACGTCAAGGAGATTCACGTAATGATGTAACTAGGATGCTTAGATGCAGGGATACATTGTTCGCGGGTCCGTCTATGGAGACTTTAGGGGGAGAAGAGACTTTTTAGCGGTGTTTTTTTGCTGTTGTGCCAGGTTTTCTTTTGACGATGAGAGTACCGCTATTGGTCTCGTCTATTGAGTCCAGTCTGGCATAGGTTCTATAGTTGATCCCGAAGGTCTAGGCGAGATGAAGTCTTCGGTAAGTTTTACCTTGGCTTTGTCAGTTTCTGCATTGGAGGGATGATGACTGGGCTACTTTGTCACCTAGCCTCATAGAGAGAGGGGTCTATAAGAGAGGGAGAAGGCATGCATACTCCGTGCATGGGGAGGAGGTCTATAAGAGAAGGAGAAGGCATGCATACTCCATGCATGGGGAGGAGGTCTAGAAGAGAAGGAGAAGGCATGCACACTCTGTGCATGAGGAGGATATCTATAAGAGAAGGAGAAGGCATGCACACTTCGTTCATGGGGAGGAGGTCTTGTAGGAGAAGGAAAAGGCATGCATACTCCATGCATGGGGAGGAGGTCTTGTAAGAGAAGGAGAAGGCATACATACTCCATGCATGGGGAGGAGGTGTTGTAAGAGAAGGAGAAGGCATGCACACTCCTTGCATAGGGAGGAGATCTTGTAAGAGAAGGAGAATGACTGAGCTACGTTGTCACCCAGCCCTGAAGAAGGATGTCGACTGGGCAACATATTCACCTAGAACTAGAGGAGGACATCGACTGGGCTACCTATTCACCCAAGACTTGAGGAGGATGTCGACTGGGCTACTTGTTCACCCAAGACTGAAGGAGGATGTTGACTAGGCTACCTGTTAACCCAAGACTGGAGAAGGACGTCGGCTGGGCTACCTGCTCACCTAGGATTGGAGAAGGACGTCGACTGGGCTACCTATTCATTTAGGACTAGAGAAGGACATCGATTGGGCGACTTGTTAACCCAAGACTGAAGAAGGATGTCCAACGATGATTTGACCAACTACACCCTGTTGGACGTCTTGATGATGAAGGGAGTGCTGGCTGAAATTACAGGTGGAAGCGAATGTTGCATCGACTTGTTTATTAGTCCAAGCGTCCTTTGTAGATTTTCTCTTGAACTTGGGGAGCGGCGCCATAGAGATGGTTTTCACCAACTTCTCTTTATTTATTTTGAGGATCTTTTACCCATGACCTTTCTGCCATGTCCTTTTTGTCTGTTTTTACTCTCGATGCCCTTTCGGATTTTCACCGTGCCCTGTTTTTATTCACGAAACTCTTTTACTCATGGTTTTGTGACCATGCTCGTCCCTTGGGATAAGGTAGCTTAGTATGAAGGTGACTCATTAGGTATTGGGAAGGTAAGAATGACCCCAACTTCACTGGGGATGATGGGCTGCAATATGGGTGTGACTCCTAGTGTGGGACGAGCGACAACTGCTGACTCCATTGGGGAAGTCACAGTTGAGGTGCAACGGCCTGGGTGCAAGTCCATTAAGGATGACACTTCCTGGCTTGGGAACACAACTCCACTAGGGATAGTGGTAGGGCATAGAGTACTTGAAATATGGCTGGCAC
Organism: Amborella trichopoda; assembly: GCF_054954075.1. Taxonomy (NCBI): domain Eukaryota; kingdom Viridiplantae; phylum Streptophyta; class Magnoliopsida; order Amborellales; family Amborellaceae; genus Amborella; species Amborella trichopoda. The sequence goes on along the minus strand of NC_142344.1, from coordinate 41,270,327 downwards.
CATATGCAGTGGTGATGGTTTATTGCGAATATTCAACCAGCACTGAGTTCTCACAACACAACTGGCGATGAGTTCTCACAACACAACCGGCGCTGAATTCTAACACAATCGACGTTGTTCAGCTGAAGTTATGAATGCCATATGATTTCATCTGAAGTCAACTAGTGCTAGGGTTGTTTCGGAGACACACCCGACGTTAAGTCAACTGGTGCTAAGGTTGTATTTGAAAACACACTCGGCGCGAAGTGGCAGAGAGAGTAGCAGGGAAAGGAGAGCTTTTCGAGAATCTTTTTGGGAAGCAGAGGAGGATCTAGCTATTGTTTTTCTTTTGGAAAGAGGGGGGAAACACATCAACGAGTATTTATGCACGTCTTGAGGGCTTTTCAAGGGTTTTTAAGGGGTTTCCGGTGGTTGTGGAAGTTTTGTGGCACTTTCATGGTATCGTAGTGGTTTCCCAGAGAGGTTCTGGTGAAGTTCATGTCAAAAAGGTAGGCGAAAAAGTTTTATGTGAGTTCTGGCCATGTGGGAGCAATTTCGACGCAAGATGCACGATCACCAAAGGTGGGTCGTACGGCTGCAGGAGGTGAAACATCGTGGGGAAGACGTATGGTCACTGGAGGTGAACCGTCGTGAGGAAGGCGTACGATTGCTGGAGGTGAACCATCGTGAGGAAGGCATACGATTACTGGAGGAGAACCATCATCCTTGGAAATCCTGTGACCGTTTAAGGTGGTGTGAAAACAAGGAGTCTAGAGAGGCGAGTAGTCGTGACAGGGTCAGCGTTAACAGAAGTCCAACTAGCAGTAAGGTAACCGGTGCTGATGATTTGAAGTGCTGATACAATCGGCGCCGACCCTCAAGTGAAACAACCAGTGTTACGGGTTAGGAGCACAACCAGCACTGGCCTTTGGAGAACGCAACCGATGTTGGCTTTAATAAGTGCTCGTCAGCACTTGTGGCTTATCACGGTGCGAAGAAAGATTTTCGCATGTGTTAGTAAGTCATGTGTGGTGTGGGGTTCGCGGCGCTCGGCTATGAGCTACGTACGACGATGCCCATGGGCTGGCAAAAAGCCCATGTGTTAGTAAGTCACGTGGGATGAGGCATGGCTTGTGGTATCTATTGGGAACCAAATCCTCCAGGACAGCAATGAGGTCCACATTGTTCTGTGGAAGGGGATCCACTGTGAGCAGGGTGTGCTTCTCGTAATAGGCCAACTCCTCCTTGTCAAGGCAGCCCCTCTTGTATGTTTGATATACACGTTGAATGGATCCCATGTCGTATGTTCGACATACACGTCTCATGAGGTATCTGGCTTGTATGTTTGACATACACGTCGGATGGACTAAGGCTAACTTCTTGGAGTAGCTCTACTTTGTCTTGTGGCCTGTAACATTCCTTTTACTCAACGAATGAATTAAAGCTAACTCTCCAAGTGGTTTCGCTTCTTCTTCATGAGGAGGTCCTTGCTTTTGTGGGTTTGCTTCTTCCTCATGGGACAGGCATTTGTTTTGGCTTGTAACCGTCCTCTTACTCTCTGATGGAAGAGCAAAAGTACAAGTTTTGGTTTGTAACCGTCTTCTTATCCTCAGACACAAGAGACTTGTAACCTCCCTAGTAATGGGTTCTTATAACTTGTAACTCATTTCTACTGTAATATAAAATAAAACAGTTAGCCTTTTGTTTGGATTATCTTGTTTGTTCTCGCGTTGAGTCCCTACGCATCACAGATAGTACTTCTTTAAGTATCGCCCGTGGATAGGGGGCATCGCCTCTTCTCCACTAGGATGTGCTAATATGTAGGCACCGTTGGGCGAGACCTTTTTGGCTATAAAGGGACCTTCCCACCTAGGCTTAAACTTCCCTTTACGCCAGCCATGCATAACAATAGGCCTCTTGACAGTTAAGATGTAATCACAATGGGTGAATGAGCGGATCTTGATAGATTTGTCAAAATCCCTCTTCATTCTCCCTTGGTTGAGTTCAAGGTTCTGCTGAGCCACTAGCCTTTTTCAATTGAGTGCATCCAGTTCTTGATACCATAAGGGATTTTTATTTCGAGTGTTTCAGCCCCATAAACCAGAGAATAAAGAGTGGAATCAATAGCATTTCGTATAGTAGTGCAATAGGGCCACAGTGCTTCAAAAAGCCTCCCATGCCAGTTCTTCCTTGTTTTTGATACTGAATTTCTTAAAACATTGCATAGAGTCTTATTAAAAGCCTCAGCTAATCCATTCGCCCGAGGGTGGTACATAGTCAAGTACCTCCATTAGAAACCGAACTGGTTAACTAGGACATTGATGTGATGACTTCTAAATTGAGGGCCATTGTCAGAGATGATTTGGTCGGGCACTTCGAAGCGGTATATGATATGATGTCGAACAAAGTAGGCCACCGCTGTCCAGGAACTTACTTAAGGGGGACCGCTTTAGCCCACTTAGAAAAACATGTGAGCATCCTTCTCTTTAGATTTTACCACCCAGTCATCTACATAACACTCCACCTCTCTGTGTATCATGTCTTTGAAAATGGTCGTGATTGCTCTCTGATATGTGGCCCCGGCATTCTTTAAAACAAAAGGCATCATTTTGTAACAGAAGACCCCTTTTGGAGTTAAGAATGTGGTGGCCTCTTCATTTTCGAGCGCCATCCTTAATTGATTATACTCGGAGTATCCATCCATGAAGGAGAAGATCTGACAGTGAGCTGTAGAGTCGATGAGCATCTCGGTGAATGGCAATGGAAAGTCATCTTTAAGACAGGCGGTGTTCAAATCGTGAAAGTCAATACGTGCTCTAATTTGACCACTCTTTTTCTTGACTGGAGCTACATTTGCTAGCCATTTCGGGTATTTGACTTCACGGATGAAATCTGCTCGTCTGAGATTGGTTATCTCGACGTCTATTTGCATCTCGAGGTCAGGCTTAAACCTTCTCGACTTCTGTTTAACTGGTTTGATAGTAGGATCGATGTCGAGATGGTGAACTGCTACTTGCGGGTCTAACCCAGGCATCTCATGATAGTATCAAGCAAAGACGTCTCGGTTTGCTTTTAAAAAGGTGGTGAAATCTTATTTTTCTCCTGGAGACATATTCGCTGAAATGAAAGTGGATATGGGATCCGCTTCGTCTCCAAAATTTATTTCCTCAAGTTCATCAGCTCTAGCCTGAACACCTTCTTCCCATTCTTCTGGAGCCTCTTGAAGTTTTTCATCATCGATCTTAGATATGTTTTTTATCAACCTCAAGTGTAGAGACCCATGATCCTGATATTTCTACCTCTGATAGAGGTCTAAAGTGGGTCATAATTTCTGCACCTCTCTCGAATCGAGTGACGGAAAGGTCAACCTCAAACGTGGTGAACACATCAGTGTGGAGAGGCTTGTCTTGATCGTTAGAGGGGAATTGTGGTTCTGCGATGATTATGTGAAGAGTGTCTTCGTACGAACCATACGGTATTTGTACGGATGCCTGGACTTTTTCCTCCAAGCCAGCTGGTTCTTCACAGACTTGTATCATGTGGCAAACCTCCTGAGAATAAAAGATTTATCCTCTGAATTCTCTCAATCTCTACTCGAAGTCAGGCTCAAGGAGCCACTGGGGCGTCTTTGGCTTTGACGTCTTATGCTTCTTGGATGAAGGTGGGTCTGCCTTGCATTTAGCTGTCAGGACATCAACAACTGTTAAGAATCCTATTACCTGTGTCAGGGTCTTTCTCAATTGCTTTCGCTGCGTCCTACTTATATTGATTCCTTTGAATTCCCAGTCGAGAGCCTCGAAGTCTGAGCACATCAAGGTCGTATCTGCAGAAGACATAAGAGAATGAGAAACAGGAAAAGAAGGTGGAGAAGGGTTGGAAAGTGGGGGACTTTTAAGGTCGTTCCCCTCATCAAACCGATCTGGGCAGTGTTTTACGTCATCACTAGGATTGGATGGTTGCAGGGAATCTTTTAAGTCTTTCCCTTGCCCAGACTGTTGGGGACTGCTTTTAAAATCGTCACCCTCATCAGACGTTTACTGAGTGGAAGATGAGATGGGGGCATCTTCTTGACAAGACGAAGAAGGAAAAAGGTTCATTGTGGGGATGAAGTTCAGCAAAGTGGGCAACGGAGGAAGTGGCATGAGAAATTCCTGCTCGACTGTGGGTTGAGAAGTCTTATTTCTTTTGCGTGTAGCCCTTAGTGCCTTTTCTTTCTGGTTCTTTAACGTTATGTCTGATTTGTATCGCTGGGTTTGCGATCAGCGCTAGCTTGGCGAACCGCTTCTCGCCTCAAAGACTTGAGTCTGCTTCGACCATGGTATATCATCCATGGTTGGGAAGCTGAGGGTTCCGCAAGGTTTGAGTCATTGATGGGAAGGTCCTGCCTTGTGAGATCTTCTTTCCCCGATGGGGAATTTTTTGAGGATCGCTTACAAGAATATTGTAGAATTCTTGATACTCCTGCATCTTCTTTACGAATATGTCAAGCAAAGTTGTGCATTCTGATAAGTAATGACCTCTTATCTGATGGTATGGAAACCAATGATCTTCAGTCCCCTTAACAACGCGAAGGGTTTGCCTGCGTGCTTTGATGTGATGATGCCTTCCTGAAGGTGTAGAGAATTCCAGGCACTTCATCCTCCTCCTGGATGGTTACAACATGAGAGGCCTCAGCTGCCCCGAAGGCCTTCTTTAGGTCTTCGAGCTTTATCTGACCCTTCTAAATTAGGGCCTTAATGATGTCCTTTAGCGTGTAGCAATCATCCGTAGGATGATTAATCCTTTGATGGTAAGCACAATAATTCGCCTGATCGTCAAGCCCAGATTGCTCAGGGAACTTGATTTCTAGAAGCTGAATTATATTATGCTCCAATAATAACTGGAACAACGCAAGGACCCATTCCTTCTCGATCTTATTCCTATGCCTGGAGAGATAATCCTTCTGACCAAAGCTGGCTGGTGAAGGTACCCTATTGTACGATGGTTGTTGCTTGCCAGCCTGGGGTGTTACTGTTGCTACGGTTACGCCTTTAGAGAGGTCCAAGGTTTGGGGGAAAGCCTTCTTTGAATAAGTGATCATGACGGCTGCATTGATTACCCCTTAATGTGTTATTCCAAGAGCTACCATTGCCCCGGTTATTAGCTGAACTTGTAGATGGTTATCGTGTCGCACCATGATGGCATGAAAAACTTTCTATACGAACAGACTTAGAGATCAACTTTGACATGGAGGTCGGATTGGAAGCCTCGACATGTAGAGCGATTTCAGGTCTCATATTCGCACGCAAGTTTGGACTACTTCCTTCTTAGGCATAGGATTAGGATGGCGGGAAGCCAAGTTTCTCCCTCTTAATCTGAACTGATCAACAGGCTCATTAGGATCTTGAGTCAGGATGAGAAGCTCAATGGTTTGAATCTCTCTTTCGACCTCATAGAAGTGTTGATAAAACAGTTTCTCCATCCCCTCCCATGTATGCATCGAGTTTGGAGGAAGTCGGGCATACCATTGAAATGTTGGGCCATCAAGGGTTTCGACGAACTGACGGAGAAGAAGTCTCCTGTCAGCTGCCATTTCCCGACATGCTGCCTGGAAGTGAGCGATATGCTCCTTTGGGGTGGGGAGAAGGTTCCACTGAATAGAGGAAACTTCCCTTTCTTATAGTCTGGGGGGAATAAGACTTGATCAATATAGGAGGGGTATGGTCTTTTATTAGGCGTCGCCCCCTGTATGATTGGAATTTGCCTGTTCTTTAGGCTATGGGTGACCATAGTGTCAACATCAGACCGAGAGAATCGATGAGGGATAGAATTGTCCAACGAGGTAGATCGAGGAGCCCGTCGTGGAGATATACCATCACAGTTATGGGAATTGACCTCATGGCTAGCTGACTGGCGTGGAGCGTCAATACGGTCTATCTTTTCCATCATCGCGTACACCATCTCTTCAAACTTGTTCATTTAATCCTCCTGCGCATCACAAGGCGCGCTTACAACCATTATGCTGACTGTTTCTCTAGGGAGGTCAACGTTAGTGCCAGCTGAAGGTTTGCGAGCTTTACGGGTCGTACGTGGTAGGTCAGTCAGTAAGGGGTCAGCATGCTCTAACCGAACTCGACTATTGTACGCAGATCACGTTTGAACCGGTTCTTGACGGTCTTGGGACCATGGCTAGGAAGCCGATTCACGACGGTCTTGGGACTGGGGCTGGGAAGCCGGTTCACGACGGTCTTGGAACCGTGGCTATTGAGTTGTCGAGCCTTCTTCTGCGACGGTAACCACAACACAGGGCTCATTCAGCTCTTCTTTAGACTTCATGGTCTGAACGGGCAGTCAAAATTGGCTGTTTTGACTGCCTTGGTCACCTCCCTAATCAAAATTTGTAGACCTCTATCGCATTTAGCCTTGAGGTTTTGATGGACCTCTTGCTAAAAGTGCGATCTTGGTTGCTGTTGGTCAACTCTTCTTGCACAAGAGAGAGTCGTCGGGGAGGATGAAAGACTCGATCTTCTGTGAGGTTCATGCCCCGAGCTCTCTGATGAGCTCTAGAGACAAGACCAAAGTGTTGGGGCTGGTTCAGGATGGTACTCTTGGGGAAAACCTTCGAGTACCATGGCTAAAGGTGCTTGCTCGATGAACAAGGAGCGAGCGGGAGCAGGGTTGACTCTTAAGGAGGATCTTGGGGGACTTGGGGGTCCACCCGGGCTCCTGCAGGTGAGCTGGCCTTAAGAGGCCAAGTACTACGAGCAGGTGTCTGTAAGAGAACAGGTGTAGACCTGCCCCTTACATGGTGCACCTGTGTGTGTATAAAAGGAGGATGAGGAGGTCATGTCCTGTGTACTCGAGTTGGCACAATAATGGTGTTGCCCTGAGTAGTGACATGCACATGAGTGGCGTGTGGAGGAATTGGCATTGGAAGGTTCGATCCTAGACACGGACTTGAGGTAATAGAAGGGTTGCCCCGAAGTGTGACTTGAGTGGGTGACCCACAAGTCTTGTGGGGTGTGTAAGGGGTGCAGACCGTGGGCTTTCCGCCTCTCTGTGTTGAGCCTCTACGGATATAGACCTCTGATGTAAGAAAGTGGGGGGTAGTCTTGTGGCGACCCACAGAAGCAATGATAACTCGCTTGCCTTTTGGAAAAAGGGACTGGACAGCCTTCTAGTTTACCTCAGAAACATGACTGGTAAGTGACTCATCGGTGGCTGGGTGCATACTGTGTGGGGCAACATAAGTGTCGCCCATGCAAGGTGCCTTGGTGAAATTTTTACCATAGCGAAGAGATGGACCCTCAAGTCTCTCCTCACACAAGTCTTGGTTAAGACCTGGGAGCTAGACAGGGGGTCTTTGCTTAAGAGGATGGTCCGAAACGAAGTCAAAGGACCTTGTTCCCTAGGGAGACTCTCGAATAAGGGGATACGAAAATCCCCAATTCGGATGAATGGATTACAAAACCCAGCAGCCATAAGTGAATGTGAAAAGATGATGAAAGCATATATAGAAGAAACTAGCCAAACAAGAACAATCCGACTAAGGGTAGTAAGTCTCCAGTGGAGTCGCCAAGCTTGTTAGGTACCTCGATCTCGCCCTCCGGATCCATGAGGGATCAGGCGGCTCATGTTTCGGGTTTCGGGGACGACCCAAGATGTTCGTAAAATCGCTCTCTCGAAAACCTCGTTTGAAAACAGGGGCAGGTATTACCAACCGGTGGGTACGGGACTTACTCGGGCTGACTCGCGAGGGCGCCCTCTTAGATCACAAAAAAATCCCCCAAGTAATGTAATGGGTTCGAAAACACCTCCCTTGGCTCGTATTCTTCTTATTTTTTGCTTTATGCAATCAGACACATATATGGTAAAAGTTATGGGACAGGTGGGTCAGACCTCACCCTTTTCCTCTCTGATGAGTGTACACAAGCATGCGCATTCAAGAAGAAGAAAGAAAGACGGGGGGGAGAAGAATTAGACCAAGCGAGAAGGTCAGGGCAGTGACTAGACTGGTGGATAATTGACATAACGTGGTGGTGAAATGGGCTCAGTATCTGAGACTGGCTCAAGAGATCACTACTCGACTAGCTAGACATGATGGTCAGTCTGTCGTGGCAGTAAGGCGGGTCAAGGTAACCTGGAGCGACAACATTACGGCCTGAAAATAGGACTGCTATGAGATGCTAACCTCAATCTGTCTTGGTCGAACGAGAGAGCAGCAGAGGATTTCTTAAAGAGAGGAAGGGGATAGACAGAAGGAGAGAGAAGAAGGAAAACGAGATGCAGTCAACGCTAGACATCGTCGGCTATTTCAGGAGATAGGAGAGAGAGGAAATAGTCAACGGTAAGCTTCACAAATTGTGTCAGATGATAAGAGAGGAAGGGATCCAACTAGCGCTTAGTCTCTCCAACTGACAAAAGAAAAGAGAGAAAACCAGTTGGGGCTAGGCCTTACAGATTGATAGAAGAAGAGAGAGAAGATGCACCAGATGCTAGGCCTCACTGACCGGTAGAGAGAAAAGACAACCGACGCTAGGTCTCACCGATTGATAAACGAAGAGAGAGGAGACCAACAGGTGCTAGGTCTCACTGACTGGTAGAAGAAGAGAGAGGAGACCAACCAGCACTATGTCTCATCGACTGATAGACGAAGAGAGAGGAGACCAACAGGCGCTGACTCTCGCGACTGGTAAAAGAAGAGAGAGGAGATCAACCGACGATATGTCTCGTCTACTGATACACGAAGAGAGAGAAAGCCAGGCGATGCTAAGTCTCGTTAGTTGACAGAAGAAGAGAGAGAAAGCCAAACAGCTCTATGTCTCGCCAATTGATAGTGAGACAGAGATATAAGAGAGAGAGAAAAGAGAGAGAGAAAGAAAGAGAGAGAGGGGAGGAGAGAGAAAGTTGCCTGCTCAAAGGGTACTGGCCCTTTTCTTCTCTCTCCTCTCTCTCTCTCTCTAAGACGTACTCACAGGCTTAAGAAAAGAATCAAAATTTTATTGAATCTTCAAAGAATTTACTCAAGATCGAGAGGTGGTGGGGGGTTTGCGTGCTGGTCCTTTTACAATGAGGCAGTGCCGGCTTACATAGAGTTGTGCCCAAACATGGGTGGATTGATCAAAATTAAATCTAAATTGATGAAAATTAATAATTAATTAAATTAAAAGAAATTCTAAAAATAGGTGCAAAAAGACTATTTTACCCCTGTCTAATAATGTGTGAAATTTCAGAACAGTCCTTGTAGATGCCCGAGAACTTGTGTGATATTCCATGATTGACTCGGGGTTGTTCTGATGCCCGTTTGATTGAAAGATTATTGTTTTCTTGTAGGGCTCGACATGGCGATTGTTTTGAGATTAACTTTGAGCCAAGAACCATGTTTCAAGTCATAATCACAAGACTTGAAATTTGTTTAAATCGTGGAAACTTCAGATCGATAGTGCAACCTTTTTTAAATGTTTTTCTATGATTTCTTCATCATAGCGCAGTAAGCATGTCATCACGATTGTGTGGCAACAATAGGAACTGGATTTGGAGCCCAAACGAAGATTTCGCAACTTTTGAGTTTTGACCGGAGTTTAGTTTCCCGAGGCCAAAATTTCAGTAACTTCGTCGGCTTTGTGCAAGAAATCTGACCATCCATCATGTACGTGGTCCGATCCAATGATAGCCCTGAACCTTACACACATAATAGAATTGGTTTTGCGTCGATCCGTTATGCCATCGTCATGATTTGGTTCAACGAGCGAGGCATGTTGCTGTTGAATTTTCTGTAATTTCTACACGGATCGAAAACTTCTCTCTAGCTTTTCTCCCTGCTTGGATATCGTCTCAGGGCATGCCACATATCAAATTGTTCGTCTTAATGAGACGAATACGCTCATCAAATTTAGGAGCGATCCGACTTGGAATGAGTAAGTTACGGCCCCCAAAATTGACTGCCCATGACTGTGAAAAGAGCCACCTTTTATGGTGTTTTGGTGCAGTGAGGCCATATGGGAATAGTGTGCGGCCTCTCCTGTGTCAATGTTTTTCTCATATCTTTATTTTGGAGTGTCTGATCAAGCCAAAACTTAGACCATAGGGGTTTTTGACCGTTATGGATCTAATAGAGATGGTACTACAGCAATTTGAGACACCAAAAATGTAGTTCCAGTTGTAGGGTCCGTTTCAGAGTGCTAGAGGCCAATTTTTCAAAAATTGTTTCTTTTTGTTCACTGCCTTAAATGTGTCTGATCGTGATGAAACTTGGCAGGTGATTTTGTGAAGTGCTGATGATAATCTTGAACAATTCTGGGGCCATTATGAGATTGTCAGAAATTTTTCACTATTTCATAGGCTTTATTGACTTGCTTGCTACCAGGGACCAAGGCGATGAAAAATGCATTCAAATAGAGAGCTTGGTGAGAGGTGAGCCCATCTGAATCACCAAGGCTTTATGTAAACCCAGGTGGCCTTTGAGCATCACCTTTGTTAGTGTACCTATCCGGTTGGTGATGACGGAAGATAATGACGGTAATGTGAGTGTAAAGGAAGGGGTATGCCTCCTGCATTGCCTGCACCGAAACATACCCTCAAATGGGGACTTGATAACTTAAGGAAAGAGGATGGTGAAAACCCCAGGCATGAAATGGTCTTTTGCTGGCCTGCCAGTGCAAGGGGAGTACCAATATTTGAAGAGTTACTCCTCATGGACCATAAGAGTGCTCAACCGGTACAGGGACATTCTGAAGCGTGCTTCCCTACTGGCCATCATTCAGTGCTTAGTGGGTAATTATGACCATTGTTCGAACACGGTCAAGGTGCTTTTAGCAATATATGGTTGCTCGGTCGTGGGGAGGTAGGGATATCTTTGCTAGATATGTATTTCTTTGGTGGGCTGCTGCTCATCGGTAATATGTATGATGAGCTTGTGCCTTCGAACTCGGTCATTTTTGGAGGGGAGAAAGTAGGAAATGAAGCTTCACCGGCTAGGCTTCAGGAGCTGTTAGGAATTTACCAGCTGCTCTGGTCTAAGAACAAGAAGGGACGCATCTCCTTTACCAAGTGGGTGGCCTTTTTATATGGGGAATGTGATGATGAAGCCGGTCCATCACCAAGGAAAGGGGAGAAGGGGGCCCCACCAGTTTTTGAGCGGCAGAAGGAGAATGAGCACATCTTCTTGGCCACTTATCTGGTGCTTTTCTTGTGCAAGTTTGCTCTCCCTGATGGAGCAAACATTATCCGTCCAGGCACTTTCTATGTGGCATGTGACATGGCGAGCTGGTGAAAATATGCCCTTGCACAATCGGTCCTTTGTAGTATCCACTATGGCCTAAGAGCTGTGTTTGGGGGAAAATTTTATCAAGGCGATGAAGGGGGGAATGACATAGTGGATGACGAAGCCTTCCAAGGGGACTTCAAGATTCCTTTCCCCATTCATTATGTATATGGCTGTCTAGGAGCTTATTTCTCGGGCACCTACCTCGGAATCAAAGAATTGGAGGAAACGATGCTAATATCTACTGAGGATTGTTGGGCGGCAGAAAGCAATCTTCCATACTCTCGACCATGTGTGCAGTTTGTTTTGCAATGACCAGCTCCATATGAGGAGGCCTACCTTCCCAATAGGGAATCTTACAGACCATGCCTTTGTTGACGAGCTGGGAAAGAGTCTAGATGGTGCTCCTACTACTCATACGGAGCTGATGTATATGCTGAGCGTCTGGGGCAGGGTTCTTCCCTACCATACTGTTCATAGTGCGAAGCTCGAGGGGTATTTCCCTCATAGATTTGCTCGACAGCACGTGCTCGATCAAGCCTTCCTATTTTCCGTTTTATTTCAGAAGCGGCATAGTAAGGCATATCGTTGGAAGGAAGACCAGTTGAGAACCCACTGGGAGACTTGGCACCAGAGGCACATTCGCACAGCTTGGGCCATGTGCTTGGAGTTCACAGAGGCTAATAATTATATGCTGCTCTATTTTGAAAGAAGAGTGCGAGCGACTGAATCTCATGAAGTATGGTGCTGAATAATCAGTAAGGGTAACTAAGATGCCGGCCACCCCTGGAAAGGGGAGAATTCTCTCTGGAACAGGGAGATGAGGTAGAGGAAGATGGCAAGGACTCCTCCTCTAGGGGAGGTATTCACCCTGGGCTTTTCTTGGGACTGGCGCACCATTGGGCGGCCTCGCCAAATCGTCATGGACAGGTCTCTGCACCGGTTTGTCAACATGGAGAAGAAAACAAAGGGCATTTTTGACAATCTCTTTACCATTTTCAAATGGAAAGAGGGCCGTAAGGTTGCAGGGTATGAAGGGCGCCTGGTTCAAGATTTGAATGAGTTGATAGAGAGTGGCCCTCATAGCAAACTCATCGTCGGTTCTTCTTGAAAGGGTGCTCCTGAAACTGCCGCTCCCTCTCAAGCAAAGGGGAAGAAGAGGAAGCGAGCTGCCCAAGCGGCTCCTGGTGTTTCGGCCAATAAGGCAATGAAGGCCTTGAAACACCAAGGGCGTCGGGTCGGATTGGTCCACGAGCAAGAAGACGGCTCCTCACCCTCGGCTTCTTCAGAGGACTTCGTGTCTCCTGCTATTTCTGCATCACCTTCTCCTCTTGAGGATTCACCTTCTCATTCACTTGAACCTTCTTCTGGTCCTTCGGAGGCTCAGGCCAATGCCTCGGACCACACTGCCCCGTTCGAAATTGCTTCGGACCAGGAAGTGACATCCGTGGTTGAAGGGGAGCCGATGGAGGTGAACGAGGCTGATGAGGCTGCCCTTGATGAGGCGGAGAGGGCCTCTAGAGCTCCAGAGGTTGTTGTGCCTATCGAGGAAAGGGAAACTTCGGTTGATCTTGTGGTCATAGGAGAGGTTGGAGCCCGAGGGACTGAAGAGGGACCACCCTAACAGTAGGAGGTTGCTGCCTCAAGTGATGAGCTGTGGGGAATTCATAGGTAGGGCACCCTCAGGGATCAGGTTTGGAGGGCCCAGAGGAGGTACCTCTGGCTGTCGAAGATGCAGGACCTATGGAGGAGCCTGTAGTTGACGTGGCTCCCCCAGAAGACAAGGGTGAAGAACGAGAGGGGGAAGGTGTCGAACATGCCAAGGTGGAGACGGCAGTTCAAGAGGAAGGGACATAGGGGGAAGTTTCCACCCTTGGAGAGGAGGCTACCGTGGTGCAGCCTGACACTGAGGTAGTAGCTCCTAGCAAGGAGGTTAGCCTTGCCCCGGTTGAGGCTGCGGAGCTTTCAAAGGGTGAAGTTACAACACCTAAGCATGGGAGAGTCAAGCCCGAAGTGGTCGCGGCAGGTGAGCAAGGGAGTAGTTTCTGGGGTACCAGGGTAGCCTAAGGTTGCCCTTGAATCTATGGAGGTTGAGGCCATGGCTGCAACTGGGGATCCTTCCGCTGTGGTCGCTCCTACTATACTGCCCAGGCCCACTTTTTGTGGGCTATCATGCGTTATTTTTGAGATGCTTCGAACGGGCCTCTAGAAGTTGAAGGAGCTGTCTCAAAAAGCTTGGAACAGTGATGCGCCCAAAGTCCTACCTTACTTTGACAGCCAATGAGCTGGAGGGATCGCTTTAGGGAATGCACCCGAAGTCGTTCCTTACTTTGTCAGCATTGCCAATGAGCTGGAGGGATGGAGGGCAAAGGCCTTGTACGAAGAAACGACTGCGCAGCAGCTATAGAGCTCACAGTTACCCCCTTTGGAGTGTTCTCTTTTGCATTACCGTGAATTGGTAAACACTCAATCGCAGTAGATGGATGATGCAGTCTCCCGGAGATCAGACACTAGGGATTTAGGGGGTGAGTACGACTCCCTGGTAATTAAAATGGGCCAACTCATGTGATAAGAGGCATGAGTATGACTCCATGGAGATGGAAATGTGATGAGGGTCGAGCCTTGGAGGTGAAGAAGACTTTTCAATGCGCGCACAGACGGGCCGACTAATGAAGGCATGCGTGGAGGTGCATGCAAAAGGCATGGGTGCAGTGGTAGAAAGGTTGCACTCAGCGGTACAAGAGTTGCTCTCGGTGGCAGTCTGTGGAAACCAGACTCACACAACAGTCAAAGGGGGCCATGCTCGGTGGCCCAGGAATCGAGGTGCGCATGGCAGGCTACGTGGAAAAATCTGCTCGATGGCATGTGCATGACAGCTTGTGCACGACAGCATGTGGTGAGGGGTGTATGGTAACCTAGGTTGAAAGGTGATGTTCAAGTTTGGATTCCGGGACCATAGTGATTAATGTGTTTTAAGGTCATACACCAAGACCTGAGGACGTGTTTAAGGTCGTGCCTCTGAGACTGACTGTAAGTCATGGGTAGTACCTTTTCAAGTAGCGTCCATTGATAGGAGGCATTGCCTCTTCCCCAACAGGATGGGCCAATATGTAACCTCCATTTGGAAATACCTTCTTGATTACGAAAGGGCCTTCCCACTTTGGTTCAAACTTTCACTTGTGTCGCCCACGCAGAACAATAGGTCGTTTTACTGTCAGGACAAAGTCACCACGAGTGAATGAACGGAACTTGACTGACTTGTCAAAAGCCCTTTTCATCTTCCCCTGATGAAGTTCAAGGTTCTGCTATGCTTGAAATCTCTTCTCATCGAGTTATCTAATTCTTGGTAGCGCAAATTAACATGTTCATCTTCTGTCATATCATGATGTACTGCGACGTGAAGCGAAGGAAGTTGGATCTTGAGGGGTAGTACCACTTCACTCTCATAAACTAAATAATAGGGAGTAGAGTCCGTGGCACTCCGGGTGGTGGTACGATAAGCCCATAAAACCTCGAGAAGATTTTCATGCCAATTTTTCCTCGTCTTTGACAACGATTTCCTCAGAACACTGTAAAGGGTCTTGTTGAAGGATTCGACCAAACCATTTGCCCGAGGGTGTTACATAAGAGAGTACTTCCACTCAAAGCCAAACTGGTTAGCCAAGCGGTCGATGTGCTGGCTTCTGAATAGGGGACCATTTTCTGATGTGATCCGGTCAGGCACACCAAATCGGTAAATGATGTGATATCGCACGAAGTTGGCCACTGATTCCCCGAAGACATGTCTGAGGGGAATCACTTCTGCTCATTTGGAGAAATAAGTAGTAGTAGTTAAGATGAAGGTATGACCCAATGCTGAGGGAGGATCAATGGGTCTGACAATGTCCATACCCCATTTGTGAGAAGGGCCATGACATCACCTTAGGATGCAGAGGCTGTGGTGGCGGGTGAATGAGGTTCGAATGTATCTGACACACTTGGCAACTCTTGACATAGGTCAACGAATCTACGACCATCTATGGCCAGTAATACCTCAACCTACGTGTTTGTTCGTAGATCTTAGGACCGAACAAATGAAAGCCACAAATCTCGGCATGTACTTCTTCTAGTACTTGCTACACCCCTTTTGTGTCGACGCATCGGAGGAGGATGCCATCGAAGGATCATTGGAAGAGAGCAACCCCATGAAGAAGAGTGTATTTGGTGGACATTATTCATATATTTTTGCGCTATATGCGATCGTCTAGTAGCCGACCGTGTTTAATAATGTTGATTATGGGTTGCCTCCAATCCTCAACCTGCTTGATCTCGGCACATATTGGATCAAAGATCTCCCCCTCTTGTTTCTCGGACTTATAACCTTGGACTTTCTACGCCTCTCTTTCTGCTTTAAGAGCATCCTTGGTAGTGAGGAGTGCCCCGAACGGGCAAGGAGGGCATTCTGGGAAAAGTATCATTTCATCATCCCCATCTAACTCTTTAACCAGCTCGATGTGCCTCCACTCTGCTACCCATATAGGCGTGGGTTCCTTTGAGGAGATTTGAATAGCGGCATCAAGCTTGGCAAGTGCATCAGCTTAGGAATTCGGCCTTCTTGGGATGTGCCCTAAGGAAAGGCCACAGAGGTTCACCATCAAGGTCTTAGCAGTGTCATGATAGGGCTTCACGTCTAGTGCGATTTCGAGCCCTATTATGAGGGCTTGATATTCGGCCTCATTGTGCGAGCCAGTCTTTGCGAGGGAGAAGGACAAGGGAATGACGCTATCGTGACGGGCTGAAAACACCAAGCCAGCACCACCTCATTTAAACTGAAAGGCCCTGTCAAAATACATCTTCCAATCATAAGCTGGCTCAGTGCAAAATACCTCTTCATCAAGGAGATCACTCGACAGGGGAGATTCTACCGGTAGGGGGTGCGCTGCTAGGAAATTAGCCAAAGCTTGAACCTTGATGGCTTCTTGCGGTACATATGTGATATTGAATTCCATCAGTACTAATGACTATTTTGCTAGGGGCCCTGATAGGCAAGGACGCATCATGAGCAACTTTATCAGATCAGCTCTTGAGATGAGCTGGACTTCATGACTGAGCAAGTACTGGTAGAGCTTCTGGATAGCAAAGTTGAAGCCAAGCACATCTTCTCGAATGGCGGGTAGTTCTTTTCAACTCCCTACATTCTACGAATGAGATAATATAGGGTAGTTTCTTTCCCTTCCTCATTGTTTTGTGCCAAGAGCGCACTAAGTGACTCATCAAGGGCAGTCACGTACAAAATGAGGGGCCTTCCTAGTACTGAAGTGGAGAGTATGGGCGGGCTTAGCAGATACTCCTTGTTGTCATCCAAGGCTGCTTGACATGGCTCATCCCATATGAAAGGAGTGTCTTTCTTCAACAGATATGTAAAAGACTTACAATGGCCTGAGAGATTGGAGATGAATCTTCGAATATAAGCAAGCTGGCCAAGTAGAGACTAGAGTTCTCGAAGTGTCAATGGTGGTGGCATTTCTCGGATTGCCTTGATTTTGATAGGTTCGATCACCAATCCTTGATACCTGACAATGAACCCAAGGAATTTTCGCAAGTGCACCCTGAAGGCACATTTCAAGGAATTCATTTTGAGCTGGTACAGGTGGATTCACTCGAACACTCGTTCCAGGTCATGCATATGGACATCCTTTTCTTTTTATTCACCACAAAGTCATCTACATAACATTCCACCTCCTTATGCAGCATATTTGTAAAGATGGTAGTCATGGCTTGTTGATAGGTAGCACCTGCATTCCTCAATCCGAACGGCATCATTGTATAGTAGAAAACCCCTTTTGGAGTCAGGAAGGCTGTGGCCTCCTCATCCTCTGGTGCCATCCTTATCTGATTGTATCTGAATACCGGTCCATGAAGGATAAGATTGGACAATGGGTCGTGGAATCAATAAGCGCTTCCATTAATGGTAGTGGGAAATCATCCTTTGGATAGGCAACATTCAGATCATGGAAATCAATGCAGACCCTGATTTGACCATTCTTCTTCTTAACTAGGACAACATTGGCAAGCCATTTCGGGTACTTCACTTCTCAGATGAAGCCAACCTCCCTAAGTCTACTCACTTCAACATCGATTTGCATTTTAAGATCCGGCCAGAACCTTCTCAATTTCTGCTCTACAGGCTCTAAGGATGGGTCAATACCAAGCCGATGTACCACGACTTGTCGACCAAGACCGAGCGTCTCATGATAGTGTCAGGCGAAGACATCTCGGTTTGTTTACAAAAAGGTGATGTAGTTTTCTTTTTCATCCGATGACATGTTGGCCAAAATGAAAGTCGTCATTAGCTCGGTCTCATCTCCTAAGTTTATCTCCTCCAAATCATCGGTTGTTGCCTGTCGGTCTTCTTCCCACACTTCAAGGGATCCCTGAACTTCTACCTCATCATTGGATGGTGATCACTGAAGTGCACATGTTCCTGACATCTCCTCCTCAATTGAGGTTTTGACGGTGCTAAACATGATAACCGTGTCAGCTTCTCTCTTGCCTGAGGAAGGGTCAGCTTCAAGGAGAGGGAGTGTATAAGGTTGAGAGAGAGAATTTTGAAGCTCTTGTGTCAATTGGGAAGAGCAGGGCTCATAGAGCGTGAGATGTGGGCTTTGTGATTCAGTGATCATGGAGACAACCACTACATCATATTCGTCCTCGTGATCACCATTTTTATGTTCTTGATCTACCGCATGGAATGTTGTAGGTTAGGCTTAAGTGGTGGAGGTTTGTTTTGGGATACCGACTGACTTTGCTATGCATCTGGTACAGATTGGAGAGGTTATGAGGATTGGTTAGGTAAAGGTTGCACCACTAGATTTTGTGCTGACTGACCAGGTCATGCTGCGGAGTCGAGTGTGGAAGGGTTAGATTTGGTAATAAGAGTAGATGTTGGTAGAATAGAGATTAATGGAGGTTGAGGGTTTAGAGATGGCTTGGTGTATGGAACTAATGGTGGTCTCGAGTTCCTAAGGAGTGGTGGATTGATCGGTGTTAGGGTATGGGATGAGTGGCAGACCAGAGTACTTCAAGAGTCTCAGTTTCTGCATGAGCGGCTGTAACCTCTTGTCTGACCTTAGACTGATTAAGTTAGTGTTGGTCACTGCTTCAGAGATCTGCACCATGTGGCATGCTTTGTGAGAATGGAAGCTCTGACCGCTTGACTATTTCAGTTGTTGGTCGAGGTTAGGCTCAGGAGGCCATTAGGCTCTCTTGGTCTTGGGATTCCTGTTTACTTGATGAGCTCTTCAGTAGTGGGAGGAGACTTTGTATTTGCTTTAGACGCCATGGTGTCAGCGACTATCAGGAACCTAGCTACTTGGGCTACCATCTTCTTTAGCTGTTTTTTATGCCGCCTTCTAATGTTGTAACTTTTCAGCTCTTTATCAAAAGCCTCAAAGACTGGGCATTCGAGAGTTGTACCTGTAAAAGAAGTGTTAGTAGAAGATGAAGAAGGGTTAGAAGAGTCAGAAACAAAAGATGGGGGAGAGCTTTTAAGGTCATCACTTAGATTGGACCGATCCGGGTAGCTTTTAGCATCATCACCAGAGTTGGATATGCGTAGGGAATCTTTTATGTCTTCACCCTGATTGGATTGTTGGGGGTTGATTTTAATGTTGTCACCCTTATCAGACGTGTTGGGAACTTGAGCAGAGGAAGGCTCAGAAATACCCTCTTGACTGGACTGTGGGTCTTGGTCAATGAAAGCAACTGACTCGGGGAAGAAATCCCGCAGGGTCGGCAACGGAGGAAGGGGCGCGAGGAATTCCACCTCGGTATGGGGTTGAGGGACTTTCCTCTTTTGGTGGGTGACCCTTGGTGCTCGTCTCCTTTTACCGTTTTTGTGAACGGGAGCATGCTGACCAGATTCACATGGCTTGAGAGCTGGCTTTGCTTGGTGAACTGCTTCCCTTCTTATGGACTTGAATCTGTTTCATCCTCGATAGACTTGCCATGGTTGGGAAGTTGAACGTTTGTCAGAATCAGAAGACTCAGGCAATGCATTCTCACAGGAGGTCTGTGTTCTAGTGACCTCTTGTGTTGGCAGTCTGGCTATTCGATCATGATCATCCAAGATAGGGCTGGTGAAGTGTCCTCCTTGCACTTTCTCTGTCCTTATGGCTTGGAAGGTGAAGAACCCTTCTAAGTCATGACCTCGTATGTAGTGATATGGGCACCAAAGGTTCTTGGTTCCTTGAGCGAGGTGCTTGGGTTGTTTCGATGGCTTTGGTGCAATGACCCTTACTTGAAGCATCATGCAGAACATCGCCTGAAGAAGGTCTGAGGGTTGTTCATTAATATGATACTCTTTCTTGTCTTCTTCTTCTATTGTAACCATGTCAGATGCTTCAGCAGCCACGAATGCTTTTTTAAGACTATTGAGCTGTATTTATCCCTTTTGGATTAAGGCCTCAATGTGATCTTTGAGACTGAAGCAGTCCTGAACAGGGTGCCCTAACATTCTGTAGTAGGCACAATAATTCTTGTGGGTGACAAAATCAGCATCTTCTAGTTTTTTCATCTCAGGCAAGGCGATCATTTGTTTCTTTAACACATTCGGAGTAAGGTCGAGACCCACTCCTTATCAAAGTTATAGACTTTGCTTCTCTTCTCTGCCTAATAGTCCTTTCCATAAAGGTTCGGAGGTGGAGGCACCTTATTGTAGAACTGGGGTTTTTGTTGGCTTGCCTAAGGTGTGCTCTTAGCATTGGCATGGTTCACCCCTTTGGAGAAATCTAGGGTTTGGGGAGAGGCCTTCTTAGGATCTGATACGGTGACAGCGACACAGATCATCCCTCTTTGCTGATTGCCTCGGGAATTGGGGCGAACCTTACCAAAGTTTTCGCTATTTCCCTCTCTTGATGACCTCATCTGGGGCTTGCCATGATGCTTGAAAAGGCTCTCTATATGAACTTCTTTAGAGATCAGATCTGATATAAAAATAGGGTTTGAAGCCTCGACATGTAAAGAGATCTCCGGCCGCATGTTGCGCACACATGTTTGGACAGCATCAATCTCAGTCATGGGGGTAGCTTGGTGCATAGCCAAATTTCTCCATCTTGCAATGAATTGATCAACCGGCTCATCTAGGTCTTGGGTCAATGTGAGAAGCTCAATAGCTTGAACTTTTCTTTCGACTTCATAGAATCGCTTGTAGAACAAGTGCTCCATTTCTTCCTAAGTTTCCACTGAGTTCGGAGGGAGTCGGGCATACCACATAAATGTCGGCCCGTCAAGAGTTTCAACAAAGTGACAGAGAAGAAGCATCCCATCAGCAGTTGTCTCTTGATAAGCTGAATAAAAATGGGCA
The DNA here is from genome assembly GCF_054954075.1 of Amborella trichopoda. Taxonomy (NCBI): domain Eukaryota; kingdom Viridiplantae; phylum Streptophyta; class Magnoliopsida; order Amborellales; family Amborellaceae; genus Amborella; species Amborella trichopoda. The sequence continues at coordinate 41,249,763 of NC_142344.1, read as the reverse complement.
ATATGCTTGTGAGGGGAACTCGGGCCGTTGAAGAGCGAGAGTCCCCCCTTTTGGTAATTAGGGGGAAACGAGAGCGGATCAATGTAGGAAGGATAGGGCTTCCGATACAGGGTTGTATCTTGCACTCCTAGGATCTGTCTGGCCCGTAAGCTATGGATGGACCCATGGAATCGATGTCATCTTGTGAGATTTGATGTGGGGAGGAATGATCATGCGAAGGAGGTGGCTGCCTCAAAACAGGATCGGCTGGATGAGAAAAATTGGCCCCTTGGTGAGATGAGTTCCCAAGGAGCCGAGTACTTTCCATCAGTTTGATCTTCTTCATCATCCTATGCATCATATCCTCGAATCGATTCATACGGTCTTCTTGATCGTCATTGGGCTCCTCAATAACCATCACTCTGATTGTCTCTTTAGGGAGGTTGGTCTCTTGTGCGGTCCGAATCTTGCATGTCCATCAGACTGGGTGCAGCAGGTCAGTCAGCAGAGGTTCAACATACACAAACTGAGCCCGAGCTTGTATGCACATCGGGTGAGGGCCGATCCGCAATGATCTTGAGATTGCAAGGGGCCGTGAGATTGGGCTGCCTCCCACGACACTGACAACCTTGCAAGATTCTGGCTTCCCTATCTTAAGCTCTGCCACTGCCTGTAGTAGGTAGAAAAGGTTCTCTCCTAGGGGGTTAGCAGGCTTTCTTACCATGAGCGTCTTGGGTTCCTCGGCATGATTCACATGCCTTGGTCATGCTTGGCTCTCAGGTTTTGGTGTACTTCCCTCCAGAGCCGCGACTGGGACTTTGATTGTGAATGGTCCACCTTCTTCAAGCATGTGAGGGCCATCTCCATGAGGTGGTCCAAGAATAGTAGTCAGTTCGGACTTCTGCCTTGGCTTAGGGAGAGATGGGGGATGAAGGACCTCATCACCTGAGGGAGTCTTTCCCAGAGCTCTTTTGTGAGCTCCAAAGGCAAGCTGGGTCTGCAGAGGGTACTCTTTGGGAAGGCCTTCGAGCACCAGGTCTTGAGTAGTTCGACCGGAGAAGAACGGACGAATGGGGGAAGAGACAGGTGCCAATGACCTTTTGATCGGGACCTCGAGGCAGTCTGTGGGGGTGGCGCATGTGTGCCATTCACAGAAGGGTTTTGGGTGACCTAATGGTCGACCTGGGTTTGAGCAGTAGGTTTGGCCTTCAGTGGCCAAGTACGGTGAGTAAGTGTGCGTGAGGAATTGACCTTGTGACCACCCCCCACAGAGTGCACATATATGTGCAGAGAGGGATGACAAGTGGGTCGTTTCTTGTGTACTCCGGTTAACGCAATAATATGGCTATCCCGAGCAGTGTGATGCATATGCAAAAAGTATTCAGGACCGGGTCCAAGAAGACTCAAACCCGGACAGTGGTTCGAGGCAGCCTGAGGGTTGCCCTGAGGTGTGGCTCGAGTGGATGGATCACCAGCTTTGGTGCGTGTGTGGGAGGTGGCAGCCTTAGGGCCTCCTCTTCGATGTGTCAAGCCTCTTGTTGCAAGGGTGTGATGTGATAGAGACTGGGGGCTGGCCTTACAGCGACCCGCAGGATAACTGACAATTGGGTTGCCATTTGCAAGAAAGGAAGGCACGGCCTTTCGGCTACCCCCAACAGTGGGACTAACAAGTGACTTGCCAGTAGCAGGGTGCATGCGGTCTGTGGTGGCTAGTGCGCCACCCATGCAAGGTACATTGGTGGAGGGTCCACCAAGGCTAGGAGATGGGGAGTAAGGGACTCTTAGATCCCTCTTCACACCAATCCAGGTGAAGGCCTAGGAGCTTGACACTGGGTCAACACTCAGAAGGAAGGTTGGGAACGAGGTTCGTGGAACCTTTTCTTGAGGAAGACTCACAAGTGTGGGGATTAGAAAATCCCGGACTCTCATAAAGGGGATTAAACAACCCCAACGACATGTGTTTGTTAGTGAGCAAGAATGAAAAGAAAGGAAAGCCAAGCAAGAACGATCCGATGATGGGGTAGTGTGTTACCAATGGAGTCGCCAAGCTGGTTAGGTGCCTCGATCTCGCCCTCCGGGTCAGAATGACCTGGTGGCATGGTTTAGGATCGAGACAGACCCGAGACTTGAGATCTCTCTCAAGAACTGCGTAAAGGGGATGAGGGCAGGAATACCAACCGAAGAGAGAGGAATTTGGGTCATGAGGCAAGACTCACCTCACATGAGTCCATGACACACTCGGGCTGCTTGCGTGGGTGCCCTCTTAGATCACGTGGAATGCCCCCTAGCTTGTGGCTGATTCGGAATCGCCTCCCTTGACCTGTTTCTTCTTTCCTGCAACCAGACACACACAAATTTGAGATGTAGACAAGTGGGTCAGAAGACCCCACCTTGTCTTTGGGTGAATGCACACAATCGTATATATTCAGAAGGGAAAATGGGGAATGGTGTGGCTGAATGCATGCCAAACTGACAGCCTTCTGATGTCTTCTTCACAGGGGACCCAAACATCATTCCTTAGTGGAAAATGAGGTAAAAAGGGGAGTGAGATGAAGAAAGTAAAGAGAGAGAAAGAGACAGAAAGAGGAGAAAATAGAGAGATAATAGAGAAATGAAGGAATGAAGACCAGTTTGGCATTCTCTTTGTTCTTTAGAGGAAGAAAGTAAGGAAAGAAAATAAAAACGAAGGCTAGTTTGACTTTCACCTAGCTCTTCAGAGGTAATGAAAATATTTTGTGTAGAGAGAGAAAAGGGAAATGAAGGCTAGTCTGGGTTTCACCTAGCTCTTCAAAGAGAGGAAGAAGAAAAGGAATGAGAAAGAGGGTGAATGTTAGCTTCGCTCTCGCTAAACCTTCCAAAAGCGAGAAGAGACGAAAATGAAATAAGAGAGAAAGGAGAAGAGAGAAGGAAGGGAGAAGAAGAGAGTAGAGAAAGAAGAAAAGGAATGAGAAAAAAAGGGTGAATGTTAGCTTGGTTCTCGTTAAACCTTCTTAAAAGAAAGAAGAGATAAAAAGAAAGAGAGAAGAAGAGAAGACAAGAGAAGGAGAAGAGAAGAGAAAGAGAAGAGATAAAAGAGAGAGAGAAGAAAGAAAAGAGAAAGAGAAGAGAGAAAAGAGGAGAGATAAAAGAGAGAGAAGAAAGAGAAGAGAGAAAAGAGGAGAGAGAAAAGAAAGAAAAGAGAAAGAGAAAGAGAAAGAGAAAGAGAAAGAGAAAGAGAAGAGAAGAGAGAAAAGAGAGAGAAGAAAGAAAAGAGAAGAGAGAAGAGAGAAGAGAGAGAAATGTCATACACGATGGGGTGATCCGACTATGCCAAACAGAGAAGAGAGATGAGAGATGAGAGATGTCGTGCATGGTGGGGAATCCTATCGTGCTAGACAGAGAAGAGAAAGAAGAGAGATGAGAGATGTCTATCCTATCATGCCAGACAGAGAAGAGAGAGAAGAGGGATGAGAGATATCGTGCACGGCAGGGAATCCTACCGTGCCAGACAAAGAAGAGAGAGAAGAGGGATGAGAGATGTCGTGCATGGTGGGGAACTCTGCCATGCCAGACAGAGAAGAGAGAGAAGAGGGATGAGAGATGTTGTGGAAGACGGATGACCCCACCTTGCCAGATGGAGAAGTGAGAAGAGAAGTTGATCATGGTTGGGGACCCTGTCGTGTCAGATTGAGAAGAGAGGGAAAGAGAGAAAAACATGGACGACAACTTAGCCTGCCACACGGGAAGAGGCTCAGTCTGCCATGCCAATCAAGAGAAAGCAAACAAGAGAGAGAAGAGAGAAAGACATGGACGATGGTTGAGCCTATCACACGGGAAAAGGCTCAACGCGCCATCCAGTCAAGCAACCAAGAGAGAGAAAGAAGGATAAGATCAGGGATGGCAGCTGAGCTTGCCACATGAGAAAAGGCTCAATCTGTTATCCCTGTCGTGAGAGAGTAGGCCAAAGAGAAATAAAAAGAGAAAAAAAAGAATCATGAAGAGAGAAGGAAATAAGAAGAGAGAGAAAGGAAAGAAGAAGAGAGAGAAAAGGAAAGAAGAAGGGAGAGAAGAAAAAGAAGAAGGGAGAGAAGGGTAAGAAGAAGAGAGTGAAGGAAAAGAAGAAAAGAGTGGACAAAAAAGAGAGAGAGAAAGGAAAGAAGAAGAAGAGAGAAAGGAAAGAGGATAGGAGAGAGAAAGAAAAGAAGAGAGGAGAGAGAAAGAAAGAGAGAAAGAAAGGAGAGAGGAGAGAGAAAGAAGGGAGAAAAAAAGTGGAGAAGAGAGAAAGTTTACCTCGTTGGGGGAAGGGTACTTACGCAAAGTCTTCTCTCTCCCTCTCTCCAAAGAAAGTCAAACGTGACCCAAAAGTGAAGAACAAGCCCAATGTTTAATTGATCAAGAGGGGTCTATTACATGAGAGTATCATGTGCTTATATAGAAATTCAATCCAAACATGAGTGGATGCCCAATTCTTAACCTAATTGTGAAAAAATAGGAATTAAATGAATTAAAGAAAATTAAGAAATATAGGACAAAATGACAATTTTGGCCCTCTCCCACATATCTTGAAATTTCAATTAAGTCCCTATCATGGCCAGGCAATCTTTTCAATCTTTTAGGGTCCTTTCAGGGTCTCTCCGGTCTCTATCTGGCCAAAAGATTATTGCTTTCTTGATAGCATGGGGAGACGGTCGTTTTGATATCCATTTCGGACATCGGGTTCTTGGCCATGATTACGAGGTGTAAAATTCAATAGAAACGTAAGAACTTTGATTCAAGATCACGCTTATTTCTCTTTGTTTTTCCACAATTTCTTTGTTGTATTTAGACGAGCATGCCTTCATGAGAATTAGGCAACTAACGTGGCTCGATTTGGTGCTCAAACGGCCATTTTCCAAATTAGGTCTTTTGGTCAGAATTTGGTTTCCGGTGGCCAAAAATTGTAGTAACTTAGTCATCTTTTTATGGTGAATCCAACCATCCATCATTGACCCGAATGAAGCCTCCAATGTTGTGGTCATAACGGATCTGCTTTGAGGTCGATCCGATACGTGAGCATCGTCATGTGGCCATTCGATCGACGAAACCTCTTGCTGTAAAATTCTGCAACAATGCTTTCGATCATGATTTTCTCTCTAGTTTTCCTCCGGCTCAGCCACGACATGGGTCATGCCATATATCGAAACGTTCAAGCCGACGAGACGAACATGCTCTTAAAATTTTGGCTTGAACTGACTTAGGACGAGAGAGATATGACCTTCCAAAGTTCAGCCCGAAATGATAAAACTTAGTTTCCATTAATGGAAGCTGGTTCACTGAGGGTGCATCGCAATAATGTGTGGCCTACCTGTTTTGGGTAAGTTAGCCATGACTTGGTCAAAAAACGTTCAATCAAGTCGAAACTTGAGCCTTAGGGTTTTGTCAAAAATTTTGTATCCAATGGCAGTGGTTCCACATTCGTTTGACGCTCTAGTGATAGGGATGTAATAATAAAGTCAATTTCTAGTGCGCTAGAGGCCTATTTTCCAAAACTGATTTTCATCTGTATTGCCTTAAACTTGTTGGATCGCGACGAAACATGGCAGGTGTGCTCAAGAGACCCTTAAGCATGATCTTGAACCTTCTGGGGTCATTCTGAGAGTGTCAAAAGTTTCACTTCTAGATTAAGGCTTATTATCCTATGACTTCCGTAGTCCACAGGCATTTTGGTAATTGCAGACCTAGGTCGTGAATTACTCTCTCCTTATTCTCATCGGGGATCCAAGTATTGAAAAATATTCTCAAACACATAGTCAACGAAGTGCCCAATTAGGGTGGAGCTCCCACTAAGAGACTCAGCTCCAGTGTTCTGTGGTCAGGAACTTGTCCAGCACGCATCCCCAATATTTTGGGAGCTCTCTTCTACTTTTAGGATTCTCGATCCCGTTCACAATTGAACTCGCTCCCGCTACCACATGGATATCGCTCCCACTGTCCCACGGAACTCCTGAACAAATTAGAACCCCACTCCAAGAATTTTAGGATTGTGATCCCTAAGGTCCCTGAACTCCATCCTTAGGGAGGATCCCACCATGAAACAAAATAGAGCCACCCACCATTAAAATAGTAGGGTTATCCGCTAAAAAACACGTAGAAATTGCTTCTGAGATTCAAAGTAGTTGTTTTAACCGTAATTCTATATGAGTAATTTTTTGGTACTCCAATAAAAATGTTAATTTTCTTCTCCAAATATCGGTGGGGTCCTGGTTTCCATCCACATGGGGATGAGGAAACCCTCTCTTGAACAACCGCAAAGGTTCGGCATGCGGTGGATGTGCGGGCCCTCCTGCTTGTGGATAGGAGGCCGATGGTGAGAGAGATTTTTACGACTGGAGAGTGAATCGCTCTTATGCCGCTTGGGGGTTCAGAGATGCGCCTGAACGGATAACCATCTTAGAACAATTACGATGCCCTCCAGCTGCTTTGTCAGCGTGGTTTGGACGGGAGCCCTCCTTAGGTTCTCAATCTCTCTCCTCTCACTCTCTCCGTGCTATCGGGATGGGAACCTATGTCCCTCCTCCCTAGATGCCCTTTCAAGCGGGGTTTGCTGGCTGCTAAGAGGGGGGGCGGTTGTTGGTAAACGTCTAGGGCAAAGGCCCACAGGTTAGCACACGTCGGTGGGCTCGCGGACGGGCATGGACTGTCGAGCGGACAGGGTCACATGCACGAAAGTGGGAGGAATAGATAGATAGATAGAGAGAGAGAGAGAGAGAGAGAGAGAGAGAGAGAGGAGTAATGACTCAGCTTAGGAGAAGTGGGATGACTCGCCCGACCGGGGTGTCCGTGGGACCGCACACTCAAGGGTACCCTCTTTCTCAATGTTTTTTCTCTCTACCTCTCTTTCCTCCCCCAACTGGACTAGGGAATCACAGAGTAAGACAAGACAACAAGAATAAACTAGCCTTGATGCTTCTCCGCCCTTGGGGTATCGGAGCCTTCCAAAAGGGGGACTTTTGGAGCGATTTTCTGAACTTTTTTACAATGAGCTAAGCTTGCTTATATCGAGGATTCACCAAACAGGGGTGAATGCTCACAAGCTAAGTTTAATTACAATTAAATAAATTAAAAACAAATCCAAAATTTAGGTGCAAATGACCAAAATGTCCGTGTTATCTTTTGGCCGAAAGATGAGACTATCCCTGCATGCAGGCTGCTCCACCATGGGAAAACCTTGGAAGCTGGTCCTACAACTTGCAGCAACTGTTCGGCTTTTTCAGCAACATATCTGCGTTCTTCTTTCGATTGTGAGAATTTTGATGCCCTTTATTATGTTGTGGTGGCCTTCTTCCCCGGGGTGAAAGTTCGGTCAGTTTTACGAACTTTGTTTGTCAGTGCGTCTCCGAGCTATGTCGTTTTAGCTCCTGGCTTTGCTTGGAAGTCAAAGAGGAGGTCGTTGCAGTTGTTTTGCTCCAAGTTGGGGCTGATTTGGTGCAGATTTGTGGCTTTGCCTAATTTGGAAGGTTGCCGGAGAAAGGGATTCAAGCAATCGACTGGATTTGCTTCTTTGGTGACCTGAGGACTTGCATCCATTGAATAAGGGATTGAATGAAAGAGTTATACTAGATTGTAGCTCTGTACGAGGTGGTTCTTTTGAACTCATCCTCGCGTTAATGCATGGCCTAGATTTTGAGCTATGCTTCACCGAATCCGGAGCTTGTTGAATTCCTTTTTTATTTTCTTGGTTTCTCCGCCTTCCTTCTCAAAGCAATGGGGGATCCTGATCAAGCCACAGTGAGTGCCTTAGTTCAAAATGACGGGGCCGATATGATCTAGAACATGTCAACGTTTGAGCTCTGTCTGATTTCAGAGAAAGGCGTAATGGGTTAGAGAAGTTGCTACCGGAAAATGTTGGCGTAGTCTCCATTTCTGGGATGGGTTTAGTGAAGCCGCATTGTGTTGTGGTAAAACCCATAAGTTGTGAGGCTGCATGAGCATAGACCCTTCTAGAGGGGTCAGATTGAGCCCAAATTTGGTCCTCAAGGGTTTTTTGATGTTCTGAGTACAATGGCGATGATCTGGTGCCTAGTTGCAATCACTATCATAGGGCTACAGTGAAGGTTCTTCTTTGGTGCAAGGGCATCACAACCAGATCACTAGGCTGGAGGCTTTATTTTTCAGCACAAACCTGGCCTGCAGGTGTTTCGTGAACCTGCGAGACCAAGCTGTCGCCGACTCTCTCCTTATTCACGTGAGCTCATTGAGGTATGTCAAAAATGATGACAACATTAATCCCTTACAAAAGTTTTTCATTTGAATTCCTATAGAAAACTAGTCACCTGAATTCTTGAATTCATCAAGGCCAACTTTTATAACATACCTAAAATCTCCTTGTATATTAAAGATTTCTTGGTTTTCCTATAAAATTAACAGCTTCCCATTTGATTTCCCTACAACTTGCTTGAGTCTTTCTAAAAAATAAAGGAGCTCGAACTCTTCTCTTCCTCTGTCAAGGATATCACAAAGCTTCACAACCATGGAGCTACTTGCAATCCAATGAACTGTTTTTCATCGAAGATTTTAGCCATTTTCAAAGCTTGTTTGGCCTTTTGGAGATCGCCCTGGAGGTCCCCAACTACTAGCAAGCGAGATTGAGATGGGTATGTAGATTTTTGTTGCTGTTAATGTGTTCTTGAAGTTTGAGAGAGAGAGAGGGGCACATTTTGGCCGATGGGTCCATTGGAGTAGGGGGACAGAGGTTGAAGAGGTGGTGAATGTCTGATCAAGAGAGAAAGATAGAGAGAGTAAGGAAGAGAAAGAGAATGAGGATAGGTGGAGATTGGCTCCAAGTTAAGCAGAACACGATCCAACCTTGAATGGAGCTCGATCCATTCAAAATAGGAACATATTTTTCTTATATGGGGGCACGACTCAACTTTAAATGCGATCCCGCTCTTACTGTCTATGGGAGTGCAATCTTAATGAGCATGAAAACACAATCCTATTTTACATGAAACGCGCTCCCGTTAAATAAGGACCTCGATCCCAATGTATCGGGAACGTACTCCATTTGTATACGGGATCTCAATCCGCAACTTTTAACCTCATCGGAACTCGCTTCCCCAGCTCCGAAGCTTTAAGCAGCCCTCGATCCAACAGTCCCGCTCCTGAAACCGGAGCCGTTCCTAGGTACTATGGTTAGCAGACGTTTTATCGTTTTCAACTTCCACGAACTACCCAAAGTTTCGTTCACCTTTCTCATTCTTTTGTATATTTATGACGAAGTGGAAAAACTCAAAGAAACTCATTACTTTAGAATTTGTATCGCAAAACCATCCGGAACCGTCCATATATGAAATGTGAAGGCTGACTGTCACTTTCAATGTGGGGAGAGGGGAAAATTGGGTAGAATAATGCAATGCACTCAACGTATCCGTTTTCTCAATATGTTACATTCTTTTATAACTAAACATAGGCAAAGTGTTCAGTAAAAGGCAGAGTCCTAGATACATTCTGATAATTTTTCTTGGATGATGCACCAGGGTACCCAAACGAAGTTATTGTGAAAAATGGGCATGGTAATAATTGCTGATCAAATATGGACAAACATTGTGGTGACATATTAACTTGAAACCACATACTACAACATCTGTACAGATCACTTTTACTATGTTTTTGCCATAACAAACATCAATGAGCACTGATGTCTTAAATATTGAAAAAAAAATTAAATAGAAAATAATAATAATAAAATCGACTTGATCGAAGTCCTCGGACTCAATTATCGTATGTCAATTCACAATTACCACTATGACCCAAAAACCATAAATAGTGAGCTAATCCTTACCCAACCGAACCCAAACCCCACGGCTAGGCGACCCACCATGGACCAGAAACAATAGATAATAACCAGGAGGCGCCAACACAGCTGATACTGGAGGCACACATTCAACCCTGTAAGCCCCATCATGCCCACCCTCAAGCCCCATCACCCTGAGAACCAATAGCCTCTGGTTCATAGAAACAGAGTGCGTAGTAAAAGAGGGAGCAACCATTGTCACCAAAATCTCATCCACACCTTTTGTTGATTGTTTTCTCGAGTAAAAGTTTATATAGAAATGTTGGGTATACGACATTGTTCTACCTGGTTTTAATGATGTGATTTTTGGCCTCGACCTCTTCAGCTTGATATAAGGCGGTGAAAAGAACTCGAGGCTCAGCTCTGTCGGGAAAAGGACACCGGAAAAATTGTATCCCCTATTCGGATTACTTCCTCCCACAAGGACTCGACCATCGGAAAGTAATTGGGCTGAAGAATGATAAAGCCTTGGGGTTGAAGATGGGCTCAAAACCTCAAACCGATGGCCTATCGGTGCATCGGGTTTATAAAGCACAGGGCACAAAACCGGGTCTCTTCCGACTCCCCAGCCTGCTGTGCCCTTTCCGGCTCCATTAATAATGAGAATTTCACCTGTGGGAAGCATTACCATGTCACCCATGACTCTTTTTAACGGCATTGTCTCAATGCTCCATTCCGGGGATTCGTCGGTTGCTTTTATTCGACCACATGTTCTAGAGGCCGGAAGGAACACGCCTTTGTTGGCTTGAAAATTAGAATGCGATGGTGCACCGCCACAAACAAGGACTTCAGCATCCACTGGTTGTGTACTGTTTACAGCTAAAATGAGTGGGAGCATTGTAGAGGAGCCAGTGCTTGGGTAATTTCGTGACTCACCGGGTAGTGCAGGAAATGTGCGTACGACGCGGTGGGTGATGTAGTCAAGGGAGATGGCCTTGGTGTTTGCGAACAAGAAGAGGGTGCCATCAGGCAAGAGATGGAGAAAAGGGTAGAGATTGTTCTCACAATCATCTCGAGTCTCTGAAAGAAACTCCAATGGATACATGCTATGCTCTGATGGATCAGTTTTTGGGACAAACTCATAGTTGAACTGTCCTCGACCGCCAACAACTATTATGCGACCATCAGGAAGGATTTGGTTGCTGGCATACCACCGTGGCATGGCAAGGCCGTCAGGCAACTCAGCCCAGTCACAGGTGGCACATGGCGAGAATGTGCGCACAACGCGCTCGCCATCGTTAGATCCACCTGTCTGAATCAAATGGCCATCAGGCGCCAGTGCGCCAGATGAACACCAAGTGTCCGTCAGTATGGTGAGAGGACGAACACCATGCGTGACCCAGTTGAGCTCGACAGAGTGTGCCCAGCAATCAGTCTGAAGAGCCCGGTCGTGACGGTCTTTGCGACAGCGGCCATTTGGCAGGGACACATTAGACGGCCCAAAATCGGTCCTGTCGAACATTATCACCCGATTGTTTGGTAGCAATGCCATGTGCATGGCCGAGATGCCAATGCTACGCTTCAAAAGCTTCCATTGACCACCTCCACTGGCTAAGGCAAGGACACAACAAGCTGCAAGTATAAGCAGTGCAAGTGGAAGGTGTGAAAGTGTGGCCATGGCGAGCCTGGTGCGTTGCTTGGAGTGAGGCTGGCCCTTCATAAATAGTGTGCACGTGTGGTTTTAAATAGCCGGCACAACCGATGCCAACGCGGTCCAGGCTCATGATTGCGACACCCACGGTCGAATCACTCTGTCATTACGAATCCTTTTTTCTAAGAACCAGCTGTTACATGGGGGATGTGATTTTGCATTCCAAGTTCGTGGAAAATGTGCTTTGGGAGTATCCTACCACTGGTGATGGGCGAGGTGGCCCCGCCCACTCGGCTTTGGCCCCAAAAAAGTGAGGCCCGAACCGCAAAGCTGGGTTAGGGCTAATGTTGATCTTGACCTGGTTCAACCCGGTCCAGCACTCTTTCCTTTCTTATGTTATTTCTTTTAGGGTTTTTTTTTACCCAGCCCAGGGAACTGACCTATGGCAATGAGGGGGAATCCGAGCCAAGGCAGACCGGACCCGTCGACGCCCGTGGCTAACCTTACCCAAACAAGGAAACGATTGAGGGATAAATTTTTGGGGTGCTTGCAGCTGCAAGTATTCACAGGGAATTGACACACTCCAAATGAGTCAGTTTTGACTTTCATCTCCAGCTTCTGAAGTTAAATAATATTTGCTGAACTTTTACTGAGAGTGGAAACAGGAAGAGTTAGTAAGAATAATATTTTGCTGAACCTTTACCTAGTGTGGAAAAAGGAAGAGTTAATGTGAGAAAGTAGAGAAACACATGCGGTTTCAATAGACTCACCAAAATTCTCTCGGTTCCCAAAAATAACCGTATCGGTTTTCCCATCTCTGCCAAATGAAAATGTTGCCAGATTGGCCGGTTCCGCTTGAAAGAAGAGTTCGAAAAGTCGAGCAGGCTAAGTTACTAGGGTTGGAACCTTTTAGAGCCCCCGACTTTGTCCCAAGTAAAAAAAAACTTAAAAAAAAAATTAAAAAAAATATATATTTGTTCCATATTTATTTATGTTTTCTGTCATTTTGGCAAACAACGAGGAGTATTTAGGACATGAATACCTATTTTTACATTTTTTCCATCTTTTTTTGAGCATTTGAAAATATCCACGATCACAAACTCTTTTTTTAAAAAAAAATTTTGTTTTTTTTTTTTCCACAATTAGTTATGTTTTGTTGAATTTTATTTTGAATATATTTTTTCTATTTTTGAAAATTTTCTTTTTTTTAATAGTTTTCAACTGCTACAGTTTCGACCCTATTACTTACTCGAGCAAGAATTCTTCTACGGAATGGGCCAAGTAGTCGGCCGGAGTCGACTTTTGGAACGTTGCTTGAAAGAACATGAGATTTAGCTCGATTTATGTGCATGCGTCATTACTCACTACTTCGAAAATTCGGCCTTGTGTAGGTCACTATGACTCAATTTTTATAAATCTAGAATGTCATATTTTTGTTAACTTTTATACACTTCTATTTTATTTTATTTTGTTTTTCTTAAAAAAATTTATTGGAAAAATTATGTTTGGATAGGGTCTCAACGCTTATATTACATAATGAGTCACATGTTTACATAAATTACGTGTCGACCATCCCAACCCAGCAACCCATTTTTTTCCAAAATTGCCCACTTGTCTGACATTTCTACCACCATAAGGGTGGGAAATCTCTCAAATTTCAGCCATATCTATTGGTAAGGGCCACTCCTACACTATAAATACTGAACATAAAATGTTGTCTAGTGATTCTAATAACGGATAATTCAACTTAAAAAAAAGTTATCTTACTCAAGGCTTGTCGGATATTTGAAATATCAACCATCCTTACCGTTCTGTATTTCTAGTATCGGACAACTCAACTTCTGAAGTTGTCTGGTATTTGAAATACTGAACTTATTATAAGTAATTATTATTACTTAGAGATCTGCCATTTAATTAGTGCAATAGTGCAATGAAAACAACAAACATACAATTTTGTCTAGTGTTTCTAATACCGGATAATTCAACTTAAACAAAAATTGTCTTACTCAGGGCTTGTCAGATATTTGAAACGTCGAACACCCCTACCGTTTTGTATTTCTAGTATCAGACAGCTCAACTTCCAAAGTTGTCTGGTATTAGAAATATTGAACTTATTATAAGTAATTATTATTACCTAAAGTTCTGCTATTTAATTAGTGCGAAAGAATTTATGTAAAGTGATTAATGTTCTTTACTTTTATTTGTTAATTACAATTTTTATTTGAATGCACTTTATTTTCGAATAAAATTTCTTTAGCTAGAATTTAGCATACTAGAATATTCTTCTATTTTGAAATATTTTGTATATAAACGTTTAATTAGAATACAAATTGTAATTTACTTCATTTTATTTTCTATTTTTACAATTAGAATATAAAACTCATCATCAAAGTCATATCTCAGCTATTTGTGGTTGGCAATTGGAATACGAAACTATATGAATAAACCAACAGAATAGTATAATAGATATCTAAAATAGAGTAGAAAAAATTGAATAGAAATTTTATTAATAGAAAAGAAAAAATTCAAATAAAAAATAAAGAAAAATCCATTAAAAAATAAAATACAATCAAAATACAATTAATAATAATGAAATAATAAATCAATAGAATTATTTACATTACTAAATTCTATTATACTCATTATTTAATATGATTTTTAATAAAAATAAATACTAATATTAAGTCCAGTTTTTAATGCTAGACAGTTAGGAAGTTGAATTGTCAATTATTAGAAACACTGAATAGCGTGGCAATTTGGTGTTTGTTGTAATAGATATGCCATTACTAATAGAGATTACAAAACACTTAGGGGGAGTCCCTGATAGATGTTGGAAATGCCAGATAGATGGGCAGTAACCCTGAATAGCGTGGCAATTTGGTGTTTGCTGTACTAGATATGCCATAATTAATAGAGATAACTTGGAGAGTCCCTGCCTGTCTCATATTGGAAATGCTAGATAGATTGGTAGTTCTGCACCCAAAAAAAAAAAAAAGTATTAAACTATAAGCACGTTTTTTCATTCTCTTTATTATTTAGGTCCATGTATACTACTTGGCTGAGTACAACGACAAATTTCATAATAAAGGTATTAAAGCTGTAAGCAGGTTTTTTCATTCTCTTTATTATTTAGGTACTTTTGAGCCATTTATACTACTTGGCTGAGTACATTCGAACTCAGATGAGTCGCTCAACTCGGAATAGTGTTGAGCCCGAGGCCTCAGACGCGTTTAAAACTTTGATATTCACCATCTATGATATGGGCTTTGCCCAACTGCTAACCTAACATCTCTCTCCGTATCCTAATCCCCCCTCTCCTCTCTCCCTCTCACGGCCTTAATATCCGTGTCTCATCACCCCACACCTCACAAGTAGTGTTTGTGAAGGCATGAGCTTTGTTTATAATGGTACGAGAGGCGGTGGACCACACATAATGTCATGGAAGTAGGTGGTGCATTTGTCATTTTAGATGTGTTGAAATAATGAATTTTAAGCTTTTTTGAAATTTATTCTCCTATCCCGTAAAATTATGGAATTTAATTTAAAAGCAGCGGGGGGGGGGCACAGGTTGTGGGGGCTCTCGGTGTGATTTATGCAAAGAAGTGATACTAAAGTTGTTGAAACCATGTCAGTAAGCAGGTTTTTTTAGTTCTGTTTATTAATTATGACCTTCCGAGCACTGTGTACTACTCTGCTGAGTCCACTTGAACTCGGATCACTCAACTTGGACTAGGGTTGAGCACGGGGTCAGAGACGAGCTTAAAAGCCTTGATATTCATCATCTATGATACGGGCATTGCCCAAGTTCTAACCTAACATCTATCTCTCCCTAATCCTGATCCCCTCTCCTCTATCTCTACCACCACACAAGTAGCATTCATGAGGTATTCATGAGGTATGAGGGGGAGGGGGAGGGGGAGGGGGAGGGGGAGGGGAAGGGGGACGGGTAGGGTGTGTGTTTTCCTTGTAAAGGCATGTGCTATGTTTGTAAAGGCATGACAGAGAAGGACGGTGGACCACACATAATGTAAGGAAAGGAAGTAGGTGGTCCAGGGAGTAGGTGGTCCATTTGTCCTTTTACATGTGATGAAACAACGATTTTAAGTTTTTTCGAAATTTGTTCCCCAATCCCTTAAAATTATTGAATTTTAAAGAATGACTTCTTGCATTGTGTTTATTTCAAGGGAAAAATTTATATAGGGCTGCATCCTTACATCAATACTTACATCAATACCTAACGATGCTGCCTTATAAGCCGTCCAATATTTTGGATGGTGCATATTTCACATTTGATCTTCATACGCCAATACTTCCAACTGGAAGCAACCGGTTACCCTTCCAGTTGTCTATCTCTCTCTCTTTCTTTCCACCCTACGCCTCTCTCTCTCTCCACCCTACACCACTCTCTCTCATCAAAACGATGGCGGTTTTGCATTGCATGATTCTCTCGTATGGATCTTGATCAATGATATAAAATGAAAAAGTGGAAACTTTTCTAGGTGAAAGCTCCTTTGTAGTTTTTAAAGGCAGTTTTTAGTGGTGTCAATGGTGGTGTTTTAGGCTCCCTTTCTCCGCACTGTCTTAAGAAAACAACCTTACCTTTTCTGCTCTCTTTGCAAAGTCCATGACAGTTTCGCATAAGCCCCATTTGTATAAAAATAAATAAAAAATAAAAGAACCATCTTTTTGTGGTTTCGGGTTTGGCCTCCGGTTTCCAACCGGGAATACCCTGAGCTTCAATAACACTCAAGGCATTCCTCTCTAATTTCAACTCCATGCCATTGGTAAGAACAAGTCAAATCTACCCACCAAGACCAACTGGCTTTTTCACAACACCTTTGTAAGGACCCGAAATTTTTGGCATAGTGGAAGACACCGCCATGGGTGACTACGAAGTCGTCGTGTGAGCATGAGGATGTTGTCGTGTGCGACACCGCCATGTGCGATGCTGCCATGCACGACACCACCATTCACGTTGCCGCCGTGCTCGACACCGTCGTATGCGTTGCTGCTGTGCACCTTACTGCCATGTAGGATGTAGCCGTGCGCATTGCCGTTGTGCACAACACCACAATACGCGTTGCAAATGTGAGCGTTGCTGACCAGGAGGAAGCCGCCGTGTGCGTTGCTACCAAGGAGGAAGCCGCTATGCGCGTCACTGTCGTGTGCGTTAGCACCGAGCATGACACTGTCGTGTGTGTTGATGCCAAGAGTGAATGTACATGGCAGTCCAGGGAACTTCTATCCTAGCTATCATAAGTGTCATGTGGCACATGTATGCGACTTGTATGCCACTGTTTACCACTTGTGTGTCCCGTACATGCCACCTGCCTGCTGCCTCCCCTTCACATCCCTCTCAAGAGTTTTGCCCTCTCTCACCCGCAACCTCCCTTTCAATAACTTAGAACCTCAAACTTGAAACCATCCTTGGAAGCTTGGCCTGTGTGGGGGAAACTTGGAGTCTTTTGGTGCATGCAAGTGGATTTAGCTTTTATGTTTTCATGCTTTGATGATACATGTTATCTTAGTTCATCCAAGTATTGAAGTTAAGCATGCTTATAGATGTGATTTTGGAAATAAGAATGGGTGTTCAAAGTATGAAGTTTAAGCATAATTATGTGTGTGACTTTAAATATGAGTATTAATGTTCAAATCATGAAATTTAAGCATGATTATCAATGCAATTTTGAATATAAATGTGTATGCATGCTATTGAATTCTTGTTGGAATATGCCAGTTTTTTCAGAACTGTGGCACCCAATTGTATGAGTGTGTGAGTATTGCAAACATCTCTGTTGATTATGAAACTTGGTGGGAAAGTACCTCTTTGAATCTAATTTAAAATGGAAAAGACCTCTTGGTATTACCTCTTTTGGTTTGAAAGTTATTAGCCATTTTGTAAAACATGTAAGAATTGTGCCATAAATTTCCAAGAACTTTACATACCTTTGTGTGAGACTGTTCACTAATCAAAATGTCTCAGAATAAGACCAAACCACTTTTAAATGAAAGATGAATGAGTCTGGTGCTGGAACCATGACGAAATTTCCTATGGATTTGAAGTTATGCCAATTTTTATATGAGACTATCACACTGGAATTTCTGTTGTTTTTCATAACTATTTTGTGTTTTTATATGGAACTGTTCAGTGATCAAAATGTCTCAGAATGAGGTCAAACCTCTTCTAAATGAAAGATGAATGAGTCTATTTTTAAAATTATTTTAGAGCCATGATGAAATTTCTAATGGATTGGAAGTTATGCCATTTTTCTAGTGAGACTGTCACACTGAAATTTACGCTGTGCTATGAAATAGTGAATGCTTATGAAATATTGAATGTGCATGGTTGTAATAAGACATGCTTTGAAATGTTGAATGTGTATGGTTGCAATAAGACATGCTTTGAAATGTTGAATGTGCATGGTTGCAATAAGACATGCTTATGAAATATTGAACGTGCATTGTTGTAATAAGGCATGCTTTGAAATGTTGAATGTGCATGGTTGCAATAAGACATGCTTTGAAATGTTGAATGTGCATGGTTGCAATAAGACATGATTTGAAATATTTAATGTGCATGGTTGCAATAAGACATGCTTATGAAATATTGAATGTGCACGGTTGTAATAAGACATGCTTTGAAATGTTGAAGGTGCATAGTTGCAATAAGACATGCCACAAATGTGATATGAAGCATTATATAATGGATTATCCATTGAAAGTGTGATATAGTATGATAAGAATGTGATATGAGCCACTACCCAACGGGTCATCTGTTGGTAGTATAATGTGATATAATATGAAAGTTATGTCATTGAGATCTTTTCCTGACACCCGATGATAAGAAGGGAGTTAGGATGTGAGTCATATGGGTGGGTCGCGCCTCCCCAATATATATAAGTGGCACTATGCAATGGGCCATCCATTGGTGGTGTAACGCCCTTCAGCTTGAAGAGAAAATGAGGGTCACATCTTGCAAGGCCACTGCCTATCAAAAGCCCCAAAGACCGCTAGGGATTGTTTATGTGTGTGAAGACATTACAAAATGGGACATCCATTTGTTATTGTCTTCCCTCCTGAGTAATAGTAGAAGTCATTAGCAATGAGATTGGATTGGCCAGACTGATAAGGCTTTTAATTTGAGAATTGGTGATATTAGGATTGCCTGCAGTTATTATATGTGTTTTTGAATTATTGATCTATTATTTCAATGGAAAGATTTCATAAATTGTTGCTCATGTGACATCTAATATCTGATTTGTGCTTGCTCCATCATGAAAGAAATTACTCACAACACAATGCTAATAAAAAAAATTGTGATGCATGACCCCATGTTGTAAAACCTGTATAAATCTTGGGGATGGTTATGAATAACTGTGTATAGGCAGGAATGCATGGCGCTTTGATCTACTTATTGGGCTTTATAACTCATTCCTTTGACTTTCTCTATTGTAGAGTGTTAACTTGTGATTTGAGGACGGACGAGTACGTGATCGTGGTTGACGGCTGGAGCCCCAAACTTGACGAGGAAGCTTATTTTTTATTGTAGGTTTTAAATGGCAGTTTGGCCATATAGTTGTTTTGTTTAGTGTTATGTAATTTTGTTGGGCCTCTAGTGCCCTGGACATATTTGTAATAATTTTGGAGCTCTTGTATATATATATTTTTTGGTTTTAGTTTGCCTAGATTTTGATGGTTGTGTTTAGAGTTTTGTTTTCTTTCGTGCCTTGCTTTGATTCCTTCTTTTCAATAGCGTTAACCACACTCCCACCTGAGTGGCATTCGCTACTTTTAGTCGCGGTCCCGCACCCTATTGCCCTTCGGTAAGTACGGTAAGAGGGCAACAGGTGGGGTTGTGACAATTTATGGTATCAAAGCAGCCAGGATAGGATTCTTGGCCAAGATAGTCTTAGAAGTGTCCTAGGGTGGTTTTGGATAGGCTAGTAACTGGGTGTTCCTGTTATACGTTGAGATGGCGAGGATTCGTGCCAAGAACTTGAGCTCGAATAATGGGAACACAGAGGCCTTCGGGGAATTATTCAAGATGCTAGGGGCCATGACTCAAATGATGAAGGACTATATGTCGACCCTAGCTCCTTCTACCCCGGACCTGACAGATATTGGATTGTATGAGAAGTTTAGGAGACTTGCATCTTCAGCATTCTCGGGACACGAAGGACTGGAAAAGGCTGAAAAATAGAGGAGGCAAGTAGAGAAGATTTTTGAAGTGTTGAATTGTTCTGATGAACAGAAAGTGAGACTGGGGACCTTTATGTTAGAAGGGGATGTTGAGCACTGGTGGAGTTCGGTGAGGCAATCCTGAGAGGAGTCAGGGACTGCGACAACCTGTGAATGTTTTCTAGTGCCATTTAATGAGAAGTACTTCCCTGATTCAATCCGAGAAAGAAAAGAAGTAGAATTTATTGAGCTGCAGCAAGGGAGACTGTCAGTGAAACACTATGCAGCTAAATTAGTAGAGCTCTCTCGCTACGCACCACATATCATCAATACAGAGGCGCGTAAGATGAGCAAGTATGAGAGGGGCTGCAGGCCAGATTCTAAGGGAGAGTAATGTCAAGCAATCTTAAGACATTCTCCCTGTTAGTAGACCTAGCCATGAAGATTGAGAGAGATTATGAAGAGTTCCATTTGAGGAAGGAAGGGAGAATAAGGTCCACACCATTTGGAAGTTTTGGGAGGAAGACTCGGCCGCCTCTTAAGAGAGATTTTATGGGAGGGACTAATTAGGGCAACACTAAAATCCAAAAGGCCTTCCCGGGAGATGTGAGGGATCACCGGCACCCAGCCTGCTCATATTGTGCATTGAATAACCACTCTTCGGCTGAGTGCTACAAGAAATCGAGAACATGTTATCGATGTGACAAGCCTGGCCAACTGATCAAGAACTACCCTATGATGAAGCTCGAGGATAGATCGAAGACTCAGGGTCTAGTGTTTGTGCTGACGGAACAGGAGGCAAAGGATTCTACCTCAGTGATCCGAGGTAAGCACTCTGTTTGTGGTAAAGAGGCTAGAATTCTAATTGACCTTGGTTCCTCTCATTCTTTCATTGCACCTTATTTTACGTGCCATCTAAGTGTTGAACTTTCACTTCTTGGCTCGAATTTAATAGTGTGCACACCTATCGGGGATTCTATGAAACTGACATGATTTACAAACAATGTGGGCTTTTACTTGAGGGGTGTGTCCTACCCATAAACTTGATACTTCCAGATTTTCGGGACTTTGATGTTATTTTGGGTATGGACTGGTTGTCCACACACCATGCCACTGTTGACTGTTGTGATAAGACTGCTACCCTTAGACACCCTAACCGACCTGAGTTGCTCTTTGTTGGTATCAAGGAGGTTCCCCCTCTATATTTTATTTTGACCCTTTGGGCTTACCATCTTTTGGCTAAACGATGTGTTAGATACTTAGCCTATGTGGTAGAGAATCAAGACATTTAGTCCAAGTTAGAAGAGATACCAGTGGTAAGAGAATACCTAGAGGCCTTTCTCGAGGAATTGTCATTCTTGCCTCTAGTAAGGGATATAGAGTTTGAGATAGATGTGGCACCTGACATTTATCCCATCTTTAAAGCCCCTTATAGGATGGTCCAGCAAAATTGAAGGAGCTGAAAGAGCAATTGTAGGAGTTGTTGAAAAAGGGATACATCCGACCCAATGTGACACCTTGGGGTGCACCAATTCTGTTCGTGAAAAAGAAAGACGGGTCCATGAGACTCTGCATAGACTATAGGCAGTTGAATCAAGTAATAGTGAAGAACAAGTACCCCTTGTCTAGGATTGATGACCTCTTTGACTAGCTTCAAGGGGCCTTAGTGTTCTCTAAGGTTGATCTCTGATCGGATTATCATCAACTGCAGGTAAAGGAGGGGGATGTTCCCAAGACCGCATTTAGAACCTGATATGGCTACTATGAGTTTTTAGTAATGCTGTCTGGATTAACTAATGCCTCAGCTGTTTTCATGGATATGATGAATATAATTTTCAAACCCTTTCTAGATGATTTTGTTCTGGTCTTTATTGCTGATATTTTAGTGTATTCGAAGAGTCTAAAAGAATATGAGCAACACCTGAGAGTTGTCCTTCAGGCTTTAAAGTTGGAGAAGTTATATGCCAAGTGTGGTCTTCCTTGGGCACGTTATTTTTAAGGATGGGGTCACGATTGACCCTTCTAAGATTGAAGCCGTACTCAAGTTGGGAAGACCAACAAAATGTGTCAGAGGTCCGTAGTTTTCTAGGGTTAGCAGGTTATTATTGGTGCTTTGTAGAAGGATTTTCAAAAATAACGCTCCCTCTGACTTGCCTAACCCATAAGAATGTGAAATTTGTATAGTCAGATGACTGTGAGAAAAGTTTTCAAGAGTTAAAGAAGAGATTGACAACAGCTCCGATACTGACCTTACCAGAAGGAAATGAGGACTTTGCAATTTACACCGATGCCTATCGTAAAGGGCTCGGATGTGTGGTTATGCGGCGAGGGAAAGTCATTGCATATGCCTTCAGACAGTTAAATCCACATGAACTAATCTACCCAACCCATGATTCGGAGATTGCGGCAATAGCGTTTAGCTTGAAAATCTCGAGACACTACATCTATGGGGCCCAATTTAAGGTATTTACGAATCATAAGAGCCTCAATGTAAGGAACAATATTTTTTTGGCTTGAGGAGGAGCACAACAATAAGAAGAGAGTGCGCGCGACAAAGAGCACTGCCGCACGCAACAAGGAATTCATGCCGTCGTGCACGACAAAGAGAGAAGGATGACGCCATGGGTGACTTGGACAGAGAGGAAGCTGCCATGCGTGCAAGGGATGCCGCCGTACGTGCAAGGGATGCCACTGTACGTGCAAGGGATGCCGCTGTATGTGTAAGGGATGCCGCCGTGCGTGACTTGGACAAAGAAGAAGCCGCCGTGCATACAAGGGATGCTATCGTGCTTGACTTGGATAGAGAGGAGGCCACCGTGCTTGCAATGGATGCCTCCTTGCTTGACTTGGATAGAAAGAGAATGCCACCGAACACGACACCGCTATGAGTGTTACTGCTGAGCATGGATTCCTAGAGAACTTTTATGCATGTCTGCCACTTGGATGCCACAGTAAGCCACCTAGATGACATTGAATGCCACTTGTAGCCACTTGGTTGCCACTTGCCAGCTGCCTCCCCCTCTTGATTTATAAATACTACCCCTCTCACCCCTCCTAGGACTTTGCTCTCCCTCACTCACAAGCCCCCTTTTTCAAACACTTAGAAATCCCTACCACTTGGAGCCATT
The DNA here is from genome assembly GCF_054954075.1 of Amborella trichopoda. NCBI lineage: Eukaryota > Viridiplantae > Streptophyta > Magnoliopsida > Amborellales > Amborellaceae > Amborella > Amborella trichopoda. Next base: position 41,227,076 of record NC_142344.1, on the reverse strand, counting down.
TTTGGGAGCTTGGAATATTGGCTTGTGTGGGGATTTTTGTGAAACTGTTGGGTGCATGTAAGTCGATCTAGCATCTATGTCTCCATAAGTTTGTTAAATCATGAAATTTAAGCGTGGCTATAAGTATTATTTTTTAATATGGATGTAGATGCATACTATTGAATTTATGATAGAATGTGACCCATTTTTCCAAGACTGTAACTCTTTTTTTGCATGATAGATTGAGCATTAAAGATAAACGTGTTGGTTATGAAACTTGGTAGGGAAGGACCCCTTTGAGTCTAATTAAAGGGGGAAATGAGCCCATATCAATATCTATCTTGATTAAAAATTTATGAGCCATTTGCTAAAACATGCCAAAATTGTAACATGAAATTTCAGGAACTATGCATGTAATTGTAATGAACTGTTAACTGATAAAATTCTATCCAAACAATCCCAAAGTACTTTTAAATGAAATAAGGATATGTCTACTTAAATTTTTTTTTTGGAACTATTTTGAAATTAGTTATGGTTTGGCAATTATGCCTCTGTTTGTATGAATATATCACTGTTGTGAGTTGCAGTGAATTTCCAGAACTATTGCACGTTTTGTATTGAACTGTTTTCTGACCAATAATGTCCAAATGATCTCAAAATAATTTTAAATGAAATATGGGTATGTATACTTCAAATTTTATTTTATAACCATGTTGAAATTCTTTATGGTTTGGGAATTATGCCTCTATTTGTATAAATATATCACTGTTGTGAGTTGCAGTAAATTTCCAAAACTATTCCACATCTTGTACTGAACTTTTTACTGACCAAATAGTGTCCAAATGATCCCAAAAAACTTTTAAATAAAAAATGGGTATGTCTACTTCAAATTTTGATTTGGAACCATGTTTAAATTCTTTATGGTTTGGGAATTATGCTTATGTTTGTATGAATATGTCATTGTTGTGAGTTGAAGTGAAATTTCAGAATTTTTATATGTTTTATGAGAGACTGTTCACTGACTAATATGTCTCTGATTAAGGCTAAACCACTTCTACATAAAATGTGGATGAGTCTTTTTTCAAGTTGGTTTCGAGACCACAATAAAACTCTTTATGGATTGGAAGTTAGGCCAAATTTTCTAAGAGGTTATCATAATAAAAACTTTGTTCTGTTATAAATTACTGAATATGCATGGTTGAAATGAGGCACGCTTATGATATAGTGAATGCTCATTAACTCTTGAATAATTGTGATGAGTCATGCTTGAGCATAAATGAATGAATGCTTATGATATAGCGAATGCTCATGAACTCTTGAATAATTGTGATGAGTCATGCTTGAGCATGAATGAATGAGTGCTTATGATGCAATGAATGCTCATGAACTCTTGAATAATTGTGATGAGTCATGCTTGAACATAGATGAATGAATGCTTATGATACAATAAATGCTAATGAAGTCTTGAATAATTGTGATGAGTCATGCTTGAGCATGAATGAATGAATGCTTATGATATAGTGAATGCTCATGAACTATTGAATAATTGTGATGAGTCATGCTTGAGCATGAATGAATGAATGTTTATGAGATATGCATGTGCATGATTACAATAAGGCAAGCCTTTAATAAGAATGTGACATGAAAACACTACGCAATGGGATATTCATTGGTGGTGGATCTGATATGATAAGACTGTGTTATGAAACACTACGCAATGAGATATCTATTGGTAGTGAGATATGAGATACTGAGACTACTGAATGAGGCACTACGCAACGGGTCATTCGTTAGTAATGTAATATGTTGTGATATATGTTTATAGTGCAAAATCATAGAGATCTTCAAAGGAATATCCCTTTGATCTGAACACCACCAACTGATTTTAAAAGAAGATGATAGAGAATGTGGGGAAAATCGAATTCTGATATGAGACCAGATCCACTGAGAAACGAGCGGATCTGTTCTCAAATCAGTGGTAGCGCCAGCATTGATCGAAATATGAAACACGAAGTAAAAAGCAATAAAAACTAATCTATTCTAATTAAAATGAAATAAAAGTAGAAAATAAATAATAAAAGAGTAAGTAATGATACCAAACCAGACCAGATGGCCTTGGACTCCAGAGCCTTTTGAGCCTCGCCCGTAACAGAGCCGATCCTCATTTCTCTCTCTGAGTTAGATGTTCACCAGAAAGTCTCTGGCTGAAGAAGGGTGGTTGTGCCTTAAGGTTTTCTAAGACTTAGGTTTTCTATCAGGAGGCTCGGGTTCCTGAAACAGTTTCTAGGGTTTTCTCTTCTCTCGTGTAACTCTCTCTAAGTTTTTTTTTCTCTTTGATCTCTATATGTTATCTTCCCTAGAGTTCTGGTCTCTCAGAGTTTTATCTCTATCTTCAGTCTCCTAGGGTTTGGTCTCTCTCTTTCCCATCCAAATGACCACAAAAAGAGGGTTTATATGGGTAAAAATCCGTTGGGGAAGATATACTCATATAACCAACACGTACTTATTCAAAAATATGGGTTTACTAGGTTAAGTATGATCTTAAGGGTTCAAGAAACTACCTAATTTGCAAGATTTAAAATGGGGTGTCTATAGTTGGACCTCTTTGGCACTTCCAGTCCTTCGAGGGACAGTTGAGTGGCAAAGAAGTAGACACTCTGGCATTTCCTATCCTTCGAAGGGCAGGTGAACGTCAAAGATTTCTTCTTAAGGTCACATGGTCCGAGAGCACACGAGCTATCCCTCCAAGTCATTGCACTCATCGTGCTCACCCACCGAGGGAATTTTTCCTCCAAGGGTTTTCAGCGTGAGATGTCGATGAGTTACACAAGCTTGAAACTCGAGTTGGATTTTTGGCTATGCCACTTAACTTCAGGGGTTTTGCAGTTCGAAAATTTTTAACCCTGGCATCTTCTTTGATCGCCTTAAGGTTTCTTAAGGCTATCTATAGGAAAGAATTTCTATAGGAAGAGATTTGTCTGGCCGAATCCGAAGTGAGAGATGAGGCAGCAACACTGCAATCGCAGCAAACATGGTAGTCATCATGTACGGCTGTCCAAGTTCAATCATTTTAAAAGACGTTTTAGAAATTTTGAAGATAAGGGGAGATGTGAAATAGAACCCGGAGCAGGGACAGGTTATGATTTTAACAAAGAAATTAAAGTTTTTGGAAACATAAAACATGTAGTGAAAATTTTGAAAAGGGGAAGATATTTTCGAAAACAAGGTCGATTAGCAGTTTAAACTCCTACAACCATAGGGCCCTCTAAGCAATTTAAGGTCATGCAACGATGGATGGTGTAGTCGGTAGTTATACCCCTACAATCGTGGAGTTTTTATTATTATTTTTTTTTCTGCCCCTTTTGGGGGGTGGTGTTCTTTTAGTATAGGTCTTACAACTTAACCACTTGTGATCCATTTAGTGGACCCTATGTGAGCATATGGAGTCTTTTCTTGAATCATCGTGATGAGGAATCATCAAGTACTTCTTTATCTTCCAACCTATCTCTTGCATTTCAATTCACGGAAGCGTTCTTTGGAGCTTTCGAGCAAACAATAGTGTTGAAAATATAGGATATCATCCCTAGATGTTCAAAATCTCTTTGGATTTTTTATTTCATTCCTCCACCACTCACCTTTCGATGTTTCAGACGATCTAAGTCCTTTACAATGTTTCGTCAAGCTAATGCTTATTGACTTTTCTTTGAGCACCACTTTGACTTAGGGGAGGAAAAGAAGATGTTTAGAGAAAAAAGACATTGGTGATTAGAAGGAAGGAGAGAACTTCTTCTTTTTTCTGTCGCCCCAGGGTCGCTTTCGAGTGTTTAGCCCCATAGCCTTTTTTCGAATGCTTGGGGTTCCTTTCGGATTTTCAGCTTAGCGGATTTTTTTGTTTTTTATTTTTCATCCCTCCGAGGTCCCTTTCAGGTTTTCAGCCCGGTAGCCTTTTTTCCAACGCTTGGGGTTCCTTTCAGATTTTCAGCCCAACAGATTTTTTTTTTTTTTTTAAGAAGAAGAGAACAATGACAAAGGAATAAGAGGAGGCAGAAGAAGAGTCAAAGGTGCCCCTTTTTTTTTTTAGCAATTCACCTTAAGATCATGTAAGAATTCAATCATCTTTCCCTTTTTCAAGTGGCAGGGAGGTTCTAATATCAGTCTTCCTATGATTTCCCTTGACCCAGGTTAGCATCCAAAATCTATTTGATAAAGGTTGTTGAATTTTGATGAACTTTTCCTTTAAACTGCTCCACTTGGTTTCCAAATCCCTTAGCCTTCTATATGGATGGATAGGCTCATCAAGGTTTTCCCGTTAATGGAGTACTTTATGTTACTCTTTAAGCATTAATGCCTTTTGAAATGTGAGGCATGAATGCATCATTTGGTTATTTGCAAGGGGTGAGTGATCACCCAACTCCTTTTCGATAATCTTTTTCATTGCAAATTTTGAATTGTTTTTTGGAGGTTAACTCCATGATAGGCTCCTTTTCAGTGCTCGAGATTAGGTGAGACTTTCACACAAGAGGAGTGGTTGAGTTGGTACTAGATGGCCTTACGACTTGTTGGGAGTCAACAAAGAAGGGTCCAATCTCATTAGTTGCCCCCGTTATATTAAACAACCTTATGACGTGTTGGGAATCAACACACAAGGGTTCAATCTCATTAGTTGTCCCTATTGTATCCTCTTCATGAGAGGAGTTTGCCCCTATTGAATATTTTGATGGGGTTGCCCTGAAGGGCTTTCTGTTCTATTAGGAACTTGATCTTAACAGGGTGCATTTTCTTGACATGGTGGTGCACCGGTTATTGAAGTTGTGCTCATGTCGTTAATGAATTTTAGTGCGTCTGCCTCTTGAGGAGGTAGCATAGTAGGATTTTCTATATCCAATTCTTGATCCCAGATTAGTGGATCATTCAAGAAATCTTATGAAAGTGGCCCAGGTGGGCCCCTTAAAATTTCCAAAGGTTCGAGCTCTATCAATTCAATTAAAGATGTCAAATGTTTAGGAATAGTCAAATTTGGGATCTTTGCTTTTCCATCATCTATAACTGGGTTTACCTCTAGAGGTGACTCAGTTAAATATTCTGAGCTTGGCTCCTCATCCCATATAGGTGGGTTGGCCAAGAAGTCTAGTGAAGGTGGCCCAGGTAGGCCCTTTGAAATTTCTAAAGGTTTATCTTTTTTTGATAGTTGAGGTGTTGGCCCCTTATTTGGAAGTGTAATGGGAGACTATGGGGTGTTGACCCCTTGTTTGGAAGATGATCCCTTGTCGTTGATCACATCAATTTCTAATACGTCGTCCTCATCATATTGATCCCACTTAGGTGGAGCATCAAGGTTTTGGGGTGAAGAGCTTCCTTTTAGCACCTGCTCATTTGCCCCCTCAGGAGTTGTTGTTCAAGAATTAAGGTTTTTCTTGTCGTCAGTCCATAGCTTCAAGACCTTGGTTGAGCTTACGCTCGAGTTCATATTGCCCTTGTGAGTTTGATTCGTTACCACACATGTATGAATCATTTATTGTATTAACTTGAAAGTACGGGTTGAAGGGTTCATATGCCGTAGTGTCACTCTCAAAGATGGGGATTTCTTGTGCCACTTTTAAGGGTGTATCTTGGAGTGGAATTCCATATGTGATACCCCTTTCTTTTCCTCTCTCTTTGGTTATGGACTTGGAGCTAAGATCATCCTCACTACTTTGATCTTGAGTATCCCTAGTCATTAACTCCTGGGTGAGGTTATACTTGCTTTGTTCTTCATCTACTAGACTTTCCAACTAATTACTTCTTATGCTGCAAGGCCTTTGTGGATGTTCTTCGAGTTTGGGCATAGCTTGTAATTCACCAATATTCTTTGTCTAGACATTTGGAGTTTTTGATTCTTCTTTGGTATCAACATCTTCCTTTTTGACACTTATCATGTCGTTATCGATGAGATCTTGAACTCAATTTCTGAAAGCTCGACATTCCTCAGTGCTATGGGCACAGTTTTGATGCCAATCACACCATCGAGATGTGTCGCCTCCATGGAAAGGTGGAATCTTAGTTGTTGTCGGTAATTCTATGAGCCTTGCCTTAAGCAACTTCTTCATGACATCGATCATAGGCTCATCAATGAGAGTGAATTCCCTTAGTGTGGAAGTCTGCATTCTCCATGTGGTAGAATGAATTTTGGTCGTTTCTTGTGAATGGTTTGCAGAAGGGTTGCTTTTCTTGATCATGTTCACCTCTCCCTCTTGAGAAGGTTTTTCAACTGCGGCTTTATCTTCCTTGGCTCGCTCATATTGCGATATTCTTTCAAGAATAACATCAAGGGTTGCTTTTCTTGATCATGTTCACCTCTCCTTCTTGAGAAGGTTTTTCAACTGCGGCTTTATCTTCCTTGGCTCGCTCAAATTGCGATATTCTTTCAAGAATAACATCAAATGAGTTATGGACTGTCTCCATACTGTAGAACGTGACACATTCTGGAGTCATATTCTCTAATTCCAAGCTTACCCTTGCAGCTTCAGGGAGTGGAGTTTCAATGACTCACATAGCAACCTCTCTGAATCTGGTTATAAACAGGGAAGGAGATTCGCCTGATTTCTGTTTGATGGAAGTTAACTCACTAAGGGTGATGGGTCCTATCCTTCCTCCACTATAGCGAGAGGAAAATTGCCTAAACATTTCGTCAAGAGTTGCTTGAGGGTTATCGTTCATGAATCTTCAGTGCCACATCAAGTGTTATTTTGATGAGCTATGCGAGAACATGACCTTAAGTTGGTTGTGGTCTCGTAACGTGTGGACCATCAATAAGTAGGCATTGATGTGTGCCTCAGGATCGCCTTTCCCTAAAAATCTGTTTCTAAACTGCGGCATCACAAACACGACTAGTAGATCTTCTAGGTGTCCTAGAATTTCTTGTACATAAGCTTTAGGAGTTGAAAAATCACATATTCTCATTTTCTTTAAAGAGTCTTGGAGGTGTTTCATACTAGCGACTTGTGTTGTCGTTATAGCCATGAGTTGGCTTAGTTGTATGGTCTATTGAATCTGACTTGTGAAATGTGGCTCGTATAAACTGGCTGTGGGGCCCATGTAGTGGGTTGCCTCAAGGACTGAGCCAGATGAATGTATTGAACTTGATGTGTCGGTTGTGGGCTTGAAGACTCACCCGAGTTGAGTTGGGTTAGAGTATACCCATTCGGAGGTTGAAACACCACTTAACTGGGATGGACGATTCAAGTTGTTATGATGATTAGACCTTTGACCTTGGGCGGCTAGGTCTACCTGACCCTGACCTTGATTGGATGATCTATCCTTATGGTTAGGGTATTCTCTTGCCCCAGCACTAGAATGAAAGAGTGAAGGAATGCGTGGCAAAGGTTATGGGATAGGTGGGTCAGACCTCGCCCTTTTCCTCTCTGATGAATGTACACAAGCATGCACATTCAAAGAGAAGAAAGAAAGACAGGGGGAGAGAAGAATTCGACCAAGCGAGAGGATCAGAGCAGTGACTAGGCTGATTGAGAATTAGCTTAACGTGGTGGCAAAATGGGCTCGGTAATGAAGACCGACACACAGGATCACCATTAGACGTTATTACCAATATCAACCAACTAAGCATAATGGTCGGTCTGTCGTGGCAGTACGATAGGCCAAGTGATCCAACCGAAGCGACATTATGACTAGACGACAGGCCTGCCATGAGATGCTAACCTCAATCCCTCTTGGTCGAACACAAGAGTAGCAAATGAATGGTTGAAGAGAAGAAGGGAATAGACAGAAAGAGAGAGAAGAAGGAAGAGAGGTGGGAGAAGATGGGAGAGAAGATGCAGTCGACGTTAGGCATTGCCAACTGTTTCAGGAGATGAGAGAGAGAGGATGTTGTCGATGCTAAGTCTCGCCAACTGACAGAAGAAGAGAGAGAGAAACCAGTCAGTGCTAAGTCTTGCCGATTGATAGAGGAAAAGAGAGAAAACCAGTCAGCGTTAGGTCTCGCCGACTGACAGAGGAAGAGATAGAAAACTAGTAGGCACTAGGTCTCATCGACTGACAGAGGAAGAGAGAGAAGACAAACTGGTGCTACAGCTCACTGACTGATAGATGGAGAGAGAGAAGGCTCAGTCGACGTTGGGTTTTACTAACTGACAGGGAGAGAGAGAGGAGATCAACCGACGCTAAGCCTCATCGATTAATAGAGGAAGAGAGAGAAATGCAGTCAGTGCTAGGTCTCACCGACTGACAGAGAAAGAGAGGGAAAACCAATCAGTGCTAGATCTCGCCAGCTGGTTGAAGAAGAAAGAGAAGGCCAACTGGCGCTAAGTCTTGCCGACTGATAGAGCAAGAGAGAGAAGGCCCAGTCGGCACTAGGTCTCACCGATTGATAGAGAGAGAGGAGAACAATCATAGATAGATCTCACCAACTAATAGAAGAAGAGTGAGAAGCCAACAGGTGCTAGGTCTCCCCGACTGACAGAGCAAGAGAGAGAAGGCCCAATCGACGTTAGGTCTTGTCGACTGATAAAGAGAGAGAGGAGACCAACCGGCGTTAAGCCTCACCGGTTGCATCAGAAGGGGAGAAAGAGAGAGAGAAAGAGAGAGAAAGAGAGAGAAGAGAGAAAAGAGAGAAAGAGAGAGAAGACAGAAAAAGAGAGAAAAGAGAGAGAAAAGAGAGGGAAAAAAAGGAGAGAGAGAGGAGAAAGAAAGTTTCCTGCTCGAAGGGTATCGGCCCTTTTCTTCTTTCTCTCCTCTCTCTCTCTATAAGACATACTCACAACCTCAAGCAAAGAATCAAAATTTTTTATTCAATCTTCAAACCACCAACTGAAGGCCGAGGGGTCCTATTTTCAATGAGGCAGTGCCTATTTATATAGAATTGTACCCAAACGTGGGTGGATTAATCAAAATTAGACCTAATTAAATTTTTTAAAAAATGGGTGCAGAAGGATTGTTTTACCCCTACCTAACAATGTGTTGAAATTCAGAACAGTCCCTGTTGCTGCCTTAAAAATTACGTGATATTCTGTGGCTTATCCGAGGTTGCGTTGATTCTTGTTTGATTGAAAGATTTTTTTATTTTTGCAGGGCTCGACATGGCGATAGTTTTGATACTAACTTCGAGCCGTGAAACATGTTTTTGAGCCATGATCATGAGACTTGAAATTTGTTTGAATCTTGGAAACTTCGGATCAATAGTGCGCTCGTTCCTTGATATTTTTCTATAATTTTTTCATCGTAGTGCACTAAGCATGCCGTCACAATTTGGAGCCCTAGTGAAGATTTCGTAACTTTTGAGTTTTGGCCAGAATCTAAAATCCGGCGGCCGAAATTTCAGTTATTTCGTCGACTTCGTGCATGAAATCTGACCGTCCATCATGTACGGGGACCAATGATAGCCCTAGACCTTACGCAAATAATGGAATTGGTTTCGCGTTAATTCGTTGTACGAGCATCGTGATTTGGTCCATCAAGCGAGGCGTGTCGCTGCTGAGATTCACGGATTAGCAACATCTCTCTAGCTTTTCTCCCTACTCGGACATCGTCTCAAGGCGTGCCACATGTTGAATTTCACATCTTGATGAGATGAATACGCTCACTAAATCTGGAAGCGATCCGACTTGGAACGCGTGAGTTACAGGCCCTGAAAGTAACTGCTGGTGACTCTAAAAATAGCCACCTTTAATGGTGTTTTGGTGCAGTGAGGCCACACGGGAATAATGTGCGGCCCCTCCTGTTTCAATATTTTGCTCATATATTTGTTATGGAGTGTCTGATTAAGCCAAAACTTGGCCCATAAGGGTTTTCAACCATATCGGATCTAATAGTGGTGGTCCCACCGTGATTTGAGATGCCAAAAATGTAGTTCTAGTTGTAAGGTCTGTTTCAAGGTGTTGAAGGCCATTTTTCCGAAAATTGTTCCTTTATGTTCACTGCCTTAATGTTGGTAGGCAGGTGGTGTTTTAGAGTGTCGATGATGATATTGACCAATTTTGGTTTTATTTTGAGACTGTCAAGAATTTTCACTGTTTTATAGGATTTATTGGCCTGCTTCCTACCAGGACCAAGGTGTTGTAAAATACGTTCAAACAGCTTGCCCCATTGAATGTTGTGGTTCAAGAGAAGTGAGAAGGACAATCGTTTGGAAAGTTTCCTTTGGCTTTTACTTTTTTCCTTCTTAGCCATAGGACTACGTGATCGCCGAGGATATTTACCTAATGGTGTAACTAGACTGCTCAGATGTAGGGATGCATTGTTCGCGGGTCTGTCCATGGAGACTTTAGGGGGGGAAGAAAATTTTTTGAGGGATCTGATCTAAGTCCTCACCCTCATGAGCTTCTAGGAAAAGATTTCGATAGCCTGAGTCCAGTTGCAAAAGGACTCGAAAGACAAAAGACTCGCCAAGACGACAAGACAAGTATCATGAGGAAGAACGTTATTCCCACGAGGTCACAAACACACTATAGAAACAAACACTAAAAGGGCAAGAAACTGACAAAGCCAGGGCGAAACCTGCCAGAGACTTCAACTCGTCTAGCCAGCATGCCCAGACCTTCGGGATCTACTAATAAAACTTCCCCCGACTAGACCCGATAGACAAGACCTACAGTGGTACTCTGATCGTCCAAAGCAAACTTGGTTTACCAGCTAGTAGCGTCGATCAAAAAGCAAATAAATGAACCCAGATCAAATGGAAATAATGCCCTTTAACATGGCACTCAATTGCCAAACGGGCCTGATTTTGACTGACGAGGTTCGTACAAAATCCTCAGCTTTAGAATCACAAATAGTCTACATGAGGGTGAGGACTTTGACAAGATCCCTCAAAAAAGTCCCTTCTCCCCCTAAAGTCTCCACGGACGGACTTGCGAACAATGCATCCCTACGTGAATCTCCTCGGCATTCTCGTGGTCTTGTGGCTAAGAAGAAAAAAAGTAAAAGCCGAAGGAATTTTTTCGAATGATTGTCCTTCTCGCTTCTCTTGAAGCACAACATTTCATCGTGATCATACATGTCTAAGGCAGTGAACACAAAATTTCAGCGAAACCAATTGCATTGTATGCATCAGGTCCGAGGCTATCTCTTGTCTGAACCTACCGTATGATGAATGGTTGGATTTCACACACGAAGGCATCAAAACTGCTGTAAATTCCGGCAAACCGATTTCAAGATTCTAATAAAAAAATCAAGATGACAAAATCTTCATCCGGACACGAAATCAAACTAAATTTGTTGCAACGTGATCATAACGGTATGCTCAATGTGATTCAATGAAGAAATCATAAAGAAACATCAAGGAACGGGCACACAATCGATCCGATGTTTTCAAGATTCATCCAAAACTCAAGTCTCATGATCATGGCTCAAAAAAATGATTCATGGCTTGAAGTTGGTATCAAAATGATCGCCATGCCTTGCCCGACAAGAAAATAATAATCTTTTGATCACACTGACATCAGAACAACTCTGAGTCAACAACGGAAGATCACACAAGTTCTCAAGCATCAGCAAGGACTGTTATGAAATTTCACACATTATTAGGCAGGGGTAAAACAAACTTTTTGCACCAATTTTTAGAATTTCTTTAAATTCAATTAAATTGTAATTATCTTCAATTCTAGCTAGGTTTTGAGCATACACCCACGTTTTAGCCAAACTCTATATAAACATGCAAAGCTAAATTGTAAGGACCTTTGTTTCATTTCTCATTGATTCAATAAAATTTCCATTCTTGCTGAAGTTCTTAGGTACATCTTAGAGAGAGAGAAGAGAGAGAAGAAAAGGGTCGGTACCCTTCGAGCAGGTAACTTTCTCTCTCCTCCGCTCTTTCTCATCCTTATCTCTTTCTCATCTTTATCTCTTTCTCTCTCCTCCCTTTTATCTCATCTCTATCTCTTTCTCTCTCCTCCCCTATTTCTTACTTCTATCTCTATCTCTCTTCTTCTCTTCTCTATCTCCTTCTCTTCTTTTGAAGTCAATCGATGAAGCCTAGCGTCAGCTGGATTTCTCACTCTCCTTCTCTTCTGTTGTAATCGACAAAGCCTAACGTCTACTGGATTTCTCTCTCTTCTCTTCTGTTGTAGTCGGTGAAGTCTAGCACCGATTGGATTTCTCTCTCTCCTTCTCTTCTGAAACAAGTCAACAAAGCTTAGTGCCAGTTGGATTTCTCTCTCTCCTTCTCTTCTGAAGCTAGTCGGTGAAGCCTAGCACCGGTTGGATTTCTCTCTCTCCTTCTCTTTTGTTGTAGTCAGTCAAGCCAAACGTCGATTGGATTTCTCTCTCACTCCTTCTCTTCTGAAAGCAGACGGCGAAGCTTAACGCTGGTTATATATCTCTCTCTCCTCTTCTGTTGCAGACGGTGAAACCTAATGCCAGTTGAATTTCTCTCTCTTCATTTTTTTCATTACAGTCGATGAAGCCTAGCATCGATTGATTTCTCTATCCTTTTCTATCACAGTCGATAAGCCTAGCACCAGCTCGATCTCTCTCTCTTACTTCTCTTCCATCACAATCGGTGAAGCTTGACGCCGACTGCATTTTCTCTCTCTTCTTTTAACATAGTCGATGAAGCCTAGCACCGACTGCATTTTCTCTCTCTTCATCTAACACAGTCGGTGAAGCTTAGCATCGACTGCATTTTCTCTCTCTTTTTCTGACACAGTCGGTGAAGCTTAGCATCGATTGCATTTTCTCTCTTTTTTTGACATAATCGACAAAGCCTAGCATTGACTGCATTTTCACTCTCTTCTTCAGGCACAGTCGGTGAAGCCTAGAACCGACTGCATCTTCTCTGTATAACACAGTCGATGAAGCCTAACGTCGACTACATTTTCTCTCTCTTCCTTCAAACATAGCCGATAATGCCTAGCACTAACTGCCTCTTCCTTCCCTCTCTCTCTTTTATTCTCCTGCCTTTCAAACTCTTCTCTTCCTTTCTTCTCCCTCCCTCCTTCTATTCCCTTCTTCTCTTACGTCATTCCTTATTCCTTCCTCATAACCATCATTCTCTTACTCTTTCATTCGATTAAGAGGGATTGAGGTTAGCCTCTCATGGTAGTCTTATCATCTAGCCGTAATGTTGTTGTGTCAGGATTACTTGCCTCACTTTATTGCCATGAAAAACAAACCATCGTGCCTAGCTAGTTGGTACTGGTAATGACATCTAGTAGTAATCCTGTGAGTCGATCTTAGTTATCGAGCCTGTTTTACTACCACGTCAGGCCAATTATTCATCAACGTAGTCGCTGCTCTAATCCTCCTGCTCAGTCAAATTCTTCTCTCCCCCATCTTTCTTCTCTTATTTTTCTTTTTGAATGCACATGCTTGTGTACCGGTAGTGTTGTTGGTGACTTCGGCGCCAGCTGTGTTAATAACTTCCACATCGACCGTGTGCTCAGCGACCCAATGCCGGTTGTGTGTTCAGCGACCTAGCACCGGTTGTGTTCAAGAAATAACACGGGCTGTCCTCAGTGCCTGCTGTGTTCAAGAAATAACAAGGGCTATCCTCAGTGCCGGTTGTGTTTTTAACAACTCCAGCACCGGCTGACTGATCAAAGAAATAGTGTTGGCTATTCTCAGCACCGACTACATATTCAGAAGGGCTCAGCACCTATTGATTGTTCAAGTGGTGATGATCGTTGTGCCTGCCACCAGATGCGTTTTAAAACAGTCTATTGTCGCACACCCCAACTCGAAGTCATGTGTGTCCTATTACTATTATCCCGAGTGAAGTGCACCTTGACTGCAGCCTATTATCCCCAGTAAAGTGGTACTTAAGTCGTTCAAGTTGAGGTCATGACTTCTCATCCTCAGTAGGAGAGTCATACTCGTGCTGCAGCTTATTATCCCCAGCGGGGTTAGGGTCATTTTTACTGCTGCACCCCCAGTGGGTCTGTCTCACATCTAGTTATTTTGTCCTGCAGTATACAAAGGACCTACATTTGTCCCCTTTTCCCCAATGAAGTCGGACTTCCCATCTGGTTTTGCTGACTTTTATCCCCAGGGCGCCACACTTACCCTCTTAATCCCCAACAAAGGTTTCCATTCCTCGTAGGGCCATCATCTCCACCTAAAAAGCTTCGTACTTGTGCATAGCCTTAACAATTTTATCCCCAGGGTGTCAGATTGCTATCCATGGACCTATTCCCTTTGAAGATTCACCTACATGGTAACCCACACAATGGACTGTGTTGCATGACCATAAACTGCACAGCTTCGGTCTAGTTGCACGACTTTAAACTGTAATGGAGGTCTAGTTGCACGACCTTAAACTGCATAGTTCAAGCCGCAAGACTCTAAATAGCATAGCCTCAATCCACGCTGCATGACCTTAAAACTGCACAATCTAGGTCTAGCTGCACGACCCTAAACTGCATGGTTAGAGCTATATGACTTTAAATTATAATTCACGTCCTAGCTGCATGACTTTAAAAGGCTTAGCACCATGGTCCAAACTATACGACCATAAACTGTAGTGGAGGTCTAGTTGCATGACCTTAAACTACATGGTCTTAGCGGTATAACTTTAAAACTGCATAACCAGGGTCCTAGCTATATGAACCTAAACCATAGTTCACGTCCTGGTCACATGACAATAAACTACTTTGCACAGGTCCTGAAGGTATGACCATAAACCTGCCCCCTCATACACGCACACACCTTTTACATGCATTTTCATGTACGTCTTCCCTAACCGACCAGTTTGTGTGAGCGCACCACCTTCACTACCTCCCTAGTGAGTCCATTCATTTCACCATCCCCCACTATTTCCCAGTGAGTCTCACCCGTGCTCACAAAATGGCGAACCATCTAGCCACCTATACTCGTCATATGCTAGTGGGTCACCATGTGTCACCCACCTTTCATACATCATCCATCTTTCATAGGTAGCCTCGTGCCCTCTCCCCAAAAGTGAGCTAAAACCACTACCATACTCACTCCATGCCCTCTACAAACTGCCATCCCTCTCCACTACAATCCAGTTGTATCACCTTAAACTAGAGTGCACATCCTGACCGCATGACGTTAAAAGGCTTCGCACAGGTCCCAAAGGCGTGACCTTAAAAACACGCCTTCGTAAAAAAAAAAGGTAATAAACGGGCATGGTGTATACCTTAACAAGGGAATGCCATGAGTAAAAATGATGGACAGGAATGGTCACAAAACCATGAGTAAAAGAGTTATGTGAATAAAAACATTGGGCACGGTGAAAACCCGAATGGGCATCATGAGTAAAAATGGAAGAGTAAGGGTGGACATGGCCAAAAGGTCATGAGTAAAAGAGCCCCAAATAAAATGGAAGTTGATGAAAACCGTCCCTAAGGCGCTGCTTCCCAAGTTCAAGTGAAAATCTGCAAAGGATGCTTGGACCAATAAACAGGCTGACGCAGCAGTCACCTTAACAGGCGGCTTCAGCCCACACTCAAAGAAAAGAATCCTCGGTGTCACAACACCAGGACCCCGAAAATATGAGCTTCAAGGAAAAGATTCCGACAACCTGAGCCCAGTTGCAAAAAGGACTCAAAGGACAGAAGGTTCACCAAGAAAGAAAGACAAGTCTCATGAAGAAGAGCATCATTCCCAAGAGGTCACCAACACATCCCAAAATGTTGACGATATCTCAAGAAAGTTAAGTCAGCTATCATTTTGGAACGGTAATCACGATTGAAGCCTCTCTCAAAGAAGAGGGGGATCATGATTGTTGTAGCAATGGGTAGGGGTTATACCCAAAGCTGGTCACCTCGATAAATAGAGGTACCCTACTCATTAAGGACTCAGCCTTGACTTTAGAGAGGGAATCAGGGTTGAAGTAACTCTCAAAGAAGAGGGGGATCATGATTGTCGTAGCTGCAAAGCAGTGGGTAGGTACCCAAAGCTGGTCACCACGATAAATTGAGGTACCCTACATGCCAAAGAACAACTGATGCATGAAGCAGACAACGCCGACAAAAGGCCCTTCATCACACAAACAAACCAAATCCTCGAAACGTGGCTTAACACCATAGGATACACACAAACCCAGACCAAATGGGAACAATGCCCTTCGACATGGCACTCAATTACCAGATGGGCCTGATTCCAACTAATAAGGTCTGTACAAAATCCTCAGTTTTAGAATCATAAACAGTCCACACGAGGGTGAGGACTTCGATAACGATAAGATCTCTCAAAAAAGTTTATTCTCCCCTTAAAGTCTCCATAGATGGACCTGCGAACAATGCATCCCCACGTATGAGCATCCTAATTGCATCATTGCGTGAATCTCCTTAGTGTTCATGTGATCCTGTGGCTAGGAAGAAACAAAAGTAATAAAGTTGTAGAAAATTTTTCGAATGTCATCCTTCTCGCTTCTCTTGAAGCACAACATTCGGGGAGGAAAATTTCTTGAACGCACTTTTAGCACCCTAGTCCCTGATGCGGAATAAAGAGGAAACAAGTAAGTAAAGCTACAAAATAGTGGAAATTTCGACAGTTTTAGAATGGCTCCAGAATTGGTCAAGATCTTCATAAGTACTCTAAAAGGCCAATTGCGATGTTTTATCACGATCTGGTATGTCGAGGGCAATGAACACAAAGAAACCATTTCGGAAAAATTGGCCTCTATCACACTGAAATGGACCCTGTTACTAGAACTATATTCTCGGTGCATCACATAGCTATGGGACCACAACCATTGGATCCGGCACGGTTGGAAACCCCTATGGATAGAGTTTCAAATTAATCGGGCACTGCAAAAGAAAGTTATGGGTAAAATACCGAAAAAGGGTAGGCCGCACACTATTCCCATGTGGCCACCCTACACCAAAACACCATTAAAGGTGGTTTTTTTCACAGTAACGGACAATGACTTTCAGGGCCGATATCTCACTCCTTCAATCTCGAATTGCGCTCAAATTTTATGAGACTGTTCGTCTCATCAAGACGAGCTTTTCGATATGTGGTACGCCCCGTGATGATGCCCGAGTAGGGAGAAAAACTAGAGACAAGTTGTAGATCTGTGAAGAAAGTTGCAGATACTTCAGTAGCTGCATACCGCAGTCTGGTGGCCAAATCATGACGCTCACATACCCGATTGGTGTGAAACAAATTGCATTATGTGCGTAAGGTCCGAGCTATCTTTGGTCCGAACCTTGCGTATGATGAACGATTGGATTTCACACATGAGGGCATCGAAACTGCTGTAAATTCTGACCGTCGGATTTCAAGATTTCGGCCAAAAAATCAAGGCGACAAAATCTTCATCCGGACACGAAATCAAGCCACGCTTGTTGCAACATGATCATGACAGCAAGCTCAGTGTGATTCAGTGAAGAAACTAAAAAAAAGTATCAAGGAACGAGCACACAATCGATCCAATGTTTTCAAGATACATCTAAAATTTAAGTCTCATGATCATGGCTCAAAACATGATTCATGGCTCGAAGTTGGTATCAAATTGATCGCTATGCCTAGCCCTACAAGAAAAATATCAGTTTTTTATCAAACGGGCATCATAACAACTCCTGATCAGTCATGGAAGATCATGCAAGTTTTCAGGTAGCAGCAGGGACTGTTCTAGAATTCCACACATTGTTAGGCAGGGGCAAAACAGTCCTTTTACACCCATTTTAATAATTTCTTTTAACTTAATTAAATGATAATTATCTTCAATTTTAGGTAGTTTTTTGGCGTCCACTGATGTTTGGGCCCAATTCTATAAAAGCATGTAAAGCTTCATTGTAAAAAGACCTTTCAGTTCAACTTTCATTGATTCAATAAAATTTTGCTTATTGCTTGAGTTCGTGGGTGCATCTTGGAGGGAGAAAGGAGAGAGAAGAAAAGCGATACCCTTCAGTATGGTAATTTTTTGTCTCCTCCTCTTTTCTCTCTCCTCCTCTCTTTCACTCTCCTCTTTTCTCATCTCTATCTTTCTCTCTCCCCTCTTTTCTCATCTATATCTTTCTCTCTCCCCTTTTTTCTCATCTCTTTTTCTCTCCCCTCTTTTCTCATATCTATCTTTTTTTCTCTCTCTTCGTTTCATCTTTATCTCTCTCTCTCTTCCTCCTCTAGTCTATCATGTCCCTCATTCCCTGCTTATCTTTCTCCATTCACACATGGCAGACCTATTGCCTGGTGTGATGCCTTCATGCTCTTGAGACATGAACAGTGAGTCAGGCCTTTGCCCAAGAGGCGCAAGCCTAACGCTGGCCGGGCTTTTGTCTCTCTTTCTTCTCTTCTAGCCCAACTGGCGTAACCCTAACGCCGACCAGGTTTTTCTCTCTCTTTCTTCTCTTTTAGCCCAACTGGCGCATGCCTAGCACCGGTCGGGTTTTCTCTCTCTTTCTTATCTTTTAGCCCAACCGACGCAAGCCTATCACCGGCTGGGTTCTCTCTCTTTCTTCTCTTCTAGTCCAACTGGTGCTAGCCTAGCACTGGTCGGGTTTTCTCTCTCTTTCTTCTCTTCTATCACAACCAGCTCAAGCTATCACCGACTGGGTTTTCTCTCTCTTTCTTCTCTTCTGTCACAACCGACACAAGCCTATCGTCGGTTGGGTTTTCTCTCTCTTTCTACTCTTCTATCACAATCGGTGCAAGCCTAGCGCCGGCTGGGTTCCTCTCTTTTTCTTCTCTTTTGTCACAGCCGGCGCAAGCCTATCGTCGGTTGGGTTTTCTCCCTCTTTCTTTTCTTCTTTCACAATCGACGAGAGCCATCGTCGACTAAGATTTCCCTCTCCTCTTTCTTATGACACAACTGGCGTAAGTCCTTTACCGCCTGCATGCTCTCTCTCTCCTCTTTCTGTATTTCACAGTTAGCAGAAGCCATCGTTGTCTGAGTTTTCCATCTCCTCTCATTCCTGTCTGCATCCTCCTCGTTTCCTTCCCTTCTCTCTCTTCTTTTTCTCTCATGGTTTTCTATCCTACTATGCTTCTTCTTTTCTCTCTGCTTGTCTCTCTTTCTTCTTTTCTTTCTTTCTCTGATCTCTCTTCTTTCTTTTACTCTCTCCTTTGATCAAGAATGGTTGAGATTGCCCCTTCAATGGTAGTCCTGACGTTTAGCTATAATGTTAATCGTGCCGGTCATAGTTATTGTGCCCACTTTATTATCACGACAGACAAATCATTATGTCTAGCTAGTCGATATTGGTACAATCATCTAGTAGTAACTTTGTTGAGCTGGTATGAGTTACCGAACCCATTTTACTATCACAACAGGTCAATTACCAACTAGTCAGGTCATTGCGTTGGTCTCACCACTCGATCGAATTCTTCTTAGCCCAATCTTCATTTTCCCATTCTTCTTATCGTTTGAATGTGCACACCTATGTACATTCACTTGAAGGTAAGGTGTGGTCTCTTGACCCACCTGGCTTGTAACATTTGCCATAACTGTGTGACTGTAGAAACAAGAGAATACAAGCCAAGGGAGGTGATTTTGAGCCAATTTTACTACTGGGGGGCCTTCTTCGTGATCTAAGATGGTGCCTACAAGAGCCAACCAGAGTAAGTTCCGAACTCACCTTAAATTCCTCTCTCATCGGTTGGTAATACCTGTCGTTGTTTTCGAATGAGGTTCCCAAGAGAGCGATCTAAAAAACTCTCAGGTCTCACCGAAATCGGAGACGAGTACCGCCCGATTAGTCTGATCTGGAGGGAAAGTTCGAGGCACCTAACCAATGGCGGGGCACGATAGTGGTACTAGCATTCATGAGCAAAAATCGTCAAGAAATTAAAGGATGGACATGGTGAAAACCCAGAAGGGCATCATGGGAAAAAATGTCAAAGAAAAGAAAAATGATGGGGCATGATAACATCATCACTTATCATGAGTAAAAAATCATCAAGATAAAAGAAAGGGCATGATGAAAACCCGTAAGGGCATCGTGAGCAAAAGTGCCACCAAAAAACTTTCAAGGTCTCATGAAAACCAGAAATGGCGCATACCCTAAGGACTTAAATGAAAACCAAAAAGGGGCGTTTAGTCAAAAGTCACACAATCAGGCAGATGTACCTACAAGGAGGGCCCTTAAGGGCTTGTAGTCCTGTAAAAGAAGGAGACAAGAAGAAGCATGAGGCATAAGAAAAAGCAAAAAAGAAAATGATGTTTCATTTCCATTTTAAAAATTTGTGTACAAGCATATGTATATAATAAAAAAGAAAGCTACATCAGTCTCCGCTCCGTTGCTAACCTCGTGGCAAAAGAGGAGCAAGGTGGAGGTGGGCCTGATCTAAGGATTTGACCCCAGAGCTATGCCTCTTCCTGATTAGGCGACCTCCTCTAAGAGCCTTTTCCACCTTTTCCACCCTCTTGAAAAAGGTATCTTGTTCTTCCTTGAACTCCTTTAAGGAAGGCAAATGGGAGGTCCAAGTGGAGGCCCGTTGTTGCAATCTAGGTCGAGCCATCCACTTCTCATTGTAATTCGAGCCAAACCATCTTCACCGTCTCGATTGACTTGACAAAACCCTTGAGCCTCGTGCTGTATAGACCACCATAGAACGGTCGCTAAAGCTTGCAACCAACGACCAACGCTCCGTGCATTCACAAGGATAGCTGCCATTCCAGGAACCATCTCGATGCCTTGCCTACCAAGAAATCTCGCCCCCACACTGCTGAGCGTGCTTCCCTAGGCCACCGGACACACCTCTGTGCTAAGCCACCTATTTGATGGGTTTCCTCACATGAAAATGCACGTAACACAAGATACAGGTGACTCCTCGACTGACCGTGCATCGCCGTACGACTCCTGGCCTCCCCAAGACGTACGGCCTCTCCCCGATGACCATTTGTCTCTCAACGTGTGTCCCTGCCCACGTGTATGTACTGCAGCCTTTCGTCTACCCTCTGACCCTTCGACTGCCCTTTGACCTTCGGCTCACCGGCGACCCCCTAGCCTGCCACACACCAAAGTCTCCTCCCCTGAGGCACTCACTATGCAGCTCCCCATTGGAGTTTCCCTCACCAGCATACTCGCTGCCCCAGCAGAGGCCTCCCTGCGCCTTAGGTAGAACGTCCATCACCGGCTGCACTACCGGTGAACCCCCAAAGAACCCTCGACCAATGCAACCCCTCTTGCTCAGTGTAGCGACCTTGTGTCACTATCGGAGCCCCACCGGGATACCTCCTTGTACCCTTTGCAAGTTCCCACAGGAGTACTGCGCTCGTCACCGGAATGGCCCTCTGCGGAAACCTGATAAACTACAACCTTGGCCGAAACTCCCCGGTCACCCAAGTTCCCTTTGTGAAAACTTGGCCTTTTCCCCCCTTTCTGCCAGGCCTCTCACCGTTAAAATTCCTTAGTGTAAAATATGTTTTACCATTTTTATAGACAACCTTGCCTAAACATGCCCTTCACAACAGGGGAAATGACATTGGGGCAGCAAAAGTCGTCAGGCAATTTCTGGAAAGGCTAAGGGCAGTTTTGGAAGCCCGGTGTGGTAGAATTTCAAACGGTAATGGGTCAGATTGGGTCGGGCAAAAAGCTTGAACCTGAGCTTGGGAAACTCCAACCAATATTGGACCTGGTAGAGTCAAGACAGAGCCCGCACTCGAGCCCGAGATGTCCTCTTAATTGCAGTGGGCTTAGTCATACTGGACCTAGAGCCCGAACCTGGACTCGGACCTCACATCTTAGTCATCGGTTGTCATTTATAGCCTACGGTGATTCCCTCGAACGTTTGTTTCCCACGTGTAAAAAAGCTGCCGTGCGAATCTTCCTTCCGTAGACCACTGCTAACACGATCCTTAGACGTGCCCCATACACGTATACACTCTAACGGCTGTGTGCACTCGATGCGCTCCCCAGTTGCCATGCGCATGAAGGCACACCGGCTAAAATAAGGACCTCAGCCGTCGTGCTCACCTTCTACATTGTGTGTTGACCACCGAAGCATTCGCCCTTGTGCATTGGTTGAAACTGCACAACCTTAAACTGCAAGGTGATGGTCCAAACCATACGACCTTAAACTGCAAAGTGATGGTCCAAACCGCATGACCTTAAACTGTAAGATGATAGTCCAAGTTGCATGACTTTAAACTGCTCGACACTGGTTCCAGTTGCAAGACCTTAAACTGATCGACACTGATCCCAGTCTCAAGACCTTAAATTATAGTGCCCGTCCTGACCGCATGACGACAAACTGCTTAGCACAACGGTCCAAGTTACATAACCCTAAACTAGAGTGCACGTCTTGGCTGCATGACGTTAAACTTCTTTGCTCAGGTCCCGGTGGCATGACCTTAAACGCCGCCCCACAAAACAAAAAAAAGGTGCACAGTGCAAACCAAACAGGTACCATGAGTGAAAATGATGGACGGACATGTCCATGAAGCCATGAGTAAGAGTGATCCATAAATAAAAATGGGGTACGGCAAAAACCCGAATGAGCACTGTGAGTAAAACTGGAAAAAGGGTGGACATGGCCACCAAGTCATGGGTAAAAAAGCCCAATAAAAAGGAAGTTGGTGAAAACTGCCTTCCGGCGCCACTTCCCTCGTTTAAGTGAAAACCCGAAAGGGCGCCTGAACCAATAAGCAGGCTAATTCAGCGCTCGCCTCTATAGGGGGCTTCAGCTCACATTCCAAGAAATATTCCCCCTGGTATCAAGTACCCTGCTATCGAGATCCGAAAAGAGATTTTAAGAAAAACTCCAACAGCCTGCGTCCATTCATGAAAAGACCCAAGAGTCAGAAAATTTGCTCAAACGACAAAACGGGGCTCCATGCTAAAGGACCCCACGCTCAGAAAGTCAAAACAAAACAAGAAAACCACAAAGGAAAACCAAAAACGTCCCCAGCGGCAAGAAACTGTCAGTCAGGTCAAAACCTGCCAACAGCAACTAGCAGTAGAGCCCTTTCAAGGCCGCCTCGCGAAAGCCCCTCCCTGACCGTCAGGCCCCGGACTTTTTGGGTAGGCCAACAAAAAGCCCTCGACTGGACCCGACAGGATGTGGCCCAATGTGGTACCCCTCTTGTCAAATCAAACCGGACATAGCAGCAACGCCCACCAAAGCCTCCTTAGCTACCTATCCAAAACATGGTCTCAGACGTGGACCTCCATCAAAAGACCTCAAACAAAATCTGACTGATTGGGAAGAAAGCCCTTGAGCAAGGCCCCCGACTGCTAGACAAGCCTGGATTCTGACTGACTGGGTCTACAAGCCCTTAAGCAAGGCCCCCAGCTGTCAGAACCAAAAAAATGAGTTGTTGCAGTTACAAGCCCTAAAGCAAGGCCCCCACCAGTGGCTCAAACTCTCTTCTCCCTTAAAGCCTCAATGGATCTGGGTCTACAAGCCCTTAAGTAAGGCCCCCAGACGTAGAGCTCCTTGGTCACCCCCTCCAGGAAGTAGCTTCACGCGATTCTCCGTTTGGCAGTCGTGTCAATCTGATGGCCAAGAATATAAATGAAAACCGAAAGACCAATTTTGATTTTTGAATGTTGCCCTTCTCGCTTCTCTCAAAGCGCAACATCCAGTGGGGCAAGCTGTTGAAGTGTATTTTCCAACACTTGTTATCCCTGATTCGCATAAAGAGAGAAGTATGCAACATAAGGAAGAAATTCATGCAGCATCTAATGCCAATTCCCACAACTCAAACCAAGATAACCCCATGGTACAGCGATCTCAGAACCAAGACCTACTTTGGTCTAGGGAATCCAACCCAACCTCGAGCCACCATAGTACTACTCATGACGTTCTTAACACTGTACGGAGCAAAGGCATCAATTAGACCAACCTTTAGGTTAGATGGGTGTCCAAGCTGCCCTTAGAAGTCTGGTTGACCTAGGTTACACTGTTCATGCCCCAGCTCATGGGTTGATGACAAACCAACTTGGTGGTATAGGTCAACACCTAGCATAACTGAGCCAGCTGATTATTCAATCGGTCCCTTTAGTTTACCTGGTCCAACAAACCGTTCCATTTCTGCAACCGGTGGCGAGACCTATGGGTCAGTATGCCCCTCAAGCACAAATGTATCAAACCTTCCCATTGATCGCGACCCATCAACCTTAGGCCCATGCAGGCCAACATGTACCCCAAATCTCAACTTACCAATCTACGCTTGGGAACCCACCAACCGGTGGGCCTACTGTCACCCCAAATACTCAACAAGAAGGCACCTTAAAAGCGATGCAGGATATACTCATAAGAATGAGCATACATGAAATTCTACCCTGAAAGGCCTATGTGAAAGAGGGCCTTGGAGGCATGGAGGACCTTCACCTAGGATTTGTTGTCCCAGAATTTAGAAACAATTTTAATGAGAAGAAAGATTCAGATGATCACGTCAACGTGTATCTCCTCTCCGTGAGAGCTTTGCGAAACAGGCGTAACCAACTAAAGGCCATATTTTACAAACATTGACTGGCGAGGCATTGAACTGGCATCAAAGAACAATGTCAGCTCAACTACACATCACTCCAGATGAAATGTCCAACCTATTCATTTCTCACTACCATGGGTCGACACCAAGATCTCTCTCCCTTGGCAAGCTCAGTGCCACGAAGCAAAATCCAAGAGAATCCTTTGAGGACTTCATCCGTCGACTCCACGAGGCAGCAATTCGGGTCACTGAATGGTCACTGACAGACCCATCCAAAATCTTTATGGCATTGAAGAATGCCGCTACTGAATACAGGACCTTTTTCAGCCATGGTCTTATCCCCCATTTCTTTGACTCTATGATCAAGCAGGTGGCGCGACATGAAAGGGCAAGAGGGACAGCCTTCAGCACCAGGCACGACAATAAACCAATAACAACTCCCCAACATATGAGCAAAAACAATAACAAGGGGAAGGCTTCCGGTAGGTTAATAAGATTGTCGTTAATGGACCGGCTCAAGGTTCAGCCACTTAGCACAACAGTCAGAACCAAAACCTAAGGGGTCAGCCTAAAGCCAACACTCGCAATAATAACTAATAGTGAGAGGATAATTTCACTCCTCTCAAAGACCCACTAGAAAAAGTGATGGAATTACTCCGGGCTAGAAACATGGTTTACCTCCCACCACCATCCGAACTACCGTTTCAAGTCACCGATAAGAGCAAGTGGTGCAAATGGCATCAAAACCATGCTCATGATACTCAAAACTGCATATATTTGAATCAGATGATTCAAGGGTTAATCAATAGGGGGGACAGCACTGTCGCTCCTAGAAATCAACCTGTCGAAGAGCCTAATAAAAAGATGGGTATCTTCACTAATCCTCTCCGTAAAAATATGGTCACAATGGCCGAAAAGTCCAGAGATCAAGACAACTCAAAAGAGAACGTTGTCATTCACATGGTTGAGAGTGGAGACGAAGAAGAAGAGGATGCTAGTCATGCACCAAGTTTGGCGGAAGTCGGGCATACCATTGAAATGTCAGGCCATCAAGGGTATCGACGAACTGATGGAGAAGGAGTCTCCCGTCAGCTGCTGTTTCCCAACATGCTGCCTAGAAGTAGGCGATATGATGGTTTGGGGAGGTGATTCTACTTAATAAAGGAAACTTCCCTTTCTTATAGTCTGAGGGGAACGTGACTTGATCAATATAGGAGGGGTATGGTCTTTGATAAGGTGCTGCCCCCTATATGACTGGAATTTACCTGTCCTTTACGCTATGGGTGGTCTTAGTGTCAACATCAGACTGAGAGACCGAATGAGGGGCAGAATTTTCCTTCGAGGTAGATGGAGGAGGCTACCATGAAGGTATATCATCAGAGTGATGGGAATTGACCTCATGGCTAGACGACTGGCGTGCAGCATCAATACGGTATATCTTCTCCATCATGGTGCTCACCATATCCTCAAACTTGTTCATGCGATCTTCTTGCTCATCACCGGGCTTGCTTATAACCATTACGCTGACCTTTTCTCTAGGGAGGTCAATGTTATTGACAGCGGAAGGTTTGCAAGTTTGACGGGTCGTACATGGTAGGTCAGTCAGTAAGGGGTTAGCATGCCCTGACTAAACTCGACTTTTGCATGCAGAACACGGTTGGACCAGTTCTCGACGATCTTG
This sequence comes from Amborella trichopoda, assembly GCF_054954075.1. NCBI lineage: Eukaryota > Viridiplantae > Streptophyta > Magnoliopsida > Amborellales > Amborellaceae > Amborella > Amborella trichopoda. The sequence continues at coordinate 41,201,145 of NC_142344.1, read as the reverse complement.
GGATTGTGGTTGGGGAGCCAGTTCACGACGGTCTTGGTACAGTGGTTGTTGAGTGGCTGGGTCTTCTTCTGCGATAGTAACCACAACACAGGGCTAATAGAGCTCTTCTTCAGGCTTCATTGTCTGAAGGGGGTAGAAGGGATTAAGGTGAAGAGGGTCGTCGAAATAGGCTGCTTTGACTACCTTGGTCACCTCCATAGTCCAAATTTGCAGGCCTCTATCACATTTAGCCTTGAGGTTTTGATGGACCTCTTGCCAAAACTACAATCTAGGTCATGGTTGGTCAACTCTTCTTACATAGGAGAGAGTTGTCTCCAACAGGTGTGGCAAAGGATGAGGGCCAGGAATTAGGGTCATCTTGGGCCGAGGAGTATGAAGGACTCGATCTTCGGTGATGTGCATGCCCTGAGCTCTCTTATGAGCCCTAAAGACATGACCAAAGTGTTGGCGCTGCTTTATGATAGTATTCTTGGGGAAAATTTTCGAGTACCAGGGCTGAAGGTTCTTGCTCGATGAAGAAGGAGCGAGTGGGAGTAGGGTTGACTCATGTCCTGGATGAGGGAAGGCCTGAGATGGCGACGTGTGTGCGCCCCTTGAAGAAATATCTTGAGGGACCTGGGGGTCCACCTAGGCTCGTGTAGGTGAGCTGGCCTTAAGAGGCCTAGAACTACAAGCAGGTGTCTGTAAGAGAACATGTGCATACTAGCCCCTTATAGGGTGCGCTTGTGTGTGTATAGGAGGAGGGCGTCGAGGTTGTCTCTTGTGTACTCAGGTTGGTGCAATAATGGCACTGCCCCAAGTAATGAGATGCACATGAGTAGCGTGTGTAGGATCTGGCCTTGGAAGGTTCGATCCTGGACACGAACTTGAGGTAACAGAAGGGTTGACCCGAAGTACGACTCGAGTGGGTGACCCACGAGTCTTGTGGCGTGTGTAAGGGGTGGAGACCGTGGGTTGAGTCTCTAGGGATAGAGAACTCTGATGTAGGAATGTGGGGGGTAGCCTTATGGCGACCCACAAATGCAATGGTAATTCGCTTGCCTTTCGTAAAAAGAGACTGGGCAGCCTTCTGGCATACCTCAGAAACATGATCAGTAAGTGACTCGCCCGTGGCTAGGCGCATGCTGTGTGGGGCAATATAAGTGTCGCTCCCTAGGGACGCACTCGAGTAAGAGGATTAGAATCCCTGATCTGGATGAATGGGTTATAAAACCCAACAGCCATAAGTGAATGTGAAAAGATGATGAAAGCAGATAAAGAGGAAACTAGCCAAACAAGAATGATCCGACTAAGGGGTACTAAGTCCCTAGTGGAGTCGCCAAGCTGGTTAGGTGCCTCAATCTCGCCCTTCGGATCCCTGGGGGATCGGCGGCTCGTGTCTCGGGTTTCAAGGAAGACCCGAGACATTTGTGAGATCACTCTCTAGAGAACCTCATTCGAAATTAGGGGCAGGTGTTACCAACCGATGAGAGAGGAATTTTAAAAGGTGGGTTTGGGACTTACTCGAGCTGACCCGGGTGGGTGTCCCCTTAGATCACAAAGAAAGCCCCCCAGTAATGAAACTGGATTGGAATAGCCTCCCTTGGCTCATATTCTTCTTAATTTCTGCTTTAGGCTCAAGCAAGGAATCGAAATTTTTATTGAAACTTCAAAGAATCCACTCAAGACCGAGAGGTGGTGAGGTTTGCGTGTTGTCCTTTTACATTGAGGCAGGGTCTGTTCATATTGAGTTGTGCCTAAACATGGGTGGATTGATAAAATTTATACCTAATTGTTGAAAATTAAGATTTAATTGAATTAAAAGAAATTCCAAAAATGGGCGTAAAAAGACTGTTTTGCCCTTGCTTAACAATGTGTGGAATTCCAGAACAGTCCCTGTGGCTGCTCGAGAACTTGCATGATCTTCCGTGACTGACCCCGAGGTTGTTCTAATGCCCGTTTGATCAAAAGATTATTGTTTTCTTGTTGGGCTTGATATGACGATTGTTTTGATACTAACTTCGAGCCATGAATCACGTTTTTGCATCTTGATCACGAGACTTGAAATTTGTTTGAATCTTGGAAACTTCAGATCGATAGTGCGATCTTTCCTTAATGTTTTTTTGTGATTTCTTCATCGTAGCGCACTAAGAATGTCATCACGATCATGTGGCAACAATCAGAATGCGATTTGGAGCCCGCACGAAGATGTCTTGGCTGGAATCTAAAATCCGGTGGCCGAAATTTCAGTAACTTCGTCGGCATTGTGCATGAAATGTGACTGTCCATTGCATGCGTGGGTAAGTCCAATGGTAGCCCTAAACCTTACTCACACAATGGAATTGGTTTTGCGTCGATCTGTTGTATGGGCATCGTGATTTAGTTCATCGAGGGAAGCGTGTCGCTGCTGAATTTTCTGTAATTTCTTCACGGATCAACAACTTCTCTCTAGCTTTTCTCCCTGCTTGGATATTGTCTCGGGGAGTGCCAGATATCGAGTTGCTCATTTTGATGAGACGAATACGCTCAGCAAATTTGGGAGCGATCCGATTTGGAACGAGTGAGTTACGGGCTCCAAAAGTGACTGTAAAAACAACTACCTTTAATGGTGTGTTGGTGCAGTGAGGCCATACGAAAAGAGTGTGCGACCTCTCTTATTTCAATGTTTTGCTCATATCTTTGTTTTGGAGTGTCTGATCAAGCCAAAACTTGGCCCATAGGGGTTTTCGAATGTACTGGATCTAATGGCAGTGGTTCCATAGTAATTTGAGATACCAAAAATGTGTGGCTCCAATTGTAGGGTCTGTTTCAGAGCAATATAGGCCAATTTTCAGAAAACTATTTCTTTGTGTTCACTGCCATAGACATGTTTGATTGTGACCAAACTTTGCAAGTAGTCTTTTGAACTGCTAATGGTGATCTTGAGAAATTATGGGGCCATTATGAGACTGTCGGCAATTTTCCACTGTTTCGTAGGCATTATTGACCTGCTTCCTACCAGGGACCAAGCTGATGAAAAATAAGTTCAAACACTCACCTTATTTCAAAGCCAGATGGAGCCTTCAAGCTATCCTGGCTTTGTATCTGAAGGTAATCAAAGCCTCGACCCTCTCAATGACCGTCCTTCAAAATGGCCAAAAGTGATAGTTGAATCCCATACAGGGAATAACTCTTCTTCCACATCTCAGCACACACAAGAATTGAGAATTGAAGACCTTTTTGCTGACCTGGATTTGAAAGTATGCACAATCGGCTCTAACACAACCAAGCCTGCTCATCCACTGATACAAACCCAAGAACGGAATTGGTCGATCGTTCCTCTATCTCAAGAATCACTGGAAGCATATCAGCGGCACCTTCAAGTCCTGATGCAAAAAAATGGATAGGTGCAGGGTGTCCATTTAACCACCCTGCGCGTCCAGTCCCCAACATTTCTCTCACGAGTCTCATAAGGGACACCTCTTGCGTCATTTCAAAATCCGTTGAAAATTCAAAACATGATAAAACTAATAATAATGAAAAAGAATTTTCAAAAACGGTGAACACTCAAGATAGCGCGATAATGGTGCATAATTATGTCGACGACATTTTGGTCAAGTCGAAGACCAGGTCTGATCATCTCACCAACCTGAGAATCATTTTCGAAAGACTTTGGAAACATCAACTCAAACTCAATCCACAAAAATGTGCCTTTGGAGTTTAATCCGGCAAATTACTAGGCATTATAGTAAGCCAACGGGGCATTGAGGTGGACTCGTCCAAAATACGAGCCATTGATTAGGTGCCTCGATCTTACCCTCCGGATCTGAATGATCGGGCGACGCGTATCTCTGGTTCAAGGGAACTCGGGACTTGAGATCGCTCTCTCGAGAACATTGCTAAAAAAAAGGGCAGGTAGATCAACCAGTGAGAGAGGAATTAGATTCATGAGACGAGACTTACCTCACTTGGGTCCGTGACACACTCGGGCTGGCTCGTATGGGCGCCCTCTTAGATCACGTTGGAAAGCCTCCCTGGCCTATAACCTGTTTAGAATCGCCTCTCTTGACTTATTTCTCCGTTATTGCAAACACACACACACACACATTAGAAGTACAGACGAGTGGGGCATAGGTCCCTACCTTGTTACTGGGTGAAGTGACAGTGAGAGAAGAAGTTTGACCAGGCGGCTAGACTAACATAGTGGCTAGACCAGTAGGTGATTGACCCGATGTGGTAGCAAGACAAGCACCATAACTCAGACCGGTACAACGGCATTACTACTAGACGATGGAACCAACACCGACCAACCTGAAATGATGCCTAGCGTGTCGTGGCAGTAAGACGGGCACAGTAACTCAAACCGGCACAATGACATTACGGCTAGACGACAGAACTAACATGACAACACGAGGCTCAGCCTGCCCTCTGGTCAAATAAGCGATGAAGAGAATGGAACTGACGAAAGTGAAAATAAAAGCGACGGTGAGATAAAGGCAATGGAGAATGAGATGAAAATAAAATAGATGAATTAAAATAAAATTGAATTTGAAAAATGGAACGAAATAAATTAATTTAACATTAAGTGAAGTGGGATAAATAAAATGAAATGGAGTAAAATAAAATAAAAAAGATGGGAGAAAACAAAATAAAATGAGATGAAAAAATAAAGGAATGAAAATAGAGCAAGGTATGATGAGATAAAAATGAGTGAAATAAATAACATCAGACAAGAGAAAATGAAAAATGAGTGAATAAAATAAAACGAAAAGATGGGAACGGATTAAAGTGAAATAATATAAAATGAAAGGGGCAAAATGAATGACATGAGGTGATTTGTCTTAAAAAAAAAATTGAATGAACTAGCTAAGAGAGAGAAAGGACATTCTACAAATAATAATAATAAATAAATAAAAAGCTATGAATTAGTTAAGGGAGAGAGAATGTTTTAATAAAATAAGATCAATGAATTAGTTAGGAGAGGGAGAGGAGGTTTGAATGTTGTAATAAAATAAGGCTAAATTAGTTAGTTAAGAGAGAGAGAACGAGGGTTGGTTATTAGGTTTATTGTTTTTTTAAAAAAAGTTTGAAGAGAGAGAGAGAGTTTTTTGTTGGTTACTGGATGAGAGAGAGAGCGCCCTTGTTGGGTTGTTAAGTTGAACGAAGAAGCATGAGGGAATATACGATGCGAAATTGACGAGAACGAAAAAGAAATAAGATGAAAAGAAGTAAGCGTTTTGCTTCGTGGTTTTTTAGGGAGAGAAAATGTCGTGAGGGAAATAAGAAAGTGAGAGCATGCGAGGTGCGAGAGATGGCAGGTGGTAGTGAGAGAGGAGGCAGAGACAGAGAAAAAATGACATGGATGGGGCGGAAATGGCAAACGGTAGGGAGAGGGCAACAAAGAGAGAGCAGCAGCAGGTGAATGCGGGCAGTGAGGAGGTTGAGAAGAGGGGAGCAAGGGTAGAGGAAAAGGCGGAGTTGGGTGGCGGAGACAGGTAGGTGGCTACAACAGAGGTAGGACTGCGTGAGCAGGTTGAGAGACACGGCGGTGGCTGTTGTGCAGTAGTGAAGAAGACGGGAGCAGCCGCGTGCAGCAGATGGCAGAACAGGGAGAGGGTAGCTGAAGTGACGGAGATGGTGGGGGAAGGGATGGCGCACGGTGATGAGTGGTGCTGATGGCAGAGGGTTAAGTGGCGGAGCAAGGTTTGGGGCCTGGTTACAGATAGATGAAGAGGAGGACTGGGGAGTTAGGTTGCAAGCGACAAGGAATGGATGGCCTGGTCACAGGCGATGGCAGTTGGATCGCAAAGTGAGAGGACAGCAGAGGTGGAGATCAGAAGGTGCGAGATGGGTACAATCGAGGGGTGAGGTGGCAGTCAATCGTTACTTGGTGTGCGAGAGTAGAGAGAGTAGGAGGTGGCCGCTCAGGTCGCCACTTAATTCTGATGGTGAGAAGGGGAGGTGGTGGCTAGAAGAGGAGACGAACACGTTGCTACAGGTGGTTGGAGTGGAGAGATGGTGACTTAGAAGTTATTGGTTTTTTAAGTTTAGGTATATAGAGAGAGTTTGACTAAAATGGGGTAAGGAGGGGAAAACGAAAAACAACAAAGCAATGGAAAAAGTTGAGGGGAGAGTGGTTGCATGGGACCACGTAACGTGAGAGAAAGAAGAGCTGCCAGGCTGCACCAAGGGGGGTAATGTGAGGGATCACAGAAAATGATGAGAAAGAGAGGTAGACATTAAGGACCACAAAGAGAGAGGAGGTAGACTCGAGGGTACACAAGATGCAGTGGAGAGATGGTGACTTATAAGTTATTGGTTTTTTAAGTTTAGGTATATAGAGAGAGTTTGACTAAAATGGGGTGAGGGGAAAACGAAAAATAACAAAGCAATGGAAAAAGTTGAGGGGAGAGTGGTTGCATGGGACCACGTAACGTGAGAGAAAGAAGAGCTGCGAGGGTGCGCCAAGGGGGGTAATGTGAGGGATCACAAAAAAAGATGAGAAAGGGAGGTAGACATTAAGGACCACCAGGAAAAGATAGACGAGGTAGACTCGAGGGTACATAAAAAGCAGGTGGACGTGCAAGTTGCATAAGAAAAAGAAGAAGAAGATAAGTCGACCTGAGGGACCACCAAGAGATAGAACAGAAGAGTGGTCACGAGGGACTATAGAGAGAGAGCGAGAAGAGAAGGAGAAAGAGTGAAACACAGACGGTGATTGGCTTCCGCCGTCTGTGAAAGAGGAGAGAGAAAGAGAGAAAGTGAAGAGAAGAGAAAGAGAAAAGAGCTAGAGACAAGAAAAAAAGAAGAGAGAGAAAGAGATAAAGATGAGAGAGAAAGGAGAAGGAGAGAGAAAATTACCTTACCGAGGTGTACTGACCCTTTTCTTCTCTCTCCTCTCTCTCTTCAAGATGCACCCACAAACTTAGGCAAGAATGGAAAATTTTATTGAATGATGGAAGAAATGAAACGAAGGTCCTTTACAATTTGGTTTAGCATGCTTTTATATAACTGGGCCCAAACATGGGTGGATATCCAAAAACTACAAAAATTTGCTGACAATTATAATTTAATTGAATTAAAAGAAATTCTAAAAATCGGTGCAAAAAGGACAGTTTTGCCCCTGCCTAACAATGTGTGGAATTTCAGAACAGTCCCTACTGCTGCCCGAGAACTTGCATGATCTTCCAATACTGATCCGGAGTTGTTATGATGTCCGTTTGATCAAAAGATGATTGTTTTCTTGTAGGACTCGGCATGGCGATCAATTTGATACCAACTTCGAGCCATGAATCATGTTTTTAAGCCATGATTATGAGACTTGAATTTTTGATGAATCTTGAAACTTCGGATCGATTGTGCGCTAAGTCCTTGACGTTTTTCTGTGATTTCTTCATTGTAGTGTACTGAGCATACCATCACGATCACGTTGCAACAAACGCAGCTCGATTTCGTGTCCGGAAGAAGATTTCGTCGTCTTGGGTTTTTTGCCCGAATCTTGAAATCCTGCGGCCAAAATTTACAGCAGCTTCGACGCCTATGTGTGTGAAATCCAACTATTCATTGTACGAGGAATTCGAACCAAAGATGGCCTCGGACCATACGCACATAATGCAATTGCTTTCGCATCGATCGAGTATGCGAGTGTCATGATTTGTCCGCTCGCGTGAGACATGCTGCTACTGATTTTTTTTGTAATTTTCTTCATGGATAAGCAACTTCTCTCTACTTTTTCTCCTTGCTCGAGCACCATCATGGGGCGTATCACATATCGAAATGCTCGTCTTGATGAGACAAACATGCTCACAAAATTTGAGTGTGATACGACTATGAATGAGTGAGATATGGGACCCAAAAGTTACAACCTGTGACTGTGAAAACAATTACCTTTAATGGTGTTTTGGTGTAAGGTTGCTACACGGGAATAGTGTGCGGCCTACCACTTTTCGGTATTTTACTCATAACTTTGTCTTGGAGTGCCCGATTAAGCTGAAACTTGACCCATAGGGGTTTTCAACCTTACCAAATTCAATGGCGGTGGTCCCACTACTGTTTGACTCATCGAAAATATAGTTCTACTTACGGGGTCCATATCAGGGTGCGAGAGGCCGATTTTGCTGAAATTGTTTCTTCGTGTTCACTACCTTAACTATGTCTGATTGCATTGAAACTTGGTATGTGGCCTTTTGGAGTACTTATGAATATCTTGACCAGTTCTGGGACCAATATGAGATTGTCAAAATTTTCACTGGATGTTGAGGCTTTATTGACCAGCTTCCTCTTTATTCCGCATTAGGGACCAAGGTGCTAAAAAATGTGTTCAAGCAACTTGCCCCATTGAATTTTGTGCTTCGAGAGAAGCGAGAAGGACAACATTCAAAAAATTTCCTCCGGCTTTATTACTTTTTTCTTCTTAGCCACAGGATCACATGAACACCAAGGAGATTCATGCAATGCTGCAACTAGGATGTTCAGACGTTTAGATGCAATGTACAGGTCCATCAATGGAGACTCTAGGGGGAGAAAAGAATTTTTTGAGGGATCCTATCGAAGTCCTCGTCCTCGTGTGGACTATTTGTGATTCTGAAGCTGAGGATTTTGTACGGACCTCGTTAGTCAGAATCAGGTCCTTCTGCCAATTGAGTGCCATGGTGAAGGGCATTGTTCCCATTAGGTCTGGGTTTCTTTGTCTTAGATGGACAAAAAAAGAGCCTTTGGTTTGTGATCGTCTGCGTTGTGCACCAGATATTCCTTGGTGGGCAGGGTACCTTAGTTTATCGAGGTGATCGGCTTTGGGTATAACCCCTACCCACTGTTAGCAATCTCAAGTAACAGGTCCAAAGTCATAACTGACTTAGCCTTCTTGGGGAGTCTTTGGTTTGTCGGAGTGAATTTCTTATTTTTTGGTCTTGGATGGTCTACTAAAGAGCCTTTTGTCGGTGCTCATCTGCGTCGTGCACCAGTTATTCCTTGACGGGTAGGGTAGTTCAGTTTATTGAGGTAACCGGCTTTGGGTATAAACCGTACCCTTTGTTAGCAGTCTCACATAACAGGTCGCTGACTTAGCCTTCTTGGGGTGTCTCTAGCATAATTGGAGTGCATTTAGTAACCTCTTAGGAATGATGCTCTTCTTCATGAGACTTGTCTTGCCTTCTTGGTAAATCTTCTGCTCATCGAGTCCTTGCTGTAAATGGACTCAGGCTATCAAATTCTTTCCTTGAAACTCATATTTTGGGTCCAGAAATTGCGAGATCAGGGATTTTTCTTTTGAATGTGGGTAGGAGCTACCTATAGGGGGAGTGCTACGTTAACCTGCTTATTGGTCCAAGCGTCCTTTGTAGATTTTCATTTGGACTTGGGAAGCACCACTGTAGAGACAGTTTTCAACAACTTCCTTTTATTTGGGGCTCTTTTACCTATGACCTTTAGGCCATGTCCACCTTTTTCATCCATTTTTACTCATGATGCCCCTTTCGGGTTTTCACCATGCCTGGGATTTTATTTTTATGGAACTCACTTACTCATGGTTTAGTGACCATGCCCGTCCATCATTTTTACTCATGGAATTCCCTTGTGCAGGAATACACCATGCCCGTTATTTTTCCTCTTTTTTTTTTTTTTTTGTGAAGGCCTATTTAGGGTCGTGCTTTCAGAACCTGTGCGAAGCCTTTTATCGTCATGCAGTCAGGACGTACACTACAGTTTAAAGTCATACAGCTAAACCGTGGTGGTGATGAATGGAAGTCTGTGGAGGCCATGGAGTGAGTATGGTGGTAATTTTAACTCACTTTGGGGAGATTGCACGAGGCTACCTATGAAGGATGGATGATGTACGAGTGAAAGGTGAAAAATGGTGACCCGCTAGCTTACGACGAGTATGGGTGGCATGATGGCTCACCGCTTTGTGAGAACGGGTTAGACTCACTGGGGAATGATGAAGGATGATGAAATGAATGGACTCACTAGGGAGGTAATGAAGGTGGTACGCGCACACAAACAGATCGGTTAGGGAAGACGTGCATGACAATACACGTAAAAGACGTGTGCACATATATGGGGGCGAGTTTTAAGGTTATGCCTTCTGGACTTATGCAAAGCAGTTTAACATCATGCGGTTAAGATGTTCACTATGGTTTAAGGTCATATAGTTTGGACCGTGGCTATGCGGTTTAGAGTCCTGTAGCTTGGACCATGCAGTTTAAGGTCATGCGACTAGACCTTTGCTATAGTTTAAGGCCATATAGTTTGGACCATGATGCTGAGCCTTTTAACATCGTGCGGCTGGGACGTACACTATAGTTTAGATTCATATCATTTGGACCGTGCAGTTTAGGGTTGTGCAGCTAGACCTCTGCTACAGTTTAAGGCCGTATAGTTTGGACCATGCAGTTTAGGGTCGTGCACCTAGACCAAAGCTGTGCAGTTTAAAGTCTTGCAGCCAGGACCACAGTGTGGGTCACCATGTGAGTGAAACTACGTGGGGAGTTAGTCTGTAGATGGGAATCTGACACCCTGGGGATAAATGATTAAGGCCAATAGGGGGTTTAAATGTAAGTGGTGACTCGACGAAGGATGTGGACCTCGTTGAGGATTAAGGGGTGAGTATGATTCCCGAAGGGTGGAAAATGAGATCCCATGGAGAATAGGTACCCTGACTTCTTGGGGATAAGATAGCAAAGGAATGATGACGTGATGTGAAAACAAACCCATTAGGGCTTGAAGAGGTAAAAATTACCGTAACTCCACTGGGGATAATGATCTGTAGTACAGGTGTGACTCCTACTGGGGATGAGGAATAGTTGCCTACTTCTAACTCCATTGGGGATGACAGGTCGCAGCCTGGGTATAACACCATTAAGGATAATGTTAGAATATGCTCAACAGTAATGGGGTCTAGCATAAGGTCACACATGACAAGAAGTGGGGTCATGGGCAGTTAGGATGCACTATTGAGGCTTAAGGAGCCACAAATGGTGTATTTTAGCTGGGGAAATGGGAGACCGAGGGTGAAAGGCCTTATCAAGCGTAATGATATGCAGTCACATGCTCGAAACTACAGTATGCCTATATGTTGATGAGACGGTTGCATGCTTCGGGATCTCACAATTAAACTATGGTATGCCTCTTTGATATATGGCTTTGTGGAGGCGGTCCCGTGCGTTGGAATCTCACAGTTAGAACTGAGGTATGCCTCTTTGATATACGGCTTTGTAGAGGCGGTCGCGTGCCTTGGAATCTCACCTTTAAAACTGTGGTGCACCTCTTTATCGATGAGATTATTGCATGCTTTTGCTTTGAAGCCTCACAGTTGGATATGTGGTACACCTCCTTAGGATATAGCTTTGTTAGAGGCGGTTGCATTCTTTGGAATCTCATAGTTATAACTATGGTACGCCTCTTTGTCGATGAAGAGGTTGCATGCTTTTGCTTTGAAGCCTCACAGTTGGAACTGTGGTACACCTCCTTGGGATACAGCTTTGGTAGAGGCGGTTGCATGCTTTGCATTCTTTGCTTTGAATCCTCACAGTCGAAACCGAGGTACACCTTGATTAGGGAGGACACCCTGAAAGGGTGGTGTCCTTTCACCGGGTCCTATGAAGAGGGATGTAGTAGGGGATGTATAGGAGAGTATCATGCGATAACCCTATGGAGATATGTAGGAATGGGAAGCAGTTTATAGTCGTGTTAATGGACTATATGTTGTGCAATTTATCGTCCAGCTGCAGGAATGTGAGACATTTTTACTCATGTTGTCCCATATGGCAAGGTCATCACACCCGCCATCTGAGAGGGAGTTCCTCGAAGGGTTTTCACCACCTCCCTTTTATTTTTACAATCTTGCCCATAGTACCCTTGCAGGTTTTACTATGGCCATCTTTTGTTTATTTTTTGTTTTTTACATATTTTACCCATGGTGGCCTTTGGGGTGCACACCGTGTTTGTCATCATTTTTTTTTTGACATTTTTACCCATGACTCCCTTGCAGGTTTTTGTCATGTCCATCTTCTTCTTCTTTCTTTTTTCTTTTGACCCAAGCCTGTTTAAGGTCATGCCACTGTGACCCTCAATTTGGCGTGTTTTAAGTCATTTGCTGAGACCTGAGGGCATGTTTGAGGTCTTGCCTCCGAGGCCGTATGTTGTGCAGTTTAACGTCATGCCACTAAGATGTGTGCTATAGTTTAGAGCCGTATAGCTTGGACCGTGATTATGCAGTATAAAGTCATACATGTAGGACCATGTAGTTTATGGCTGTGCAACTAGACCTCCGCTACAGTTTAAGGTCGTATAGTTTAGACCATGCAGTTTAGGGTCGTGCACCTAGACTGCGTGTGGCACTGGATCACGCATGGAATCAGGCCCCAAGTTCAATTTTCCAATGTCTATGAAGTTCTTGATGATGTCCTTGGCGGCATGACACTCCTCAGTGCTATGACCAAGTCTCCAATGATATTGGCATTAATTGGGCTTGCTTTCCCTTCCAAGTTCCCTCGATCTTTTCCACATGGCAGCTCGAACATCCCATCTGATAGGAGAGACTCAAGCAGCTTGGGGATCTACAATTGTCAAAGGAGTAATCCTCGTGCCAACCTTAGCTTAAGGAGTGCATGGTATTTGTTATGGCAGCTCATAATTGATCATCATCTTTGATTGATGTGATGGGTACAAATATACTTCCATGGTGCTTGAGGAAACCTTCAATTTGAACTGCCTTGTCGAACATCTTTTTGAATGTAGTGAGCCAAGATGAAGTGACATAACGAGCCAATTCTGGGTGCATCTCGTCAATGCAGTACTCTATCTCTTGAGGCTCACTAATTGGTGTGGCCAGATTGCGCAACCTTTCGTTGTACTCGATCACTGACTCATGTAGCTTTTCTTTCACCTCAAAGAGTTCAAAGAGTTGCACTTTCCTTTCTGTCCCAGAAGCTCTTAAGGAACTCTTCCTCCATTTGTGCCCATGATCGAGAGTACCATTTGATTGCTGCTTCTATAAGGGTTCCCACAAATTGCCGAAGCAGTAGGTGCTCATTGTTCATTGCATTGGCACAGGCTGCGATGAAATGGGCTATGTGCTGCCACGATGAGCCAATACTGCCAAACTTGGGGAGGTCGAGTCTTTGATAGCCTAGTGGAAATGGAGTTTGGTCAATATACGCTAAGTAGGGCTTTTGATAGCGATTCAGCTCTTCCATCCCTGGGATACTATACTTTTTCAATGCTTCAGCTACCATGCCTTTCACTAGTTCTCCATTCCCAACCTAAGTCAGTGGGGAAGAGACTGATAATGATGGAGGCAAGGGTGGGAGTGGCTCTTCTTTTGATGGTGCTATTTCAACGATCAGGCAAGGTGCTTGAGAGATAGTAAAGAGGGCTTGGTGTACTGAGGGGGTACGAGACACCAATACCTCTTGGCACAAAGTTTCCATTGTTTCATCTTTTGACCTCATCTCAGATTGTAATCGCCTCAATATGGCCTTGAGTTGCGCAAGTTCATCTTCTTAGGATTTTAGTACTTCGTCGATCACTATAGCTTCAACAGCTGCCATACTTGAGAACTCTTCTTTTGTTTGCCCGTTTTGCTCGTTACATGCCTCGGAGCTAACAGTTTTGGATTCGACTGCTGCTGCTTCAACAACGTCATTAGTGAGGGTCATTAGGCCTTCCCTCTAGCCTACTTTATTTTCCAAAGCTTAGGTGTCCTCATCATCTAATGAGAATGTGAAAGTCTCATAAGACGATGAGGTCACGTCATCATCATTGGGGGAGCATTTTTCAAGATATCGGAAGAACATGCGATTATCCTCATAAGGAGCCACAACACTTTCAAGACATCGAGCTCATATGCGGTCAGGCTCGTAAAGAATCATGGCGTCTTCAGAAGCTGGAGGCATTATTTCATTGGGATGGTCAGCGAAGGGAATGCTGACCATCTCATCCTTTATTAGGGAATGATTTTACTCGAATGAGAGTGACGAGCTCTCGTTAGAGGTAGGAGTCATTAAGTGGATGAGGACGAGGGATGTCGCCCCATCAGAATTGAGCTCTTCATCAGCTAACGGGAATGTAAAACCCTCATAGGACGAGACCTTACTATCATCATCAAGAGCACACATGCAGCATGCATGACATGGGGGAAACATATAGCTGGCTATGCAGGGAATCATGGTGCCTTCAGGGCATGGAGGAGCCATGTTAGTGGGCTACCAGTAGGAAAGTGCAACTTATCCCATCCAGTACTGAGAAGTGACTTTCCTCAAATTAGAGTGATGAACTCTCATCAAAGATAAGAACATTTGGATGAGAGAGGGCAAGGGAGGCCACATCATTAGAACCATCCAGAGGGGATGGGAGTTCATCACTTCTTTGAGATTCTAGGGTGAATCCCGATGAAGGCCGGGAGAGGGTGAACGCGGAAAAGTCCAATTCTTGTTTATCAGATCGATCTCAACAATGACATTTTCAAAGCTTTGAAGCAGTTCAACAGGATCGGTTCTCTCTTTAGTTTCATCTCGGGGAGCTGAGATGTTGAGGCAGACTTTGGGAGGGGCCAGTGGATCATTCTCTTACATTATGGGAAGAGGACTAGTCCCTTCATAGTCCGAACTTTCCACCACCAAGGGATCATGGGGAATGCCCTTGGCGAGTTCGGCTTCCGTCTCACTTGAGTCACCGGAACTGTCCCGCAGCGGTGCCTTTCAGCTCATTAGGAGTGTAGGGGAAACATATTCGGGTTTCTGAGCTACCCCGAGTTCAATCTGCTCAAAGAAGGCTTTTCTCTTGGTGCCCCAACTTGAGACGGGCTCGAGAGTTTGATCGAGTGATGGCTCAAGTGGCTCAAGATTGATGGGGTCACTGGGGTCAGACTAGCTCTTTGCCCCATCTAGAGGGTCACCTTCGCCCAATGTCAAGCTTGGATCTCCATAGATAATTGGCTTCATCATGCCCCGAGTAAGCATTTGTGTTCTCCTCATTCGAAGCTTTCCTTGCATCATCCGCATCGAGGGGAATGAGAGGGGAGAATGGGTTCTACTCATTAGAAGTGAAATCTTCAATCACTTTCTTTCCTTTGTCCTTGAGCTGGGCCTTTAATGTCTTGGTCTTGCGGCTCCATTTCCGGGCTTGACCATGATTTCCCTTCTTCATGGCTAGGTAGAACTGTCGTCGTGCAAAAGAAAACTATCCTTCCAACCCATTCACATGATTGCCCTTGGGATTGAGTGGAGTATTAGGTCCGTGCATGTGTGCACAGTGCAAAGGTGTGCTTAGGGAGTGCGGGGGAATTGGCATGCATGTGTCCTCTGTATAAGGACTTCGGGTGAACTAGAGGTCAACTTGAGCTCGAGTAGCGTGTTCGGCCTTAAGAGACCTAGTGCTGCGAGCATGTGTGTATGAAGGAATGTCATGTGACCGTCCCCCACAGAGTAAAAAGACATGTATTGAGAGGAGAGACCAGGAGGTTCCCCTTTGTGTGCTTAGGCAGACACAGCAACCAGGCTGCCCCGAGCAGTGCGGTTCATATTCAAAGTGTGTACAGGGCCAGGTCCAAGAAGAGCCGAACCCTGGCCCCGAGGTAACCTAAGGGTACCCCGATTGGTGTGATATGCATATAAAAGAGGTGCAGGGTTTGTTTCATGAAGACCCGAACTCTGATAGTGTCTTGAGGTAACTTGAAAGTTGAGTGATGAAATGTACGTGTAAAAGTGGTGTAAGACTAGGTTCACAAAGAACCGAACCTTGATAGTATCCTGAGGTAACCTGATGGTTGCCCTAAAGTGTAGCTAAAATGGATGGTCCACTAGCTTTGGTGAGTGTGTGTGAGGTGGTGACTTCTAAGCCACCTCCTCTTGGTGTCGAATCTCTTGTTACAGGGGCCCAGAGTGATAAAGAATGGGGGGTAGCCTCACAGAGACCCGCAGGAGCAGCAACAGTTGAATTGTCAGTCACGGGAGAGCGAGGGCTGACTTCCAAGATGTCCCGAGCAATGGGACCGGCAAGTGAGTTGCTGATAGCAAGGTGCATGCTGTGTGTGGCGGCATGTGTGACAGCATTGCAGGGTGTGTTGGCAAAGGGTCCACCATTGCAAGGAGGTAGGGAGTGAGGGACTTCTAGGTCCATCCTCACCTCTATCTAGGTGAAGACCTGAGAGCGCGACACAGGGTCGATGCTCAGGAGAAAGGTGGGGAACGAGTTCTTGGAACCTGTTCTCAATGAAGACTCACGAGTGCGAGGATTATGAAACCCCGACTTGGATGAAGGGGTTGAGCAACCCCAAAGATAGGTGTGTGTATAGTGAGCTGAAATAAAAAGAAATCAAGGTCAAACAAGAACGATCCAACGATGGGGTAGCGTGTCCCCAGTGGAGTCGTCAAGCTGGTTAGGTGCCTCTATCTCGCCCTCTGGATCTGGATGATCGAATGGCATGTATCACGAGTTTCAAGGGAACCTGGGACTTGAGATTGCTCTCTCGGGATCCTTGCTAAAAAAAGAGGGTAGGTAGACCAACCGGTGAGAGACGAATTAAGGTCGTGAGGGGGGACTTACCTCACGAGGGTCTGTGACACGCTTGGGCTGGCACGCGTGGGGGTCCTCATAAATCACGTTGGAAAACCCCCTGGCCTATGGCCGGTTTGGAATCGCCTTGACCTGTTTCTCCTTTCCTGCAAATACACACACACAAACATTAGAAGTACAGACGAGTGGGGCATAGGTCTCCACCTTGTTATAGGGTGAAGTGAAAGTGAGAGAAGAAATTTGACCAAGCGGTTAGATTGACACAGTGGCTAGACTAGTAGGTGATTGACCCGACGTGGTAGTAGGACGGGCACGATAACTCAGACTGGCATAACGGCATTACTACTAGAGGACGAAACCAACACCGATCAACTTGACACGATGTGTAGCCTGTCGTGGCGGTAAGACAGGCATAGTAACATAGATCGACACAACGACATTACGACTAGACGATAGAACTAGCAAGACAACACGAGGCTCAGCCTGCTCTCTGGTCAAACAAACGATGAAGAGAAAGGACGAGACGAAAGTGAAAATAAAAGTGACGGTGAGATAAAGGTGATGGAGAATGAGATGAAAAATAAAATAGATGAATTTAAATAAAATTGAATGAACTAGCTAAGAGAGAGAAATGACATTCTAATAATAATAATAATAATAATAATAATAATAATAATAATAATAATAACAATAATAATAATAATAATAATAATAATAGTAATAATAATAATAATAATAATAATAATAATAATAAAGATAACAATAACAATAACAATAACAATAATAATAATAATAAGAGTAATAACAATAACAATAACAATAATAATAATAATAATAATAATAATAATAATAATAGTAATAATAGTAATAATAATAATAATAATAATCATAATAATAATAATAATAATAATAGTAATAATAATAATAATAATAATAATAATAATAATAATAATAATAATAATAATAATAATAATAAACATGAATTAGTTAAGGGAGAGTGGTTCAATCTCGCCCTCCAGATCCTTTTGGGGATCGGGCGGCACGCTTCTAGGGTTTCGAGGAAAGACCAGGGACGTTTTTGAGATCGCTCTCTCGATAACCTCGTTCCAGAACGGGGGCAGGTGTTACCAACCGGTGAGAGAAGAATTTAAGGTGAGTTTGGGACTTACTTGGGCTGGCTCGCAGGGGCGCCCTCTTGGATTACGAAAAAATCCCCCCAATAATAAAACTGGTTAGGGATCGCCTCCCTTGGCTTGTATTCTTCTTGTTTTCTGTAATCACACACATATGGCAAAGGTTATAAGACAGGTGGGTCAGACCTCACCCTTTTCCTCTTTGATAAACGTACACAAGCATGTGCATTCAAAAAGAAAACTGAGAGAAAAAAGATGGGGGAAAGAAGAATTCGACAGAGTGAGAAGATCAAAGCGATGACTAAGCTGATGAATAATTAGCCTGACGTGGTAGTAAAACGGGCTCTGTAACTAAGACCGACTCACATGATTACTACTAGACGTCATTACCAGTACCATCTAGCTAGGCACGATGGTTAGTCCGTCGTGGCAATAATACGAGCCAATTATTCCTAGTACAACAACATAAAGGCTAGACGACAAGACTACCATGAGAGACTAACCTCAATCCCTCTTAGTCGAATGAAAGAGTAACAGAATGATGGTTATGAAGAAAGAATAAGAAGTGAAGTAATAGAAGAAGGGAACAAAAGAAGAGAGGGAGAAGAAAGGAAGAGAAGAGTATGAAAGGCGAGAGAGTAAAAGAGAGAGAGGGAAGAAAGATACAGTCGACACTAGGCATTGCCGACTGTGTTAGAAGGAAGAGAGAGAAAATGCAGTCGGCACAAGTCTTCACCAACTATGTTATACAAAGGAGAGGTGAGAGAAGACATAGTCGGTGCTAGGCTTCACCGATTGTGCTTGAAGAAGATAGAGAAAATGCAGTCGGGGCTAGGCTTCATCGGCTGTCAAGACAAGAGAGAGAAGACACAGTCGGCGCTAGGCTTCACCGACTGTGAGGAGAAGAGAGAGAAGACACAGTCGGTGTTAGGCTTCACCGACTGTGAGGAGAAGAGAGAGAAGATGTAGTTGATGCTAGGCTTCATCGGCTGTGAGGAGAAGAGAGAAAAGACATAGTCGGTGCTAAGCTTCACCGATTGTTAGTAGAAAAGAGAGAAAATACAGTCGACCTTAGGCTTTACCGATTATGAAGAGAAGAGAGAGAAAATACAGTCAGCGCTAAGCTTCGCTGACCATCAGAAGAAGAGAAAGAAATGCAGTTGGCGCTAGGCTTCGTCGATTGTGTTAGAAGAGAGAAGGAGAGACCCAGCCAGCGCTAGGCTTGCGTCAGTTGTGATGGAAGACAAGCAAGAGAGAGAGATCGAGACGGCGTTAGGCTTCGTCGACTGTTAAAGAAAAGGAGAGAGAAATCCAACCGACACTAGGCTTCGCTGACTGCAAGAGAAGAAAAGAGAGAAATCCAACCGGCGTTGGGCTTCGCTGACTAGCTTCAGAAGAGAAGGAGAAAGAGAAATCCAATAGGTGCTAAGCTTCACCGACTGGCTTCAAAAGAGAAGGAGAAAGAGAAATCCAACTGACGTTAGGCTTCACCGACTGGCTTCAAAAGAGAAGAAGAGAAAGAAATCCAGCCGGCACTTGGCTTCACCGACTGGCTTCAAAAGAGAAGGCGGGACAGAAATCCAATCGGCATTACGCTTCGCCGACTGGCTTCAGAAGAGAACGAGAGAGGGAAATCCAACCGGCATTAAGCTTCACCGACTGACTTCACAAGAGAAGCAGAGAGAGATGAGAAGAAAAGAGATAGAGATAGAAATGAGAAACATGGGAGGAGAGAGAAAGAGATAGAGATGAGACAGAAGGTAGGAGAGAGAAAGAGATAGAGATGAGAAAGAGGGGAGGAGAGAGAAAGTTACTTGCTCAAAAAGTACCAACCTTTTTTTATCTCTCCTCTCTCTCTTCAAGACGTACTCAAGAACTTCAGTAAGAATGGAAATTTTTATTAAATCAATGACAAATAAACCGAAGATCCTTACAATTTAGCTTTGAATGTTTATATAGAGTTGGGCTAAAATGTGGGTGTACACCCAAAAACTATCTAGAATTGAAGATAATTACAATTTAATTGAATTTAAATAATTTCAAAAAATGGGTGCAAAAGGACTGTTTTGCCCTTGCCTAACAATGTGTGGAATCTCAAAACAGTCCCTGCTGCTACTTGAGAACTTGCGTGATCTTCTTTGGTTGACCCGGGGTCGTTCTGACGCCTGTTTGATGAAAATATTATTGCTTTCTTGAAGGGATCGGCATGGTGATCATTTTGATACCAACTTCGAGCCATGAATCACGTTTTTCAGCCATGATTATGAGACTTGAATTTTGGATGAATCTTGAAAACTTCGGATCGATTGAGTTCTCGTTCCTTGATGTTTCTTCTTGATTTTTTTCTTTGTAGTGCACTAATCATGCCGTCACGATCGCGTGGCAACAAATGTAACGTGATTTGGAGCCCGAACAAAGATTTCGCAACTTTTGAGTTTTGGCCAGAATCTGGAATCCAGCGGCCAAAATTTTCATCAATTTGTCAACTTCATGCATGAAATCTGACCATCCATCATGTACGGGGTTTGAACCAATGATAGCTCTAGACCTTACGCATATAATGAAATTGGTTTCGTGTCGATCCATAGCGCGAGTGTCGTGATTTCATCCATCGAGCGAGGAGTGTTGCTGCTTAATTTTTAGTAACTTCTTCACGGGTCGATAACTTCTCTCTAGTGTTTGTCCTTGCTTAAACATCGTCTTGGGGCGTACCACATATCAAAACGCTTGTCGCTACGAGACGAACATGCTCACAAAATTTGAGCACGATCCGACTTAAAAGGAGTGAGATATGGGCCCTGAAAGTCACTACCCGTGACTGTGAAAATAGCCACCTTTGATGGTGTTTGGTGCAGTGAGGCCACATGAGAATAGTGTGTGGCCTACCCTTTTTAGTTTTTTGCCCATAACTTTGTCCTGGAGTATCCGATTACGTCGAAAGTTGACTCATAAGTGTTGCGATCATGTCGGATCCAATGGCGGTGGTCTCAAAGTAGTTTAACGCATCGAGAATATAGTTCCAGTTATTGGGTCTATTTTAGGGTGCTAAAGATCAATTTTTTGAAAATTGTTTGTTTGTGTTCTCTGCCTTTGACACGTCAACAAAACTTGGTAGATGGCCTTTTGAAGTGCTGATGAAGATCTTGACCAATTTTGGGACTATTATGAGATTGTCGATAATTTCTACTTTTTTGTAGGCTTTATTGACCTGCTTCCTATCAGGGACTAAGGTGTTGAAAAGTACGTTCAAACAGCTTCCCCGCTGAATGTTGTGCTTCAAGAGAAGCAAGAAGGACAACATTGAAAAAGTTTCCTTCGGCTTTTACTTTTTTCTTCCTAGCCACAGGACCACGTGAACTCCTATGAGATTCATGTAACGGTGTAACTAAGATGCTCAAACGTAGGGATGCATTGTTTGCAGGTCCGTTCGTGGAGACTTTAGGGGGAAAAGAGATTTTTTAGGGATCTTGTCTAAGTCCTCACCCTCGTGTGGACTGTTTGTGATTATGAAGCTGAAGATTTTGTACGAATCTTGTCAGTCAGAATCAGACCCATCAGGCAATTGAGTGTCATGTCGAAGGGCATTATTCCCATTTGGTCTTGGTTTTGTGTATATCCTCTGGTGTTGAGCCACATTTTGAGAATTACTTGAATGGCATGCTGAAAGGCCTTGCGTCGGCGTTGTCTGCTTTGTGCATCAGTCATTCCTTGGCGAGTAGGGTACCTCAGTTTATCGAGATAACCACTTTGGGTACAACCACCCCTACCCACTGCTTTGCAGCTATGACAATCATCTGATTTCCACACCAAAGTTATGACTGTCCAGTTATTCCTTGGCTAGTAGGGTACCTCAATTTGTCGAGATAACCACTTTGGGTACAACCACCCCTACCCATTGTTGTGCAGCTACGACAATCATTTGATTTGCCGCTCCAAAGTCATGATTGACTTAGCTTCCTTGAGGCATCTGTGCCATCTTAGAAGTGTGTTTGTAACCTTGTTGGAATAATGTTCTTCCTCATGAGACTTGTCTTGCCGTCTTGGCGAGTCTGCTATCTTTCGAGTCCTTTTGCAACTGGACTCAGGATGTCAGAATCTTTTCCTTGAAGCTCATATTTTTTGATTCCTGGCATAGTGATACCAGGGATTTTCTTCTTCTGAGTGAGGGCTGAAGCTGCTTGTTGAGACGAGTGCTGCATCAACCTGTTTATTGGTCCAAGCCTCCTTTGTGGATTTTCACTTGAATTTGGGAAGCGGCATTGTAGAGACGGTTTTCACCAACTTCGTTTTATTCTGGGGTTGTTTTTCCATGAATTTTCGTCTATGTCCACCCTTTTCATCTATTTTAACTCACAATGCCCTTTTGAGTTTTCATCGTGCCCGGTTTTGTTTTACTCATGGAATTCTTTTACTCATGGTTTTCGTGACCGTGCCAGTCCGTCTTTTTTACTCATGGCGTTCCATTGTCAAAGTATACACCATGCCCGTTATTTCACCATTTTTTGTGTGAAGGCGTGTTTAAGGTCATGCCTTCGAGACCTGTGCGAAACAGTTTAATTTCTTGCGGTTAGGACATACTTTATGGTTGAAGGTCGTACAGCTACACCATAATGGATATGGATGACAGTCTATAGAGGCCATGGAGTGAGTATGGTGGTGGTTTGACTCACTTTTGGGGAGATGGAACGAGGCTACCTATGACAAATGGATGATGTATGAAATGTGAGTGGACGATGGTGACTCACTAACTTACAACTCGTTTGGGTGGTGGGATGATTCGCCGTTTTGTGAGAGCGGTGAGACTCACTGGGGAATGATGTACGATGATGAAAGGAACGAACTCACTAGGGAGGTAATGAAGGTGGCGCATGCACACTATCAGGTAGTTTAAGGAATGCGTGTGTGAAAGCACAAGTAAAAGGCATGTGCGCGTATGTGGGGGCAAGTTTATGGTCATGCCTCTTGGACTTGTACAAAGCAGTTTATTTTCATGCAGCCAGAACGTGCACTATAGTTTAAGATCATACAGTTGGACCGTGGTTATGTAGTTTAAAGTCATGCAACTAGGACCATGCAGTTTAAGGTCGTGCAATTAGACCTCCGCTACAGTTTAAGGTCATATAGTTTGAATCGTGCAGTTTAGGGTCATGCAACTAGACCTGGGCTGTGCAGTTTAGGGTCATGCAGCACCGACCATAGCTATGCAGTTTTAAAGTCATGCAACTAGGACCATGTAGTTTAAGGTCGTGCAACTAGACCTCCACTACAGTTAAGGTCGTATAGTTTGGACCATGCAGTTTAGGGTCATGCATCTAGACCAATTTGTGGGTTGTCATGTAGGTGAAGCTCCATGGGGGTGTGGAAACTTAGGCTTCAAAAAAGAGGATTCTAGGGAAGCAAACAATCGCGATAGGTCCGACGCTAACAGAAGTGCAGCCGGTACTGGGGCAACCAACACTGATGGTTTCGAAGCATAATCGACACTGAGACAACCGCGTTGATCCTCAAGAAAGGCAACTTGCATTAGGAGTTCAGCTGGCGTTAGCCTGGTGAGACGCAGCCAGCGTTGACTTCAGATGGCACTCATCAACAGTGTGGCCTGTCATGATGCGGAGAGTAATGCTCGTAAGTGGCAGTATGTCACATGCGGGATTTATGATGCTCGGCGATGAGCTATGCACGATGATGTTCATGGGCCGAAAAAACATGATGAATAATGGTAAGGCAGGGCTTATGGTATCCGTTGGAAGCCAAATTCTCCAACACAAGAGTGAGGTCCATTTTGTTCTGTGGAAGGGTATCCACCATGAATAGGGTATGCTTTCAATAATAGGAAGGTTCCTCGCCTGATCTAGCCTGCTTCGTATGTTTGATATACATGTCGAATATATCCTACGTTGTATGTTTGATATACATGTTAGGTGTGATATCTGGCTTGTATGTTTGACATACACGTCGGATGGACTAAAGCTAACTTCTTGGAGTGGCTTCGCTTCGTCTTCAAGCTTGTAACCATCCTCTTACTTGTCAGATGAATTAAAGCTAACTCCCCAAGTGGCTTTGCTTCTTCTTTATGAGGAGGGCCTTTTCTTTGCCGAGTTTGCTTCTTTACCATGGGGTAGGCACTTGTTTTGGCCTGTCGTCCTCTTATCCTCAGATGCAAGAGCGAAACTACAAGTTTTGGTTTGTAACCGTCCTCTTATCCTCAGATGCAAGAGACTTGTAACCTCCCTAATACTGGGCTTCTTTATAAATTGTGACTCATTTTTACTGCAATAAAAAGAGTTAGAATTTGTTTGGACTATCTTGCTTATTTTCGCCTTGAGTCCCTTTCTTTTGAATACGCATCATGGATAATACTTCTTTA